>NC_072395.2:13503573-14126906 GCF_028885625.2 Pongo pygmaeus
AAAGAAAGGTTCATCTCTCTGAGATGAATGCACACATCACAAAGAAGTTTCTCAGAATGCTTCTCTCTAGGTTTTATGTGAAGATATTTCCTTTTTCACTGCAGACCTCAAATCGCTCATAAATATCCCTTTGTGTACTCTACAAAAAGACTGTTTCCAATCTGATAAGTCAAAAGAAAATTTGAGCTCTGTGAGATGAATGCACACATCACAAGGAAGTTTCTCAGAAAGCTTCTGTCTAGTTTTTATGTGAAGATATTTCCTTTTTCACCATATGCCTCAAAATGCCTTCAAATATCCCTTTACAGATCCTACAAAAAGACTGTTTCCAAACTTCTCTATCAAAACAAAGGTTCAACTCTGTGAGATGAATGAACACATCTCAGAGAAGTATCTCAGAAAGCTTCTGTATAGTTTTTATGTAAAGATATTTCCTTTTTCACCATAGGCCTCAAAGAGCTCAAAAATGTCTCCTTACAGATTCTACAAAAATACTTTTTTGAACTGGTGAATCAGAACAAATGTTCAACTCTGTGAGATGAATGCACACATCCTAAAGAAGTTTCTCAGAAAGTTTCTTGATAGGTTTAGGTGAAGATATTTCCTTTTTCACCATAAGTCTGAAAGCATTCGCAGATATCACTTTGCAGTTTGTACAAAAAGACTGTTTAAAAACTGCTCAATCAAAATAAAATTAAACTATGTGAGATGAATGCACACATCACAAAGAAGTTTCTCAGAAATCTTCTGTCTGTTTTTTATCTCAAGATAAATCTTATTTTGCCTTACGCCTCAATGGGATCACAAATATCCCTTTGCACATTCTACAAAAGTTCTGTTTCCAAACTGCTCAATCAAAAGAAAGGTTCAGCATTGTGAGATGAATGCACACACCACAAAGAAGTTTCTCAAAAAGTTTCTGTCCAGTTTTTATGTGGAGATAATTCCTTTTTCAACATAGGCCTCAATGGCCTCACAAATATCACTATGCATATTCTACAAAAAGACTGTTTCCAAACTACTCAATCAAAAGGAAGATTCAACTCTGTGAGATGAATGCACACATCACAAAGAAGTTTCTCAGAGAGCTTCTGTCTAGATATTATTTGTGGATAGTTCCTTTTTCACCATAGGCCTCAAAGGGCTCACAGATATCCCTTTGCAGATTCTACAAAAGCACTGTTTCCAAACTACTCAATCTAAAGAGGTGCTCAACACTGTGAGCCAAATGCACACATCACAAAGAAGTTTCTCAGAATGCTTCTGTCTAGTTTTTATGTGAAGGTATTTCCTTTTTCACCATAGGCCTCTAATTGGCTCACAAATGTCCCTGTGCAGATTCTACATAAAGACTGTTTCCAAACTGCTCAATGAAAAGAAAGATTCAACTCTGAGATTAAAGCACACAACATGAAGAAGTTTCTCAGAATGCTTCTGTCTAGTTTTTATATGAAGATGTTTCGTTTTTCACCATAGACCTACCTCAAAGGGTTCACAAATATCCCTATGAAGCTTGTACAAAAAGAATGCTTCCAAACTGATCAATCAATAGGAAGCTTCAACTATGTGAGATGAATGCAAACATCACAAAGATGTTTCTCAGAATGTTTGTCTAGTTTTTTTGTGTAGATGTTTCCTTTTTCACCATGAACCTCAAATTGTTCACAAATATCACTTTGCAGATTATACAAAAAGACAGCTCCCACACTGCTCAATCAAAACAAAGGTTCAACTCTGTGAGATAAATGCACACATCACAAAGAGGTTTCACAGAAAGCTTCTGTCTAGATTTTATTTGCGGATATTTCCTTTTTCACCTTAGGCCTAATACTCCTCACAAATACACCTTTGCAGATCCTCCAAAGAGACTGTTTCCAAACTGCTCAATCAAAAGACAGATTCAACTCTGTGAGATGAATGCACACATCACAAAAAAATTGTTAGAATGGTTCTGTCTTGTTTTTATGTGAATATATTTCCTTTTCCGCCATAGGCCTCAAAACGCTCCAAATGTCCTCTTGCAGATTCTACAAAAAGAGTTTTTCAAAGGTGCTCAATCAAAAGAAAAGTTCAAATCTGTGAGATGAATGCACACATCACGAAGAAGTTTTTCAGAATGCTTCTGTCTAGTTAGTATATGAAGATATTTCCTTTTTCACCGTAGATCTCAAAGTGCTCCAAATGTACCCTTGAAGATTCTGCAAAAAGAGGATTTCAAAGATGCTGAATCAAAGGAAAGGTTGAACTCTGTAAGATGAATGCACAAATCACAGAAGTGTGTCAGAAGTTTCCATCAAGTTTTTATGTGAAGATATTTCCTTTTCAACCTAATCCCCAAAGTCCTCCAATTGTTCACTTGCAGATACCACAAAAAGAGTGTTTCAAAACTGTTCAATAAATAGTAGAGTTCAACTCTGTGAGATAAATGCACACATCACAGAGAAGTTTCTCATAATTCTTCTGTCTACTTATTATATGAAGATATTACTTTATCCACCATAGGCCTCAGAGTGCTCCAAATGTCCACTTGCAGATTCTACAAAAAGAGTGTTTCAAAAGTACTTAATCGAAAGTAAGGTTCAACTCTGTGAGATTAATGCACACATCAGAAAGAAAGTCCTCAGAATGCTTCTGTCCAGATCTTATGTGAAGATATTTCCTTTCCACCATAGGTCTCAAAGCAAACCAAATATCCACTTGCAGATAGTACAAAAAGGTTGTTTCAAAACTGCTCAATCAAAAGTAAGGTTCAAACCTGTGAGATGAATGCACATATCACAAAGACGTTTGTCAGAATTCTTCTGTCTAGTTTTTATGTGAAGATATTTCCTTCTCCACCATCGGCCTCATAGCCCTCCAAATGTCCACTTGCTATTTATCCAAAAACAATGTTTCATAACTGCTCAATGGAAAGTAAATTTCAAATCTGTGAGATGGATGCACACATCACAAAGAAGTTTATAAGAATTTTTCTGTCTATTTTTTATGTGAAGATATCTACTTTTCCTCCATGGGCCTCAAAGCGCTCCCAATGTCCACTTGCAGATTCTACAAAAAGAGGATGTCAAAACTATTCAATTGAAAGTAAGGTTCAACTCTGTGGGACGAATGAACACATGACAAGCAAATTTGTCAGAATGCTTCTGTCTAGTTTTTAAGTGAAGATATTTCCTTTTCCATCATAGGCCCCAAAGAACTCCAAATATCCACTTGTGAACAGTACAAAAAGGGTATTTCAGAACTGCTCCATGAAAAGTAAGGTTCAACTCTATGAGATGAATGCACATATCACAAAGAAGGTTGTCAGAATTCTTCTGTCTGATTTTTAGGTGAAGATATTTCCTTTCACACCATAGGCCTCAAAGCACTCCAAATGTCCACTTTCAGGTGGCATAAAAAGAGATTTCCAAAACTGCTTAATCAAAACAAGTTTCAACTCTGTGAGATGAAAGCACACTTCACGTAGAAGTTTGTCAGAATGCTTTTGTCTAGTTTTTATGTGAAGATATTTTCTTTTCTACCATAGGCCTCAAAGCACTCCAAATCTCCACTCGCAGATACTATAAAAAGAGTGTTTCAAAACTGACCAATCAAAAGAAAGGTTCAACTCTTGAGATGAATGCACACATCACAAAGAAGTTTGTCAGAATGCTTCTGTCTAGTTTTTCAGTGAAGATAAGTCCTTTTCCACTACAGGCCTCAAAGCACTACAAATGTCCACTTGCAGATTGTACAAAAAGAGTGTTTCAAAGCTGCTCAAACAAAAGAATGGTTCAACTCTGTGAGATGAATGCACACATCACAAAGAAGTTTGTCAGAATGCTTCTGTGAAGTTTTCATGTGAATATATGTCCTTTCCCATCGTAGGCCTCAAAGGTCTCCAAATGTCCACTGGCAGATTCTACAAAAAGAAAGGTTCTACTGCTTAACCAAAAGAAAGGTTCAACTCTATGAGATGAATGCTCTCATCAGAAAGAAGTTTGTCAGAATACTTCTCTCCAGTTTTTATGTGAAGACATTTCCTTTTCCACAATTGGCCTCACAGAGCTCCAATTATGCACTTGCAGATTCTACAAAAAGAGTGTTTCAAAACTGCTCAATGAAAAGTAAGGTTCAACTCTGTGAGACAAATGCACACATCATAAAGAAATTTGTCAGAATGCTTCTGTCTGGTTTTTATGTGAGCATATTTCATTTTCCACCATAGGTGTCAAAGCGCTCCAAATGTTCACTTGCTGATTCCACAAAAAGAGTGTTTCAAAGCTGCTGAATCAAAAGGAAAATTCAACTCAGTGTGAGATGAATACACACAACACAAAGAAATTTCTCATTATGCTTCTGTCTAGTTATTATATGAAGATATTTCGTTGTCCACCATAATCCTCAAAGTGCTCCAAATGTCCACCTGCAGATTCTACAAAAATAGAGTTTCAAAAGAGCTCAATCAAAAGAAAGGTTCAACACTGTAAGATGGATGAATGCATCACAAAGAAGTTTTCCAGAAGGCTTCTGTCTAGTTTTTATGTGACGATGTTTCCTTTTCCACTGTAGGCCTCAAAGTGCTCCAATTTTCCACTTGCAGATTTTACAAAAAGAGGGTTTCAAAACTGCTCAAAAAAAGGAAGGTTCAACCCTGTGAGATGAATGCACACATCACAAAGAAGTTTCTCAGAATGCTTCTGTCTGGTTTTAATGTGAAGATATTTCCTTTTCCACCATAGGCCTCAAAGCGCTTCAAGTGTCCACTTGCAGATTCTACAAAAAGAGTGTTTCAAAACTGCTCAATTGAAAGTAAGGTTTAACACTGTGAGATGAATGCACACATTACAAATAAGTTTTTCAGTATGCTTCTGTCTAGTTTTTATGGGAAGATATTTCTTTTTCCACCATAGGCCTCAAAGCGCTCCAAATGTCCACTTTCAGATTCTACAAAAAGAGTTTTTCAAACCTGTTCAACCAAAAGAATGGCTCAACTCTGTGAGAAGAATGCAGACAACACAAAGAAGGTTCTCGTACTGTTTCTTTCTAGTTATAATACGAAGACATTTCATTATCCATCATAATCCTCAAAGCACTCCAATTGTTGACTTGCAGATTCTACAAAAAGGGTGTTTCAAAACTGCTCAATCAAAAGAAAGGTTCAACCCTCAAAGGTGAATACACACATCACAAGGATGTTTTTCGGAAGGCTTCTGTCTAGTTTTAATGTAAAGATATTTCCTATTCCAACATATGCCTCAAAGCGCTGCAAATGTACACTTGCAGATTCTACAAAAGGGTGTTTCAAAACTGCTCAATGAAAAGAAATTTCAACTCTGTGAGATGAATGCGCACATCACTAAGAAGTTTGTCTGAATGTTTTTATATAGTTTTTAGGTGAAGATGTGTCCTTTTCCACCATAGGCGTCAAAGAGCTAAAAATGTCAAATTTTATATTCTACAAAAAGAGTGTTTCAATACTGCTCAATCAAAGGAAGTTTCACCTCCATGAGATGAATGCACACATCAAAAGTACGTTTCTCAGGATGCTTCTGTCTAGCTACTATGTGAAGTTATTTCCTGTTCCAACATAGGCCTCAATGGGCTCCAATGTCCAATTGCAGATTCTACAAAAAGAGTGTTTCAAAACTGCTCAATCAAAAGAAAGGTTCAATTCTGTGAGATGAATGCACACATCACAAAAGAGTTTCTCAGAATCCTTCTGTCTAGTTTTTATGTGAAGATATTTCCTTTTCTACTAGAGGCAGTATAGCACTCCAAATATCCACTTGCAGATTCTACAAAAAGAGTGTTTCCAAACTGCTCAATCAAAAGAAAGGTTCGAGTCCGTGAGATGAATGCACACATAACAAAGAAGTTTCTCAGAATGCGTCTGTCTAGTTTTTATGTGAAGATATTTCCTTTTCCACCATAGACCTCAAAGCGCCCAAAATGACCTGCTGCAGATTCTACAAAAATACTTTGTCAAAATTGCTCAATGAAAAGAAAGTTTCAACTCTATAAGATGAATGCACATATCACAAAGAATTTTCTCAGAATGATTCTGTCTAGTTCTCATGTGAAGATATTTCCTTTTCCACCATATGCCTCAAAGCGCTCCTAACGTCCACTTGCATATTTTACAAAAATAGTGTTTCAAAGCTGCTCAATCAAAAGAAAGATTCAACTCCGTGTGAGATGAATGCACACATCACAAAGAAGTTTCTCGTAATGCTTCTGTCTAGTTATTATATGAAGTTATTTAGTTATTCACCATAGGATTCAAAGCAATCCAAATGTCCAATTCCAGATTTTACAAAAAGAGTGTTTCAAAACTGCTCAATCAAAAGAAACGTTCAACTCTGTAAGATGAATGCACACATCACAAATAAATTTTTCAGAAGGCTTCTGTCTAGTTTTTATGTGAAGATATTTCCTTTTCCACCATAGGCCTCAAATCCCTCAAATGTCCACTTGCAGATTCTACAAAAAGAGTGTTTCAAAACTGCTCAATGAAAAGTAAATTTCAAATCTGTTAGATGAATGCACACATCACAAAGTAGTTTGTCAGAATGCTTATGTCTGGTTTTTATTTGAAGATATTTCCTTTCCCACCATAGACCTCAAAGCGCTCCAAATGTCCACTTGCAGATTCTACAAAACGAGTGTTTCAAACTGCTATATCTAAAGTAAGGTTCAACGCTGTGAGATGAATGCACACATCACAAAGAAGTTGTTCAGAATGCTTCTGTCTAGTTTTTATGTGCAGGTATTTCCTTTTCCACCATAGGCCCCAAAGCACTCTAAATGCCCACTTGCAGATTCTACAAAAAGAGTGTTTCAAAGCTGGTCAATCAAAAGAAATGGTCAACACTGTGAGTTGAATGCACACATCATAAATACGTTTGTCAGAATGCTTCCGTCTCGTTTGTATGTGAAGATATTTCCTTTTCCACCACAGGCCTCAAAGCACTCCAAATGTCCAATTGCAGATTCTACAAATAGAGTGTTTCAAAACTGCTCAATGAAAAATAAGGTTCAACCCTGTGAGATGAAATCACACATCACAAATAAGTTTGTCAGAATGCTTCTGCCTAGTTTTTATGTGAAGATATTTCCTTTTCCTGCATTGGTCTCAAGCACTCCAAATGTCCACTTGCAGATTCTATAAAAAGTGTGTTTCAAAATTGCTCAATCGAAAATCAGGTTCAACTCTGTGAGGTGAATGCACACATCACAAGCAAATTTGTCAGAATGCATCTTTCTAGTTCTTAAGTGAAGATATTTCCTTTTCCACCATAGGCCTCAAAGCACTTCAATTGTCCACATGCAGATTCTACAAAAACAGTGTTTCAAAACAGCTCAACCAAAAGAAATGTTCAACTTTGTAAGACGAAAGCACACATCACAAAGAAATTTTTCAGAAGGCTTCTGTCTAGTTTTTATGTGAAAATATTTCCTTTTCCACCATAGGCCTCAAAATGCACAAATTGCCCACTTGCAGATTCTACAAAAAGAGTATTTCAAAACTGCTCAATGAAAAGAAAAGTTCAACTCTCTGAGATGAATGCATGCATCACAAAGAAGTTCGTAAGAATGCTTCTGTCTGGTTTTTGTGTGAAGACATTCCCTTTTCCACCACAGTACTCAAAGCCCTCCAAATGTCCACTTGCAGATTCTGCAAAAAGATAGTTTCCAAACTACTCAATCAAAAGAATGATTCAACTCAGTGACATGAATGCTCACATCACAAAGACATTCTTCAGAATGCTTCTGTCTAGTTTTTATGTGAAGATATTTCCTTTTCTACCATAGACTTCAAACACTCCAACTGTCCTCATGCAGAAAGAACAAATAGGATGTTTCAAAACTGCACAATCCAAAGTAAGGTTCAACTCTGTAAGACGAATGCACATATCACAAAGAAGTTTGTCATAATGCTTCTACCTAATTTTTATGGGAAGATATTTGCATTTCCATCAGAGGTCCCAAAGCTCTCCAAATGTCCACTTGCACATTCTACAAAAAGCGTGTTTCCACACAGCTCAATCAAAAGGAATGTTTCTCAGTATGATTCTGTCCAGTTTTTATGTGAAGATGTTTCCTTTTCCACTACAGTCAGTATAGCACTCCAAATATCCACTTGCAGATTCTACAAAAAGAGTGTTTCCAAACTGCTCAATCAAAAGAAAAGTTGGAGTCTGTGATATTAATGGACACATCACAAAGAAGTTTCTCAGAATGCTTCCATCTAGTTTTTATGAGAAGACATTTCCTTTTCCACCATAGGACTCAAAGCGCGCCAAATGACCATTTGCAGATTCTACAAAAAGACTGTGTCAAAACTGCTCAATGAAAAGAAAGGTTCAACTTTCTAAGATAAATGCACATATCACAAAGAATTTTCTCAGAATGATTATGTCTAGTTTTAATGTGAAGATATTTCCTTTCCACCCTAGTCCTTAAAACTGTCCAAATATACACTTGCAGATTCTTCAAAAAGAATGTTTCAAAACTGATCAATTAAAAGAAAGTTTCAACTCTGTGAGACAAATGCACACATCACAAAGAAGTTTGTCGGAATGTTTCTGTATAGTTTTTATGTGAAGACAATTAGTTTTCCAACATAGGCCTCATAGCGCTCATAATGTCCATTTGCAGATTCTACAAAAGAGTGTTCCAAAGCTGCTCAATCAAAACAAATTTTCAACTCTGTGAGATGAATGCGCACATCACAAAGAAATTTCTCAGAATGCTTCTATTAATTATGTAAAGATATTTCATTTTCCAACATAGGCTTCAAAGCCCACCAGATGTCCACCTGCAGGTTCTACAAAAAGATTGTATCAAAACTGGTCAATTGCAAGTGAGTTTTCAACTCTGTGCGATGAATGCACACATCACAAGGAAGTTTGTCAGACATCTTCTGTCTAGTTTTTATATGAAGATATTGGCTTTTCCACCTTAGTCCGCACAGCGCTCCAAATATCCAATTGCAGATTCCACAAAAAGAGTGTTTCAAAACAGCTCAATCAAAAGAAAAGTTCAATTTTGCCTTCAATTCTTTATGTACCCAGTAGTCATTCAGGAGGAGGTTGTTGAATTTCCATGTAGTTGAGCGGTTCTGAATGAGTTTCTTAACCCTGAGTTCTAGTTTGCTTGCATTGTGGTCTGAGAGACAGTTTGTCATAAATTCTGTTATTTTACATTTGCAGAGGAGAGCTTTACTTCCAACTATGTGGTCAGTCTTGGAATAGGTGTGGTGTGGTGCTGAAAAGAACGTATATTCTGTTGATTTGGGGTGGAGAGTTCTGTTGATGTGTATTAGGTTCACTTGGTGCAGAGCTGAGTACAATTCCTGGGTATCCTTGTTAACTTTCTGTCTCGTTGATCTGTCTAATGTTGACAGTGGGGTGTTAAAATCTCCCATTAATATTGTGTGGGAGTCTAAGTCTCATTGTAGGTCACTCAGGACTTGCTTTATGAATATGGGTGCTCCTGTATTGGGTGCATATATATTTAGGATAGTTAATTCTTCTGGTTGAATTGATCCCTAGAAATCCTAGGCACTACCATGCAGGACATAGACATGGGTAAGGACTTCATGTCTAAAACACCAAAATCAATGGCAACAAAAGTCAAAGTTGACAAATGGGATCTAATTAAACTAAAGACCTTCTGCACAGCAAAAATAAACTACCATTGGATTGAACAGGCAACGTAAAAATGGGAGAAAATATTCGCAACCTACTCATCTGACAAAGGGCTAATATCCAGAATCTACAATGAACACCAACAAATTTACAAGAAAAAAAACAAACAACCCCATCAAAAAGTGAGCAAAGGATATGAACAGACTCCTCTCAAAAGAAGACATTTATGCAGCCAAAAGACACATGAAAAATGTTCATCACCACTGGCTATCAGAGAAATGCAAATCAAAACCACAATGAGATACCATCTCACACCAGTTAGAATGGCAATCATTAAAAGGTCAGGAAACAACAGGTGCTGGAGAGGATGTGGAGAAATAGGAACACTTTTACACTATTGGTGGGACTGTAAACTAGTTCCACCATTGTGGAAGTCAGTGTGGCGATTCCTCAGGGATCTAGAACTAGAAATTCCATTTGACCCAGCCATCCCATTACTGAGTACATACCCAAAGGACTATAAATTATGCTGCTATAAAGACACATGCACACGTATGTTTATTGTGACACTATTCACAACAGCAAAGACTTGGATCCAACCCTAATGTCCATGAATGATAGAGTGGATTAAGAAAATGTGGCATATATACACCATGGAATACCATGCAGCCACAAAAAATGATGAGTTCATGTCTTTGTAAGGAGATGGATGAAATTGGAAATCATCATTCTCAGTAAACTATCGCAAGGACAAGAAACCAAACACTGCATTTTCTCACTCATAGATGGGAATTGAAAAATGAGAACACATGGACACAAGAAGGGGAACATTACACTCTGGGGACTGTTGTGGGATGGGGGAAGGGGGGAGTAATAGCATTAGGAGATATACCTAATACTAAATGACGAGTTAATGGGGGCAGTACACCAGCATGGCACATGTACATATATGTAATTAAACTGCACATTGTGCATATGTACCCTAAAACTTAAAGTATAATAATAATAATAATAAAAAGGTTCAATTCTGTGAGATGAATGAACACATAACAAAGAAGTTTCTCAGAATGCTTCTGTCTAGCTCTGAAGTGAAGATATTTCCTTTTCCACCATAGGCCTCAAAGCGCTCCAAATGTCCTCTTGCAGATTCTACAAAAAGAGTGTTTCAAAACTGATCAATCAAAAGAAAGTCCAACTCTGTCAATTGAATGCACACATCCCAAAGAAGTTTGTCAGAATGATTCTGTCTAGTTTACATGTGAATATATTTCCTTTTGCACAATACCCCACAAAGTGCTCCAAATGTCCACTTGCAGATTCTACAAAAAAAGTGTTTCAAAACTGCTCAATCGAAAGTAAGGTTCAAATCTAGGAGATGAATGCACACATCCAAAAGAAGTTTGTCAGAATGATTCTGTCTAGTTTTTATATGAACATATTTCCTTTTACACACTAGGCCTCAGAGTGCTCCAAATGTCCACTAGCAGATTCTACAAAAAGAGTGTTTCTAAACTTCTCAATAAAAAGAAAAGTTCAAGTCTCTGAGGTGAATCCACACATCACAAAGTAGTTTCTCAGAATGCTTCTGTCTAGTTTTTATGTGAAGATAATTCCTTCTCCACCATAGGCCTCAAAACTCTCCAAATATACACTTGCACATTCTACAAAAACAGTGTTTCAAAACTGCTCAATGAAAAGAAAAGTTCAAATCTGTAAGATGAATGCACACATCACAAAGAAGTTTGTCATAATGTTTCTGTATAGTTTTTTTGTGAAGATACTTTCTTTTCCACCATAGGCTTCAAAGCGCCCCAAATGTCCACGTGCAGATTGTACAAAGTGTTTCAAAGCTGTTCAATCAAATGAAAGGTTCAACCCTGTGAGATGAATGCACACATCACAAAGAAATTTGTCAGAATGCTCCTGTCTAGTTTTTGGGAAGAGATTTCCTTTTCCAAGATAGGCCTCAAACACTCCAAATGTCCACTTGCAGAGAGTACAAAAAGGGTGTTTCAAAACTGTTCAATCAAAAGTAAGCTTCAACTCTATGAGATGACTGCATATATCACAAAGAAGTTTGTCACAATCCTTCTGTCTAGTTTTTATGTGAAGATTTTTTTTTCACCATATGCCTCAAAACGCTCCAAATGTCCACTTACAGATTCTACAGAAAGAGTGTTTCCAAACTGCTCAATAAAAAGGAAGATTCAACTCTGTGAGAAGAATGCACACATCACAAAGAAGTTTCTCAGAATTCTTCTGTCTAGGTTTTCTTTGAAGATATTTCGTTTTCCACCATAGGACACAAAGCTCACCAAATGTCCACTTGCAGATTCTGGAAAAAGGGTGTTTCCAAACTACTCAATCAAAAGAAAGGTTCACGTCTGTGAGATGAATGTGCACATCACCAAGAATTTTCACAGACTGATTCTGTCTAGTATTTATGTAAAGATATCTCCTTTTCCACCATAGGCCACAAAGCACTCCAAATGTCCACTTGCAACTAGTTCAAAAAGGGTGTTTCAAAACTGCTCAATAAAAAGTAAGGTTGAACTCTGTGAGGTGAATGAACAAATCAAAAAGAAGTTTGTCAGAATGCTTCTGTCTAGTTTTTATGTGAAGATATTTCCTTTTCCAACATAGGCCTCAAAGCCCTTCAAATGTCCACTTGCAGATTCTGGAAAAAGAGTGTTTCCAAACTGCTCAACCAAAAGAAAGGTTCAACTCTGAGAGATGAATGCACACAACACCAAGAGTTTTCTCAGACTGATTCTGTCTAGTTCTTATGTTAAGATACCTCCTTTTCCACCATAGACCAAAAAGCACTCCAAATGTCCACTTACACCTAATTCAAAAAGGGTGTTCCAAAACTGCTCAATCAAAAGTAAGGTTGAACTCTGTGAGATGAATGCACATATCAAAGAAGTTTGTCAGAATGCTTCTGTCTAGTTTTTATGTGAAGATATTTCCTTTTCCACCATGGGCCTCAAAGGGCTCCAAATATCCACTTGCAGATTCTACAAAAAGAGTGTTTCCTAATGGCTCAGTCAAAAAAAAGTTTCAACTCGGTGAGCTGAATGCAACCATCACAATGAAGTTTCTCAGAATTCTTCTGTCTCATTTTTATATGAAGATATTTCCTTTTCCACCATATTCTTCAAAGCGCTCCTAATGTCCATTTGCAGATTCTACAAAAAGAGTGTGTTAAAACTACTGATTCAAAAGAAATGTTCAACTCTGTGAGATGAATGCACACATCACCAAGAATTTTCTCAGAATAATTCTGTCTAGTTTATAGGTGAAGATATTTCCTTTTCCACCATAGGCCTCAAAGCACTCCAAATGTACACTTGCAGATTCTACAAAACGAGTGTTTCAAAACTGCTCAATGAAAAGAAAAGTTCATCTCTGTGAGACGAATGCACACATTACAAAGAAGTTTGTCAGAATGTTTCTGTATAGTTTTTATGTGAAGACATTTCCTTTTCCACCTTAGGATTCAAAGCACTCCAAATGTCCAATTGCAGATTATACAAAAAGAGTATTTTAAAGCTGCTAAACCTAAAGAAAGGTTCAACTCCGTGAGATGGATGCACATATCAGAGAACTTTCTCAGAATGCTTCTGTCTAGTTATTATGTGAAGATATTTCGTTTTCTACCATAGGCCTCAAAGCGCTCCAGCTGTCTGCTTGGAGATTATACAAAAAAAAGTGTGTTTCAAAAGTGCTCAATCGAAAGCAAGGTTCAATTCTGTGAGATGGATGCACACTTCTGAAAGAAGTTTCTCAGAATTCTTCTGTACAGTTTTTATGTGAAGATATTTCCTTTCCACTATTGGCCTGAAAGTGCTCCAAATGTCCACTTGCAGATTGTACAAAAAGGGTGTTTCAAAACTTCTCAAAGTTTTGAAAAAACACATTACAAAGAAGTTTCTCAGAATGCTTCTGTCTAGTTATTTAATTAATATATTTCCTTTTCCGCGATAGGCCTACAAGCACTCCAAATGTCCACTTGCAGATTCTGCAAAAAGTGAGTTTCGAAGTTACTCAATCGAAAGAAATGTTCAACTCTGTGAGATGAATGCGCACATCACAAAGGCGTTTGTCAGAATGTTTCTGTATAGTTTTTATTTGAAGATATTTCCTTTTCCTCCATAGATGTCAAAGCACTCAAATATCCTCTTGCAGATAGTACAAAAAGGGTGTTTCAAAACTGTGCAAGCAAAAGCAAGTTCAACTCTGTGAGTTGAATCCACATATCACAAAGAAATCTGTCAGAATGCTTCTGTCAAGATTTTATGTGAAGATATATCCTTATCCACCACAGGCCTCAAAGCGCTATAAATGTCCACTTGCACATAGTACAAAAAGGGTGTTTCAAAACTGCTCAATCAAAAGAAAATTTCAAATCTCTGAGATGAATGCATGCATCACAAAGAAGTTTCTCAGAATGCTTCTGTCTAGTTATTATGTGAAGATATTTCGTTTTCCACCATAGGCCTCAAAGTGATCCAAATGTCCACTTCCAGATTCTACAAAAAGAGTGTTTCCAAACTCCTCAATCCAAGAAAGGTTCAACTCTGTGAGATCAATGCGCACACATCTCTAAGAATGCTTCCGTGCAATTTTTATGTGAAGATATTTCCTTTTCCACCATAGTTCTCAAAACGCTCCAAATGTCCACATGCGGATTCTACAAAAAGAGTTTTTCAAAGCTACTCAATTGATAGTGAGGTTAAACGCTGTGAGATGAACGCACATATCACAAGGTAGTTTCTCAGAATGCTTCTGTCTAGTTTTTATGTGAAGATATTTCCTTTTCCACCATAGGCCTCAAGGTGCTCCAAATGAACACTTGTAGATTCTACAAAAAAACTGTTTTAAAACTGCTCAATCAAAAGATATGTTCAACTCTGTGAGATGAAGGCACATATCACAAAGAAGTTTGTCAGAATGTTTCTGTCCAGTTTTGAAACACCCTTTTTTTATTATCTGCAAGTGGACTTTTGGACTGCTTTGAGGCCTATGGTGGAAAAGGAAATATCGTCACATAAAAACTAAACAGAAAAATTCTGACAAACTCCTTTGTGATGCATGCATTCATCTCACAGAATTGAAACTTTCTTTGCATTGAGCAGTTTTGAAACACCCTTTTTGTACTATCTGCAAGAGGACTTTTGGAGTGCTTTGAGGCCTATGGTGCAAAAGGAAATATCTACACATAAAATCTAGACAGAAGCATACTGAGCAATTTCTTTGTGATGTGTGCATTCATCTCACGGAGTTGAACTTTTCTTTTGATTGAGCAGCTTTGAAACACTCTTTTTGTAGAATCTGCAAACGAACATTTGGAGCACTTTGAGGTCTGTGGCGGAAAAGAAAATATCTTTACATAAAAACTATACAGAAACATTCTGACAAACTTCGTTTTGATGGGTGGATTCATCTCATGAATTTGAACCTTAGCTTTGATTGAGCAATTTTGAAACACTCTTTTTATAGAATCTGCAAGTGGACAATTTTAGCGCTTTGAGGCCTACGGTGGAAAACGAAATATCTTCACATAAAAACTAGTCAGAATAATTCTGAGAAAATTCTTTATGATGTGTGCATTTATCTCACAGAGTTTTACCTTTATTTTCATTGAGCAGTTTGGAAACACTCTTTTTGTAGAATCTGCAAGTGGACATTTGGAGGGCTTTGAGGCCTATGGTGGAAAACGAAATATCTTCACACAAAACTTAGACAGAAACATTCTGAGAAACTTCTTTGTGATGTGTGAATTCCTCTCAAAGAGTGGAACCTTTGTTTTGATTGAACAGTTTGGAAACACTCTTTTTGTAGAATGTGCAGGGGGACATTTGGAGTGTTTTGAGTCCTAAGGTGGAAAAGGAAATATCTTCACATAAAAACTAGACAGAAACATTCTGACAAACTTCTTTGTGATATGTGCATTCATCTCACAAAATAGAACCTTACTTTTGATTGAGCAGTTTTTCAACACCCTTTTTGTACTATCTGCAAGTGGACATTTTGAGTGCTTTGAGGCCTATGGTGGAAAAGGAAGTATCTTCTCATAATAACTAGACAGAAGAATTGTGCAAATTTCTTTGTGACTTGTGCATTCCTCTCACTGAGATGAAACTTTCTTTGACTGAGATGTTCGGAAACTCTCTTTTTGTAGAATCTGCAATTGGATGTATGGAGCACTTTGAGGCCTATGGTGGAAAAGGAGGTATCTTCACTTAAGAACTAGACAGAAGCATTCTGAGAAACTTCATTGTGATGTGTGCATTCATCTCACAGACTTCAACCTTTCTTTTGATTGAGCAGTTTTGAAAGACTTTTTGCAGAATCTACAAGTGGACATTTAGAGCGCTTTGCAGCCCATGCTGGAAAAGGAAATATCTTCACATAAATACTAGACAGAAGCATTCTCAGAAACTTCTGAGTGATGTGTGCATTCATCTCATAGAGTTGAACCTTACTTTCGATTGAGCTCTTTTGAAACACTCTTTTTGTGGAATCTGCAAGTGCTTTGATGCCAACGTGGAAAACGAAATATCTTCACATAATAGCAAGACAAAAGGATTCTGAGAAGCTTCTTCAAGATGTGTGCATTCATCTCACACACTTGAACTTTCTTTTTATTGAGCAGCTTTGAAAAACTCTTTTTGTAGAATCTGCAATTGGACATTTGAAGTGCTTTGATGCTGATGGTGGAAAAGGAAATATCTTCAAATAAAAACTATAAAGAAACTTTCTGACAAACTTCTTTGCGATGTTTGCATTCATCTCACAGCATTGAACCTTTCTTTTGATTGAGCAGTTTGGAAAAACTCTTTTTGTACAATCTGCAAGTGTACATTTGCATCGCTTTGAGGCCCATGGTGCAAAAGGAAATTTCTTCACTTAAAACCTAGACAGAATCATTCAGAGAAAATTATTTGTGATTGGTGCATTCATCTCAGAGAGTTGAAACGTTCTTTATATTGAGCAGTTTGGAAACACTCTTTTTCTAAAATCTGCAAGTGGATATTTGGAGCACTTTGAGGCCTATTGTGGAAGAGGAAGTATATTGACTTACCAACTTGACAGAAGCATTCTGAGAAATTTCTTTGTGATGTGTACATTTATCTCACAGATTTGAACCTTTCTTTTGATTGAGCAGTTTTGAAACACTCTTTTTGTAGAATCTGGAAGTGGACATTTGGAGTGCTTTGAGGCCTATGGTGGAAATCGAAATATCTTCACTTAAGTAGACAGAAGCATTCTGAGAAACTTCTTTGTGATATGTGCATTCATCTCACAGAGTTGAACCTTACTTACGAATGAGCAGTTCTGAAACCCTCTTTTTGCAGAATCTACAAGTGGACATTTAGAGCGCTTTGCAGCCCATGCTGGAAAAGGAAATATCTTCACATAAATACTAGACAGAAGCATTCTCAGAAACTTCTGAGTGATGTGTGCATTCATCTCATAGAGTTGAACCTTACTTTCGATTGAGCTCTTTTGAAACACTCTTTTTGTGGAATCTGCAAGTGCTTTGATGCCAACGTGGAAAACGAAATATCTTCACATAATAGCAAGACAAAAGGATTCTGAGAAGCTTCTTCAAGATGTGTGCATTCATCTCACACACTTGAACTTTCTTTTTATTGAGCAGCTTTGAAAAACTCTTTTTGTAGAATCTGCAATTGGACATTTGAAGTGCTTTGATGCTGATGGTGGAAAAGGAAATATCTTCAAATAAAAACTATAAAGAAACTTTCTGACAAACTTCTTTGCGATGTTTGCATTCATCTCACAGCATTGAACCTTTCTTTTGATTGAGCAGTTTGGAAAAACTCTTTTTGTACAATCTGCAAGTGTACATTTGCATCGCTTTGAGGCCCATGGTGCAAAAGGAAATTTCTTCACTTAAAACCTAGACAGAATCATTCAGAGAAAATTATTTGTGATTGGTGCATTCATCTCAGAGAGTTGAAACGTTCTTTATATTGAGCAGTTTGGAAACACTCTTTTTCTAAAATCTGCAAGTGGATATTTGGAGCACTTTGAGGCCTATTGTGGAAGAGGAAGTATATTGACTTACCAACTTGACAGAAGCATTCTGAGAAATTTCTTTGTGATGTGTACATTTATCTCACAGATTTGAACCTTTCTTTTGATTGAGCAGTTTTGAAACACTCTTTTTGTAGAATCTGGAAGTGGACATTTGGAGTGCTTTGAGGCCTATGGTGGAAATCGAAATATCTTCACTTAAGTAGACAGAAGCATTCTGAGAAACTTCTTTGTGATATGTGCATTCATCTCACAGAGTTGAACCTTACTTACGAATGAGCAGTTCTGAAACCCTCTTTTTGCAGAATCTGGAAGTGGACAACTGGAGCGTTTGAGGTCTATGGTGGGAAAGGAAATATCTTTACATAATAACTAGACAGAAGTATTCTGAGAAACTTCTTTGTGATGTGTGCATTTATCTCACAGATTTGAACTTTATTTTGATTGAGTATTTTGGTAACTATCTTTTTGAAGAATCTTGAAGTGGACATTCGGAGTGCTTTGAGGCCTATGGTGGAAAAGGAAATATCTTCACATAAAAACTAGACAGAAGCATTCAGACCAACTTCTTTGTGATATGTTCATTCGTCTCACAGAGTTGAACCTTACTTTTGATTGAGCAGTTTTGAATCACCCTTTTTTTACTGTCTGCAAGTGGACATTTGGAGTGCTTTGAGGCCTATGGTGGAAAAGGAAATATGTTCATATAAACCTAGACAGAAGCAATCTGAGAAACTTCTTTGTGACGGGTGCATTCATCTCACAGAGTTGAAACTTTCCTTTGATTGAGCAGTTTTAAACACTCTTTTTGTAGGATCTGCAAGTGGATATTTGGAGGCCTATGGTGGAAGAGGAAATATCTTCAATCAAGAAATAGACACAAGCATTCTGGGAAACTTTTTGTGACGTGTGCATTTATCTCACAGATTTGACCTTTCTTTTGATTGCATAGGTTGGAAACACTCTTTTGTAGAATCTGCCATTGGAGATCAGGAATGCTATGAGGCCTATGGTGGAAAACGAAATATCTTCACATAATAACTAGACACAAGCATTCTGAGAAACTTACTTATGATGTGTGCATTCACCTCATAGATTTTAAACATTCTTTTGAATGAGCAGGTTTGAAAAACTCTTTTTGTAGTATCTGCAAGTGGACATTTGAAGCGCTATCAGACCTATGGTGGAAAAGGAAATATTTTCACATAAAAAGTATACAGAAAAATTATGACAAACTTTCTTGTGGTGTGTGCATTCATCTCATGGAGTTGAAACTTTCTTTTCATTGAGCAGTTTTGAAACACTGTTTTTGTAGAATCTGCAGCTGGACATATGGAGCCCTTTGAGGCCAGTGGTGGAAAAGTAAATATCTTCACCTAAAAACTGCACAGAATAATTGTGAGAAAATTCCTTTTGATGTGTGCATTCATCACCCAGAGTTAAACATTTTTTTTGTTTGAACAGTTTCGAAACACTGTTTTTGTAGAATCTGCAAGAGGACATTTGGAACGCTTTGAGGCTTATGGTGTAAAAGGTAGTATGTTCACATAAAAACTGGACAGAAGAATCCTGAGAAACTTCTTTGTGATGTGTGCATTCATCCCACAGAGTTGAAGCTTCCTTTTGATTGAGCAGTTTGGAAACCCTCTTTTTGTAGAATTTGCAAGGGGTCATTTGGAGCGCTTTGAGTCCTATCATGGAAAAGGAAATATCTTCATATAAAAACTAGACAGAAGCATTCTGACAATCTTCTTTGTGATGTGTGCATTCATCTTACAGAGTTGAACCTTAGTTTTCATTGAGCAGTTTTGAAACCCTCTTTATTTATTTTTTATTATTATTATTATTATTATTGTTATACTTTAGGTTTTATGGTACATGTGCGCAATGTGCAGGTAAGTTACATATGTATACATGTGCCAAGCTGGTGCGCTGCACCCACTAACTCGTCATCTAGTATTAGGTATATCTCCCAATGCTATCACTCCTCCCTCCCCCCACCCCACAACAGTCCCCAAAGTGTGATGTTTCCCTTCCTGTGTCCATGTGTTTTCATTGTTCAATTCCCACCTATGGGTGAGAATATGCGGTGTTTGGTTTTTTGTTCTTGCGATAGTTTACTGAGAACGATGATTTCCAATTTCATCCATGTCCCTACAAAGGACATGAACTCATCATTTTTGCAAATCAAAACCGCAATGAGATACCATCTCACACCAGTTAGAATGGCAATCATTAAAATGTCAGGAAACAACAGGTGCTGGAGAGGGTGTGGAGAAATAGGAACACTTTTACACTGTTGGTGGGACTGTAAACTAGTTCAACCCTTGTGGAAGTCAGTGTGGCAATTCCTCCGGGATCTAGAACTAGGAATTCCATTCGACCCAGCCATCCCATTACTGGGTATATACCCAAAGGACTATAAATCATGCTACTATAAAGACACATACACACGTATGTTTATTGCGGCATTATTCACAATAGCAAAGACTTGAAACCAACCCAAATGTCCAACAATGATAGACTGGATTAAGAAAATGTGGCACATATACACCATGGAATACTATGAAACCCTCTTTTTGTAGAATCTGCAAGTGGACATTTGGAGCTCTTTGAGGCCTGCAGTGGAAAAGGACATATCTTCACATTAAAACTAGACAAAAGCATTTTCACAAACTTCTTTGTGTTGTGTACATTCACCTCACATAGTTGAACCTCAGTTGTCATTGAGAAGTTTTGAAACCCTATTTTTATAGAATCTGCAGGTAGACATTTGGAGCGCCTTGAGGCCTGTGGTGTATAACAAAATATCTTCATATAATAACTAGACAAAAGCATTCTGATAAACTTCTTTGTGATGTGTGTACTCATCTCACGTAAGTGAACCTTTCTTTTGATGGAGTAGCTTTGAAACACTCTTTTTGCAGAATCTGCAAGTGGACATTTGGAGCACTTTGAGGCCTATGGTAGGATAGAAAGTATCTTCACATAAAAACCAGCCAGAAGCATTCCGACGAACTTCTTTGTGATGTGTGCATTCGTTCTCAGAGATGAACCTTTCTTTTGATTGACCAGCTTTGAAAAACTAATTTTGTAGAATCTGCAAGTGTACGTTTGGTGCACAATTAGGCCTATGGTAGAAAAGGAACTATCTTCACATAATAACTAGACAGAAGCATTCTGACACACTCCTTTGTGATGCATGTATCATCTCACAGAGTTGAAACTTACTTTTCATTGTGCAGTTTTGAAACCCTATTTTTGTAGAATCTACAAGTGGACGTTTGGAGCGCTTTGAGGCCTATGTTGGAAAAGAAAATTTCTTCACACAAAAAATAGACAGAAGCATTCTGACAAACTTCTTTGGGCTCTATGCATTCAACGCACAGAGTTGAACCTTTCTTTTTATTGAGCAGTTTGAAACACTCTTTTTATAGACTCTGCAAGTGGACATTTGGAGTGCTTTGAGGCCTATTGTGTAAAAGGAAATATCTTCACCTAAAAAACACCCAGAAGCATTCTGACAAGGTTCTTTGTGATGTGTGCGTTCATCTCACGGAGCTGAACCTTTCTTTTGATTGAGCAGATTTGAAACACTATTTTTGTAGAATCTGAAATGAATATTTGGAGCGCATTTAGGCCTATGGTGGAAAACGAAGTATCTTCAAATAATAACTACAGAGAAGCATTCTGACACACTTCTTTGTGATGTGTGCTTTCATCTCACAGAGTTGAACCTTACTTTTCATTGAGCTGTTTTGAAACACTCTTTTTGTTGAATCTGCAAGTGGTCATTTGGAGCGCTTTGAGGTCTATGATGGAAAAGGAAATATCTTCACATGAAAATTAGACAGAACCATTCCGACAATCTTCTTTGTGATGTGTGCATTCTTCTCACAAAGTGCAAACTTTCTTTTGATTGAGCAGCCTTCAAACACTCTTTTTGTAGAATCTGCATGTGGACATTTGGAGTGCTTTGAGGTCTATTGTGGAAAAGGAAATATCCTCACATAAAAACTAGGCAGAAGCATTCTGAAAAGCTTCTTTGTGATGTGTACATTCATCTCACAGAGTTGAACCTTACTTTTCATTGAGCAGTTTTGAAAAATACTTTCTGTAGAATCTACAAGTGGCCATTTGGAGCGCTTTGAGGCCTATGGTGGAAAAGGAAATATCTTCACATAAAAACCAGACAGAAGCATTCTGACAAACATTTTGTGATGTGTGCAATTATCTCACAGGGTTGGACATTTCTTTTTACTGAGCAGCTTTGAAACACTCTTTTTGTAGAATTTGAAACTGGACACTTGGAGTGCTTTGTGTCCTATGGTGGAAAAGTAATTATCTTCACATGAAAACTATACAGAAGCATTCTGACAAACTTCTTTGTGATGTGTGCATTCATCTCACAGAGTTGAACCTTACTTTTCATTGAGCAGTTTTGAAACTCTCTTTCTGTAGAAACTACAGGTTGACATTTGGAGCGCTCTTAGTCCTATGGTGGAAAAGGAATTATCTTAACATAATAAGGAGACAGAAAGATTCTGACAAATTCCTTTGTCATGTGTGCATTCATATCACAGAGTTGAACCTTAATTTTGATGGAGCAGTTTTGAAAGATCCTTTTTGTACTATCTGCAAGTCAACGTTTTGAGTGATTTGATGCCTATGGTGGAGAAGGAAATAACTTCTCATAAGAACTAGAGAGAAGCATTATGAGAAATTTCTTTGTGATGTGTTCATTCATTTCACGGAGTTGAACCTTACTTTTGATTAAGCAGCTTTGAAACACTCTTTTTGTAGAATCTGCAAGTGGACATTTGGAGCGTTTTGTGGCCTATGGTGGAAAAGGAAATATCTTCACATAAAATTAGACAGAAGCATTCTGACGAACTTCTTTGTGACGTGTGCATTTATCTCACAGAGTTGAATTTTTCTTTTTTTTGAGCTGCTCAGAAACACCCTTATTGTAGAATCTGCGAGTGGACATTTGGAGTGCTTTGAGGCCTATGGTGGAAAAAGAAATATCTTCACATAAAAACGAGACAGAAGAATTCTTAGAAACTTCTTTATGATGTGTGCATTCGTCTCACAGAGTTAAACGTTACTTTTCATTTAGCAGCTTTACAACACTCTTTTTGTAGAATCTGCAAGTGGATATTTGTGATGTTTTCAGACCTATGGTAGAAAAGGAAATATCTTTACATAAAAACTATACAGAGGCATTCTGACAAACTTCTTTGTGATGTGTGCATTCATCTCACAGAGATGAATCTTTCTATTGATTGAGAAGCTTTGAAACACTCTTTTTCTAGAAGCTGCAAGTGGACATTTGTTCCGCTTTGAGGCCTTTGGTGGAAAAGGATATATCGTCACATTAAAAATAGACAGAAGCATTCTGAAAACTTTCTTTGTGAAATGTGCATTCAACTCACAGAGTTTAACCTTACTTTTGATTCAGCAGATTTGGAAGACCCTTTTGTTCCTATCTGCAATGGACATTTGGAGTGATTTGATGCCTATGGCGGAAAAGGAAATATCTTCACAAAACAACTACACAGAAGCATTCTGGGAAACTTCTTTGTGATGTGTGCATTCATCTAACAGAGTTGAACTTTAATTTTCTTTAAATTCCAATAAATTCCATTGCATTAAATTTCATTCCCTTACTCTGCATTCCACTCCTCTCCATCCCATTGCACTGCATTCCACTCCACTCCTGTCCAATCAACTCCATTCCACTCCATCCCATTCCATTCTACTCCATTCCACTTCACTCCACTTCACTCCATTCCACTTCATTCCTCTACACTACATTCCTTTCCATTCCATCCCATACCATTCCACACTATTCCACTCTACTCTGCTCCACTCCACTCAATTCCATTCCATCCCATTCCTTTCCATTCCATTCCACCCCACACAGCTCCACTCCAGCCCACCCCACTTCACTCCATTCCATTCCATTCCACTCTTTTCCCTTCCATTTCTTTTTTTGAGAGGATCTCACCCTGTCACGCAGGCTGCAGTGCAGTGGCACAATCTAAGCAAACATTTAATTTCACCATTCCATTCCATTGCATTGCATTCCATTCCATTCCATTCCACTCCGTTCCACTCCACTCCATGCCATTGCATCCCATTCAATTCTACCTCATTCCACTCCAATCCACTCCACTCCCCTCCACTAAACTCCACTCCATTCCGTCCCATTTCATTCCACTCCACTTCACTCCACCCCACTGAATTCCATTCCATTCCATCCCATTCCATTCCGTTCCATTCCATTGCAATCCATTCCTTTCTTTTGACAGTATCTCACTCTGTCACACAGGCTGCAGTGCAGTGGCGCAATCCCAGCTCACATTTCATTTCACCATTCAATTACAATCCATTCCTCACAACTCCACTCCACTCCATTCCATCCCACTCCATTCCATTCCACTTCATTACTTTCCAGTCTTTTCTTTTGAAAGTATCTCACTCTTTCACGCAGGTGGGAGTGCAGTGGCACAATCACAGCTCACATTTCATTTAAGCATTCCTTTCCATTCCATTCCATTCCATTCCATCACATTCCATTCCTTTCCACTCCAATCGACTCCACTCCAATCCACTCCACTCCATTCCATTCCGTTTTGCTCCACTCCATTCCATTCAACACCGTTCCATTCCATCCCATTCCATTCCACTCTAATTCACCCTACTCCACTCCACTCCACTCCATTCTATTCCAATCAATCAAATTCCATTCCAACTCATTCCTGTCCACTCCACACCACTCCACTCCAATCCACTACACTTCAATCCACTGCACTTCACTCCATTCCATTCCATTCCATTCAATTCCACTCCATTCCATTCCATTACTATTTTCCAGAGGATCTCACTCTTTCACCCAGGCTGGAGTGCAGCGGCACAATCTCAGCTCACATTTCATTTGGCCATTCCATTCATTGCGTGCCTTTCCATTCCATTCCACGCCTTTCCATTCCATTCCACTCTGTTCCACACCACTCCACTGCACTCATCTCTACTCCACTCCATTTAATTCCATTTCATTCCATTCCACTCCATTCCAGTCCACTCCACTCCACTACATTCCACTCCATTAGATTCAATCCCATTCCATTCCACTACATTCCACTCCACTCCACTCCACTCCACTCCACTCCACTCCACTCCATTCCATTCCATTCAATCCCATTCCTTTCCACTCCATTCCACTCCACTCCACTCCACTACAGTCCACTCCACTAAACTCCAATCTATTCCAATCCATTCCATTCAACTCCATTACATTCCACACATTTCTTTCGACAGTTTGTCACTATTTCACAGAGTCTGGAGTGCAGTGGCACAATCTCAGCTCACATTTCATTTCACCATCTCATTCTATTCCATTCTATTTCATTCCATTCCAACCCACTCCACTCCACTCCTCTGCACTACATTCCATTCCATTCCACTCAACTGGAGTCCATTCCACTCCACTAGACTCCACTCCATACCATCCCATTCCATTCCACTCCATTCCACTCCTCTCGACTCCACTCCACTCCATTCCATTATATTACATTCCATTCCATTCCACTCCATTCCACTCCACTGCACTCCACTCCACTTCACTACATTCCATTCCATTCCATTCCATTCAAGTCCATTCCTTTCTTTCGATAGGATCTCACTCTGTCCCCCAGGCTACAGTGCAGTACAACAATCTCAGCTTACATTTCACTTCACCATTCCATTCCATTCCATTCCATACCATTCCTTTCCATTCCATTGCATTCCTTTCCATTCCATTGCAGTCCACTCCACTCCACTAAAATCCATTCCATTCCATTACATTCTCTCTGATTCCAATCCATTGCATTCCACTGAACTCCATTCCACTCAATCCCATTCCTTTCCACTCGATTCCACTCCACTCCACTCCCTTGCATTCCATCCCATTCCATTCCACTCCACTCCACTCCCCTACACTCCATCCCATTCCATTCCACTCCACTCCACTCCCCTGCACTCCATTCCGTTCCACTCCATCCCATTCCACACCACTCTGTTCCACTCCACTCCACTCCATTTCATTCTTTCCACTCCCTTCCATTCCATTCCTTTCTTTCAACAGGATCACTCTCTGTCACCCTGGCTGCAGTGCAGTGGTGCAATCTTACCTCACATTTCATTTCACCATTCTATTCCATTGCATTCCATTGCATTCCATAGTATTCCATTCCATTCCATTCCATTCGACTAAACTCCACTCCATTCCACTCCACTACACTCCATTCCATCCCATTCCATTGCATTCCATTCTCATCTATTTTACTACACTCCAGAGCGCACCACTCAATTCCATTCCATCCCATTCCATTCCACTCCATTAAACACCAGTCCATTCGACTGCACTCCATTCCACTCCATCCCATTCCACTGCATCCCATTCTATTCCACTGCATTCCCCTCCACTCCACTGCACTGCAGTCCACTCCACTCCATTCCACTCCATTCCATTCCACTGTATCCTGTTCCACTCCGTTCCATTCCACAGTATTCCACTCCACTCTATTCCATTCCACTGTATTCCACTCCACTCCATTCCATTCCATTCCTTTCTTTCGACAGGATCTCACTCTGACACCCAGGTTGGATTACAGTGCAACAATCTCAGCTCACAATTCATTTCACCAGTCCATTCCATTCCATTCCATCCCATTCCATTCCATTGCATTCCATTACATTAAGTTCCATTCCTTTCCATTCCACTCCACTCCACTCCACTCCGCTCTGCTCCACCCCATTCTATTCCATCCCATTACATTGCACTCCATTCCACTCAACTTCATTCCACTCCACTCCACTCCTTTCCTTCACATCCCATTACATTCCACTCCAAACCACTCCACTCCACTCCACTGCAATCCATTGCATTCCATTGCATTCCATCCCATTCCATTCTATTCCATTCCACTCCTTTCCATTCCGTTCCTTTCTTTCGACATTATCTAAATCTGTTACACAGGCTGGAGTGCAGTGGCACAATCTCAGCTCACATTTCACTTCACCATTACATTTCATTCCATTTCATTCCATTCCATTCCATTCCATTCCATTCCATTTCACTCCATCCCACTCCACTCCACTCCATTCCACCCCTTTCCAATCCATTCCGTTACACTCCACTCAACTCCACTCCACTCCAATCCATTCAATTACATCCCCTTCCTTTACCCTCCATTGCACTCCACTCCACTCCCCTCCCCTCCACGCTATTGCATTCCACCCTATTCCATTCCATTCCATTCCACTCCAATCCTGTCCACTCAACTCCACTTCACTCCATTCCTATCCATTCCATTCCATTCCATTCCACTCCATTCCTATCTATTCCTTTCTTTTGACAGGATCTCACTACATCACCCACGGTGGAGTGCAGTGGAACAATCTCAGCTCACATGTCATTTCACCATTCTATTGCATTCTATTGCATTCTATTGCATTCCATAACATTCGACTCCCCTCCACTCCACTCCACTCAACTCCATTTCACTCCATTCCATTACAGTAAAATCCACTCCATCCCATTCCATCCCATTCAATTCCACTCTATTCCACTCCACTCCATTTAATTCCAATCCATCCCATCCCATTCCACTCCATTCCACTCTAATCCATTCCACTCCAGTCCATTTCACTCTACTCCTCTACATTCCACTCCATTCCACTTCATTCCGCTCCATTCGATTCCATTCCATTCTTTCAAAAGGATCTCACTCTGTCACTGGGCTGGAGTTCAAAGGCACAATCTCAGCTCACATGTAATTTCACCATTCCATTCCATTCCATTCCATTCCATTCCATTCCATTCCATTCCATTCCATTGCATTGCATTTCAATCAATTCCTTTCCATTCCACTCCACTCCACTCCATTCCATTCCCTTGCATTCCATTCCACTCTATTCCAGTCCACTTCACTCCACTACAGTCCACTCCACTCCATTAGATTCAATTCCATTCCATTCCACTCCATTCCACTCCTCTCCACTCCACTCCACTCTACTCCACTCCATTGAATTCCATTCAATGCCATTCCTTTCCACTCCATTCCAGTTCACACCACTACACTCTAATCCACTCCACTCCACTCCATTCGATTACATTCCATTCCATTCAACTCTATTCCATTCCATACTTTTCTTTCAACAGGATATCACTCGGTCACAGAGTCCAGAGTGCAGTGACACAATCTCAGCTCCCATTTCATTTCACCATTCCTTTGTATTCCATTCAATTTCATTCCATTCCAACTGACTCCATTAAAATCCACCCAACTCCAATCCACCTCAATACATTCCATTCCATTCCACGCCACTCGAGTCCACTCCACTCCAATCCACTTCATACCATCCCATTCCATTCTACCCCATTCCACTCCACTCGACGCCACTCCACTCTATTCCATTCCATTACATCCCATTCCATTCCACTTCATTCCACTCCACTGCACTCCCCTCCACTCCACTCAACTTCAATCCATTCCATTCCATTCCTTTCTTCTGACAGGATCTCACTCTGTCACCCAGGCGGGAGTGTAGTACAACAATCTCAGCAAACATACCATTTCACCATTCCATTCCATTCCATTCCACTCCACTACAATCCATTCCATTCCACCCCATTCCATTTCATTCCAATCCGTTCCACTCCACTCTACTCCACTCCATTAAACTCAAGCCCATTCCATTTCACTCCATTCCACCCCACTCCATTCCAGTCCACTCAATTAAACTCCACTCCACTCCATTCATTTCCACTCCATTCCACTCCACTCTACTCAACTCCATTAAACTCAGGCCCATTCCATTTCACTCCATTCCACTCCACTCCATTCCACTCCACTCAATTAAACTCGACTCCACTCCACTCGTTTCCACGCCATTCCTTTCCAGTCCATTCCATTCCTTTCTTTTGACAGAATCTCACTCTTTGACAAGGCTGGAGTGCAGTGGCACAATCTCAGCTCACATATAATTTCACTATTCCATTCCATTGCGTTCCATTTTATTCTTTTCCATTGCATTCCATTCCATTCCATACCATTCCATTCCATTCCATTCTATTGCACCCCATTCCATTCCATTCCTTTCTTTTGACAGGATCTCTCTCTGTCTCCATGCTGGAGTGCAGTGGCCCAATCTCAGTTCAAATGTCCTTTCACCATTCGTTTCCACTCCATTCCTTTCCACTCCATTCCTTTCCATTACATTCCATGCAATTCCATTCCATTACACTCCACTGCACTCCGCTCCATTCAACTCCACTCCAATCCACCCCATTCAACTCCACTCCAATCCACCCCATTCCAGTCTTTCCAATTCCAGTCCATTCCACTCCAATCCACTCCACACCACTCCATTCAGTTCCATCCCATTCCATTCCACTACATTCCCGTCCACTCCACTCCACATCACTCCACTCCACCCCATTACATTCCAACACATTCCATTGCACTAAATTCCACTCCACTCCACTCAACTCCACTCCACTGCACTCCATTCCATTCATTTCCTTTCTTTTAACATTATCTCAGTCTGTCTCCCAGGCTGAAATGTAGTGGCACAGTCTCAGGTCACATTTCATTTCACCATTCCATTCCATCCCATTCATTTCCATTCCTTTACATTGCATTCTATTCCTTTCCATTCCACTCCACTCCACTCCATTCCAGTCCACTCTATTCCGTCCTATTCCATACCACTCCATTCCACTCCCGTCCACTACACTCCACTCGACTCCACTCCATTCCATCCATCCCATTCCATTCCATTCCATTCAACTCCACCCACTCCACTCCATTCCATTCCACTCCATCCCATTCCATCCCACTGCACTCCCCCCCACTCCATTCCATTCCACTCCACTACATGCCATTGCACTCCACTCCACTCCACTGAATTCCGTTCCATTGCATCCCATTCCATTCCATTGCATTCCATTCCATTCCATTCCATTCCATTCCATTCCATTCCATTCCATTCCTTTCTTTTCACAGGATCTCACTCCATCACACAAGCTGGAGTGTAGTGGCGCAATCTCAGCCCACATTTCATTTCACCATTCAATTACACTCCATTCTGCAAAACTCCACTCCACTCCACTCCATTCCATCCCACTCCATTCCATTCCACTCCATTACTTTCCATTCCTTTCTTTCGAAAGGCTCTCACTCTTTCAAGGAGGGTGGAGTGCAGTGGCACAATCACAGCTCACAATTCATTTAAGCTCCCTTTCCTTTCCATTCTATTCCATCGCATTCCATTCCTTTTCACTCCAATTAACTCCACTCCTCTCCACTCCACTCCATTCAATTCCGTTTCACTCCACTCCACTCCATTCAACACCATTCCATTCCATCCCATTCCATTCCACTATAATCCACCATACTCCACTCCACTCCACTCCATTCCTTTGAAATCCATCACATTTCATTCCACCTAATTCCAGTCCAATCCACACCACTCCATTCCAATCCACCACACTCCAATCCAATCCACTTCACTCCATGCAATTCCATTCCATAACATTTCACTCCACTCCATTCCATTCTTTCCTTTCGACAGGATCTCACTCTTTCACCCAGGCTGGCGTTCAGTGGCACAATCTCTGTTCACATTTCAATACACCATTCCATTTCATTGCATTCTATTCCATTCCATTCTGTTCCATTAGATTCCTCTCCACCCCACTCCACTCCATTCCACTCCCTTCCATTCCATTCCACTCCACTCCACTCCACTTCACTCCACTCCAGTCCATTACATCCCATTGCATTCCACTCCATTGCACTCCTCTCCACTCCACTCCACTCCCCTCCGCACCAGTCCATTCCATCCCATTCAATTCCACTCCATACCACTCCACTCCACTCAAACCCAATTCACTCCACTCCATTCCATTATATTCCATTCCATTCCACTCCATTCCATTGCATTCCTTTCTTTCTATAGGATGTCACTCCGTCACCCAGGCTGGAGTGCAGTGGAACAAACTCAGCTCCCATTTCGTTTCACCATTCTGTTGCATTCCATTGCATTCCCTTCAATTCCATATCATTCGACTCCACTGCACTCCACTCCCCTAAACTCCACTTAACTAAAATCCATTCCATTCCATTCTATTCCAGTCCATTCCACTCCACTCCACTCCAGTACAATCCGCTCCATCCCATTCAATTCTATTCAATTCCACTGCATTCCACTCCATTCCATTCCAACCCGTCCCATCCCATTCCACTCGATTACACTCTACTCCACTCCCTCCACTCCACTTCACTCCACTCCACTGCATTCCAATCCGTTCCATTTCATTCTGTTCCATTCCATTCCATTCCTTTCTTTCGACAAGATCTCACTCTTTCAACCAAGCTGGAGTACAGCAGCACAATCTCAGCTCTATTTCATTTCACCATTCCATTCCATTCCATTCCAGTCCCTTCCATTGCATTCCACTCCACTCCACTCCACTCACTCCACTCCACTCCATTCCATTCCATTTCACTCCATTCCAGTCCACTCCACTCAACTACAGTCAACTCCATTAAATTCAATAACATTCCATTCTACTCCATTCCACACCACTCCACTCCACTCCACTCTACTCCACTTCATTCCATTCCATTCATTCCCATTCCATTCCATTCCATTCCACTCCATTCCACTCCACTCCACTACACTCCAGTTCACTCCAGTCGACACTATTCCATTCAACTCCATTCCGTTGCATACCTTTCTTTCGGTAGGATCTCACTCTGTCACTGAGGCTGGAGTGCACTGACACAATGTCAGCTCACATTTCTTTTCACCATTCCATTCCATTCAATTCTCTTTCATTCCATTCCAACCCACTCCACTCCTCTCAACTACACTCCACTTCTCTATATTCCATTCCATTCCACTCAACTCGAGTCCACCCCACTCCACTCCATACCATCCCATTTCATTCTACCCCATTCTACTCCACTCGACTCCACTTCACTCCACTCCATTCCATTCCATTACATCCCATTCCATTCCACTCCATTCCACTCCAATGCCCTCCACCCCACTCCCCTCCACTTCACTTCACTCCATTCCTTTCCATTCCATTCCATTCCATTCCATTCCATTCCATTCCATTCCACTCCATTCCATTCCATTCCACTCCATTCCATTCCATTCCATTCCACTCCATTTCATTCCTTTCCTTTCTTTAGACAGGATCTCACTCTGTCACCCAGGCTGGAGTGTAGTACAACAATCTAAGTTCACATTACATTTCATCATTCCATTCCATTTCATTCCAGTCCATTCCATTCCACTCCACTCCACTCCACTCACTCCACTCCATTCCATTCCATTCTACTCCATTCCAGTCCACTCCACTACACTCAACTACAGCACTCCATTAGATTCAATCCCATTCCATTCCACTCTATTCCACACCACTGCACTGCACTCCACTCCATTCCATTTCATTCTGTCCGATTCCCTTCCACTCCATTCCACCCAAATCCCCTGCACTCCAGTCCACTGCACTCCACTCCATTCCAATCCGTTCAACTCCATTCCGTTCCATACCTTTCTTTCAACAGGATCTCACTCTGTCACTGAGGCTGCAGTGCAGTGACACAATGTCAGTTCACATTTCTTTTCACCATTCTGTTCCATTCCATTCTCTTTCATTCCATTCCAAACCACTCCACTCCAATCCACTACATTCCATTCCATTCCACTCAACTCGAGTCCTCTCCACTCCACTCCATACCATCCCATTTCATTCTACTCCATTGTACTCCAGTCGACTCCACTCCACTTCATTCCATTCCATTACATCCCATTCCATACCACTCCATTCCACTCCAATGCACTCCACCCCACTCCCCTACACTCCACTTCACTCCATTCCATTCCATTCCACTCCATTCCAATCCATTCCATTCCTTTCCTTTCTTTCAACAGGTTCTCACTTTGTCACCTGGGCTGGAGTGTAGTACAACAATCTAAGGTCACATTTCATTTCAGCATTCCTTTGCATTCAATTCCATTCCATTCCTTTCCTATCCATTCCATTCCATTCCTTTCCATTCCATTCCTTTCCACTCCACAGCACTACAATCCATTCCATTCCATTCCATTCCATTCCATTCCATTCCATTCATTTCATTCCAATCAATTCCACACCCCTCCCCTCCATTCCACTCAATCCCATTCCATTCCACTCGATTCCACTCCACTCCACTGCATTCCATTCCATCCCATTCTATTCCCTGCCATTCCACTCCATTCCACTAAACTACACTCCACTCCACTCCACTCCTTTCCACTCCATTCCATTCCATTCCATTCCTTTCTTTGACAGGATCTCACTCTGTGACACAGTCTGGAGTCCAGTGGCACAATCTCAGCTTACATTTAATTTCACTGTTAGATTCCATTGCATTCCATTTCATTCCATTCTATTGCATTCCTTTCCATTTCATACCGTTCGACTCCACTCCACTCCACACCACCTTAGTCCACTCCTTTCCGTTCCATTCCATTCCATTCCACTACATTCCAATCCACTCCACTCCATTCCACTCCATTCCTTTCCATCCCATTCCATTCCACTCAGTTCCACTCCACTCCACTCCACTCCATTCTATTCCACTCCAACCCATTCCATGCCATACCATTCCACTCCACTCCACTCCAGTCAACTTCACTCCACTCCATTCCACTCCATTCAATTCCTTTACAATCCGTTGCACTCCATTCCATTCCATTCCATACCTTTCATTTCTTTTGACAGGATCTCAGTCTGTCACGCAGACTGGAGTGAAGTTGCACAATCTCAGCTCACATTTCATTTCACCATTCCACACCATTGCATTCCCTTGCATTCCATTCCATTCCATTGCTTTCCATTCCACTCCACTCCACTCCACTCCATTCCACTTCACTCCACTCCATTCCACTCCATTACATTCCATTCCACTCCAATCCACTCCATTCCACTCCATTACATTCCATTACATTCCACTACCCTCCACTCATCCCCATTCCATTCCATTCCATCACAATCCATTCTATTACATTCCACTCCACTTCACTCCACTCCATTCCATTCCTTTCTATTACACTCCATTCCATTCCATTCCTTTCGATGAGATCTCTCTGTCACCCTGGCTGGAGTGCAGTGGCACAATCTCAGCTCATATTTTCTTTCACCATTCCATTCCATTCCACTCCACTCCCCTCCTCTCCATTCCACTCCACTCCACTCCACTCCATTCTACTCCATTCCACTCTTTTCATTTCCAGTCCTTTCCACTCCATTCCGCTCTACTCCATTCCACTCCATCCCATTCTATTCTACTACATTCCCCTCCACTCCACTCCACAGTACTCCACACAACTCCACTCCATTCCATTCCATTTCATCCTATTCCATTCCACTCCATTCCACTAAACTCCACACCACTCAACTCCACTCCACTCTACTACACTCCATTTCATTCCATTCCATTCCACTTCATACCATTCAATTCATTTCTTTTGACAGGATCTCACTCTGTCTCCCAGGCTGGAGTTCAGTGGCACAATCTCATCTCACATTTCATTTTATCATTCCATTCCATTCTATTCCATTCCATTCCACTCCACGTCACTCCCCTCCACTCCATTGCACTACACTCCATTCAATTCCATTCTATTCCATTCTACTCCATTGCATTCCATTCCTTTCTTTCGACAGGATCTCACTCTGTCATACAGGCTGGAGTGCAGAGGCACAATTTCATCTCACATTTCATTTTACCATTCCATTCCATTCCATTCCATTCCATTCCATTCCACTCCACCTCACTCCCCTCCACTCCATTCCATTCCATTCAACTCCACTCCATTCCACTCCACTCCAATCCTTTCCATTCCATACCATTCCATTCCAATCCTTTCCACTCCACTCCACTCCACTCCACTCTACTCCACTGAACTCCATTCCACTTCATTACTTCAAATTTCATTCCACTACATTCCACTCCACTCCAATCCACTCCACTGCTCTCCACTGCACTCCATTCCATTCCATTCCATTCCAATACACTCCATACCACTCCATTTCTTTATTTAAACAGGATCACACTCTTTCACCCAGCCTGGAGTGCAGTGGCAGAATCTCAGCTCACATTTCATTTCACCATTCCATACCATTCCACTCGATTCCGTTTCATTCCATTCCACTCCATTCCATTCCATTCCCTTCTTTCGACAGTATCTCACTCCATCACACAGGCTGCAGTGCAGTAGCACAATCTTATCTCATATTTCATTTCACCATTCCATTCCATTCCTTTCCACTCCACTCCACACCATTCCATGCCATTTCACTCCATTCCATTCCACTCCTTTCCATTCCATTCCTTTCTATCGACAGGATCTCCTTCTCTCACCCAGGCTGGAGTGCAGTGGCACAATCTCAACTAACATTTCATTTCACCATTTTGTTCCATTACAATCTATTCCATTACATTCCACTCCACTCTACTGTACTCCACTCTACTCCTCTGCACTCCATTCTACTCCATTCCACTCCACACCACTCTACTCCACTCCATCCCATTCCATCCCATTCCATTCCACCGCACTCCTTTCCACTCCACTCCACTCCCCTGCACTCCAAAGCATTCCATTCCATCCCATTCCATACCACTCCATTCCACTCCACTCTACTGCACTCGATTCCATTCTTTCCCCTCACTTCCATTCCATTCCTTTCTTTCGACAAGATCTCACTCTGTCACCCTGACTGCAGTGCAGTGGCACAATCTCAGCTCACATTTCATTTCACCATTCTATTCCATTGCATTCCATTACATTCCACTCCATTCCATTCCATTCCTTTCCATTCCTTTCCATTCCATTCCACTAAACTCCACTCCATTCCACTCCACTCAACTCCTCTCCATTGCACTCCAATCCACATCACACCACTCAATTCCTTTACATCCCATTCCATTCCACTCCATTAAACACCAGTGCAATTGACTCCACTCCATTCCACTCCATTCCATTCCCCTCCATCCCATTCTATTACAATCCATTCCCCCCCACTCCACTCCACTCCACTCCAGTCCACTCCACTCCACTCCACTCCATTCCATTCCCTTCCACTGTATTCCATTCAACTCCATTCCATTCCGTTCCGTTCTTTCAACAGAATCTCACTCTGACAAACAATTTGGATTACAATACAACAATCTCAGCTCACAATTCATTTCACCAGTCCATTCCATTCCATTCCATTCCATGCCATTAAATTCTGTTCCCTTCCATTCCACTCCACTCCACTCTGCTCCGCTCTACCTCATTCCATTCCATCCCATTGCATTGCACTCCATTCCACTCCACTCTACTCCACTCCATTCCTTTCCTACACATACCGTTACATTGCAGTCCAATCCACTCCATTCCATTCGATTCCATTCCATTCCAGACCATTCCAGACCATTCCATTCCATTCCATACCATTCTATTCTTTCTTTCGACATGATCTCTCTCTGTTACACAGGCTGGAGTGCAGTGGCACAATCTCAGCTCACATTTTACTTCATCATTCCATTTGATTGCATTACATTCCATTCCATTCCACTCCACCTCACTCTACTCCACTCCACTCCACTCCACTCCATTCCTTTCCATTCCATTCCATTCCACTCCACTCAACTCCGTTCCACTCAATTACTTTACATCCCATTCCATTCCATTCCATTGCACTCCACTCCACTCCACTCCAGTCCACTCCCCTCCCCAACTTTCCATTCCATCCCATTCCATTCCACTCCCTACAATCCATGCCACTCCACTCAATTCCACTTCTGTCCACTCCATTCAGTTCCATTACATTACATTCCACTCCATTCCTTTCCATTCATTTCTTTCGTCAGGATCTCTCTCAATCACCCTAGCTGGAGTACAGTGGAACAGTATCAGCTCACAGTTCATTTCACCATTCTGTTGCATCCCATTGCATTCCATTCCATTCCATAACATTCGACTCCACTCCCCTCCACTACACTACACTCAACTCCATTCCATTTCATTCCACTCCATTCCACTCCACTCCACTCCACTCCAGTACAATCCACTCAATCCCATTCCATCCCATTCAATTCCACTCCATTCCACTCCACGACACTCCATTCTATTCCAATATAACCCATTCCATTCCACTCCATTCCACTCTACTCCACTCCACTCCACTTCACTCCACTGCACTCCACTCCACTTCATTCCATTCCATCATACTCCATTACTTTCCATTCCTTTCTTTCGACAGGATCCTACTCTGTCACACAGGCTGGAGTGCAGCAGCACAATCTCAGCTCACATTCCATTTCACCATTCCATTCCATTTCAATCAATTCCATTCCATTCCACTCCACTCCACGCCACTCCATTCTATTCCCTTCCATTCCATTCCACTACATTCCAGTGCACTCCACTCCACTCTACCCCACTCCATTCCATTCCATTCAATCCCATTCCATTTCACTCCATTCCACCCCACACCACTACACTCCAGTCCACTCCACTCCCTCCATTCCTTTATATTCTATTACATTCCATTCAACTCCATTCCATTCCATCCCTTTCTTTCGACAGGATCTCACTCTGTCAGAGAATCTGGAGTGTAGTTGCACAATCTCAGCTCACATTTCATTTCAGCATTCCATTCCATTCCATTCTATTTCATTCCATTCCAACGCACTCCAATCCACTCCACTCAACTCCACTCAATTCCACTACATTCCATTCAATTCCACTCCACTCGAGTCCATTCCACTCCACTCCATGCCGTCCCATTCCATTCCACTCCATGACACTCTACTCGACTCCACTCCACTCCATTACATTACATTACATCCAGTTCCACTCCATTCCGTTCCACCCGACTGCAATCTCCTCCACTCCACTCCACTCCACTCCATTCCATTCCATTCCATTCCATTCCATTCCACTCCATTCCATTACATTCCTTTGTTCCGTCAGGATGTCACTCTGTCACACAGTCTGGAGTGCAGTACAAAAATCTCAGCTCACATTTCATTTCACCATTCCATTCCATTCCATTCCAAATTCTATTCCACTATAATCCATTCCATCCAATCCATTCCATTCCATTTCATTCCAATCCATTCCACTCCACTCCACTCCACTCCATTGCTCTCAATTCCATTCCATTCCACTCCACTCCACTCCACTAAACTCCAATCCATTCCACCCAATCCATTCCATGTCATTCCACTCCACTCCACTAAACTCCAATCCACTCCTCTCCACTACACTCGTTTCCACTCCATTCCATTCCAGGTAATTCCACTACTTTCTTTCTACAGGATCTTACTCTGTGACACAGGCTGGAGTGCAATGGCACATTCTCAGCTCACATTAAATTTCACTATTCCATTCCAATGCATTCCATTTCTTTCCTTTCCATTGCATTCCATTGCATTCCATTCCACCCCTTTCCACTACATTCAAATACACTCCACTCCAATCCACTCCATTCCATTCCATCCCTTTCCATTCCACTAAATTCCACTCCACTCCACTCCATTCCATTCCATTCCACTCCATCCCATTGCATTCCACTCGATTCCACTCCATTCCACTGCACTCCACTACAGTCCAAACTACTCCACTCCACTCCATTCTACACTATTCAGTTACATTCCATTCCATTACACTCCATTCCATTTCATTTCTTTCTATTGAGAGGATCTCACTCTGTCACCCAGGCTGGAGTGCAGTGGCAAAATCTCAGCTCACATTTCATGTCACTATTCATTCCATTGCTTTGTATAGCATTCCATTCCACTTCACTCTACTCCACTCCATTCCACTCCACTTCATTCCATTCCATTCCATTCCATTCCATTCCATTACTTTCCATTTCACTCCACTCCATTCCACTCATCTCCACTCCACTCCACTCCTCTCCACTCCATTCTTTTCCATCGCATTCCATTCCATTACATTCCACTCCAATCCACTCCAATACAGTCCATTCAATTCCATTCCATTCCATTCCATTCCCTTCCATTCTATTACACTCCATTCCATTCCATTCCTTTCTTTCGACAGGATCCCACTCTGTCACCCAGGCTAGAGTGCAGTGGCCCAATCTCAGCTCATATTTCATTTCACCGTTCTTTTCCACTTCATTTCATTCCTTACCATTCTATTCCATTCCATTAAACTCCACTCCCTCCATTCAACTCCACTCCAATCTACTCCATTCCACTCTTTTTTCAATTCCAGTGCATTCCACTCCACTCCACTCTACTCCATTCCATCCCATTCCATTCCACTACATTACACTCCACTCCACTCCACACCACTCCACACCACTCCACTCGATTCCATTCCATCCCATCCATTCCACTCCATTCCACTCCACTCCAACTCACTGAACTCCACTGCATTCCATTTCATTCCATGACATTCCATTGCACTCCTTTCCATAAAATTTCTTTCTTTTGAGAGGATCTCACTTTGTCTCCCAGGCTGAAGTGTAGTTGCACAATCTCAGGTCACATTGCATTTCACCATTCCACTGTATTCCATTCCATTCCATTTCTTTCCCTTCCATTCCATTATATTCCATTCCACTGCATTCCACTCCACTCCACTACAGTTCAGTCCATTCCATCCCATTCCCTTCCACTCAATTCCACTCCATTCCACTCCACACCACGCCACTCCATTCCATCCATCCCATTCCATTCCATTCCATTGAACTCCAATCCACTACACTCCACTCCATTCCATTCCACTCCATTTCGTTCCATTACACTCCAGTACACTCCAATCCACTCCTCTCCCCTCCATTCCATTCCATGCCATTCCATTCCATTCCATTCCACTCCGCTCCACTCCATTCCACTACACTACACTCCATTCTATTCCATTCCATTCTACTGCATTCTACTCCACTCCACTCTATTCCACTTCATTCCATTGCTTTCGATTCCATTCCACTCCAGTCCATTCCACTCCATCCACTCCACTCCACTGCACTCTACTCCCTTCAATTGCATTCTATTCCATTTCACTCCATTCCATTCCATTCCATTCCTTTCTTTCAACAGAATCTGACTCTGTGACACAGCCTGGAATGCAGTGGCACAGTCTCAGCTCTCATTTCATTTTACCATTCCATTTCATTCCACTTCACTCCTCTCCCCTCCATTCCATTCCATTTCATTCAACTCCAGTCTAGTCCACTCCACTCCACCCCTCTCCATTCCATCCCAGTCCATTCAAATCCTTTCCACTCCACTCCATTCCGCTCTACTCCACTCCACTCCATTCCACTTCAATGCATCAAATTCCATTCCACTCCATTCAACTCCACTCCACTCCCATCCACTCAACTGCTCTACACTGCACTCCATTCCATTCCTTTCCAATACACTCCATTCCATTCCATTCCTTTTTTTCAACTGGATCTCACTCTGTAACCCAGGCAGGAGTGCAGTGGCAGAATCTCAGCTCACACTTCATTTCACCTTTCCATTCCATTCCATTCGATTAAATTTCATTCCACTCCATTCCATTCCATTCCTTCTTTCAACAGCATCTTACTATGTCAAACAGGCTGTAGTGCAGTGGCACAATCTCATATCATATTTCATTTCACCATTCCATTCCACTCCATTCCACTCCACTCCACTCAATGCCATTCCACTCCATTCCATTCCTCTCCATTCCATTCCACTCCATTCAATTCCATTTCTTCAACAGGACCTCATTCTGTCGCCCAGGCTGGAGTGCATTGCCACAACCTCAGCTAACATTTCATTTCAACATTCCAATCCATTCCAATACATTCCATTCCATTCCACTCCACTCCACTCTACTCCACTCTACTCCTCTGCACTCCATTCGATTCTTTTTCACTCCACACCACTCCACACAACTCCACTCCATCCCATTCCTTCCCACTCCATTCCACTCCACTCCATTACACTCCACTCCACTCCATTCCGTTCCACTCCATCCCATTCCATTCCCCTCCATTCCACTCCACTCCACTCCACTTCACTCCACTACACTCCATTCCTTTATTTTCCACTCCCTTCCATTCCATTCTTTTCTTTTGGCAGTATCTCACTCTGTCACCCTGGTGGCAGTGCAGTGGCACAATCTCAGCTCCATTTCATTACACCATTCCTTTCCATTGCATTCCATTGCATTCCATTACCCTCCATTCCATTTCATTCCATTGCATTCCTTTCTTTCGACGTAATCTCACTCTGTCACCCAGGTTGGATTACAGTGCAACAATCTCAGCTCACAATTCATTTCACCAGTCTATTCCATTCCATTCCATTCCATTCCATTCCTATAAATACCATTCCTTTCCATTCCACTCCACTCCACTTCACTCCACTCCTCTCCACCCCATTCCATTCCATTCCATCCCATTCCATTCCACTCCATTCCACTGCACTCCACTCCACTCCTTTCGATTACATCCCACTACATTCCAATCCAATCCACTCCACTCCACTCCATTCCATTCCATTCCATTCCATTCTACTCGTTTCCATTCCATTCTGTTCTTTCAACATGATCTCATTCTGTGACACAGCAGGAGTGCAGTGGCAGAATCTCAGCTCACATTTCATTTCACCATTCCATTGCATTCCATTCTATTCCACTCCATTCCACTCCACTCTGCTCCATTCCTTTCCATTCCATTCCATTATATTATATTACATTCCACTGCATTCCACTCCACTCTAATCCACTCCAATCCACTCCACTCGTCTCCATTCCATTTCATCCCATTCCATTGCACTCCATTCCACTCCACTCCATTCCAATCCATTCCAATCTATTGCATTTCATTCCTTCCTATCCCATTCCACTCCATTCCACTCCACTCCACTCCACTCCACTTCATTCCGTTCAATTGCACTCCATTCCATTCCATTCCACTCCATTCCATTCCATTCCCTTCCATTTTACTCCACTCCACTCAGCTCTATTCCATCCCACTCCATTCCACTTCCACTCCATTTCGACCACGCCAATCCACTCCACTCCACTCCACTCCAATCCATTCCATTCCATTCATTTCTATCGACAGGATCTCACTCTGTCACATAAGCTGGAGTGCGGTGGCACAATCTTTGCTCACATTTCATTTTATGATTGAATTGCATTCCATTCCATTCCCTTTCATTCCACTCCACTCCACTCCCTTACACTACATTCCATTCCACTCAACTCCACACCACTCCACTCCACTACTCTCCTCTCCATTCCATCCCATTGCAGTCCAGTCCTTTCCTCTCCACTCCACTCTACTCCACTCTACTTCACTCCACCACATTCCATTCCATTCCATTCCATTCCATTCCATTCCATTCCATTCCACTCCTTTCCATTCTATTCCTTTCTTTAGACACGATCTCACTCTGTTGCACAGGCTGGAGTGCAGGGGCACAATCTCAGTTCACATTTCTTTTTACCATTCCACTGCATTCCTTTCCATTCAATTCGATTGCATTCCATTCCACTCCACTCCACTCTCCTCCATTCCATTCCATTCCATTCCACTCCATTCCACTCCACTCTAATCCTCTCAAATCCACTCCATCCCATTCTATCCCATTCGATTCCACTCCATTCCAATACACACAATTCCATTGCATTCCTTCCCATCTCATTCCATTCCATTCCACTCCAATCCACTCCACTCCACTACATTCCTTTCAATTCACCTCCGTTCCATTTATTTCCACTCCATTCTATTCCATTTCTTTCAAGTCCACTCCACTCCTTTCTATTCCATCCCATTCCATTCCACTCCATTTGCCTCCACTCCAATTCACTCCACTCCACTCCACTCCAATCCACTCCAATCCATTTTATTCCATTTCTTTCCATTCCATTCCACTCCATTCCCTTCCTTTCCTTTCTTTCAACAGGATCTCACTATTACACACAAGCTAGAGTGCAATGGCACAATCTCAGCTCACTTTTCTTTCACCATTTCATTCCATTGTATTCCATTACATTCTATTGAATTGCATTCCATTCCATTACACTTCACTCCGCTCTATTACACTACACTCCATTTCACTCCTTTAAATTCTATTCCATTCCACTCCACTCCATTCCATGAAATTCCATTCCATGAAATTCCATTCCACTCTATTTCATTCCATTACATTCCACTCCATTCCATTCCATTCCTTTCTTTCAACAGGATCTCATTCTGTGACCCAGGCTGGCGTGCAGTTGCACTCCATTCCATTGCATTCCATTTCATTCCATTCCCTTGCATTCCATTCTATTCCATTCCATTCCATTCCATTCCATTCCATTCCATTCCATTCAATTACATTACATTACATTCCCCTACACTACACTCGACTCCATTACACTCCACTCCTTTTCATTCCATTCCATTCCGTTTCATTCCATTCCACTTCTTTCCACTCCAATCCACTCCACTCCACTCTACTGCAATCTATTGTATTCCATCCCATTGCATTCCACTACTTTCCACTCCACTCCACTCCAATCCACTCCAACTCACTCTATTCCCCTCCATCGCATTTCCTTCCACTCCATTCCCCTCCACTGCAGTGAACTGCACTCCAGTCCACTCCGCTGCCCTCCACTCAATTCCACTCCATTCCACTCCTTTCCATTCCATTACACCCCATTCCATTCCATTCTTTTATTTTGACAGGATCTCACTCTGTCCCCCAGTCTGGTGTGCAGTTGCACAATCAGCTCACATTTATTGTCACCATTCCATTCTATTCCATCCCATTCCATTGCACTCTATTCCACTGCACTCCACACCACTCCACTCCACTGCATTCCATTCCATCGCATTTCATTCCATTCCTTTCTTTTATTTTGACAGGATCTCACTCTGTCCCCCAGTCTGGTGTGCAGTTGCACAATCAGCTCACATTTATTGTCACCATTCCATTCTGTTCCATCCCATTCCATTGCACTCTATTCCACAGCACTCCACACCACTCCACTCCACTGCATTCCATTCCATCGCATTTCATTCCAATCCTTTACACTCCACTCAACAACACTCCACTCCACTTCTTTCCATTCCATTCCAATCCATTACATTACATACCAATCCATTCCATTCCATTCCTTTCTTTTGAAAGGATCTCACTCTGTTACCCAGGCTGGAGTGTAGTGGCACAATCTCAGGTCATATTTCATTTCACCATTCTATTCCATTCGAATCCATTCCTTTCCATTCCATTCCATTCCATTCTACTCCACTCCACTCCATTCAATTTCATCCCATTCCATTCTACTCCACTCCACTCCATTCCATTTCATCCCATTCCATTCCACTCCATTCCACTGCAATTCAAACCACTCCACTCTATTCCACTCCATCCTATTCCATTCCACTCCATCCTATTCCATTCCACTCCATTCCACTCCATTCCACTCCACTCCTCTCAAATCCACTACACTCCACTCCATTCCGTTCCAATCCATCTCATTCCATTCCACTCTACTGCACTCCATTCTTCTCCACTCCACTCCGTTCTATTCCATTTTTTTCCTTTCGACTCCATCACATTCCATTCATTTCTTTCGACAGGATCTCCGTCTGTCACACTGGTTGGCGTGCTATGGCACAATATAGCTCACATTTCATTTCACCATTCAATTCCATTAAATTCTATTCCATTCCATTCTACTGCACACCTCTCCACTTCACTCAACTCCACTCCACTCCACTAAATTCCACTCAATTCCACTCCTCTCCACTCCACTGCATTCCATCCCATTCCATTCCAATCCATTTCCACTGAAGTCGACTCCACTACACTCCACACCTTTCCATTCCATTGCATTCTATTCCACTCCATTCCTTTCCATTCGTTTCTTTCAACAGGATCTAACTTTGTCACCCAGGCTGCAGTACAGGGAAACAATTGCAGATCACATTTCTTTTCAGGATTTCATTGCATTTCATTCCATTCCATTGCATTCCACTCCACTCCAATCTACTCAACTCCACTCCATTCCATTCCACTCCACTCCACTCCACTACACTCCTCTCCTTTCCATCACATTCCATTCCACTCCATTCCACTCCACTCCACTCGATTCCAATCCATTCCACTCCATTCAACTCCACTCCACTCCAATTCACTCCATTCCATTCCATTCCTTTCTTTCGACAGGATCACACTCTGTCTCCTAGGCTGGAGTGCAGTGACACAACCTTAGCTCACATTTCATTTCACCATTCCATTCCATTCCGTTTCTTTCCATTAAATTCCATTCCATACCACTCCACTCCACTCCACTCCATTTCACACCAGTCCACTCCACTTCCTTCCACTACATCACATTCCATACCACTCCATTCCACTCCAATCCACTCCACTCCACTGCACTCCACTTCACTCCACTCCCCTCCATTCCATGCCATTCCACTCCATTACATTCCATTCCTCTCTTTTGACCGGATCTCACTCTGTCGCCATAGCTGGAGTGCAGCAGCACAATCTCAGCTCACATTTTATTTCACAATCCATTCTGTTCCATTCCATTCCATTCCAGTACACACCCCTCCACTCCACTCCACTCCATTAAAATCCATCCCATTCCATTTCACTGCATTTCACTCCACTGCAGTCCTCTCTATTCCACTCCATTCCACTCAATTCCATTCCTTTCAATCCTGTTTCATTTAATTCCATTCCACTCTACTGCATTCCACTACACTACACTCCATTCCGTTCCATTACTTTCTATTCAACTCCATTACATTCCATATCTTTCTTTCGACAGGGTCTCCCTCTGTCAAACAGGCTGGAGTACAATGGCACAATCTCAGCTCACATTTCATTTCATCATCCCATTCGATTAAATTCCATTCCATTTAACTCCACACCACTCCACTCAACTCAACTCCACTCCTCTCCATTCCATTCCACTCCATTCCACTCTACTCCACTCCAGTCCACTCCATTCCCTTCCATTCCATTCCTCTCCATACCACGCTGATCAACTCTACTCCACACCACTCCATTATGTTCCATTAGATCCCATTCCATTCCACTCCATTCCATTTCACTGCACTCCTTTCCAGGCAACTCCACTCCACTCCACTCCATTCCATTCCATTCCATTCCACTCTATTCCACTGCATTCGTTAATTTCGACAGGATCTCCCTCTGTCACCCAGGCAGGAGTGAATTGGCACAATCTCAGCTCACATTTCATTTCACCATTGCATTCCATTCCGTTCCATTCCTTTCCATTCCTTGCCGTTCCACTCCACTCCACTCCATTCCACTCTTTTCCATTACATTATATTCCATGTCATTGCACTCCATTCCAATCCATTCCATTCCACTCCAGTGCACTCCAGTACACTACACTGCATTCCTTTCCATCCCATTCCATTCCAATCCTTTCTGCTCCACTCCCCTCTCCTCCATTCCATTCCATCCCATTCCATTCCACTCCATTCCACTCCAGCCCACTCCACTCCAATCTTTCCAATCCAATCCATCCTTTTCCATTCCACTCCATTGCACTCCACTCTACACCACTCCATTCCATTCTATTACACCACATTCCATTCCAATCCATTTCATTCCACTCCACTCCACTCCACTTCTCTCCATTCCATTCCATTCCATTCCATTCCGTTTCAATACTTCGACAATATCTCACTGTTTTATATAGGCTGGAGGTCAGTGGCACAATCTCAGCTCAGATTTCATTTCACCATTCCATTCCATTGCATTCCATTCCACTCCACTCCACTCCACTCTACTACAATCTATCCACACCTTTCCGTTCTACTGCATCACATTCCGTTCCACTCCATTCCACTCAACTAAACTCCACTCCACCCCACTCCAGTCCACTCCATTCCATTTCGTTCCATTCCGCTCTATTCTATTCTATTCCTTTCTTTTGACAGAATCTTACTCTGTCACCCAGGCTGTATTGCAGTTGCAAAATGTCAGCACACATTTCATTTCACCATTCCAATCCATTCCCTTCTATTCCGTAACATTGCATTCCATTACACTCGACTCCTTTCCATTCCATTCCATTCCACTCCACTCCACTGAACTCCACTCCATCCTGTTGAATCCCATTTGATTCCTCTCCATTCCACTCCACTCCTCTCCACACCACTCCACTCCACACCACTGCACTCCACTTCAGTCCAGTGCATTCCATACCATTCCACTCCCCTCCAATCCACTCCACTGCACTACACTCAACTCCACTCCTCTCCACTCCATTCCATTCCATTGCAATCCACTCCATTCCATTCCATTCCATTTCTTGCTTTCAACAGCATCTCACTACATCACACTGGCTGCAGTGCAGTGGCAGAATCTCAGTTCCCATTTCATTTCACCATTCCATTCCACTACATTCCACTCCATCCCATTCCATTGCTTGCTCTTGACCGGATCTGACTCCATCACCCAGGCTGCAGTGCAGTGGAGCAATCTCAGCTCACATTTCTTTTCACCACTCTATTCCATTCCATTCCGTTCCAGTCCATTCCACTCCACTCCACTAAACTCTACTCCACTCTCCTCCACTCCATTCAATTCCCTCCCATTCCATTTCACTCCACTCCAGTCCCCTTCTCTCCATTTCATTCCATCCCATCCCATTCCACTCCACTCCACTCCAGTCCACCCCATCCAATGAACGCCACTCCATTCCTTTCCATCCCGTCTCCCTCCATTACACTCCACTCCACTCCTCTCCAGTCAACTCGACTCCACTCCATTCCAATCCATTCCATTCCATTCCATTCCATTCCATTCCATTCCATTCTTTCGACAGGATATCACCCTGTCACCCAGGTTGGAGTGCAGTGACAAAATATTAGCTTACATTTCATTTCACCATTACATTCCAATCCATTCTTTTCCATTCCATTCCATTTCATTCCACTCCAGTCCACTCCATTCCATTTCATTCCATTCCATTCCATTTCATTCCACTCCATTCCACTTCATTCCACTCCAATCCACTCCACTTCACAACACTCAAATCCACGACATTCCATTGCATTGCATTCCATTCCACTCCATTCCACTCCACTCCATCACTTTCCATTCCATTCATTCCACTCCAGTTCACTCCACTAAACTCCACTCCACTAAGCTACATTCCATTCAATTCCATCACATTCCATTGCACTCCAATCCACTCCTCTCCATTCATTTGTATTCCGTGCCATTCCACTCCATACGATTCCATTTCTTTCTTTCTAGAGGCTCTTACTCTGTCACCTAGCCTGGAGTGCAGTGGCACAATATCAGCTGACGATTCATTTCACCCTCCCATTCCTTTCCTCTCCAATCCACTCCACTCCACTCCATTCTATTCCATTCCATTCCAATCCACTCCATTCCACTGCATTCAACTCCGCTCCACTCCATCCCTTTCCATTTCATTCCATTCCACTCCATTCCCCCCTACTTCAGTCCCACGGACTTCACTCCACTCCACTACACTTCTTCCAGTTCCATCCCATTCCTTTCCACTCCATTCCACTCCACTCCACTCCATTCCACTCCACTCCACTCCATTCTATTCCATTCCATCCCATACCATTCCACTCCACTCCACTCCATTCCACTCCACTCCACTCCATTCTATTCCATTCCATCCCATCCCATTCCACTCCACTCCACTCCACTACGCTACACTGCACTACACTACACTACTACACTACACTACACTACACTCTATTGCATTCCTTTCCATTCCATTCTTCTCCATTCCATTCCTTTCTTTGTTTTTGACAGAATCTCACTCTGCTACCCAGACTGGAGTGCAATGGCACAATCTGAGCTTACATTTCTTTTCATCATTCTATTCCATTGCATTCCATTCCATTTCATTCCATAGCATTCCATTCCATTCCATTCCAATCCATTCAATTCCATTCCACTCCACTCCACTCCATGCCATTCCATTCCATTCCATTCCAATCATTTCAAATCCATTCCACTCCACTACAATACACTCCACTTCAGTCCTTTCCATTCCATCCCATTCCATTCCACTCCATTCCACTCCAATCCACTCCACTCCACAACACTGCTCTGCATTCCTTTCCTTTGCATCCATTCAATTACACTCTATTCCACTCCTCACCACTCCACTCTATTCCTCTCCATTCCGCTTGGCTTTAATGAACTCCACTGCAATTCTTTCCATTCCATAACATTCCACTCCATTCCATTCCATTCCTTTCTTTTGCCAGCATCTCACACTGTCAACCAGGATGGAATGCAGTGACACAATCTCAGCTCACATTTCATTTCACCAATCTTTTCTATTCCCTTCCATTCCATTTCACTACACTCCACTCCTCTCAACTCCACTTCACTCCATTCCATCACATCCCATTCACTCAAGTGCACTCCAGTCCACTCCACTCCACTCCACCCCATTCAATTCCACTCCATTCCATTCCATTGCACTCCATTCCATTCCATTGCACTCCATTCCATTCCATTGTTCTATTCTTTCGAGAGGATCTCACTCTGTCTCCCAGGCTGGAGTGTGCTAGCACAATCTCAGCTCACATTTCATTTCACCATTCCATTCTATTGCACTCCGTTCCATTCCATACCATTGCATTCCGTTCCATTCCATTCCCGTCCATTCCATTAAACTCCACTCAACTCCACTCCACTAAATTCCACTCCACTCCACACCTTACCCCTCCACTCCACTCCACTCGATCCCATTCCATCTCATTCCATTCCACTCGATTACAGTCCACTCCACTCCACTCCACTCCATTCCATTCCATTCAATTCCATTCCTTTCCACTCCTCTCTTCTCCATTCCATTCCATCCCATTTCATTCTGCTCAATTCCACTCGACGGCACTCCACTCCACTCCACTCTACTCCAATTCATTCCATTCCATCCCATTCCACTCAAGTGCACTCCAATCCACTCCAATCCAGTCCAATCCACTCCACCCCATTCCATCCCGTTCCATTCCACTCAATTCCAGTCCATTCCACTCCACTCCACTTCACTCCATTAAATCCCATTCCATTACATTACATTCCTCTCCACTTCATTCCACTCAGCTCCACTCCACCCCACTCCACTCCATTCCATTCCACCCCATTCCATTCCACTCCATTCCTCTCCATTCCACTTCACCCCATTCCACTCCACTCCACTCCACTCCATTCCATCCCATTTCATTCTGCTCCATTCCACTCGACGCCACTCCACTCCACTCTAATTCAATCCATTCCATTACATCTCATTCCACTCAAGTGCACTCCAATCCACTCCACTGCCATCCATTCCACTCCACCCCATTCCATCCCATTCCATTCTACTCAATTCCACTCCATTCCACTCCACTCCACTCCATTCCATTCCATTCCTCTCCACTACACTCCACTCAGCTCCACTCCACCTCACTCCACTCCATTCCATTCAATCCCATTTCAATCCAATCCATTCCTCTCCATTCCATTTCACCCCACTCCACTCCAGTGGACTCCACTCCACTCCTCTCCATTCCATTCCATTCCACTACATTCCATTCCATGCCATTCCATTGCACTCCTTTCCATTGCATTATATTTTTTTCGAGAGGATCTCACTCTGTTTCCCAGGCTGGAGTGCATTAGCACAATCTCAACTCACATTTCATTTCACCATTGCATTTCATTGCACTCCGTTCCATTCCATTCCATTCCATTGCATTCCATTCCATTCCATTCCATTTCCGTCCATTCCATTACACTCCACTCAACTCCACTCCACTACATTCCACTCCACTCCACTCCTTACCACCCCACTCCACTCCATTCCTTTCCATCCAATTCCATTCCTATTGATTCCACTCCACTCCCCTCCACTTCACTCAATTCCATTACATCCCATTCCATTTCACTCCACTCCACTCCACTCTCCTCCACTCCACTCCATTCCATTCCATTCCATTCCATTCCATTGCACTCCATTCGATTCCATTCCATTATTTCGAGAGGAACTCACTCTGTCACCCAGGCTGGAGTGCAGTGGCTGCTCTCACCTCACATTTCATTTTACCATTCCATTCTGTTGCATTCCATTCCTTTCCATTCCATTCCATTCTATTCCACTCCACTCCACTCCTCTCTATTCCATTACATTCCATCCAATTCCATTCCCCTCCATTCCACTCAACTCCACTCCACTCCACATTACACCACTCCACTCCATTCCGTTCCTTACCATTCCATTCCACTGCATTCCCCTCAAATCCACTACAATGCACTCCACTCCACTACATTCCATTCCACTCCATCCCGTTCCATTCCAGTCCACTCAACTCCACTCCCCTCCACTCCACTACATTCCATTCCACTCCATTCCATTCCATTCTTTCCTTCGACAAGATCTCACTCTGTCACACATGCTGTAGTGCAGTGGCACAATATCAGCTCTCATTTTATTTCAACGTTCCATTGCATTCCATACCATTCCATTTAATTCCACTGCACTCCATTCCACTCTGCTCCATGCCATACCATTCCATTATATTCCAGTCTATTCCACTCCATTCCTCTCCCTTCCACTCCATCCCTTTCTATCCCATTCCATTCCTGCCCATTCTACTTCACTCCACTCAACTCCACTCCACTCCACTCCATTCTATTGCATTCCACCCCATCCCATTGTACTCCATTCCACTCCTCTCCTCTCCACTCCATTCCATTCCACTCCTCTCCAATCCATTCCATTCCTTTCCACTCCATTCCTTTCCATTTCTTTCTTTCTACAGCATCTCACTCTGTCACCCACGCTGGAGTGAAGTAACAGAATCAAAGCTCACATTTCATTTCACCATTCCATTCCATTCCGTTCCATACAATTCCACTGCACTCCACTTCACTGTACTCCATTCCTTTCCATTCCATTCCATTCCATTCCACTCCACTATACTCCACTCCTCTCCACTCCACTCAACTACATTCCATTTCATCACATTCGATTCCACTGCAATCCACACCACTCCTCTCCCCTCCTCTCCATTCCATTCCGTTCCATCCCTTTCCATTACATTACATTCCACTCCATTCCATTCCATTCCTTCTTTCGACCCGATCTCCCTCTTTCACTCAGGCTGGAGTGCAGTAGCTCAATCTCAGCTCACATTTAATTTCAGCATTCAATTCCACTCCTTTCTCATCCACTCCACTCCAGCCCACTGCATTCCATTACACTAAATTCCTTTCCATTCCACTCCATAACACTCCATTCCCTTCTTTCAACAGGATCGCTCTCTTTCACGCAGGCTGGAGTGCAGTGACACAATATCAGCTCTCGTTTCATTTCCACATTCCATTCCCGTCCATTCCTTTCCATTCCCTTCCATTCCATTCCATTCCACTCCATTCCAGTTAATTCAACTCTTCTCCACTCCAATCCACTCCACTCCATTCCATTGCATTCAATTCCATTCCACTTTATTCCAGTCCACTCCATTCCACTCCACTCTTTCCATTTCCATTCCACTCCATTCCACTGCAGTCCACTCAACTCCACTCCACTAAGCTATATTCCGTTTTATTGTATCACATTCCATTGCACTCCACTCCAGTCCTCTCCATTCATTTAGGTTCTGTACCATTCCACTCCATTCCATTCCATTACTTTCCTTCCACAGGATCACACTCTGTCACCCAGAATGGAGTGCAGTACCACACTGTCAGCTCACCCTACATTTCATCTTTCCATTCCATTGCACTCCACTCCACTCCACTTCATTGCCTTCCATTCCATTTCATTCCATTCCAATCCAGTCCATTCCACTCCACTCAACTCCACTCCATTCCGTGCCTTTCCATCCCATTCTATTCCACTACATTCTACTCCAATCCTGTCCACTCACCTTCATTCCACTACACTCCACTCCATGCCATTCCATCCCATTCCGTTCCACTCCATTCCACTCCACTCCACTCCCCTCTACTCTATTCCATTCCTTTCCATTCCATCCCATCCCATTCCAGTCCATTCCACTCCAATCCACTCTACTCCATTCCACTCCACTCCACTCCACACCACTCCACTAAACTACACTCCATTGCATTCCTTTCCATTCCATTCTAATCTATTCCATTCCATTCCTTATTTTCGACAGTATCCAACTCTGTGACCCAGGCTGGAGTGCAGTGGCACAATCTCAGCCCACATTTCATTTCACCGTTCCATTCAGTTGCCTTCCATTCCATTCCATTCCATTCCATTCCATTGCATTCCATTCCATTCCATTCCTTTCCATTCCATTGCATTCCATTCCATTCCATTCCACTCCATTGCATTCCATTCCATTCTATTCCACTCCTCTCCACTCCACTGCATTCCATGCCATGCCGTGCCATTCTTTTCCATTACATCCCATTCCACTCCACTACACTCCACTTCACTCCATTCCATTCCATCCCATACCATTCCACTCCTTTCCACTCCACACCACTCCAGTCTACTCCACTTCACTCCATTCCATCCCATTGCATCCCATTCCATTCCACTCCATTCCACTCCACACCACTCCCCTCTACTCCACTTCACTCCTCTCCATTGTACTGCACTCCACGGCAAACCTTTCCATTCCATAACACTCCACTCCATTCCATTCCATTCCTTTCTTTCTCCAGTATGTCCTTCTGTCACACAGGATAGAGTGCAGTGGCACAATCTCAGCTCACTTTACATTTCACCATTCCTTTCCATTCCATTCCGTTACATTCCACTCCACTCCACTCCAGTCCACTTCACTGTATCCAGTCACATCGCATTCCACTCAAGGGCATTCCACTCCACACCACTCCAGTACACTAATCTCCATTCCCTTCCATTCCATCCTATTCCATTCAACTCCATTCCAGTCCACTCCACTCCACTCCATGCCACTCCACTCCACTCCATTCCACTCCACTCCATTCCATTCTATTCCATTACACTCCATTCCATTCCATTCCACTCTACTCCATTCCATTACACTCCAATCCACTCCGCTCCATTCCATTACATTCCATCAATCTCCATTCCTCTCCACTTCACTTCATTCAACTTCAATCCACTCCAATCCATTCCATTCCATTCCACTCCACCCCGTTGCACTCCACTCCATTCCACTCCCTTTCATTGCATTGCATTCCATTTCAATCCTTTTCATTACACTCCACTTCATTCCAATCCACTGCATTCCTCTCCACTTCACTGCACTCAACTCCGTTGCATTCCTTTCTATTCCTCTCCACTCCATTCCACTCCACTCCATTCCATTCCGTTTCTTTCCACTGCACTCCGCTCCACTCCATTCCACTCCATTCCACTCCAGCCCATTCCACTGCACCCCGATCCATTCCATTCCATTCCATTCCACACCACTCCAGTGCATTCCAATCCATTACTCTCCATTCATTGTCATTCCATTCCACTCCACTCCAATCTATTCTATTACACTCCATTCCATTCTATTCTACTCCATTCCAGTTCATTCCACTCCACTTCACTCCTTTCCAGTCCACTCCACTCCATTCCACTCCAACCCACACTTCTTCACTCAACTCCATTCCATTCAATTCCATTCCACTCCACTCCATTCCACTCCAGTCCACTCCATTCCTTTCCTTTTCATTCCACTGCACTACACTCCACTCCTATCCATTCCAATCCATTCCATTGCTCTCCACTCCACACCACTCCATTCCACTCCATTCCACTCCATTCCTATCCAATCTATTCCACTCCACTCCATTCCGGTCCATTCAACTCCACTCCACTCCACTCCGGTAGATTCCACGAAATTCCACTCCATTCCACTGCATTCCATTCCATTCCACTCCTCTACACTCCATTCCAGTCCATTCCACACCATCCCACTCCACTCACATACAGTCCACACAACTCCAATCCACTGCATTCCATTTCAATCTGTTCCATTCAACACCATTAGACTCCACTCCACTCCATTCCATTCCACTCCATACTATTCCATTCCACTCCACTCCACTCCATTCCTCTCCACTCCACTCCACTCCATTCCACACCATTACACAGCACTGCACTCCATTCCGCTCCACCCCACTCGATTCCTTTCCATTCCATTCCAATCCATTCTTTTCCATTCCACTCCATTCCATTCCATTCCATTCCACTCTACTCCATTGTACTCCACTCCATTCCACTCCATTCTATTCCATTCCATTCCATTCAACTCCATTCCACTAAACTCCACTGCATTCCACTACACTCCACTGCATTCCATTTCATTCCATTCCACTCCACACCATTCCACAACACTCCACTCCATTACACTCCACTCTACTCCATTCCATTTCATTCCATTCCATTCCATTCCATTCCATTCCATTCCACTCCACTCCATTCCATTCCACTCTACTACACTCCAATCCAATACACTCCACTCAACTCCACTCTGTTCCATTCCATCCCACTCCATTCCATTCCATTAGACTCCATTCCACTCCACACCACTCCACTCCACTCCACTCTACTGCACTCCATTCCATTGAATTCCTATTCACTCCATTCCATTCCATTCCATTATTTCGACAGGATCTCTCTCTATCTCCCAGACTGGAGTGCAGTGGCAAAATCTTAGTTCACATTCATTTCACCATTCCATTTCATTCCATTCCATTCCATTCCATCCCACTCCTCTCAATTCCATTCCACTCCAATCTACTCCTCTCCATTCCACTTCATCTCATTCCATTCAACTCCATTCAACTCCACTCCACGCCACCCCACTCCACGCCACTCCACTCCACTCCCTTCAATTCCATCCCTTTCCTTTCCATTCCATTCTACTCATCTCCACTCCACTCCACTCCACTGCACTCCACTGCACTCCACTACATTCCATTCCATACCACTCCATTCCATTCCTTTCTTTCTACAGGATCTCACTCCGTCACCCAGGCTGGAGTGCATTGGCACAATCTCAGCTCACATTTCATTACACCGTTCTAAGCCATTCCATTCAGTTCCATTCAAATCCATTCCACTTCATTCCACTCCACTCTATTCCATTCGTATCCACTCCACGTCTCTCCACTCCACTCCATACCATTCCAAAGCAATCCATTCTGCTCCATTCCACTCCACTAATCTCCATTCCACTCCACTACTTTCCATTTCACTCTACTCCACTGCACCCCATTCCATTGCATTCCCCTCAAATCCATTCACTCTACTCCACTCGACTGCAATCCATTCCACTCCATTCCATTCCATTCTGTTCATTTCCACTCAACTCCAATCCACTCCCATCCACTCCACTCCACTCCATTCCATTCCATCCCATTCCATTCCGCTGCACTCCACTCCACTCCAATCCACTCCACTCCATCCGATTACATTCCATGCCATTCCATTCCACTCCATTCCACGCCGTGCCACTCCACTCCTCTCCACTCCAGTCCACTCCACTCCATTCCATTCTATCCTATCCCTGTCCACTCCATTCCACTCCACTCTTCTCCACTCCACTCCTCTCCATTACATTCCACTCTATTCCCCTCCACTCCACTAAAATTCACTGTATTCAACCCATTCCATCCACTCCACTACACTCCATTCGAGTGCACTCGACTCAACTCCATTCCATTCCATCCCCTTCCGTTACACTCCAATACACTCCAATCCACTCCACTCCAACAAACTCCATTCCATTCCATTCCACTAAATTCCATTCCATTCCACTTCACTCCGCTCCACTCCAATCCACTCCACTCCATTCGGTTACATTCCATCCCATTCCATTCCACTCCATTCAACTCCATGCCACTCCACTCCTCTCCACTCCAGTGCACTCCACTCCATTACATTCCATCCAATCCCTTTCCACTCCATTCCACTCCACTCTTCTCCACTCCACTCCTCTCCATTACATTCCAATCCATTCCACTCCACTCCACTACAATCCACTGTATTCCATCCCATTCAATCCACTCCACTACACTCCATTCGACTCCACTCTACTCCACTGCATTCCATTCACTTCCATTCCACTCCAATCCACTCCAATCCACTCCACTCCACTAAACTCCACTCCATTCCATTCCATCCCATTCCATTCCATTCCATTCCACTCCATTCCATTCCATTCCTTTTTTTCTACATGATATTACTCTGTCACCCAGACTGGAGTGCAGTGGCACAATCTCAGCTAACATTTCATTACACCATTCCTTTCCATTCCATTCCATTCCATTCCATTTCATTCCACTCCATTCCATTCCACTCCCCTCCACTCCACTACACTCCCTTCAATCCCATTCCATTCCACTCCTTTCCACTCCATTTCACTCCACTCCACTCCACTGCACTCCATTCCATTGCTCTCCCCTCCATTCCATTCCTTTCTTTCAAAAGTATTTCACTTTGTCACGTAGGCTGGGGTTCAGTGGCACAATCTTACTTCACATTTCATTTCACCATTCCATTCCATTTCATTCCATTCCATTCCATTCCATTCAATTCCATTCCATTCCGTTATGTTCGTCTACATTAAATTCCATTCCTCTGCACTCCAGTCCACTACACTACATTCCGCTCCACTCCTCTTCACTCAACTCCGCTTCACTCCACTGCATTCCATTCCATCCAATTCCTTTCCACATCATTCCACTCGACTCCATTTATTTCCAATGCATTCCAGCCCACTCCAATCCATTACATTCTATTCCATCCCATTCCATTCCTATCCATTCGAGTACACTCAACTCAAATCCAGTCCAGTCCACTCTACTCCATTCCACTCCACTCCATTCCATTCCACTCCACTCCATTCCAATCCGTTTTAATCCATTCCACTCCATTTCATTCCTTTCCACTCATTTCATTCCATTCTTTCTTTCAACAGGATCTCAATCTGTAACCCAGCCTGGAGTACAGTGGCACAATCTGAGTTCACATTTCATTTCATCATTCAATTCCATTCCATTCCATTCCATTCCATTCCAATCCATTCCATTCCATTCTATTGCATTCCATTCTATTAAATTGCATTCCATTCCCTTCCATTCCTTTCAACTCCCTTGAACTCCATTCGACTCAACTCTACTCCACTCCACTTCAATCCACCCCACACCATTCCACTCTATTCCTTTGTATTCCATTCCATTCGTCTCAATTCCACTCCATTCAATTCCACTCAACTCCACTCCACTCTACTCCATTCCATTCCATTACGTTACATTCCACTACATTCCATTCGATTTCTTTCTTTCAACAGCTTCTCACACTGTACCAAGGCTGGAGTACAGTGGCACATTCTCAGCTCACATTTCATTACACCATTCCATTCCATTCCATCCTATAACATTCCACTCCATTCCACTGCACTCCGCTCCACTCCACTCCACTTCATATCTTTCCATTCCACTCCAGTCCATTCCATCCAATTCCACTCCACTACATTCTATTCCACTGCATGCCATTCCGTTCCACTCCATTCCACTCCACTCTACTCCACTCCACTCCATTCCACTCCATTCCATTCCACTTGTCTCCACTGCACTCCTCCCACTTCCACTCCATACCATACCATTCCACTCCACTCCTCTCCACTCCACTCCACTACATTTGAATCCATTCCGTTCAATCACATTGCATTCCACTCCTGTCCACTCCACTCCACTCCACTCTACCCCTTTCCAATCCACTCCATTCCATTCCTTTCTATTTCTTTACACTCCTTTATATTCCATTCCTTTCTTTGTACAGTATATAACTCTGTCACACAGGCTGAAGTGCAGTGGCACAATCTCAGCTCACATTTCATTTCACAATTCCATTCCATTCCATTCCATTTAATTCCATTCCACTCTATTCCATTCCGTACTACACCACTGCACTTCTTTCCATTTCCTATCATTCCATTCCACTCAATTCCACTCCACTCGCCTTCACTCCACTCAATCGCATTCTATCCCAATCCTTTCCACTCCGTTCCACTCCCCTCCAATCCACTCCACTCCACTCCATTCCTTCCAATTCCATCCCATTCCATCCTATTCCATTAAACTCCATTCAACCCCAATCCACTTCACTCCACTCCACTTCTCTCCATTACATTCCGTTCCTTTCCATTCCATTCCATTCCACTCCATGCCATTACAGTCCTTTCTTTCAGCAGGATCTCACTGTCATCCAGACTGGAGTGCAGTGGCACAATCTCACATACACTTCATTTCACCATTCCATTCCATTCCTTCCCATTCTATTCCACTGTATTCCATTCCATTTCTTTCCACTTCGCTCCATTCCACAACATTCCACTCCACTCAATCCCACCCGTTCCACACCACTCCACTCCAATCCACTCTACTCCACTCCATTCCATTCCATCACACTCCTTTCGTCTCCATTCCACTACACTCCACTCCACTGCATTCTTCTCCAATCCAATACATTCCATTCCATCCCATTCGATTCCACTCTATTCCATTCCATCCCATTCCACCCCATTCCTTTCCACTCTATTCTACTCCACTCCATTGCACTCCATTGCATCTCATTCCATCCCATTCCATTAAACCCCATTCCACAACACTCCACTCCACTCCACTCCATTCAATTCCATTCTATTCCATTCCATTCCATTCCTTTCCATACCATACCATTCCATTCCTTTCTACACCATACCATTCCATTCCTTTCTTTTCACAGGATCTCACGCTGTTACCCAGGCTGCAGTGCAATGGCACAAACTCAGCTCACATTTCACTGCACCATTCCATTCTGTTGCATTCCATTCCATTCCATTCCATTGTATTGCATTCCTTTCCATTCCATTCCATTCAACAACATTCCACTCCACTCCATTCCACTGCACTCCACTCCACTCCCTTCCATTCCATACAATTCCATTCCTATGAATTCTGCTACACTCCACTCCACTGCACTCCATTCCATTTCATATCATTCCATTACACTCCATTCCACTCCACTCAACTCCACTCCACTTGATCCCATTATATCCCATTACATTCCAATCCATTCCACTCCCCTCCACTACACTCGAGTCCATTCCATCCCATTCCATCCAATTCCATTAAAATCCATTCCACCCCACTCCAATCCACTCCACTGTGCTACATTCTATTCCATTCCATTCCATTCCATTCCAATCCATTACTTTTCATTCCTTTCCACAATATACTATTCCATTCTTTTCTTTCCAGAGGATCTCACGCTGTCACCCAGGCTGCAGTGCAGTGGCACAATCTCAGCTCAAATTTCATTTCACCATTCCATTCCGTTGCATTCCTTTCCATTCCATTTCGTTGCATTCCATTCCATTCCAATTCACTGAACTCCATTCCACTCCACTCCATTCCACTCCACTCTGCTCCACTCCACACCATTCTATTCCATCCAATTCCATTCCCATCCTTTCCACTGCACCCCACTGCACTCGACTCCCCTCCATTCCATTCTATTCCATTCGACTCCCTTCCATTCCATTCCTTTCTTTTGACAGGATCTCACTCTGCCACCGAGGCTGGAGTGCAGTGGCACAATCTCAGTTCACATTTCATTTCACCATTCCATTCCATTCCATTCAATTCCATAGCATTCCATTCCATTCCATTCCATTCCATTCCATTCCATTCCATTCCATTCCACTCCACTCCACTCCACTACATTCAATTCCATTCCATACCACTTGATTACATTCCATTCCTTTTGACAGGATGTCACTCTGTCACAAATATTGGAGTGCAGTGTCAAAATCTCAGCTCGATTTTCAGTTCTCCATTTGATTCCATTCCATTAAATTTGAGTCCACTCCACTCCACTCTACTCCATTCCATTCCATTCCATCAAATTCCATTGCACTCCCTACACCAAACTCCACTCCATTCTATTCAAATCCATTCCACTCCATTCCACTCCACTCAAGTCAACTACACTGCACTCCATTCCATTCAAATCCATTCCACTCCATCCCACCCCACTGCTGTTCACTCCACTGCATTTAATTACATCCCATTTCACTCCACTTCATTGCACTCCACTCCATTTCACTGCATTCCACACCAATTCATTGCACCTCATCCCATTCCATTCCACTCCACTCCACTCCCCTGCAATCCACTCCACTCCAATCCACTCCATTCCATTCTATTCCATTCCACTCCATTTCATTCCATTCTGTACTTTTGACAGGATCTCACTCTGTCACACAGGCAGGAGTGCAGTGGAACAATCTCAGCTCTCATTTCATTTCACCATTCCATTCGTTTCCATTCCATTCCGCTCCATTCCATTCCGTTCCATTCCATTCCATTCCACGCCACTCCACTAGACTCCAGACCACTCCACTTCATTCCACTCCATCCCGTTTCCTTCCACTCCTTTCCACTCTACTCCACCCCACCCCACTCCACTCGATTCCATTCAATTGCACTCCACTCCACTCCACTCCACTCTATTCCTTTCTATTCCACTCCTTTCCACTCCAATCCACTCCACCCTACTCCACTCCTTTCCATTCCATTCCATCCCATTCCATTCCACTCCAAGCCACTCCACTACACACCACTCCACTTCACTCCGTTTCATTCCATCCCATTCCATTCCACTCCATTCTACTCCAGTCCTTTAGACTCCACACTACTCCACTCCACTCCACTCCACTCCACAGCACTCCAGTCCACTCTACTACATTCCATTCCGGTCATTTCCATTCCACTCCATTCCATTCCATTCCTTTCTTTTGACACGATCTCACTCTGTCACCCATGAAGGTGTGCAGGGACACAATCTCAGCTCACATTTTATTTTACCATTTCATTCCATTGCACTCCATTCTATTCCATTCCATTCCATTGCATTCCATTCCATTCAATTCCATTCAATTCCATTCGAATCCCTTCCCTTCCGTTCCACTCTACTCCACTCCACTCCATTCCTCTCCACTCCACTCCTTACCACTCCACTCCACTCCAATCCAATCAACTCCATTCCATTCAATCACATTAAATTCCAATCCATTCCACTGCAAACAACACCACTCTATTCCATTCCACTACGTTCCATTCCTTTGCATACCATTCCATTTCACTTCATTCCACTCCAATCCATTCTAGTAGACTCCACTCCCTCCCACTCATTCCACTTCACTCCACTCCACTCCACAGCACTCTATTCCATTCCGTTCCATTTCACCTCATTCCTTTCCATTCCTTTCCTGCGACTGGATCTAACTCTGTCACCCCTGCCGGAGTGCATTGGGACAATGTCATCTCACATTTCATTTCACCATTCCATTTCATTCCATTCTATTCCATTTAATTCCACTCCAATCCACTCCACTACACTGCATTCCATTCCACTTCACGCCATTCCATTCCATTACATTATAGTTCATTCCACTCCATTGCACTCCCCGGCAATTCACTCCATTCCACTCTATCCCATTCCATTGCACTCCATTCCACTCCACTCCTTTCCATTCCATTCCACCCATCCCATTGAAATCTATTACACTCCTGTCCACTTCACTCCACTCCATTCCACTCCACTCCACTCCACACCTTTCCTCTCAATTCCATTCCATTGCATTCCATTCCATTCCATTCCATTCCATTGCATTCCATTCCATTCCATTCCATTCCATTCATATCTTTTGACAGCATCTCACTCTGTAACCGAGGATGCAGTGCAGTTTCATAATCTCAGCTCTCATTTCATTTCACCATTCCATTCTATTCCATTCCGTTCCAGTTCAGTGCACTCTACTCCACTCCACTCATTTAATTCCATTCCATTCCATTCCGCACTATTCCACTCCACTCCACTCAATTTAATTCCATTCCATTAGATTACACTCCATTCCACTCCACTCCAATCCACTCCCCTCCATTCCATGCCTTTCCATTCCACTCCATTCCATTCCACTCCATCCCATCCCATTCCACTCCATTACCCTCCTGTCCACTCCACTCGAGTCCACTCCACTCCTCTCCTCTCCATTCCATTCCATTCCATTCCATTCCATTCCATTCCATTCCATTCCTTTCAACTCCATTCCATTCCATTCCTGACTTTGGACAGCATATCACTCTCTCATGCAGGCTGGAGTGCAGTTTCAGTTTCAGCTCACATGTAGTATCACCATTCAATTCCGTTCCATTCCATTCCAGTCCAGTGCACGCTACTCCACTCCACTCCGCTCAATTCGGTTCCATTCCATTCCACTCCACTCACGTCCTCTCCTTCCAATCAACTCCCCTCCATTCCATGCCATTCCATTCCACTCCATTCCATTCCACTCCTCTCCACTCCCCTCCACTCCACCCCATTCCATTCCTTTCAATTCCACTCCATTCCATTCCACTCCTCTCCACTCCCCTCCACTCCACCCCATTCCATTCCTTTCCATTCCACTCCATTCCATTCCATTCCACTCCATTCCTCTCCATTCCACTCCACTCTGCTACACTCCACTCCCTTCCATTCCATTCCATTCCATTCCATTCCACTCCACTCCACTCCACTCTAGTCTGCTCCCATCCATTCCATTCCATTCCATTCCATTCCATTCCATTCCATTTCTTTCCATTCCATTTCACTCCATTCCACTCCATTCCATTCTAATCCTTTCTTTGACAGATCTCTCTCTGTCACACAGGCTGGAGTGCTGTGGCACAATCTCAGGTCTCATTTCATTTCACCATTCCACTCCATTATATTCCATTCCATTCCATTCCACTCCACTTCAGTCCATTTCATTCCATTCCATTCCACTCCATTGCACTCTTCTCCACTCCACTTCACTCTATTCGATCCTATTCCATTCCATTCCATTTCACTCCACTCCACTCCATTCCATTACATCCCAATCAATTCCACTCCTTTCCAATCAACTCCACTCCACTCCACACCACTCCATTCCATTCCATTCCATTCCAGTACACTCTATTCCATTGCATTCCTTTCTTTCGATGGGATGTCACTCAGTCATACGGGCTGGAGTGCAGTGGCAAGATCTCAGCTCACAATTCATTTCACCATTCCACTCTACTCCACGCCAGTCCACTCAACTCCATTCTACTCTAGGCAACTCCACTTCATTCCACTCCATCCCATTCCATTCCACTCCACTGCACTCAATTCCATTCCATTCCACTCCACTCCACTCCACTGTACTTCATTCCAATCCATTCCATTAAACTCCATTCCACTTCAATCATCTCCACTCCACTCCACAGTACTTCATTCCAATCCATTCCATTAAACTCCATTCCACTGCAATCACCTCCACTCCACTCCACCACACTCCACTCCACTCCACTCCATTCCATTCCATCCTATTCCATTCCACTCCATTCCACTCCACTCCACTCCATTCCATTCCATGGCATGCCATTCCATTTCACTCCTTTCCTTTCCACTCCACTCCACTACACTCCACTCCATTCAACTCCACTCTACTTCACTCCAGTCCACACTACTTTATACCACTCCAGCACATTCCATTCCACTCCATTCCACTCCAATCCACTCCACTCCACTGCACTCCACTTCACTCTGCTCCAATGCAATCCATTCCCTTCCACCTCATTCCATTCCATACCTTTCTTTTGACAGGATCTCACCCTGTCACCCAAGCTGGAGTGTAGCGGCACAATCGCAGCTCACATTTCATTTCACAACTCCATTCCATTCCATTCCTTTCCATTCCGTTCCTTTCCATTCCGTTGCATTCCACACCACTCCACTCCACTCCACTCCATTGAAATCAATCCCATTCCTTTTCACTCTATTCCTCTCCACTCCATTCCACTCCATTCCACTCCACTGCATTCCATTCCATTACATCCTATTTCTTTCCACTCCATTCAACTCCACTTCACTCCACTCCACTCCATTTCATTTCATTCCATTACATTCGATTCCATTCCATTCCATACCTTTCTTTCAAAAGAGTCTCAGTCTGTTACACAGGCTGGAGTGCAGCGGCACAATCTCAGCTCACATTTCATTTCACCATTCAATTCCATTTTATTACGTTCCCTTCCACTCCACTGACCTACACTCCATTCCTTTCCATTACATTCCCTTTCATTCCATTCCGTTACACTCCACTCCACTCTACCTCACTCCAATCCCTTCCATTCCATCCAATTCCATTCCACTCCATTCCACTTCACTCCACTCAACGCAATTCCATTCCATCTCGACACATTACACTCCATTCCACTCCTCTCCACTCCACTTCACTCCACTCCATTCCACTCAATTTCATTCCATTCCATTCCATTCCACTCCTTTCCTCTCCACTCCACTCCACTCCACACCACTCCACTCCAATCCATTCCATTCCATCCAATTCCATTATGATCCATTCCACTCCACTCCATTTCATTCCGTTCCATGCACTCCACTACATTTCTTTCCATTGCTTGTTATCGAGAGGATCTCACTCTGTGACACAGGGTGGAGTGCAGTGGCACAACCTCAGCTCATATTTCATTTCACCATTCCATTCCATTTCATTCCATTCCATTGCATTCCATGATATTCCATTCCATTTCATTCCATTCCTTTCCATTCCATTCCATTATATTCCACTCCACTCCACTCCACTCCATTCCATTTGATTCCATTCCATTCCATTCCCTTCCCTTCCATTCCATTCCACTTCATTTCACTCCACTCCTCTCCACGAAACTTTGCTCCATTCCATTCTGTCCCATTCCATTCCACTCCATTCCACTCCACTCCACACTTTACTACACTCCACTCCACTGTACTCTACTACACTTCACTGCCTTCCTTTCCATTCCACTCCATTCCACTCCATTCCATTCCATTCCTTCCTTTCGACAGGATCTCATTCTGTCACCCAATGTAGAGTGCAGTGGCACAATCTCAGCTGACATTTCTTTCACCGTTCCTTTCCATTCCATTCTATTCAATTACACTCCATTCCACTTCACTCTGCTCATTTTCGCTCCATTCCATTTCACACCATCTCACTCCATTCCACTCCATTCCTGTCCACTCCACTCCTCTCCATTCCATTCCATTCCACTTGATTTCATTCCATTCCACACCACTCCTATCCATTCCATTCCATTTCATTCTATTCCATTCCATTCCATTCCATTCCATTCCATTCCATTCCTTTCCTCTCCACTCCACCCCACTCCACACCACTCATCTCCACTACATTCCATTCCATCCCATTCCATTCCACTCCATTCCACCCCAATCCACTCCACTCCATTCCTTTGTATCCCATTTCATTCCACTCCATTCCGTTCCATTCCTCTCTATCGACAGTATCTCACTCTGTCATGCAGGCTGGAGTGCAGTGGAACAATCTCAGCTCACATTTCATTTCACCATTCCCTTCCATTCCGTTAGATTAATTTGATTCCATTCCACTCCACCTCCCTCCATTCCATTCCATTCCATTCCATTGCAGTCCCTTACACTCCACTCCACTCTACTCCACTCCATTCAGTTCACTTCAATTCCACTCCACTGCACTCCACTCCACCCCACTCTGTCCCATTCCGTCCAATTCCATTCCACTGCATTCCACGACTCTCCACTCCACTCAACTCCACTCCAATTCATTCCATTCCATTCCATCTCATTCCACTCTAGCCATTCCACTGCACTCCACTCTACTCTACTCCCCTACTCTCCAGTCCACTCCATTGCATTCCATTCCATTCCGTTCCACTCCATCCTTTCCATTCCTTTCAATCTGGAGAATTTCACACTGTCACCCAGGAAGGAGTGTAGTGGCACAATCTCAGCTTATATTTTCTTTCAGCATTCCATTCCGTTGCATTCCATTCCATTCCATTCCATTCCTTTCCATTGCATTCCATTCGAATCCATTCCATTCCAATCCATTCCATTCCATTCCACTCTCCTTCACTCCACTCCACTCTATTCCATTCCATTCCACTCCATGCGATTCCACTCCACTCCACCCCACTCTACTCCATTCCAACCCACTCTACTCCACTCCAGTCCATTCCATTCCATTCCAATCCATTCCATTCCATTCCATTCCATTCCATTCTATTCCACTCCATTCCATTCCATTGCTTTCTTTCGACCAGATTTCACTGTGTCATCAAAGCTGAAGTGCAGTGACACAATCTCAGCTCACATTTCATTTCACCATTCCATTCTATTCCGGAGAATTCCATTCCATTCCATTCCACTTCAATCCACTAGACTCAATTCCATTCCATTCCATTAAACTCCATTCTACTCCACTCCCCTCCAGTCTACTCCACTGAACTCCACTCCACTCTACTCCATTCCATTCCATTCCAATCCATCCCATTCCATTTCTCTCCATTACACTCCATTCGACTCCACTCCATTGTACTGGACTACACTACATTCCATTCAATTCCATTCTTTTCCATTCTACTCGATTCCATTGCATTCCTTTGTGTTGACAGGATCTCTCCCTGCCACACAGGCTGGAGGGCAGTGGCACAATCTCAGGCCACATTTCATTTCACCATTCCATTCCCTTGCTTTCCACTCCTTCCCTTTCCAAGAAATGGGATGGTATGGAAATGGAGTGTTGTGGACAGGAGACGAGTGGATGGAGCAGAGTGGATTGCAGTGGAATGGAAAGTGATGGAATGGGATGGAGTTCAGTGGTATGGAGTGGAGTGGAATGGAGTGGAGTGTAGTAGACTGGGGTGTAATGTAATGTAATGTAACAGATAGAAATAGAATGCTGAAATGAAATGTAAGCTGATATTGTGCCACTGCACTCCAGTCTAGGTGACAGGGTGAGATCCCGTTGAAAGAAAGGAATCTAATACAATGGAGTTTATTGGAATGCAATGGAATGGAATGGAATGGAGTGGAGTGGATTCGAGTGGAGTGGAATGGAGTGGAATAGAATGGAGAGGAATGGAATGGGATGCAATGGAATGGAATGGAGTGGAGTGGATAGGAGTGGATGGAATATAGTGGAATGAAATTTAGTGGCATTTAGTGGAGTGGAATGGGATGGAGTGGAATGGAGTGGAATAGAATGAAGAGGAATGGAATGGGATGCAATGGAATGGAATGGAGTGGAGTGGACAGGAGTGGATGGAATATAGTGGAATGAAATTTAGTGGTGTTTAGTGGAGTGGAATGGAGTGGAAAGGAATGGGATGGAATTGAGAGGTGTGGAGAGGAGTGGAGTGGAGTGGAGTGGAATGGAATGGATTTTAGAGGAGTGGAGTGGAGTGGAGTGAAATGGAATGAAATGAAATGGAATGGAATGGTGAAATGAAATGTGAGCTGAGATTGTGCCACTCCACTCCAGCCTGGGTGACAGCGTGAGATCCTGTCGAAAGAAAGGAATGCTATGGAATGAAGTGGAATGGAATAGAATGGAATTGAATCGAGTGGAGTGTAGTCAAGTGGAGTCGAGTGGATTCGAGAGGAGTTGAATGGACTTGAATGGAATGGGATGGAATCTAATCGAATTGAGTGGAGTGGATTGGAGTGGATTGTTGTGGAATGGAGTGGAATGTAATGGGATGGAATGGAATGGAGTGGAGTGGAGTGGAGAGGAGTGGAGTGGAATGGAGTGGAATGGAAAGGAACGGATTGGAGTGAGGTGAGGTGGAGTGGAGTGGAGTGCAGTTGAGTTGAATAAAATGGACTAGACTGGAATGGAAAGGAATGGAATGGAATGGAATGGAATGCAATGGATAAATGAAATGTGAGCTGAAATTGTTCCAATGCACACTAGCCTGGGTTACAGAGACATACTTTTGAAGAAAAGGAATGGAATGGAATGGAGTGGAGTGGAAAGGAATGCAATGGAATGGAGTGGAGTGGAGTGCAGTTGAGTGGGGTGGAGTGGTCCGGAATTTAATGGAGTGGAGTCGAGTGGAGTGGAATGAAGTGGAATACAATGGGATGGAATGGAATAGAGTGTAGTGGTGCAGAGAAGATTGGACTGGGGTGGAATGGAGTGGAATGTAATGGGATGGAATGGAATGGAGTGGAGAGGAGTGGAGTGGAATGGAATGGAATGGAATGGAATGGAATGGATTGGTATGGAATGGAATGGATTGGTATGGAATGAAATGGAAAGGAATGGAATGGTATGGAATGGAATGGAAAGGAATGGAATGGATTGGAATGGAATGGAATGGAATGCAATGTAATGCAATGGTGAAATGAAATGTGACCTGAGATTGTGCCACTGCACTCCAGCTTGTGTGACAGAGTGAGATCCTGTCAAAAGTAAGGAATGTAATGGAATGGAGTGGAATGGAAAAGAATGAAATTGATTGGAGTGGAGTGGAGTCGACTGCAGTGGAGTGGACACGAGTGGAGTGGAGTGAAGTGGAATGGAATTGGAAGGAAAGTAATGGAGTGAAGTGGAGTGGAGTGGAATGGAGTGGAATGGAGTGGAATGGAATGGATTGGAGTTGAGTGGAGTGGAGTGGAGTGGAGCTCAATGGATTGGAACAGAATGGAATGGATTGGAGTGGAGCGGAGTGGAGTGGAGTGGAGTTCAGTTTAGTTGAATAAATTGGACTGGACTGGAATGGAAAGAATGGACTGGAATGGAATAGAATGGAATGCGGAAATGAAATGTGAGCAGAGATTGTGCCACTGCACTCCAGCCTGCATGACAGAGTGAGTTGCTGTCGAAAGAAAGGAGTGGAATAGATTGGAAAGGAATGGAATGGAGTGGCGTGGAGAGTAGTGGAGTGGAGTGGAGTGGAGAGGAATGGAATGGAGTGGAATGCAATGGTGAAATGAAATGTGAGCTGAGATAGTGAACTGCAATCCAGCCTGTGTGACAGAGTTACATCCTGTTGAAGGAAAGGAATGGAATGGAATGGAGTGGAATTGAACGGAAAGCAACAGAATGGAGTGGAGTGGAATGCAGTGCAGTGGAGTGGGGTGCATTGGAGTGGTGTGGAGTGGAATTTGATGGAGTGGAATGCAATTTAATGGAGTGGAGTGGAGTGGAATAAAGTGGAATACAATGGGATGCAATAGAACATACTGGAATGACGTGGAGTTGAGTGGACTGGGGTGGAATGGAGTGGAATGGAATGGAATGGAATGCAACGGGAATGGAGTGCAATGGATTGGAGTGTAGAGGAGTGGAGTGGAATGGAGTGGAGTGGAATGGAGAGGAATGGAAAGAGATGGATTTGAAAGGAATGGAGATAAGAGGAGTGGAGGGGAGTGGAATGGAATGGAATTGAATGGAAACGAATGATGAAATGAAATGTGAGCTGAGATTGTACCACTGCACTCCATCCTGGGTGACAGAGTGAGATCCTGAGTGCAGTAGACTGTAGTGCAGTGGAGTGGGGTAGAATGGAATGGAGTGGAGTGGAATGTAGTGGCATGGAATGGGATGCAATAGAATGCAGTGGAGTGCAGTGGATTGGAGTGGAGTGGAGTGGAGTGGAATGGAGTGGAATTGTATGAGATGGACTGGAATGGAGTGTAGTGTAGTGGAGTGGAGTGGAGTGAAATGAAGGGGCATGGAATGAAATGGAATGGAATGGAAAGAATGGAATGGAATGTTGTGCAGTGGAGAGGAGGGGAGCGGAGTGAAATGGAAGGGAAGGGAAGGGAAGGGAAGTGAATGTAATGCAAAGGAATGGAATGGAATGGAATGCGATGGAATGGAATGGAATGGAATACAATGGAAAGGAATGAAATGCAATGGAAAAGTGTAATGAAATTGATATGAGATTGTGCCACTGCACACCAGCCTGGGCAACAGAGTGAGATACTGCCTAAAACAAGGCATGTAATGGAATGGAGTAGAATGGAATGGAATGGAATGCAACGGAGTGGAGTGGAGTGTAGCAGAGAGAATTAGAATGAAGTGGAATAAATGGGATGGAATGGAAAGGAGTGGAGTTGAGTGGAATGGAATGGAATTTAGTGGAGTGGTGTGTTTGGCGTGGAATGGAATGAAATGAAATTAAATGGATTGGAATGGTGAAAGGAACTGTGGGTTGAGATTGCTCCACTGAATTCCAGCACGTGTGAAAGTGTGAGATACTGTCAAATGAAAGGAATGGAATGGAATGGAGTGGAATGTAATGGAATGGAATGGAGTGGAGTGAAGTGGAATGGAGTGGTGTGGAATGGAGTGGAATGGAGTGGAGTGGACTGGAGTGGAGTGGAATGGGATGGAGTTGAATGGAGTGCAGTCAAGTGGAGTGGAACGGAGTGGAATGGAATGGGATGGAATGGGATAAAGTAGTGTGGAGTGGAGTGGAATGGAGTGGAACGGAATGGAATGGACTGGAGTGGAACGGAGTGGAATGGAAGGGGATGGAATGGGATCAAGTAGTGTGGAGTGGAGTGGAATGGAGTGGAACGGAATGGAATGGAGTGGAGTGGTGTGGAGTGTAGTGGAGAGGAATGGAGTGGAATGGAATGCTATGGAATGCAATGGAATGGAGTGTACTGCAGTGGAATGGAATGGAATTAAGAGGACTGTAACGGAATGGAATAGTGAAATGAAATGTGAGCTGAGATTGTGCCACTGTACTCCAACCTGCGTGACACAGTGAGAACCTGTCGATAAAAAGTAATGGAATGGAATGGAGTGGATTGCAATGGAATGGAATGGAGTTCAGTGGAGAGGAGTGGAGTGGAGTGGTGTGGAGTGAAGTGACTTTGAATGGAATGTGACAGAAAGGAATGTAATGGAGTGGAGTGGAGTGGAGAGGAGTGGAGTGGAGTGGAATGGAGAAGTGTGGAGTGGAATGGGATGGGATGGAATGGAATGCGGTGGAGTGGAGTGGAAAGGAGTTTGGTGGAATGCAGTGGAATGGATAGGAAGGGAATGGAGAGGAGTGGAGTGGCTTGGAGTGGAGTGGAATGGAGTTGAAAGGAATGGCATGGAGTGGAATGGAATGGATTGGAGTTGAGTGGAGAAGAGGGGAGTGGAGTGAAATGGAGTGTAGTGTAGTGTAGTGGAGTGTAATGTAATGTAATGTAATGTAATGTAATGTAATGTAATGTAATGTAATGTAATGTAATGTAGTGTAGTGTAGTGTAGTGTAATGTAATGTAATGTAATGAAATGTAATGTAATGGATAGGAATGTAATGGTGAAATGAAATGTAAGCTGATATTGTGCCACTGCACTGAAGTCTGGGTGACAGAGTGAGATCCTGTGGAAAGAAATGAATCTAATAAAATGGAGTGTATTGGAATGGGATGGAATGGAATGGAATGGAATGGAGTGGAGTGGATTCGAGTGGAGTGGAATGGAGTGGAGTGGAATGGAGAGGAATGGAATGGGATGTAATGGAATGGAGTGGAGTGGACAGGAGTGGAGTGGATTATAGTGGAATGAAATTTAGTGGCGTTTAGTGGTGTGGAATGGAATGGAATGGGAAGGAGTGGAATGGAGTAGAAAGGAAGGGGATGGAATTGAGAGGTATGGAGTGGAATAGAGAGGAGTGCAGTGGAGTGGATTGGAACGAAATGGAATTAAGAGAAGTGGAGGGAAGTGGAGTGAAATGGAATGAAATGAAATGGAATGGAATGGTGAAATGAAACGTGAGCTGAAATTGTGCCACTCTACTCCAACCAGGGTGACAGCATGAGATCCCGTCAAAAGAAAGGAATGCAATGGAATGGAGTGGAATGGAATAGAATGGAATTGAATGGAGTGGTGTGTAGCCGAGTGAAGTAGAGTGGAGTCGAGCGGAGTTGAATGGACTGGAATGGAATGGGATGGAATCGAATCAAATTGAGTGGAGTGGATTGGAGTGGAGTAGTGTGGAATGGAGTAGAATGGAATGGAATGGAATGGAGTGGAGTGGAATGGAGTGGAGCGGAATGGAATGGAATGGAATGGAATGGAACGGATTGGAGTTGAGTGGAGTGTAGCGGAGTGCAGTTGAGTTGAATAGAAAGGACTGGACTGGAATGGAAAGGAATGGAGTGGAATGTAGAAATGAAATTTGAGCAGAGACTTTGCCACTGCACTGCAGCCCGTGTGAAAGGGTGAGTTGCTGTCGAAAGAAAGGAGTGAAATGGATTACAATGGAATGGAAAGGAATGGAGTGGAGTGTACTCGAGTGGAGTGGAGAGGAGTGGAATGGCGTTTAATTGGATGGGATGGAAAGGAATGGAATGGAATGGAGTGCAATGGAGAAATGAAATGTGAGCTGAGATTGTGCCACTGCACTTCAGCCTGCGTGAGAGAGAGACATCCTTCCAAAGAAAGGAATGGAGTGGAATAGAGAGGACTGGAAAGGAATGCAATGGCGTGTAGTGGAGTGGAGTGCAGTGGAGAGGGGTGGAATGGAGTGGAGAAGAGTGGAATTTAATGGTGTGGAGTGGAATGGAGTGGAATGGAGTGGAGTGGAGTGGAGTGGAGTGGAGTGGAATACAGTGGAATGCAATGGGATGCAAAGGAATAGAGTGGCGTGGTGCGGAGATGAGTGGACTGGTGTGGAATGGAGTGGAATGGAATGGAGTGGAGAGGAGTGGAGTGGAGTGGAATGGAATGGAATGGAATTGAATGGATTTGTATGGAATGAAATGGAAAGGAATGCAAAGGAATGGAATGGAATGGAATGGAATGGAATGGAATGGAATGGAATGGAATGGAATGCAATGGATGGTGAAATGAAATTTGACCTGAGATTATGTCACTGCACTCCAGCCTGTGTGACAGACTGAGATCCTGTCGAAAGAGGAATGTAAGGGAATGGAGAGGAATGGAAAACAAAGAAATTGATTGGTGTGGAGTGGAGTCGACTGCAGTGGAGTGGAGATGAGTGGAGTAGAATGGAGGGGAATGAAACGGGAAGGAATGGAATGGAGTGGAGTGGAGTGGAATGGAGTGGAATGGTTTGGAATGGAATGGAAGTTAATGGAAAGGAATGGAATAAAATGGATTGGAATGGAATAGAAATGAGTGGAGTGGACTGGAAGGGAATGGATTGGAATGGAATGGAATGGAATGCGCTGGAATGCAGAGGAGTGGATTTGAATGGAACGGATTGGATTGGAATGGAGTGGAAAGTAATAGAATAGAATGGAGTGGAGTGGAGTGGAGTGCAAAGGAGTGGAGTAGTATTAATTGCAATGGAATGGAGAGGAGTGGAGTGCGGTGGAATGGGATGGAATGAGTTGAGAGGAATGAAGTGGATTGGACTAGAATGGAGTGGAATGAAGTGGATTGGAGTGGAGTGGAATGGAGGGGAATGGAATGGAGTGGAGTGGAGTGGAATGCAATGGAATGGAAAGCAGTGGAATTGAATGGCATGAAGTGGAATGGAATTCAATGGAATTGAAAGCAATGGAATGCAGAGAGTGGGATGGAACGGAAGGGAATGGAACAGAGTGAAGTGGAGTAGAGTGGATTCGAGTGGTGTGGGGTGGAATGGAGCGAATTGGAATAGAGAGAGGTGGAACTGAGAGGAATGGAGAGGCATAGAGTGGAGTGGAATGGAATGGAATGGACTGGATTGGAATGCAGTGGAATGGAATGGAGTGGAGTGGAGTGGGATGGAATGTAGTGGAATGTACCGGATTAGAGTGGAATGGAATGGAATGGAAAGGAGTAGAGTGGTGTGGAATGGAATGGAGTGGAGTGGAGTGGGGTGGAATTGAGTGGAGTGGGGTGGAATTGAGTGGAGTGGAGTGGAATGGAGTGGGGTGGATTGTTGTGGAATGGAATGGAGTGGAGTGGAGTGGAATGGAATGGAAAGGAGTGGAATGGAATGGAGTGGAGAGGAATTGAATGGCATGGAATGGAGTGGAGTGGAGTTGAATGGAGTGGAGTGGAGTGGAAAAGAGAAGAATGGAATGGAATGGAGTGGAATGGAATGGAATGGAATGGAATGGAATGGAATGCAGAGGAGTGTAGTGGAATGGAGTTAAGAGGAATGAAGTGGAGTCAAGTGGAAAGGAATGGAATAGAATGGAATAGAGTCGAGTGGAATGGAGTGGAGTGGAGTGAAGTGGAATGGAATAGAGTGGAGTGTAGTTGAATGGAATGGAACAGAGTGGAATGGAATGGAAAGCAATGGAATGGACTGTAATGGAGTGAGTTGGAATGGAGTGGAATGGAATGGAGTGCATTGGAGCGTAGTGGAATGGACTAGAATGGAGTGGAATGGAAAGGATTTGATTGGAGAGTAGTGGAATGGAAAGGAATGGAGTGGAGTGGAATGGAGTGGAATGGAGGAAAGTAGAGTGGAGTGTAATGGAATGGAATGCAGTGCAGTGGAATGGAGGGGAACGGAATGGAATGCAGTGGAGTGGGAAGGAGTGAAGAGGATTCGAGAGGAATCTAGTGGAATGGAATGGAATGGAATGGAGTGGAAAGGATTGAAGAGGATTCGAGAGGAATCTAGTGGAATGGAATGGAATGGAATGGAGTGGAATGGAGTTTAAAGTAATGGAATGGAAAAGAGACGAGTTAAATGTAATGCATGGAATGGAATTGAATGCAACGGAGAGGAAGGGAATGGAGAGGAGTGGGGTGAAGTGGAATGGAATGGAATTTAGTGGAGTGGAGTGGAGTGAAGTAGTGTGGAATGGAGTGGAGTGGATTGGATTGGTATGTAATGGAGTGGAGTGGAATGGAATGGAATGGAGTGGAAAGGAATTGAAAGGAATGGAGTGGAATGGAATGGAGTGGAGTGGAGCGGATTGCGATGGAATATAGTGGAATGGACTGGAAAAGAGTGGAACGGAATGGGTTGGAATGGAATGGGTTGGAATGCGATGGAATGGAGTGGAATGGAATGGAATAGAATGGAATGGAATGGAATGGAGTAGAGAGGAGTGTAATGGAATGTAGTGGATTGTAGTGGAGGTTATTGGAGTGGAGTGGAATGGATGGGAGTGGATTGGAGTGGAATATAATGGAGTGGAGTGGATTGGAATGGGATTCCTTGCAGTGGAATGGAATGTAGTGGAGTGGAATGAAATGGCTTAGAATGGAATGGAGTAGAGTTCAATGAAGTGGAGTGGAGTGGAAAAGAGTGGAATGGAATGGAACAGAATGGAATGGAATGGAACAGAATGCAGAGGAGTGGAGTGGAACGGAGTGGAGTGGAATGGAATGAAGAGGAATGGAGTGGAGTCGAGTGGAAAGGAGTGGAATGTATTGGAGTAAAGTGGAGGGGAATGAAGTAGAGTGCCGTGGAGTGTAATGGAATGGAGTAGAGTGGTGTGGAATAAAATGGAATGGAGTGTTCTGGAGCGTAGTGGAATGGAATGGAATGGAGTGGAGTGGAGTGGAATGGAGTGGAATGGATGGAGTGGAATGGAGTGGAGCAGAGTGAAGTGGACTGAGGTGTAATGGAATGGAATGGAATGGAGTAAAGTGAAATGGAATAAAGAGGAGTGGAGTGGAGTGCAGATGAAGGCAATGAAGTGGAGTGTAGTGGAGTGGAGTGGAATGGAAGGGAGTTGAGTGGAGTGGAACGGAGTGGAATTGAATGGAGTGGAGCGGAATGGAGTTGAATGGAAAGGAGAGGAATGGAGTGTAGTGGAATGGAATGGAATGGAGTGGAGTGGAAAGAAGTGGAATGGAATGGAGTGGAATGGATTGGAGTGGAGTGGTGTGGAGTGGTTTGCAGTGGAATGGAATGGAACGAAATGGAGTGAGGTGGAATGGAATGGAATAGAATAGACTGGACTGTAGAGGAAAGGAATGGGGTGGAATGGAGGGGAATCGAGTGGAATGGAGTGGAGTGTAGTGGAATGGAGTGGAATGTACTGGAATGGAGTAGAATAGAATGAAAAGGAATGGAATTGAGTGGAGTGGAGTGGAATGGACTGGAATGCAGTGGAATGAAATGGAATACAGAGGAGTGGTGTGGAATGGAGTGGATTGTATTGGAATAGAGTGGAATGGAATGGAGTGCAGTGGAATGGAATGGAATGCAATGGAATGGAATGGAGTGGAGTGGAGTGGAGTGGATTGCAATGGAGTGGAGAGGAATAAATTGCAAAGGATTGGAGAGGAGGGGAGTGGAGTGTAATGTAATGGAATGAAGTGGAGTGGAGTGGCGTGAACTGGAATGGAGTGGAAATTAGTGGATTGGAGTGGAATGGAATGGTGTGTAATGGAATGGAATGGATTGGAATGGAGTAGAGAGAATGGAATGGAGTGGATTGGAGTGGAATTGAGTGGAGTTGGGTGGAATGGAGTGGAGGGTAGTGGAGTGGAATGTAATGGAGTGGAGTGTTGTGGAGTGGACTGGACTGGAATGGAATGGAGTGGATGGGAGTGGAATGCAAGGGTGTGTAATGGAATGGAATGGATTGGAATGGAGTAGAGAGAATGGAATGGAGTGGAGTGGAGTGGAATTGAGTGGAGTGGAGTGGAATGGAGTGGAGGGGAGGGAGTGGAATGGAATGGAATGGAATCGAGTGGTGTGGAATGCAACTGAATGGAGTGGAAAGAAATGCAGTGGAATGGAATGGAGTGGAGTGGAATGGACTGGAATAGAACGGAATGTCATGGAGAGGAGTGGAGTGGAATACTATGCAGTGGAATGGGGTGGAGAGGAGTGGAATGGTATGCAGTGGAATGGGGTGGGGTGGAGTGGAGTGGAATGGCTTGGAATGCATTGGAATGGAATGCAATGGAGTGGAGTGGAATGGAATGGCATGGAATGTTTTGGAATATAAGGGAGTGGAGTGTAGTGGACTGGAATGGATTGGAATGGAATGGAATGCAGAGGAATGGAATGGAATGCAGCGGAATGGAATGGAATGGAATGCAGAGGAATGGAATGGAATGCAGCGGAATGGAATGGAATGGAATGGAATGCAGAGGAATGGAATGGAATGCAGCGGAATGGAATGGAATGGAATGGATTGAATTGAAATGGCATGGAGTGTAATAGAGTCCAGGGTAATGGAATGGAGTGGAGCGGAGTGGAATGGAATAGAATGGCATAGAATGGAGTGGATATAAGTGGAGTGGAGTAGAAAGGAGTGTAAAGGAATGGAGTGGAATGGAATGGATTGGAGTGGAGTGGAGTGAAGTGGAATGGAGTGGAATGGATTGGAATGGATTGGAATGGAATGTAAGTTAATGGAATGGAATGGAATAAGATGGAATAGAAATGAGTGGAGTGGACTTGAGTGGAAACTAGTGTAGTGAAATGGAATGGAATTCAATGGAATGCAGCGGAGTGGAGTGGAATGGAATGGATTTGATTGGAATGGAGTGGAATGGAATGGAATAGAATGGAGTGGAGTGGAGTGAAATAGAGTGGAGTAGCGTTAATTGGAATGGAATGGAGAGGAGTTGAGTGCAGTGGAATGGAATGGAATGGAGTTGAGAGGAGTGGAGTGGATTCAACAGGAATGGAGTTCAATGGATTGGATTGGAATGGAGTGAAATGGATTGGAATGGAATGGAATGGAATGGAGTAGAGTGGAATGGAATGGAATGGCATGGGGTGGAATGGAATGGAATGGAATGGAATGGAATATAATGGAATGGGAAGAAATGCAGTCGATTGGAATGGAGTGAGGTGGAATGGACTGGAATGGAATAGATTGGAGTTGAGTGGAGAGGAGTGGAATGGAATGGAATGGAATGGAGAGGAATGGAGTGGAATGGAATGGAGTGGAATGGAGTGGAATGGAATGGAATGGAAAGGAGTGGAGTTGAATGTAATGAAGTGGAATGGAAATGAACGGAATGGGAAGGAATGGAATGGAGAGAAGTAGAGAGGAGTGGAATGGAATGGAATGGAGAGGAATGGAGTGGAGTTGAGTGAAGTGGTGTGGAATGGAGTGGAGTGGAGTGGATTGGAATATGATGGATTGGAGTGGAGTGGAATGAAAAGGAATGGAGTGGAGTGGAATGCAAAAGAATGGAGTGGAAAAGAGTGGAATGGAATGGAGAGCAATGGAGAGGCGTTGAGTGGTATGGAATGGATTGGTGTGGAATTCAGTGGCATGGAATGGAATGGAAAGGAGTGAAATGGAATGGAGAGGGGCGGGATCGAATGTAGTGAAATGGACTGGAATATCGTGGAATGGAATGGAGTAGAATGGAGACGAATGGAATGGAGTGGAGTGGAGTGGATTGGAGTTGAGTGGAGTGGAGTGGAATGAAGTGGACTGGAATGCAGTGGAGCAGAATGGAATGGAAAGAAAGGGAATTTAATTGAATGGAATAGAATGGAGTAAAATGGAGTGGAATGCAATAGAATGGAGTGGACTGAGGTGGAATGGAATGGAGCAGAATGGAGTGGACTGGAGTTGAATGCAGGGGAGTGTAGTGGAATAGAGTGGAATGTAGGAGTGGAATGGAATGGAATGGAATTGATGGGAATGCAGTAGAGTGGAATGGAATAGAGTAGAGTGGAGTGGAAAGGAGTTGAGTTGAGTGCAGTGGAGTGGAATGGAGTGGAGTGGATTGGAGTGGAATGCAATGGAGTGGAGTGTAGTGGAAAGGAATGGAATGGAATGGAGTGGAGTGTAGTGGAAAGAAATGGCATGGAATGGAGTGGAGTAGAGTTGAATGGAGGGGAGTGGAGAGGAGTGGAATGGAAAGGAATGGAATGGAATGGAATGGAAAAGGAATGGAATGGAATGGAATTCAGAGGAGTGGAGTGGAACTGAGTGGAGTGGAATGGAATGGAATGGAATGGAATGCAGAGGAGTGGAGTGGAATGGAGTGGATTGGAATGGAGTGGAGTCGAGGGGAAAGGAGGGGAATAGAATGGAGTAGAGTGGAGTGGAATGGAGTGGAGTGCAGTTCAGTGGAATGGAATGGAGTGGAGTGGAGGGGAACAGAATGGAATCGATAGGAAAGGAATGGAATGGAATGCAATGGAGTGAGGTGGAATAGAGTGGAATGGAATGTAAAGGAGTGTAGTAGAATGGAGTGTAATGGAATGGGGTGGAAAGGCGTGCAGTGGAGTGAAGTGGAGTGTGGTGAAATGTAGTGGAATGGACAGGAATGGAGTGGAATGGAATGGATTGGAATGGAATGGAATGGAGTGGAATCACATGCAATGCAATGGAATTGAATGGAATGGAATAGAGTGAAATGGAATGAAATGGAATGGAATAGAATGGAATGGAATGCAGTAGATTTGAATGGAATGGAGTGGAGTGGATTTGACTGGAGTTGAGTGGAATGGAGTGGAATGGAGTTGAGTGGTGTGGAGTGGAATGGAATGGAGTTGAGTGGAGTTGAATGTAATGGAATGGAGTGAAAGGAATGGAGTGGAGTGGATTGGATTTGAGTAGAGAGGAATGGAGAGGAATGGAGTGGAGTGGAGTGGAGTGGAAAGGAATGGAGTGAAATGGAGTTGAATGGAATGGAATGGAGTTTAATGGAATGGAGTGGAGTGTAATGGACTTGAATGGAAAGGGATGGAGTGGAACGTAGTGGGATGGAATGGAATGGAGTGGAGTGGATGGAATGGAATGGAATGGATTGGAGTGGAGTGCAGTGGAGTGGATTGCATTGGAATGAAATGGAATGAAATGGAGTGTAGTGTAATGGAATGGAATAGAATGGAGTGGAATTTGGAAGAATGGAATGGAGTGGAATGAAGGGGAATCGAGTGAAATGGAGTGGAGTGTAGTGGAATGTAGTGGAATGCACTGGAATGGAGTCAAATGGAATGGAATAGAATAGAATTGAGTTGACTGGAGTGGAATGGACGGTAATGGATTGGAATGGCATTTAAAGGAGTTGAGTCGAATGGATTGGAATGAAATGGAGTTGAGTGGAGTTGAATGTAATGGAGTGAAGTGGAATGGAATGGAGTGGAGTGGATTGGATTTGAGTTGAGTGGAATGGAGAGGAATGGAGTGGCCTGGAGTGGAGTGGAAAGGAATGGAGTTGAGTGGTGTTGAATGGAATGGAATGGAGTGGAATGGAATCGAGTGGAGTGTAATGGAGTTGAATGGAAAGGAGTGGAGTGGAAAGTAGTGGGATGGATTTGAATGGAGTGGAGTGGAAAGGAGTGGAGTGCAAAGGAGTGGAATGGAATGGAGTGGAGTGGAGTGGAGTGGTTTGCTTTGGAATGGAATGGAATAAAATGGAGTGGAGTGTAATGGAATGGAATAGAATGGAGCGGAATTTGGAAGATAGAATTGAGTGGACTGGAGGAGAATAGAGTAGAATGGAGTGGAGTGTAGTGGAATCGAGTGAAATGTACTGGAATGGAGTAGAATGGAATGGAATGGAATTGAATAGAATTGACGTGACTGGAGTGGAATGGACTGGAATGCAGTGGAATGGCATTTAATGGAGTGGAGTGGAGTGGAATGGAGTGGAGTGGAGTGGAGTGGAATGGAGTGGAGTGGAATGGAGTGGAGTAGAGTGGAATGGAGTGGAGTGGAATTGAGTGGAATGGAGTGGAATGGACTGGAATGGAGTAGAATCGAATGTAGAGGAGTGGAGGGGAATGGATTGGATTGGATTGGAATGGAGTGGAATGGAATGGAGTGGAAGGATATGGAATAGAATGGAGTGGAGTGTAGTGGAGTGTAGTGGAGTGGATAGGAATTAATTGAAATGGAATGGAGTGCTGTCGAATGGAGAGGAATGGATTGGAGTAGAATGACATGGAGAGGAGTGGAGTGTAGTGGAGTGGATTGCAGTGGAATGGAATGGAATGAAATGGAGTGGAGTGTAATGGAATGGAATAGAATGGAGTGGAATTTAGAAGAACGGAATGGAGTGGAAGGGAAGGGAATCGAGTGGAATGGAGTGGAGTGTAGTGGAATGGAGTGAAATGTGCTGGAATGGAGTCGAATGGAATGGAATGGAATAGAATTGACTTGACTGGAGTGGAATAGACTGGAATGGAGTGGAAAGAAATTTAATGGAGCGGAGTGGAGTGCAGTGGGACTGGAATGGACTGGAATGGAGTGTAGATGAGTGGAGTGGAACGGAGTGGATTGGATTGGAATGGAGTGGAATGGAATAGAGTGGGAGGCAATGGAATAGAGTGGAGTGTAGTGCATTTGAGTGCAATGTATTGGAGAGGAATTAATTGGAATGGAATGGAGAGGAGTGGAGTGCAGTGAAATGGAATTGAATGGAGTGGAGTGGCGTGGAGTGGACTGTAATAGAGTGGAATGGAGTGGATTGGAGTGGAGTAGAATGGAGTGTAATCAAATTGAATTGAATGAAATGGAGTAGATTGGAATGGAATGGAGTGGAGTGAAGTTGAATGGAGTGGAGGGGAGTGGAGTGGAATGGAATGGAGTGGAGTGGTGTGGAATTGAATGGAATAGAAAGGAATTTAGTGGAATGGATTGAACTGGAATGGAATGGACTGGAATGGAATGGAGTGGAGTGGAGCGGAGTGGAATGGAATGGAATGGAGAGGAATGGAGTAGAATGGTATTCAGTGGAATGGGGCGGAGTGAAGTGGAGAGGAATGGAAAGGCATGGAATGCAGTGGAATGGAATGCAATGGAGTGGAGTGGAATGGAATGGCATGGAATGGAATGGAGTGTATGGGAATGGAGTAGAATGGAGTAGAATGGAGTGTAGTGGACTGGAATGGTGTGGAATGGAATGGAATGCAGCGGAATGGAATGGAATGGAGTGAAGTGGAATGGCGTGTAAAGCAATGGAGGGGAGTGGAGTGGCATGGATTGGAATGGCATGGAATGACGTGAAGTGGAGTGGAGTGGAGTGTAATGGAAGGGATGGGAGTGGAGTGGAATGGAATGGAATGGTATGGAATGGAGTGGAATTAAGTGTAGTGGAGTAGAAAGGAGTGGAATGGAATGGTGTAGAATACTGTGGAATGGAGTGGTGTAGAATACAGTGGAATGGAATGGAGTGAAATGGAATGGAATGGAGTGGAGTGGAGTGAAGTGGAATGAAGTGGAACAGACTGGAATGGGTTGGAATGGAATGGAATAAAATGGATTGGAATGAAATAGAATTATGTGCAGTGGAATGGAATGGAATGCAATGGAATGCAATGGAAGGCAGAGGAGTGGAGTGGAATGGAATGGATAGGATTGTAAAGGAGTGGAATGGAATGGAACGGAATGGAATAGAATGGAGTGGAGTGGATTTGAGTGGAGTGCAATGGAGTAGATTGGTATTAATTGGAATGGAATGCAGAAGAGTGGAGTGCAGTGGAATGGAATGGAATGGAGTTGAGAGGAGTGGAGTGGTTTGGACTGAGAGGAGTCGAGTGGAGTGGCATGGCGTGGATTGGACTGGAATGGAGTGGAATGGAGTGGATTGTAGTGGAGTGGAATGGAGAGCAATGGAATGGAATGGAATGGATTAGAGTGCAATGAAATGAAGTGGAGTGGGGTGGAATGGAATGGAATGGAAAGAAATGCAGTGGAATGGAATGGAGGGAGTGGAATGGACTGGAACATAACGGAATGGAGTTGATTGGAGCACAGTGGAATGGAATGGAATGGAGAGGAATGGAGTGGAATGGAATGGAGTTGAAAGAATGTGGAGTAGAGTGGAGTGGAACGGAATGCAATGAAATGCAGTGGAATGGAATGGAATGGAGTGAAGCGCAATGGAATGGCATAGAATGGAGTGGTATGTAGGGGAGTGAAGTGGATTATACTGGAATGGAATGGAGTGTAGTTGACTGGAATGGAGTGGAATGGGGTGGAATGGATCGGAATGGAATGGAATGGAGTGGAGTGCCGTGGAGTGCAGAATAGTGGAATGGTACGGAGAGCTGTGGATTGGAGTGGAATGGAATGCAAGGAAAATTGAATGGAGTGTGGTGGAATGGTGTTGAATGGAATGGAGTGGCATTGAGTTGAATAGAATTGAGTGGAGTAGAATGGAATGGAGGGGAATGGACTGGAATGGAGTAGAATGGAATGGAGCGGAATGGAATGGAATGAAATGGAATAGAGTGGAGTGTAGTGGAATGGAGTGGAATGGAGAGGAATGGATCGGAGTGGAAAGGAATGGAATGGAGTAGGAATGGAATGGAGTGAAGTGGAGTGAAGTAGAATGGTATGGAATGGAATGTGTTGGAGTGGAGAGGAGTGAAATAGAGTAGAACAGAGTGCATTGGAAAGAAGTGGCTTGGAATGGATTGGAATGGAGTGAAATGGAGTGGCATGGAAAGGCATGGAATGGAATGGAATGGAATGGAATGCAGCAGAGTGGATTTTGGTGGAGTGGAGTGGAGAGGAATAGAGTGGAGTGGAGTGGAAGAGAATGGACTGGATTGGAGTGGAACGGAATGGAAGGGAGTTGAATGGAAAGCAATGGAATGGAAAAAAATGGAGTGTAATTAAGTGGAGTGGAATGGAATGGAGTGGAGTGGACCTGAATGGATTGGAATGAAATGGAGTGGAATGGAATGGAGTGGTGTGGAGTGGAGTGGATTGCATTGGAATGGAGTGGAATGGAAAAGAATCGAGTGGAATGGAATGGAATGGAATGGAATGTAGTGGAGTGCAGTGGAGTAGATTGGAATGGAATGGAATGGAGTAGAATGGAGTGGAATGGAATGGAGTGGAATAGAGTGGAGTGTATTCGAGTGTAGTGGAGAGGAATGGAGTGGAATGGAATGCAATGGAATGAAATCTGAGATTCTGCCACTGTGCTCCAGGCTGAATGACAGAGTTAGATACTCTCGAAATTAAGGATTGGAATGGAATGCAGTGGAATGGAGTGGAATGGAGGGGAATGGAGAGGAATGGAGTGGAGTGGAGTGGAAGTGAATGGACTGGATTGAAGTGGAATGGAATGGAAAGGATTGGAGAGGAATGGAATGTAATGGAGGGGAGTAGAGAGGAATGGAGTCGAGTGGAATGCAGCGAATCAGAGGGTAGTGGAGTGCAGTGCAATGGAATGGAATGGAGTGGAGTGTAAAGGAGTGGAATGGAATGGAATGGAGTGGAGTGACAAGGAGTGGAGAGGATTGGAGAGGAATGGAGTGGAATGGAACAGAATGCAATGGAGTGGAGTTGAATGGAATGAAATGGAATGGAATGGAGTGGAGTTGAATGGAATGGAATGGAATGGAATGGAAAGGAGTGGAGTATAATATAATCGAGTGGAAGGGAATTGAATGGAATTGAGAGGAAGGGAATGAAGAGGAGTGGAGTGGAATGGAATGGAATGGAGTGGAGTGGAGTGTTGTTGAGTGGAGTGATGTAGAGTGAAGTGGAGAGGATCAGAATGTAATGGAGTGGAATGGAGTGGAATGGAAAGGAGTGGAGAGGAATGGAATGGAAAGGAATGGAGATGAATGGAATGGAAAGGAATGGAGTGGAATGGAATGGAGTGGAGTGGAATGGAATGGAAAGGAATGGAGTGATATGGAATTGAAAGGAATGAAGTGGAATGGAATGGAGTGGAGTGGAATGGAATGAAATGGAGTGGAGTGGGATGGAGTGGCATGGAATGGAGTGGAATGGGGTGGAATGGAGTGGAGTGGAGTTGGATGGAGTGTAGTGGAATGGACTGGAATGGACTGGAATGGAATGGATTGGAATGGAATGGAATGGAGTAGAATGTAATGGAATGGAATAGAGTGGTGTGGAATGGAATGGAGTGGAGTGGAGTGGAGTTGAGTGAAGTGGAGTGGAATGGAGTTAAGAGGATTGGAGTTCAATGGAATGGAGTGGCGTGGAATGGAATGGAATGGAATGGAATGCAGTGGAATGGAATGCGGTGGAGTCGAATGGAATGGTATGGAATGGAGTGGAGTGTAGAACAATGGAGTGCAGTGGAGTGGAAAGGAGTAGAATGGAATGGAATGGAAAGGAAAGCCATGGAATGGAATGAAATGCAGAGGAGTGGAGCAAAATGGAGTGGAGTGGAATTGAGTGGAGTCTAGTGGAAAGGAGTGGAATGGAATGGAGTAGACTGGAGTGGAAAGGAACGGAGCGGAATGGAATGGAATGGAATGGAATGGAATGGAATGGAATGGAATGGAGTGGAATAGAATGGAAAGTAATGGAGTGGAATGGAATGTAATGGAGTGGAATAGAATGGAAAGAAATGGAGTAGAATGGAATGGAATTAGGTGGAATGGAGTGGAATGGAATGGAGTGCACTGGAGCATAGTGGAATACAATGGAATGGAATGGAGAGGAATGCAGTGGAGTGGAATGTAGTGGAATGGAGTGGGGGGGAGTGAAGTGGTGGGGGGTGGAATGTAGTGGAATGGACTGGAATGGAATGGAATGAAATGGAATGGAGTGGATTGGAGTGGAATGGAAGGATTGGAGTGGAGTACATTGGAATGGAGTCGAGTGGAATGGAGTGCAGTGGAGTGGAATGGAGTGGAGTGGAGTGGAATGGAAAGGAATGGAGCGGAATTGAATGTAGTAGAGTGGAATGGAGTAGAATGTTAAGGAGTGGAGTGGAGCGTAGTGGAGAGGAATTGAGTGCAATGGAGGGTAGTGGAATGGAGAGGAGTGGAAAGGAGTGGAATGGAATTGGATTTAATGGAATTTAGCGTAGTGGAGGGAACTGGAATGGAGTTGAATGAAATGGAATGGAAAGGATTAGAATGAAATGGAATGGACTGGAGTGGAGTGAAATGGAATAGAATGGAATGGAATGGAAAGGAATGGAAAGGATTGGAGTGCAGAGGAATAGAATGGGACAAAATGGGATGGAGAGGATTGCAGTGGAGTGGAGTGGAGTGGAATATAATGGAATGGAAAGGGATGAGATAAAGTAGAGTGGAGTGGAGTGGAATGGAGTGGAGAGGAGTAGAACGGAAAGGAATGGAATGGAGTGGAATGCAGTGGAATGGAAAGAATGGTACTGGAGTGAAGTGGAATGGAATGGAATGGAGTGAGCTGGAATGGAGTGGATTTTAATGTAGCGGAATGGAGTGGAATGGAGTGGAGTGGATTGGACTAGAATGGAGTGGAATGGAAGAGAATGGAGTGAAATTTAATGGAAAGGAATGGAAAGGCATGGAGTGGAGTGGAATAGAGTGGAATGGAGTGGAATGCAGTGGAGAGGGATGAAATGGAATTTAATGGAGTGCAGAGGAGTGGAATGGAACGGAGTGGAGTGGAATAGAGTGGAGTTCAATGGAGTGTAATGGAATGGAATGAAGTGGAGTGCAAAGGAGTGGAGTGGATTGGATAATGGAGTGGATTGGAATGGAATGGAGAGGAGTGTAATGGAGTGGAATGGAGAGGAATTGTTGGTAGTGGAGTGGATTGTAATGGAATGCAACGGAGTTGAGTGGAATGGAGTGGAATGGAATGAAATGAAGTGGATTGGAAAGGATTGGAGAGGAATGGAGTGGAATGGAATGGAATGCAGAGGAGGGGAATGGAGTGGAATGGAGTAGAAAAACAGCGATGTAGAGTGGAGTGGAATGGAATGGAATGGAGTGGAGAGGAATGGAGTGGAGTGGAATGAAGGGGATTGGAGTGGAATGTAGCGAAATGGAGTGGAGTGGAATGGGGTGGATAGGAGTGGAAAGGAATGGAGTGGAGTGGAGTGGAATGGAGTGGAATTGACTGGAATGAAGTGGAATGGAATGGAGTGGAGTGGAATGGAATGGCATGTAATGGTATCGAATGCAGTGGGGATGTTTGGAACGGAATAGAATGGATTTGAGGGAAGTGGAGTGGTATGGAGTGGAACGAAATGGAATGGAATGGAATGGAGGGAATGGAGTAGAATGGAATGGAGAGGAGTGCAGTGGAATGCAAAGGAATAGAAAGGAATGGAGTTGAATGTGATTTAGGGGAATGGAATTGAATGGAATGGAAAAATTGAATGGAAAGTGGTAGAGTGGAGTGGAATGCAATGGAATGGAGTGGCGGGGAGTGGAGTGGAGTGGTGTGGAATGGAGTGGAGTAGAGTGGAATGGAATGTACTGTAGTGTAATGGAATGGAATTAAATGGAGTGGACTGAAAAGGAGTGAATTTGAGTAGAGTGTAATGGAATGGAATGGAATGGAGTGGAATGGAAAGTAATGGAGAGGAAATGAATGGAGAGGTGGAATGGAGAAATATGGGTAGGGGTGGAGTGGAGTGGAATGGAATGGATTGGATTGGATTGGAATGCAGTGGCAGTGAATGCAGTGGAATATAGTGGAATGGAGTGGAGTGGAGTGGGATGGAATGTAGCTGAATGGACTCGAATGGAGTGGAAAGGAATGGATTGTAATGGAGTGGAATGGAATGGAATGGAATGGAATGGTGTGGAGTGGAGTGGAGATGACAGGCGTGGAGTGGAATGGAATGGAGGTGATTTGAGTGGAATGGAATGGAGTGAAGTGTAATGGAATGGAATGGAATGGAATGGGGTGGAATGGATTGGAGCGGAGTGGAATGGAATGAAATGGAATGGACTGCAGAGGAGTGGAGGGGAATGGAGTGGAGTGGAATGGAGTGGAGTCGAGAGGAAAGGAGTGGAATGGAAAGGAGTAGAGTGGAGTGGAATGCAGTGGAATAGAGTGGAGTGGAATTGAAAGGTGTTGTCTGGAGAGTAATGGAATGGAATGGAGTGGAATGGAATGGATAGGAATGGAGTGACGTGGAATGGAATGAGGTGGAATGGAGTGGAATGGAATGGAGTGCACTGGAGCGTAGTGGAATGGAATGGAATGGAGTGGAGTTGAATGGAGTGGAATGGAAAATAGTGGAATGGAGTGGAGTGGAGTGAAGTGGACTCGAATGGAATGTAGTGGAAAGGATTGGAATGGAGTGGAATGGAATGGATTGCATTGCAATGAAATGGAGTGGAATGTAATGTAATGGAATGGAGTAGAGTGGAGTGGAATGGAATGTTGTGGAGTGTAGTGGAGTGCAGTGCAGTGGAGTGTTATGGAATGGACTGGAGTGGAATGGAATGGAATGCACTGGAATTGAATGGAGTGGAGTAGAATGGAATGGAATGGAAAGGAGTGGAGTGGAGCGTAGTGCAATGGAATGGAATGGAATGGAGTGGATAGGAGAATAAAATGGAGTGGAATGGAGTGGATTCTAGTGGAGTGGATTGCAGTGGAATGGAATGGAATGAAATGGAGTGAGGTGGAATTGAGTGGAATAGAATGGAGTGGATTGTAGAGGAATGGCATGGAGTTGAATGAAGGGGAATCGAGTGGAATGGAGTGGAGTGTAATGGAATGGAGTGGATTCTACTGGAATGGAGTCAAATTGAAAGGAATGAAATGGAATTGAGTGGAGTGGAGTGGAATGGACTGGAATGGAGTGTTAGGGAATGGAATGCAGAGAAGTGGAGTGGAATGGAGTGGAATGGATTGGAATGGAGTGGAATGGAATGGAATAGAGTAGAGTGGAGTGGAGTGAACTGCAATGGAGTGTAGAGGAATTCATTGGAATGGAATGGCGAGGAGTGGAGGGCAGTACAACGTAATAGAATGGAGTGGAGTGGAGTTGAGTGGACTGGAATGGTGTGGAATGGAGAGGATTGGAGTGTAATGGGATGTTGTGTAATGGAATGGAATGGAATGGAATGGAGTACAGAGAATGGAATGGAGAGGAGTGGAGTGGAATTGAGTGGAGTGGAGTGGAAATGAGTGGAGTGGAGTGGAGTGGAAAGGAATGGAGAGGAATGGAATGGAAAGGAAGGCAGTGGAATGGAACGGAGTGGAGTGGAATGGACTGCAAAGGAAAGGAGTGGAGTGGAGTGGAGTGGAATGGAACAGAAAGGAATGGACAGGAATGGAGTGGAATGTTATGCAGTGGAATGAGGTGGAGTTGAGTGGTGTGGAATTGAATGGCATGGAACGCAGTAGAATGGAATGTAATGGAGTGGAGAGGAGTGGAATGGCAAGGAATGTTGTGGAATATAGGGCAGTGGAATGGAGGGGACTGGAGTGGAGTTTAGTGGAGTGGAATGGAATGGAACGCAGTGGAATGGAACGGAATGGAATGGATTGAATTGGAGTGGAGTGGAGTGGAGGGTAATGTAATGGATTGGAGTGGAGTAGAATGAATGGAATGGCATAGAATGGAGTGGAAAAAAGTGGAGTGGAGTAGAAAGGAATGCAATGGAATGGAGTGGAACGGAGTGGAATGGAGTGGTGTGGTATGGAGTGGAATGGAATGGAGTGGAATGGAATGGAGTGGAATGGAATGGATTGGAGTGGAGTGGAGTGAAGTGGAATGGAGTGGAATGGATTGGAATATAATGGAAGTTAATGGAATGAAGTGGAATGAAATAGATTGGAATGAAATAGAAATGAGTGGAGTGGACTGGAGTGGAATATAGTGGATTGAAATGGAATGGAATGCAATTGAATGCAGAGGAGTGGAGTGGAATATACTGGAGTGAAATGGAATGGAATTCAATTGAATGCAGAGGAGTGGAGTGGAATGGAATGGATTGGATAGAAATGGAGTGGACTGGAATGGAATTGAACGGAGTGGAGTGGAGTGGAGAGCAATGGAGTGGAGTTTTATTAATTGGAATTGAATGGAGAAGAATGGATTGCAGTGGAATGGAAGGGAATGGATTTGACTGGAGTGGAGTGGATTGTACTGGAAAGGAGTGGAATGGCGTTGATTGGAATGGAGTGGAATGGAGTGCAATGGAATGGAATGGAAAGGAGTAGAGTGGAATGGAATGGAGTGGAGTGGGTTGGACTTGAATGGAACGGAATGGAATGGACTGAAAAGGAATGCAGTGAATTGGAGTGGAGTGGAGCGGAATGGACTGGAATGGAATGGAGTCGAGTTGACTGGAGCAGAGTGGAATGGAATGGAGAGGAATGGAGTGGAATGGAATGGAATAGAGGGTAATGGAGTGGAATGGAATGGAATGGAATATAGTGGAGTGGAGTTGAATGCAATGGAGTGGAATGGAATTGAATGGAATGGAAAGGAATGGAATGGAGAGAAGTGGAGTGGAGTGGAATGGAATGGAATGGAGTGGAGTGGAGTGAAATTGAGTGGAGTGGTGTGGAATGAAGAGGAGTGGAGTGGACTGGAAGGTAATGAAGTGAGGTGGAGAGGAATGGAATGAAATGGATACGAGTGGAATAAAGTGCATGGAATTAAATGGAATGTAGCAGAATGGAGTGGAGTGGAGTGGGATGGAATGTAGTGGAATGGACTGGAATGTAGTGGAATGGAATGGACTGGGATGGAATGGTATGGAGTGGAATGGAATGGAATGGAATAGAGGGTAGTGGAATGGAATGGATTGAAGTGGAGTGGAGTGGAGTTGAGTGGAGTCGAGTGGAATGGAGTGGAGTGGATTGGATTGAAATATAATGGAGTGGAGTGGAGTGGAATGGAATGGAATGGTGTGTAATGGAATGGAGTAGATTGGAATGGAATGGCATGGAATGGAGTGGAGTGGAGTTGAAAGGAGGGGAGTGGAGTGGAGAGAAGTAGAATTGAATGGAATGGAATGCAGAGGAGTGGTGTGGAATGGAGTGGAGTGGAATGGAGTGGAGTCGAGTGGAAAGAATTGGAATGGAATGGAGTAGACTTGAGTGGAATGGAGTGGAGTGGAGTGGAATCGAATGGAGTGGAATGGAGTGGAATGGAATGGAATGTACTGGAATGGAATGGAAAGGAATGGAGTGGAATTGAACAGAGTGAAGTGGAATCGAATGGAAAGGAATAGAGTGCACTGGAGCATAGTAGAATGGAATGGAATGGAGTGGAGTGGAATGCAGTGGAATGGTATGGAGTGGAATGGAGTGGAATAGAGTGGAGTGGAGTGAAGTGGAGTGTAGTAAAATGGAGTAGGGTGGAATGTTGTGGAATGGACTGGAATGGAGTGGAAAGGAATGGATTGGAGTGGTATGGAATGGAGTAGTATGGAACGAAATGGAATGGAATGGAAAGAAATGGAATGGAGAAGAGTAGAAAGGAGTGGAGTGGAGTGGAGTTGAGTTGAATGGAGTGGAATGCAGTGGAGTGGAGTGGAGTGGAATGGAATGGAGTTCAGTGGAGTGGAATGGAATGGAATGGAGTGGAATGGAATATAGTGGAGTGGAATGTAGTAGAATGGAAAGGAGTGGAGTGGAGGGTAGTGGAATGGAATGGAATGGAGTGGAGTGGAATGGAGTGGAATAGAATGCAGTTGAATGAAGTGCAGTAGAGTGGAGCAGAGTGGATTGCATTTCAGTGGAATGGAATGGAATGAAATGGAGGGGAGTGTAATGGAATGGAACAGAATGGAGTGGAATGTAGAGGAATTGGATAGAATGGAATGGAGGGGAATCGAGTGGAGTGGAGTGGAGTGGAGTGGAATGAAGTGGAATGTACTGGAATGGATTCGAATTGAATGGAATGGAATGGAATTGAGTGGAGTGGAGATGAATGGACTTTAATGGCGTGGAATGGAATGGAATGCAGAGGAGTGTAGTGGAATGGAGTGGATTGGTTTAGAATGGAGTGGAATTGAATGGAGTGGAATGGAATGGAATAGAGTGGAGTGGAGTGAAGAGGAGTGCAATGGAGTGGAGAGTAATTAATTGGAATGGAATGGAGAGGAGAGGGGTGCAGTGTAATGGAATGGAGTGGAGTTGAGTGGAGTGTACTGGAATGGAGTGGAATGAAGCAGATTGAAGTGGAGAGGAATAGAGTGTAATGGAATGGAATGGAATGGAGTAGAGTGGAATGAAATGGAGTTTAGTGGAGTGGAGTGGAGTGGAGTGGAGTGGAGTGGAATGGAGTGGAGGGAGTGGATTGGAATGGAATGGAGTGGAGTGCTGTGGGATGGAATGGAATGGAATGCATTGGAATGGAATGGAGTGGAGTGGAATGGACTGGAAAGGAATGGATTTGAGTGGAGTGGAGTGGAGTTGAGTGGAGCGGAGTGGAATGGAACGGAATGGAATGGAGAGGAATGTAGTTGAATGGTGTGCAGTGGAATTGGGTGGAGTGGAGTGGAAAGGAATGGCATGGAATGCAGAAGAATGGAATTGAATGGAGTGGATTGTAATGGAATGGCATGGAATGCAATGGAGTGTAGTGGAGTGTAGTGGAGTGCAGTGTGATGGAGTGGAGTGGACTGGAAGGATGTAGAATGGAATGGAATGCAGCAGAATGGAATGGAATGGAATGCAGTGAAGTGGAGTGGAGAGGATTGTTGTGGAATGTAATGGAATGGAGTGGAGTGGAGTGGAATGGAAAGGAAGGGCATAGAATGGAGTGGAAATAATTGGTGTAGAGAAGAAAAGAGTGGAATGGTATGCAGTGGAATGGAGTGGAATGTAGTAGTGTGGAATGGAGTGGAATGGAATGGAGTGGAGTGGTGTGGAATGGACTGGAATGGAAAGGAATGCAGTGTAATGGAATGGAGTGGAGTGGAATGGACTGGAATGGAATGGAGTGGAGTGGAGTGGAGCGAAGTGGAATGAAACAGAGTGGAATGGAGAGGAATGTAGTGGAATGGTATGCAGTGGAATGGGGTGGAATGGAGTGGAGTCGATTTGAATGACAGGGAAGGCAGAGGAATGTAATGTAATGTAGTGGATTGGAATGGAATGGCATGGAATGGAGTGGAGTGTAGGCGAGTGGAAACTTGTGGAGTGGAATGGAGTGTAGTGGACTAGAAAGAGTGGAATGGAATGGAAAGCTGCGGAATGGAATGGAATGGAATGGAGTGAAGGGGAATGTTGTGAAGTGGAGTGTAGTGTATTGGAATGGATTGAAGTGGAGTGGAATAGAATGGAATGGCACAGAATGGAGTGGAAATAAGTGAAGTAGAGTAGAAAGGAGTGGAATGGAATGGAGTGGAATGGAGTGGTGTGGAATAGATTGGAATGGAATGGAGTGGAACGGAATGGAATGGAATGGAGTGGAGTGGAGTGAAGTGGAATGGATTGGAGTGGAGTGAAGTGGAATGGAGTTGAATGGATTGGAATGGAATAGAAGTTAATGGAAAGGAAAGGAATAAAATGAATTGGAATGGAATAGAAATGAGTGGAGTTGACTGGAATGGAATGGAGTAGAATGGAATGGAATGGAATGGAATTGAATGCAGAGGAGGGGATTGGAATGGAATGGATTCGAATGGAATGGAGTGGAAAGCAATGGAAAAGAATGGAGTGCAGCGGAGTGGAGTGCAATGGAGTGCACTGGTATAAATTGGAATAGAATGGAGAGGAGTGGAGTACAGTGGAATGGAATCGAATGGAGTTGAGTAGTGTGGAGTGGATTGGCCTGGAATATAGTGGAATGGAGTGGAATGGAGTAGATTGGAGAGGAGTGGAATGAAGTGGAAAGGAATGCAATGGAATGGAGTAGAGTGGAATGGAATAGAGTGGAGTGGAGTGGAATGGAATGGAAAGGAGTGGAATGGAATGGAAAGGAATGAAGCGGATTGGAATGGAGTGGAGTGGAATAGACTGGATTGGAATTGAGTGTAGTTGAGTGGAGCAGAGTGGAATGGAACGGAATGGATTGGAGAGGAATGGAGTGGAATAGAATGGGATGGAATGGAAAGGAGGGGAACGGAGTGGAATGGAATTGAACAGAATGAAATGGAATGGAGTGGAACGAAATAGAATGGAATGGAACGAAATGGAGTTGAACGTCATGGAAAGGAATAGAATTGAATGGAATGAAGTGGAATGGAATGGAATGGAGTGGAATGGTATGGAAAGAAATGGAGTGGAATGGAATGAAGTGAGGTGGAATGGAGTGGAATGGAATGGAGTGCCCTGGAGCATAGTGGAATGGAATGGAGTGGAGGGGAATGGAATGGAAAGGAATGTAGTGGAATGGAGTGGAATGGAGTGAAGTGGAGTGGGGTGGAATATATAGGAATGGACTGGAATGGAGTGGAATTGAAAGGATTAGAATGGAATGGAATGGAAGGGAGTGGAATGGAATGGAATGGAATTGATTGGAATGGATTAGAGGGGAGTGGAATGTAGTGGAGTGGAGTGGAGTGCAGTGGAGTGGAATGGAGTAGAATAGAGTGGAATGGAATTGAATGGAGTGGAATTGAATGGATTGGAGTGGAGTGGACTAGAATGGAAAGGAGTGGAGATTAATGTAATGGAGTGCAATGGAATTGAATGGAATGGGGAGGAAGGGAATGGAGAGGAGTGGAGTGGAGTGTAGTGGAAAGGAATGGAATGGAGTGGAGTGGAGGAAATTGGAGTTGATTGGAGTAGTGTGGAATGGAGTGGAGTGGTTTGGATTGAAATGTAATGGAGTGGAGTGGAGTTGAATGGAATGGAATGGTGTGGAATGGATTGGAAAGGAAGGGAGTGGAGTTGAGTGGAATGGAATGGAATTGAATGGAGTGGAATGGAGTGTCATGGAATGGAGTGGAATGGAGTGTAGTGGAGTGGAATGTAATGTAGTGGAATGGACTGCACAGGAGAGGAATGGAAAGCATTGGAATGGATTGGAGTGGAATAGAAAGGAATGGAATGGAATAGAATGGAACGAAATGGATTGGAATGGAGTAAACTGGATTGGAATGGAGTGGAGTTGAGTGGAGTGGAATGTAATGGAGTGGAGTGTAGTCGAATGGAATGGAATGGAGTGGAAGGGAATGGAGTGGAACGGAATGGAATGGCATGGAATAGAGGGGAGAGCAGTTGAATGGAGTGCAGGGGAGTGGAAAGGAATAGAATGGAATGTAATAGAATGGAATGGAATGGAATGGAATGGAATGGAATAGAACGGAAAGTCATGCAGAGGATTGGAACCGAATGGACTGGAGTGAAATGGAGTAGAGTGGAATGGAGTGGAGTCGAGTGGAAAGGAGTGGAATGGAATGGAATAGATTGGAGAGGAATGGAGTGGAGTGCAGTGGAGTGGAATGGAATGAAGTGGAGTGGAGTAGATTGTAATGAAATGCAGTGGAATGGAATGGAAAGGAATAGAGCGGAATGGAATGGAGTGAGGTCGAATGGAGTGGAATGGAATGGATTGTAGTGGAGCGTAGTGAAATAGAATGGAATGGAGTGGAGTCCAATGAAGTGGCATGTAACGGAGTGGAATGGAGTGGAGTGGAGTGAAGTGGAGTGGGTGGAATGCAGTGGAAAGGACTGGAAAGGAGTGGAATGCAATGGATTGGAATGGAATGGAATGCACTGGAATGGAATGAAATGGAATGGAATGGAATGGAATGGAATGAAATGGAGTAGAGTGGAATGGAATGGAGTGGAGTGGAATTGAGTGGAATGGAATGGAGTGGAGTGGAATTGAGGGGAATGGACTGGACTGGAGTGCAGCGGAATGGAATGGAGTTGAGTGGAGTGGAATGGAATGGAGTGGAATTGAATGGAGTGGAGTGGAATGGATTTGAATGGAAAGGAGTGGAATGGAGCGTAGTGGAATGGAATGGAATGGAGTGGAGTGGAATGGAGTGGCATGGAATGGAGTGGAAAGGAGTGGAATGGAGTGAAGTGGAGTGGGATGGAATGTTCTGGAATGGACTTGAATGGCTTGGAATGGAATGGATAGGAATGGAATGGAATGGAATGGAATGGAATGGAATGGTGAAGAATGGAGTGGAAAGGAAGGGAGTGGAGTGGAGTGCAGTGGAATTGAGTGGAGTGGAGTGGAATGGAGTGGAGTGGACTGGAGGGGAATGTCATAGATTGGAGGGAAGTGGAAAGGAATAGAAGGGAGTGGAGAGAAATGGGGTGGAGAGGAATAGAGAGGAATGTAATGCAGGGGATTGGAGTGGAAAGTAATGGAGCGGAATGGAGTGGATACTAGTGGAGAGGAGTGGAGTGGAGTGGAGGGGAATGGAGTGGAATTAACTGGAATGGAGTGGAATGGAATGGAATGGAATGGAGTGGAGTCAAAAGGAATGGAATTGAATCGAATCCAGTGGAGTATTTTGGAATGGAATGCAATGGATTGGAGTGAAGTGGAGTGATATGGAGTGACATGGAATAGAATGGAATGGTATGGGGGGGGAATGGAGTGGAATGGAAAGGAATGGAGTGGAGTGGAGTGGAATGGAATGGAATGGAATGGAATGGAGTGGAGTTGAAAGTAATGGAGTGTAATGGAATTGAATGGAATGGAAATGAATGGAATGGAGAGGAATGGAGTGGAATGGAGTGGAATGGAGTGGAATGGAATGGAGTGGAGTGGAGTGGAGTTGAGTGGAGTGGTGTGGAATGGAGTGGATTGCAGTGGAATGTAATGGAGTGGAGTGGAGTGGAATGGAATGGAATGGATTGGACAGGAATGGAAAGGAATGCAGTGGAATGGAATGGAGAGAGGTGGAATATAGAGGAATGGAGAGGGTTGAAGTAGTGAGGAATGTAGTAGAATGCAGTGGCATGGAATGGAGTGGAATGGATTGGAATGGAAAGGAAAGGAGTGGAATGGAAAGGAGTGTAGTGGAGTGGAATGGAGTTAATTGGATTGGAGTGGAATGGAGTGGAGTGGATTTGAGTGGAAAAGGAATGGTGCGGAGTGGAGGGGAATGGAATGGAGTGGAATGGAAGGAAGTGAAGTGGAACGGCATGGCATGGAATGGAGTGGAGTGGAGATGAATGGAGTGGAGTTGAGTGGAAAGGAGTAGAATGGAATGGAATACAATGGAATGGAATGGAATAGAATGGAATAGAATGCAGAGAAGTGGAGTGGAATGGAGTGGAGTGGAGTGGAGAGGAATGGAGTTGAGTGGTGTGGAGTGGAAAGGAGCAGAATGGATTGAAGTGGAATGTAATGGAGTGGAGTGGAGTGGAATGGAATGGAATGGAGTGGAATGGAGTGGAGTGGAGTGGAATGGAATGGCAAGAAATGTGTGGAGTTGTGTTGAATGGAGTGGATTGGATTGGAAAGGAGTAGAATGGAATAGAATGGAAAGGAATTGAAAGGAATGGAATGGAATAGAATGGAATGGAATGTAATGCAGAGCAGTGGAGTGGAATGGAGTGGAATTAACTGGAATGGAGTGGAATGCAATGGAATAGAGTGGAGTTGAATGGAATGGAATTGAATAGAATCCAGTGGAGTATTTTGGAATGAAACGGAATCGATTGGAGTGAAGTGGAGTGATATGGAGTGGAATGGAATAGAATGGAATGGTATGGGGCGGAATGGAGTGGAATGGAATGGAGTGGAGTGGAGTGGAATGGAATTTAATGGAATGGAGTGGAGTTGAAAGTAATAGAGAGTAATAGAAATGAATGGAAAGGAAATGAATGGAATGGAGAGGAATGGAGTGGAGTGGAGTGGAATGTAATGGAGTGGAGTGGAGTGGAGTGGAGTGGAGTGGTATGGAATGGAGTGGATTGCAGAGGAATGTAACGGAGTGGAGTGGAGTGGAATGGAATGGAATGTAGTGGACTGGAATGGAAAGGAATGGAGTGGAATGGAATGGAGAGAGGTGGAATATAGAGGAATGGAGAGGCGTGCAGTAGTAAGGAATGTAGTAGAATGCAGTGGCATGGAATGGAGTTGAACGGATTGGAATGGAAAGGAAAGGACTGGAATGGAATGGAGTGGAGTGGAGTGGAGTGGAGTGAAGTGGAGTGGAGTGGAATGGAGTGGAGTGGATTTGTGTGGAATGGAATGATGTGGAGTGGAGTTGAAAGGAATGGAGTGGAATGGAATGAAGTGTAGTGGAATGGAATGGCATGGAATGGAGTGGAGTGGAGTTGAAAGGATTGGAGTTGAGTGGAAAGGAGTAGAATGGAATGGAATGCAATGGAATGGAACGGAATAAAATGGAATGGAATACAGATGACTGGAGTGGAATGGAGTGGAATGGAACGGAGTGGAGTCGAGTGAAGTGGCATGGAATGGAGTGGAGTGGAGGGGAGCGGAGTGAAGTTGAGTGGTGTGGAGTGGAAAGGACTGGAATGGATTGTAGTGGAATGTAATGGAGTGGAGTGAGGTGGAATGGAATGAAATGCAGTGGAATGGAAAGGACTGGAGTGGAATGGAATGGCATGGAAAGTGTGGAGTTGTGTTGAATGGAGCGGATTGGAGTGGAAAGGAGTAGAATGGAATAGAATGGAATGGAATTGAATGGAATGGTATGGAATGAAGAGAAGTGGAGTGGAATGGAGTGGAGTGGAATGGATTGGAGTGGAATAGAGAGGAGTCGAGTGGAAAGGAGTGAAATGGAATGGAGTAGAGTGTAGTTGAATGGAGCAGAATTCTGTTGAGTGGAATGGAATGGAGTGGAGTGGAGGGAAATGGAATGGAATGGAGTGGAATGGAATGGAAAGGAATGGAGTGGAATGGATTGCAGTGAGGTGGAATGGAATGGAGTGCACTGAAGCGTAGTAGAAAGGAATGGAAAGCAGTGGGGTAGAATAGAGTGGAATGGAATGGAGTGGAAAGAAGTGGAGTGGGGTGAAGTGGAGTGTGTTGAAATGTAGTGTAATGGACTGGAATGGAACGGAATTGAAGGGAATGAAGTGGAATGAAATAAAATGTAATGGAATAGAATGGAATGGAATGCAGCAGATTGGAATGGAATGTAGTGGAATGGACTGGAGTTGAGTGGAAGGAGTGGAATGGAGTTGAATGGAGTGGACTGTAATGGAATGGAGTTAAGTGGATTTGAATGGAACGGAATGTAGTGGAATAGAATGGAGTGGAGTAGATTGGAATGGAGTTGATTGGAATGGAGTGGATTGGAGTGAAGTTTAGTGGAATGGAGTGGAGTTCAGAGGAATAGAAAGGAATGGAATGAAGTGGAATGGAATGGAGTGGAGCGGAATGGAGTTAAATGCAAAAGAGTGGAGTGGAGCGTAGTGGAACGGAATGGCATGGAGTGGAGTGGAATGGAGTGGAATAGAACGAAGTGGAATGCAATAGAGTGGATTGCAGTGAAATGGAATGGAATGAAATGGAGTGGAGTGTAATGGAATGGAATAGAATGAATTGGAATGTAGAAGAGAGGAATGGATTGGAATGGAGAGGAATTGTGAGGAATCTAGTGGAGTGTAGTGGAATGGAGTGGAATGTACTGGAATGGAGTAGAATGGAATGGAATGGAATAGAATTGAGTTGACTGGAGTAGAGTGGAAAGGACTCGAACGGAGTGGAATGAAGTATAATGGAGTGGAGTGGAATAGAGTGGAGTGGAGTGGTATGGACTGGAATGAAGTGGAATGCAATGGATTGTAGAGGAGTGGAGTGGAAGGGAGTGGATTGGATTAGAAAGGAGTGGAATGGAATGGACTGGAATGGAATGGAATAGAGTGGAGTGGAGTGGAGTGCAATGGAGTGGAGAGGAATTAATTGGAATGGAATGGAGAGGAGTGGAGTGCAGTGTAATTGAATGGAATGGAGTGGAGTGGAGTGGAGTTGAATGGAGTGGATTGGACTGGAGTGGAATGGAGTGTAATGATATGGAATGGAATGAAATGGAGTAGAGTGGAATGGAGTGGAGTGGAGTGGAGAGAAGTGGAATGGAGAGGATTTGCGTGGAGTGAAGTGGAATGGAGTGGAGGGGAGTGGAGTGGAATGGAATGGAGTGGAGTGGAATGGAAAGGAATGCAGTGGAATGGAACGGAGTGGAGGGGAATGGACTGGAAATGAATGGAGTGGAGTGAAGTGTAGTGAAGCAGAGTGGAATGGAACGGAATGGAAGGGAGAGTAATGGAGTGGAATGGTATGCAGTGGAATATGGTGGAGTGGAGTCGAGTGGAATGGAATGGCATAAAATGCATTGGAAAGGAATGCAATGGAGTGGAATGTAATGGGATGGAATGGATTGGATTGTATGGCATTGGAGTGTAGTAGAGTGGAATGGAGTGTAGTAGATTGGAATGGAGTGTAGTAGACTGGAATGGAGTGGAATTGAATGGAATGCAGCTGAATGGAATGAAATGGAATGTAGTGAAGTGCAGTGGAGTGGAGTGGAGTGCAATGGAATGGAATGGAGTGTAATGGAATGGCATGGAATGGAGTGGAATTAAGTGGAGTGGAGTAGAAAGGAGTGGAATCAAATGGAGAGAAATGGAGTGATTTGGGATGGAGTGAAATGGAATGGAATGAAACGGAATAGAATGGAGTGGAGTGGAGTGAAATAGAACGGAATGGAATGGATTTGAATGGGTTGGAATGGAATGGAAGTTCATGGAATGGAATGCAATAAAATGGATTGGAATGGAATAGAAGTAAGTGGAGTGGACTGGAATGGAAAGGAATGTAATGTAATTGAATGGATTGCAATGGAATGCAGATGAGTGGAGTGGAATGGAATGGATTTGATTGGAATGGAGTGGAATGGAATGGATAGAATGCAGTGGAGTGGAGTTCAGTGGAGTGCAATGGAGTGGATTGGTATTAAATGGAATGGAATGCAGAAGACTATAGTGCAGTGGAATGGAATGGAATGGAGTTGAGAGGATTAGAGTGGGTTGAACTGGAATGGAGTGGAATGCAGTGGATTGGAGAGGAGTGGAATGGAGTGGAATGGATTGCAACAGAATGGAGTACAGAGCAACAGAATGAAGTGGAGTGGGGTGGAATGGAATGGAATGGAGTGGAATGGAATGGAAAAGAATGCAGTGGAATGGAATGGGGGGAGTGGAATAGACTGGAGAGAAATGGAGTGGAGTTGAGTGGAGTGGAAAGAAATGGAATGGAATGAAATGGAGAGGAAAGGAGTGGAATGGAATGGAGTGGAAAGGAGTGGAGTGGAGTGGAATGGAACAGAATAGAATGGAATGCAGTGGAATGGAATGGAGGGGAGTGGAATGGAATGGCATGGAATGGAGTGGTGTGTAGGGGAGTGGAGTGGAGTGGATTGGAATGGAGTGTAGTTAACTGGAATGGAGTGGAATGGAATAGAAAGGAGCGGAATGGAGTGGAATGGAATGGAGTGGAGTGCACTGCAGTAGAGTGGAATGGTACAGAGAGGAGTGGAGTGGAGTGGAATCAAATGGAATGAAAGTAAATGCAATGTGGTGTAATGGAGTGGAGTCGGATGGCATGGTGTGGAATGGAATGGAGTGGAATTGAGTGGAATATAATTGAGTGGTGTAGAGTGGAATGGAGGGGAATGGACTAGAATGGAGTGCAAAGGAATGGAATGAAGGGGAATGGAATGGAATGGAATGGAATAGGGTGGAGTGAAGTGGAATGGAGTGGAGTGGAGAGGAATGGAGTGGATTAGAGTGGAATGGAATGGAATCGAATGGAATGGAATGGAATGGAGTGGAGTGGAGTGGAATGGAATGTAATGTGGTGGAGTGGAGCGGAGTTGAATAGAATGGAACGGAGTGCATTAGAAAGGGGTGGATTGGAATGGAGTGCAACGGATGGCAATGGAGTGGCATAGAAAGGTGTGGAATGGAATGGAATGGAATGGATTGGAGTGGAGTCGAGTGTATTGGAGTGGAGACGAATATAGTGGAGTGGAGTGGAAGGGAATGGACTGGATTGGAGTGGAATGGAATCGAATGGAGTTGAATGGAATGCAATGGAATGGAAAAGAATGGATTGTAATGGAGTGGAGTGAAGTGTACCAGAATGGACTGGAATGGAATGGAGTGGAATGGAATGGAGTACTGTGGAGTAGAGTGGAGTGAACTGGAATGGAGTGGAATGGAAAAGAGTGGATTGGAATGGAATGGAGTGGAATGCAGTGGGGTGCAGTGGAGTGGAGTGGAATAGAAAGGAATGGAGTGGAGTGGAATTTAGTGGAATTAAATGGAGTGGAATGCAGTGGAGTGGATTCGAATGTAGTGCAGAGGAATGGATTGGAATGGAATGCAATGGAATGGAATCTGAGATTGTGCCACTGTGCTCCAGGCTGAATGACAGATTTCCATACTCTTGACAGAAAGGAATGGAATGGAATGCAGTGGAATGGAATGGAATGGAATAGAATGGAGTGGAGTGGAGTGGAGAAGAATGGAGTGGATTGGAATGGAATGGAATGGAACGGAGTGGAGAAAAATGGAATGGAATAGAGGGGATTAGAGAGGAATGGAATGGAGTGGAATGCAATGGATTGGAGGGTAGTGCAGTGGAGTGCAATGGCATGGAATGGAATGGAGTGGAATGCAGTGGAATGGAATGGAATGGAGTGGAGTGGAAAGGAGTGAAGAGGATTGGAGAGGAATGGAGTGGAATGGAATGGAATGGAGTGGAGTGGAGTGGAATGGAATGGAAAGGAGTGGAGTTTAATGTAATGAAGTGAAATGGAATTGAATGGAATGGAGAGGACGGGAATGAAGTGAAGAGGAAAGGAATAGAGTGGAATGGAGGGGAGTGGAGTGGAGTTGAGTGGAGTGGTGTGGAATGGAGTGGAGTGGATAGGAGTGGAATGGAGTTCAGTGGAGTGGAATGGAATGGAATGGAGTGTAATGAAATGGAAAGGAATGGAATGGAATGAGGTGGAATGCAGTGGAGTGTAGTGGGATGGAATGTAGTGGAATGGACTGGAAAGGAGTGGAATGGAATGGAATGGAGTGGAACGGAATGGAAGGGAATGGAGTAGAGTGGAGTGGAATGGAATGGAGTGGAGTGTAGTGGACTGAAGTTGAGTGAAATGGAGTGGAATGGAGTGGAGTGGATTGGAGTGGAATGGAATGGAGTGGAGTGGACTGGAATGTAATGCAACAGAGTGGAATGGAATGGAGTTGATTGGAATGGAATGGCATGCAATGGAATGGAGTGGGGTCGAATGGAGTGGAATGGAGTGGATAGGAGTAGAATTGAATGGAATGGAAGGCAGAGGAGTGGAGCTGAATGGAATGGAGTGGAATGGAGTGTAGTCGAGTGGAAAGGAGTGGAATGGAATGGAGTAGAGTGTGGTGGAATGGAATGGAGTGGAGTGGAGTGGAATTGGAGGGAACATAGTGGAGTAGAGTGGAATGGAATGGAAAGGAGTGGAATAGAATGGAAAGGAATGGAGTGGAATGGAATGGCTTAGGTGGAGTGGAATGGAATGGAGTGCACTGTAGTGCAGTGGAGTGGAATGGAATGGAGTGGAATGGAATGAAAAGGAATGGATTGGAATGGAATGCAGTCAGGTGGAATGGAGTGAAATGGAATGGAATGGAGTGGAATGGAGTGGAATATAATGTAGTGGAAGGGAGTGGAGCTCAGTGAAGCCGAGTGGGGTGGAATGTAGTGGAATGGACTTGCATGGAGTGGAATGGAATGTATTGGAATGGAATGGAGTTGAATGGAATGGTGTGGTATAGAATGGAGTGGAATGGAATGGAATGGAGTAGAGTGCAGTGGAAGGAAATGGAGTAGAGAGGAGAACAGTGGAATGGAGTGGAGTGGAATGGAGTGCACTGGAGTTGAATGGATTGGAGTGGAGTGGAATGGAATGGAATGGAGTGGAATTCGATGGAGTGGAGTGGAATGGAGTGGAATGTTAAGGAGTGGAGTGGAGAGGAGTGAAATGGAATCGAATGGAGTGGAGTGGAATGGAGTGAAATGGAGGGTAATGGAATGGAGAGGAGTGGAAAGGAGTGGAATGGAAAAGGATTTAATGGAATGTAGCGTACCATATGGAAGTGCAATGGAGTTGAATGGAATGGAATAGATTACAATGGAATGGAACGGAGAGGATAGAAGAGGATGGGACTGATGTGGAGTGCAGTGCGGAGGAAAAGAATGGGACAGAATAGGATGGAGAGGTTTGCAGTGGTGTGGAGTGGAGTGGAGTGGAATGCAATGGAATGGAAAGGGATGAGATGCAATGGAGTGGAGTGGAGTGGAATGGAGTGGAGGGAAGTAGAGCGGAAAGGAATGGAATGGAGTGGAATGGAGTGGAATGGAATGAATGGTAGAGGTATGGAGTGGAATGGAATGGAATGGAGTGAGCTGGAATGGTGTGGATTTTAGTGGAATGGGTTGGAAAGGAGTTGAGTGGAATGGACTGTAATGGAGTGGAATGGAAAAGAATAGAGTGGAATGGAATGGAATGGAATGGAAAGGAGTGAAGTGAAGTGGAATGGAGTGCAGTGGAGAGGAACGGAGTGGAGAGGAATGAAATGGAATTTAATGGAATGCAGTGGAGTGGAATGGAGTGGAGTGGAGTGGAATGGAGTAGAGTGGAGTGGAATGGAGTGGAGTGCAATGGGGTGCAATGGAATTATATGGAATGAAGTGGAGTGTAAAGGAGTGGAGTGGATTGAAGAATAGAGTGGATTGGAATGGTATGGAGACGAGTGGAATGGAGAGGAATGGAGGGTAGTGGAGTGGAGTGGAGTGGACTGGAATGGAGTGGAATGGAATGGAATGGAATGGAATGGAATGGAGTGGATTGGAAAGGAATGGAGAGGATTGGAGAGGAATGGAGTGGAATGGAATGGAATGAGAGGAGTGGAATGGAGTGGAATGGAGTGGAAATTAGGGGAGTGGAGTGGAGTGGAATGTAATAGAATGGAGTGGAGAGGAATGGAGTTGAGTGGAATTGAGTGGAATGGAATTGAGGGGATGGGAGTGGAATGTAGTGGAATGGAATGGAGCAGAATGGGGTGGATAGGAGTGGAAAGGAGTGGAGTGGAGGGGAGAGGAGTCGAGTGGATTTGACTGGAATGGAACCCAATGGAATGGAATGCAATGGTATCGAATTCAGTGGAGTTTTTTGGAATGGAATGGAATGGATTTGAGGGTAGTGAAGTGGTATGGAGTGGAATGGAATGGAATGGAATGGAGAGGAATGGAGTGGAATGGAATGGAATGGAGAGGAATGGACTGACGTTCAGTGGAGTGAAATGTAGAAGAAGGGAATGGGATGGAATGGAATGGAACAAATTGGAGTGGAGTGGGGTGGAGTAGAGTGCAGTGGAATTAGAGGAATGGAATGGGATGGAGTGGAATGGAGCAGAGTGGAGTGCAGTGGGGTTGACAGGAGTGGAATAGAGTGGAATGGAATCGGATGAAATGGAATGTAGTGTAGTGGAGTGGAGTGGAAAGGAACGGAACAGAATGGAACAGAATGGAACGGAATGTAACGGAACGGAACGGAGGGGAGAAATGTGTGCTGAGATTGTGCCACTGCGCTACACCCTGTGTGACAGAGGCAGATCCTGTCAAAAGAAAGGAATGGAATGGAATGGAATGGAATGGAATGCAATGGAATGGAATGGAATGGAATGGAATGGAATGGAATGCAATGGAATGGAATGGAATGGAATGGAATGCAATGGAGTGGAATGGAATGGAATGGAATGCAATGGAGTGGAATGGAATGGAATGGAATGCAATGGAGTGGAATGGAATGGAATGGAATGGATGGGAGTGCAGCAGAGTGGACCTGAGTGGAACGGAATGCAATGGAGTGGAATGGAATGGAGTGGATTGGAGCAGAACAGCCTGAAAGGGAAAGGAACGTAATGCAATTCAACAAAACGGAACGGAATGGAATGTGAGCTGAGATTGTGCCACTGCGATCCAGGTTGGGTGACAGAGTGAGGTACTCCAGAAAGAAAGGAATGTAAAGGATTGCCGTGGAATGGAATGGAATAGAATGGAACGGAATTGAATGGCATAATGAAATATGAGCTGAGATTGTGCCACTGTGCTCCAAGATGGGTGACAGAATGAGATACTCTCGAAAGAAAAGAATGGAAACAAATACACTGGAATGGAATAGAATGTAATGGAATGGAATTTAGTGGATTGGAGTGTTGTGGAGTGGAGTGAAGTGGAGTGAAGTGGAACGGAATGGTGTGGAGTGTACTGTAGTGGAGTGGCATGGAATGGAATACAAAGGAATGGAATGGAGTGGAGTGGAATGAAGTGGAGTGGAATGAAGTGAAGTGGAAAGGAGTGTCATGGAATGTAGTGGAGTGTAATGGAATGGAAAGGAATGGAGTGGAATGGAGTGGAGTGGACTGGAATGGACTAGAATGGAATGAAATGGAGTGGAATGGAATGGAATGGAGTGGAGTGGAGAGGAATAGAGTGGAGTGGAGTGGAATGGAGTGGAGTAGAGTGGAATGGAATGGAGTGGATTGGAATGGTGTGGTATGGAATGGAGTGGAGTGGAATCGAATGGAGTGGAGTGTACTGGAGTAGAGTGGACTGTACTGTAATGGAATGTATTAGAGAGGAATGGAATGGAAACGAGTGGAGTGCAGTGGAATGGAAAGGAGTGGCGTGCAGTGGAATGGAATGGAGAGGAATGGACTAGAGTGGTGTGGAATGGACTGGAGTGGAGTGGAATGGAATGGAAAAGAATGGAGAGAAGTGGAATGGCGTGGAGAGGAGTAGAGTGGAGTAGAATGGAAAGGAGTGGAGTGGAGTTGAATGGAATGGAGTGTAGTGTAATGGAATGGAACGAAATTGAGTGGATGGCATTGAGTGGCATGGAGTGGAGTGGAATTGAGTGAGTGGAGTGGCATGGACTGGAATGGAATGAAATGGAGTGGAGTTGAACGGAGTGGAGTGGAAGGGAGTGGAGTGGAATGGATTGGAGTGGAAGCAGTGGAGTGGAGTAGAATGGAGTTGAGTGTAATGGAATGGATTGTAGTGTAGTGGAATGGAGTGGGAGGAGAATAGTGGAATGGAATGGAGTGGAGTTGAGTGGAGTGGAGTGAAATCGAATGCTATTGAATGGAATGGAAAGGAACGGAGTGGAGAAGAAAGGAGTGGGGTGGAGTAGAACGGATTCGAATGGAATGCAAGAGATTAGAGTGCATTGGAGTAAAAAGGAATAGAGTGTAATGGAGTGACATGGAGAGGAGAGGAGTGTAATGGAGAGGAGTGGGAAGGAATGGAGTGGAATGGAATGGAATGGATGAGAATGGATTGGAATAGAATGGATAGGAATGCAATGGAATGGAAGGAAATGAAGTGGAGTAGAATGGAGAAGACTGGAGTGGAATGGATTGGAGTGAAGTGGAAAGGAATGGAATGGAATGGAATGGAGTGGAGTTGAATGGAGTTCGGTGGAAGGGAGAGGAGTGGAATGGAGTGGAATTGAATGGAATTGAGTGGAGTAGAATGGAATGGAATGGATTGGAGGGTAGTGGAGTGGAATGGAAGGAGTAAAGGGGACTGGAATGGAATAGAATGGGATAGAGTGGTGTGGAAAGAAATGGAATGGAATGGAATGTAGTTGAGTGGAGTGGAATGGAGTGGAGTGGAGTGGAATAGAGTGGAGTGGAATGGAATGGAATGGACCGAATGCAGTGGAGTGGAATTGAGTGGAGTGGAGTGGAATGGAATGGAGTGCATTGGAGTGAAATGGATTGGATTGGAGAGTAATGGAATGGAATGGAATGGAATGAAGAGGATTGTAATGGAATGGAGTTGAGTGGAATGGAGTGGAATGGAATGCAGCAGAATGAAATGTAGTTGAGTGGAGTGGAGTGCAGTGGAATGGAGTGGAGTGAAGTGGCAAGGAATGGAATGGAAAGGAATGGAGTGGAGTGTAATGAAGTGGAGTGGATTGGAAAGGAGTGAAGTGGAATTGAATCGGGTAGAGTGGCATGCAGGCGAGTGGAGTGGAGTGGAACAGAATGAACTGGAATGAAATGGAGTGCAGAGGAATGCAGTGGAGTGGAGGGCAATGGTGTGAAATGGAATGGAATTGAGTGGAATGAAATGGAATGGAATGGAATGGAATGGAATGGAATGGAGTGGAGTGGAATGGAATGTAGTGGAGTGGAACGCAGTGGAGTGGAGTGGAATGGAGTGCAGTGGAGTGGACTGGAATGGAGTAGAGTGGAGTGGAATGGAATGGAATGAAATGGAGTGGAGTGGAATGGCATGTAGAGGAGTGGAGTAGAGTAGAATTGAATGGATTGGAGTTTAATGGATTAGAGTGGATTGGAGTGGAATGGAATGGAACGGAGTGGAATGGAATGGAATGGAATGGAATGGAATGGAATGGAATGGAACCGAGTACAGTAGAGTGGAATGGAGTGGAGTGGCGTGGAAAGGAGTATAGTGGAGTGGAATGGGATGGACAGAAATGGACTGGAGAGGAACGGTGTGGAGTGGAGTAGAGTGGAATGAAATGGAATGGAGTGGAGTGGAGTGGAGTGGAATGGAATGGAGTGGAGTGAAATGGAGTGGAGTGGGGAGGAAAGAGGTGGAAAGGAATGGAGCGCAATGGAATGGAGTGGAAATTAATGGAAATGAATGGAATATATTGGACAGGAATGGAGTGGAGCAGAATGGAGTGGAATGGAATGGAATGGCATAGAATGGACTCGAGTGGAATGGAATGGAGTGGACTGGAGTGGAGTGGAGTGGAATGGAGTGGAATGAACTTGAATGGAGTGAAATGGAATGTAATGGAGTGAAATGGAATGGAATGGAGAGAAGTGTAAAAGAATCGAGCTGAGTGGAGTGGAATGGATTGGAGTGCAGTGGAATGGAATGGAATGGAATGGAATGGAGTGGAGGTGAATGGAGTGGACTGGAACGGAGTGGGTGGAATGGAGTGGCGTGGAAAGGAGTGGAAATGCATGGAAAGGAGTGGAGTGGAATGGAATGGTATGGAGTGCAGTGCAGTGGAGTGGAGTAGAGTGGACTGGTATGGAGTAGAATGGAATGGAATTGAGTGGAAAGAATTGGAATGGGATATAATGGAGTCGAACGGAGTGGAATGTAGTGGAGTGGATTGCAACGGAATGGAATGAAGTGGAGTGGAATGGAATGGAATGGAATGGAATGGAGTGATACGTCTTGAGAGTTGAGATTGTGCCCCTACACTCCAGCCTGGGTGACACAGTGATATATTGTCGAAAGAAAGGAATGGAATTCAATGGAATGAAATTGAAAGGAATGGAATAGAACAGAGTGGAGTGGACTATAGTTGATTGGATTGGAGTGGTGTGGAATGATATCGAATGGAATGAGATGGAGTGGAATGGAATGGAGTGGAGTGGAGTGGAGTGAATTAGAATGGAATGGAATGGGATGGAATGGAATGCAATCGAATGGTGAAAACAAATGAGAGCTGAGATTGTCCACTGCACTACAGCATTTCTGACAGAGTGAGATCCTGTGGAAAGAAAGGAATGCAATGGAATGTAGTGGAATGGAATTGAATGGAGTGCAGTGGCATTGAGTGCAGTGCAGTGGAGTTTAGAGGAATTCAGTTGATTGGAATGTAGCAGAGTTGAATGAATTAGAATGGAATGTAATGAAATGGAATATAATGTAATGGAATGGAGTGGAGAGTAATGGAATGGAATTGTGTGGAATGGAGTGGAGTGGAATGGAATGGAGTTGAGTGGATTGGAATGGATTGGAGTGGGGTGCAATGACATGGAGTGGAGTGGATAAGAATGGAGTGGAGTGGAATGGAGTCGGGTGGAATGGAACGGAGTTGAATGTAACGGAGTGGAGTGGAATGGAGTGGGTTGGAATGGAATGGGATTGGATGGAATGTAGTGGAGTCTAGTAGCATGGAGTACAGTGGACTAGAGTGGAATGGGGGAGAGTGGAATGGAATGGAATGAATTTGAATGCAGTTGAGTGGAGTGGAAGGGAGTGGAGAGGACTGGAATGGAATGGAGTGCAGTGGAATGGAATGGAGTGGAGTGGAATGACATGTAGTGGAATGGAATGACATGGAATGGAGTGGAACGGAATGGAGTGGAATTGAATGGAATGGAGATGAATGGAATGGAATGGACTTGAATGGAATGGAATGGAGAGCAATGGAATGGAATGGACTGGAATGTAATGGAGTGGAATGGAATGGAGTGGGGTGGAATGGAATGGAATTGAATGGAATGGAGTCGAGTGGAGAGGAGTGGAGTGGAGTGGAATGGTATGGATTGGACTGGAGTGGATTGGAGTGGAGTGGAATGGTTTGGAGTGAAGTGGAGTTTAGTGTAGTTGAATGGAATGCAATGGAGTGGAGTGGAGTGAAGTGGAGAGGAGTGAAGTGGATTGGAGTGGAGTTAAGTGGAGTGGAATAGAATTGAATGGAATGAAATGGATAGGAATGGAACAGAATGCAGTGGAATGCATTGGAATGCAATGGAATTGAATGGAATGGAATGCAATGTATTGGAATGCAATGGAATGGAATAACGAAATGTGAGCTGAGATTCTGCCACTGAGCGCCAGTCTGGGTGTCAGAGTCAAATTCTCTCGATAGAAAGGAATGGAATGGAATGCAATGGAATTGAATGGAGTGGACTGGAGTGCAGTGGAGTGAAGTGGAGTGGAGTGGAGTGGAATGGAGAGGGAAGGAATGGAGTGGAGTAGAGTGGATTCGAATGAAATGGAATGGAATAGAATGGAGTGGACTGGAGTGTTATGGAGATGAATGGAATGGGATGGAATGGAATGGAATGAAGTGAGGTGAGTGGGGGGGATGGAGTGCAGTGGAAAGGAGTGGGTTGGAATTGGATGGAGTGGAATGGAATGGAGTGGAGTGTGGTGGAGTGGAGAGTATTGGAATGGAGTGGAATGGAATCGGATGTAAAGGAATGTAGTTGAGTGGAGTGGAGTGCAGTGAAACGGAGTGGAATGGAACGGAATGAAATGGAACAGAACGGAACAGAATGGAATGGAATGGAGACATGTGTGCTGAGACTGTGCCACGGCGCTACAGCCTGTGTGACAAAGGGAGATCCTGTCGCAAGAAAGGATTGGAAGAGAATGGAATGAAATGGAAAGGAATGGATTGGAGTGGAGCGGAGTGGAATTGAGTGGAATGCAAAGGAATGGAGTGGAATCCAATGGAATAGAATGGAATGGATTGGAGTGCAAAGAAATGGAATGGAATAGAATGGAGCAGATTGGAGCATAGCGGAGGGGAATGTAACGGAATAAAACGGAATGGAATGTGAGCTGAGATTCTACCACTGCGTTCCTGTTTGAGTGACAGAGTGAGATACTCTCAAAAGAAACGAATGGAATGGAATGGAATGGAACGGAGTGGACTGGAGTGGAGAAGAGTGAAGTGGAGTGTAGTGAAATGGAGAGGAATGGAAGGTAATGGAATGGTTTGGAATGAAGTGGAGTGGAAGGAGATGGAGTGAAGTGCAGTGGAATGGAGCGGAATATAATGGGTTGGAATGGAAAGCAGTAGAGTCGAGTGCATTGGAGTGGAGAGGAGAGGAATGGAGTGGAATGGAATCGGGTGTAATGGAATGTAGTGGAGTGGAGTGGAGTGGAGTAGAACGAAGTGTAATAGAATGGAATAGAATGGAATGGAATGCAATGGAATGCAATGTAATAGGATGCAGTGCAATGGAATGTTGCCAAGAAATGAGAGCTGAGATGGTGCCACCGCACTCCAGCCTGTTTGAAAGAGTGATATGCTGTCGAAAGAAAGGAATGGAATGCAATGGAATGAAATGGAATGGAACAGAATGGAATGGAGTGGAATGGATTGAAGTGAAGTGGAGTGGAGGGGAATGGAGTCGAATGGACTGGGATGGAAGAGAATCAAATGGAGTGCAGTGGAGTGGAATGGAGTGAAATAGAATGGAATGGAATGGGATGGAATGGAATGAAATGGAATGGGATGGAATGGAATGTAACCGAATGGTGAAAAGTAAGGTGAGCTGAGATTGTGCCACTGCATTCCAGCCTTGTGACAGAGTGAGATTCTGTGGAAAGGAAGGAATGGAAAGGAGTTTAGTGGAATGGAATGGACTGGAGTAGAGTGGAGTGGATTGGAGTGGAGTGGAATGGAGAGAAGTTGAATGGAGTGCAGTGGAATGGAGGAGAGTGAAACGGAATGGAATGGAGTGGAATGGAAAGGATAGGAGTGGAACGGAATGGAATGGAGTGGAGTGGAATGGAATGTAGTGGAGTGGAATGAAATGGAGTGGAGTGGAATGGAGTGGAGTGGAATGGAATGGAGTGGAGTGGAATGGAGAGGAGTGGAGTGGAATGGAGTGGAGTGGAATTAAGTGGAGTGGAGTGGAATGGATAGCAATGAAATGGAGTGTGATGGAGTGGAATAGAGTGAAGTGGAGTGGAATGAAGTGGAGTGGAATGGAGTGGAATGGTTTGGAGTGGAAGGCAATGAAGTGGAATGGAATGGAATGCAGTGAAGTGGAGTGGACTGGAGTGGAGTGGAGTGGAGTGGAATGGAATGGAGTGGAGTGGAGTTTACGGCATTGGAATGGAGTGGAGTGGAATGGAGTGGTTTTGAGTGGAGTAGAGTGCTGTGGAATGAAGTATAGTGGAGTGGGGAAAATTGGTGTGGAATGCAGTGGAATGGAATGGAATGGAATGGAATGAAAGGAATGGAATGGAGTGGAGTGGAGTGGAAGAGAATGGAACGGAATGGTACACAACTTAAAAGAATGGAATGGAATGCAATGGAATGGAATGGAATGGAATGGAATGGAATGGAATGGAATGGAATGGAATGGACTGAAATGGAATGGAACGGAATGGAGTGGAATGGATTGTAATGGAATGGAATGCAATGCAATGGAATAATGAAATGTGAGCTGAGATTGTGCTACTGCGCTCCAGGCTGGGTGACAGAGTGACATACTCTCAAAAAAAATGAATGGAAAGGAATGCAGTGGAGTGGAATGGAATGGAATGGATTGGAATGGAGTGGTCTGGAGTGGAGTGGAGTGGAATGAAGTGGAGTGGATTGGAATGGAGAGGAATGGAATGGGATGGAATGCAATGGAATGAAGTGGAGTGGAGTGAGATGCAGTGGAGTGAAGTGTAATGCAGAGGAATTGAATGAGATGGAGTGGAATGGAGTGTAGTGTGGTGAGGTGGAGTGGAGTGGAGTTGAATGGAGAGGAATGGAATAGCATGTAATGGAATGTAGAGGAGTGGAGTGGAATGCAGTGGAATGCAGTTGAATGGAATGGAATTGAATGGAATGGAATGGAATAGAATGGAATGCTATGGAATGTTATGTAATAGAATTCAAATCAATAGAAAGCTGATACGTTATGTGAGCTGAGATTCTGCCCCTTCATTCCAGCCTGGGTGACACAGTGATATCCTGTCGAAAGAAAGGAATGGAATGCAATGGAGTGAAACGGAATGGAATGGAATGGAATGGGGTGGAGTGGACTGGAATGGATTGGATTGGAGTGGAGTGGACTGATGTCGAGTGGAATGGGATGGAGTGGAATGGAATGGAGTGGAGTGGAGTGGAGAGAATTAGAATGGAATGGAATGTGATGGAATGGAATGCAATGGAACGGTGAAAAGAAAAGTGAGCTGAAATAGTGCCACTGCACTACAGCATTTGTGACAGGGTGAGATCCTGTGTAAAGAAAGGAATGCAATGGAATGGAGTGCAATGGAATGGAATGGAGTACAGTGGCGTGGAGTGCAGTGGAGTGGAGTTTAGAGGAATGGAGTGGATTGGAATTTAGCGGATGTGAACGGATTGGAGTGGAATGTAATGGAATGGAGTGTCACGGAATGGAACGGAGTGGAGAAGAATGGAATGGAATGGTGTGGAAAGGAGTGGAGGGGAGTGGAATGGAGTGGCGTGAATTCGAATGGAGTGGAGTGTGGTGGAATAGAATGGAGTGGAGTGGAGTTTAATGGAATGGAGTGGGGTGGAATGGAATGGAATGGAGTGGGGTGGAATGGAGAGGAGTGTAATGGAATGGATGGAATGCAATGGAGTGGAGTGGAGAGGAATGGAGTGGAGTGGAGTGGAGTGGAATGGAGTGGAGTGGAATGCAGTGGAGTGGAATGGAATGGAGTTGAGTGGAGTTGAAGGGAATAGAGTGGAGTGGAATGGAATGGAGTAGAGTGGAATGGAGTGGAGTCTAGTGGAAAGGAGTGCGGTGGAGTGAAGTGGAATGCAGTGGAGGGTAGTGTAATGGAACGAAATTGAATGTAGTGGAGTAGAATGGAAAGGAGTGGAGAGGAATGGAATGGAATTGAATGGAATGGAATGGAGTGTAGTGGAGAGGAGTAGAGAGGAGTGGAGTGGAGTGGAATGGAATGGATTGGAGTGGAGTGGATTGGAATGGAGTGGAAAGGAGTGGAGTGGAGTGCAGTTTAGAAGAGTGGCATGGAATGCAATGGAGTGCAGTGGAGGGGAGTTGAGTGGAGTGGAATGGAGTGGAATGGAATGGAATGGAATGGAATGGAAAGTAATGGAAAGGAATGCAATGGAATGCAATGGAATGAAATGGAATATTGAAATGTGATCTGAGATTGTGCCACTGCATTTCACGCTTGGTGTCAGAGTGGGATCCTCTCGATAGAAAGGAATGGAATGGAATGCAAAGGAATGGAATGGAATGGAATGGAATGGAATGGAATGGAATGGACTAGACTGCAGTGAAGTGGAGTGGAGTGGAGTGGAATGAAGAGGAATGGAATGCAATGGAATGGAATAGAATGAAGTGGAGTGGAGTGGGATGTAGTGGAGTGCAGTGGAATGCAGTGGAATGGAATGGGAATTAGTGCAATGGAGTGGATTGGAGTGAAATCTTGTGGAGTGGAATGGAATGGAATGGATTGGAGTGGAATGGAATGGAGTAGAGTGGAATGGAATGCAGTTGAGTGGAATGGAATGCATTGGAGTTGAATGCAATGAAGAGGAATTGAATGGAATGGAATGAAGTGGAGTGGAGTTTAATGGAGTGGAGTGGAGTGGAATGGAATTGAATGGAGTGGAGTGGAATGTAATGGAATGGAGAGCAATGGAATGTAATGGAAGGGAATGGAATGGAATGGAAGGAAATGCAATTGAATGGAATCCAATGAAATGAAATGCAATGGAAGGTAATGGGATAATGCAATATGAGCTGAGATAGTGCCACTGTGCTCCAAGCTGGGTGACAGAGTGGCATTCTCTCTAAACATTTTAATGTAGTGGAACGGAATGGAATGGAGCGGACCGTAGTGGAGTGGAGTGAAGTGGAGTGGAGTGGAATGGAAAACAATGGAATGCGATGGAATGGAATGAAATGAAGTGGAGTGGAGTGGTGTGGTGTGGACTGAAGTGGAATGGAGAAGAATGGAATGGTATGGCGTGGAATGGAATGGAGTGGAGTGCGTTTGACTGGAGAGGAGTGGAATGAAGTGGAATGGAATTCGGTTGTAATGGAACGTATTGGAGTGGAGTGGAGTGGAACGGAATGGAACGGAATAGAAAGGAACGGAACGGAATGGAACAGAACGGTAGGGAACAGAATGGAGAAACGTGTGTTGAGATTGTGCCACTAGGCTACAGCCTGTGTGACAGAGGGAGATCCTGTCGAAAGAAAGGAGTGGAATTAAATGGAATGGAATGAAATAAATTGGAGTGGAATGGAGTGGAATTTGGTTTAATGTAATATAATGGAATGGAATGGAATGGAATGGAATGGAATGGAATGGAATGGAGTAATGAAATGTGAACTGAGATAATGCCACTGCACTCCTGGCTGGATGAGAGAGTGAGATATTCTCGAAAGGAAAGAATGGAATGGAATGGAATGGAATGGAATGGAGTGAACTGGAGTGGAGTGGAGTGAAGTGGAGTGGAGGGGAATGGAGAGGAATGGAATGGAATGGAATGGAATGGAACAGAATGAAGTGCAGTGGAGTGGGATGGATTGGAGTGCCATGGAATGAAACGGAATGGAATCGGATGGAGTGGAATGGAGTGGAGTGGAGTACTGTGGAGTGGAGGGTAGTGGAATGGAGAGGAATGGAATCAGATGTAATGGAATGTAGTGGAGTGGAGTGGAAGGGAGTGGAGTGGAACGGAGTGGAATGGAATGGGATGGAATAGAATGGAATGCAATGGAATAGAATGCAATGCAATGGAATGTTGACACGTAATGTGAGCTGAGATTGTGCCACTGCATTCCAGATGGGTGACACACTAATATCCTGTAGAAAGAAAGGAATGGAATGCAATGAAGTGAAATGCATTGGAATGCAATGGTATGGATTGGAGTGGAGTGGGGTTGAGGGGAGTGGATTGGAGTGAATTAGAATGGAATGCAATGGGATGGAATGGAATGCAATGCAATGGTGAATAGAAATGTGAACTGAGATTGTGCCACTGCACTCCAGCATTAGTGACAGAGTGTGATCCTGTGGAAAGAAAGAAATGGAATGGAATGGAGTGGAATGGAATGAAATGAAGTGGAGTGGGGTGGAGTGAAACAGAATGGAATGGAATGGGATGGAATGGAATGGAACGGAAAGGTGCATAGAAATATGAGCTGAGATTGTGCCACTGAACGCCAGTCTTTCTGACAGAGTGAGATCCTGTGGAAAGAAAGGAATGGAATTAAATGCAGTGGAATGGAATGGAATGGAATGGAATGGAATGGAATGGAATAATGAAAAGTGAGCTGAGATTGTGCTACTGCACTCCAGTCTGGATGACATAGTTAGATACTCTCTAAAGAAAGGAATGTAATGAAATGCAGTGAAATGGAATGGAGGGAATGGAATGGTGCAGACTGCAGTGGAGTGAAGTGGTGTGGAGAGGAGTGGAGAGGAATGGAATTGGATAGAACAGAATGGAAAGAAATGGAGTGGAGTGGGGTGGAGTTTAGTGCAGTGGAATGGTGCAGAATGGAATGGGATGGCGTGGAATGGAGTCGAGTGGAGAGGAGTGGAATGGAATCAGATGTAATGGAATGTAGTGGAGTGGAGTAGAGTGGAGTGGCACGGAGTACACGGAACGTGACGGAACGGAACAGAACTGAACGGAATGGAACGGAAAGGAATGAAATGCAGAAATGTGTGCTGAGATTGTGCCACAGTGCTACACCCTGTGTGACAAAGGGAGAACCTGTCAAAAGAAAGGAGTGGAAAGGAATGGAATGGAATGGAATGGATTGGAGTGGAACAGAGTGTAATTTATTGGAATGGAACGGAATGGAACGGAATGGAATGGAATGGAACGGAGCAGATTGGAGTCGATGGGAGTGAAATGGAATGGAACGGAACGGAATGGAATTGAACGGAATGGAATGGAAATGAGTGAAGAAATATTTGCTGGGATGGTGCCTCTGCGCTAGAGCCTGTGTGACAGAAGGAGATCCTTTCAAAAGAAAGGAGTGGAATGGAATGGAATGGAATGCAGCGGAATGGAATGGATTTGAGTGGAGCAGAGTGGAATTGAGTGAAATGGAATGGAATGGAATGGAAGGGAATGGGATGGAATGGTGCGGATTGGAGCAGAGCAGAGAGGAGTGAAGTGGAACACAATGGAAAGGAACAGAATGGAACGGAATGGAATGTGAGGTGAGATTGCGTCACTGTGCTCCAGGCTGGGTGACAGAGTGAGATACTCTCAAAAGAAAGGAATGGAATGAAATGCGTTGGAATGGAACGAAATTTAACGGAATGGAATGGTGTAGACTGCAGTGGAGTGAAGCGGAGTGGAGTGGAGAGGAATGGAATGGGAACGAATGGAATGGAATGAAGTGGAGTGGAGTGGGGTGGAGTGGACTGGACTGGAATGGAATGGAATCGGATGTCATGGAACGTAGTGGAGTGGAACAGAATCGAACAGAAAGGAACAGAAAAGAATGGAACAGAACGGATTGAAGAAATGTGTGCTGACATTGTGTCACTGTACTACAGCCTGTGTGACAGAGGGAGATCCTCCCGAACTAAAGGAGTGGAATGGAAAGGAATGGATTGGAGTGGAGTGGAGGGGAATTGAGTGGAATGGAATGGAAGGGAAAGGAATGGAATGGAATGGAGTGGATATGAGTGGAGCAGAGCGGAGTGTAACTGAATAGAATGGAATGGAACGGAACAGAACGGGATGGAATGTGAGCTGAGAATGAGCCACTGCACTGCAGGCGGGGTGACAGAGTGAGATAATCTCGAAAGAAAGGAATTGAATGGAATGCAGTGGAATGGAATGGAATGGAATAGAGCGGACTGGAGTGAGGTGGAGTGGAGTGGATTGGAAAGGAGTGAAGTGGAATTGAATGGGGTGGAATAGCGTGCAGGTAAGTGGAGTGGAGTGGAATGGAATGAATAGGAATGGAAAGTAGTGCAGTGGAATGGAGTGGAGTGGAGTGCAATGGAGTGAAATGGATTTGAATTGAGTGGAAAGAAATGGAATGGAATGGACTGAAGTGGAGTGGAGTGGAATGGAGTGCAGTGGAGTGGAATGGAGTGGAGTGGAGCGGAGTGGAATGGAGTGGAATGGAGTGGAGTGGAGTGGAATGGCATGGAGAGGACTGGAGTAGAGTGGAATTGAATGGATTGGAGTGTAATGAAGTAGAGTGGATTGGATTGGAATGGAATGGAATGGAGTGGAATGGAATGGAATGGAACGGAACCGAGGGCAGTAGAGTGGAAAGGAGTGGAGTGGAGTGGAATGTAGTATAGTGGAGTAGAATGGGATGGACTGAAATGGAGTGGAGAGGAATGGTGTGGAGTGGAGTGGAAAGGAATGGAATGGAATGGAGTGGAGTGGAGAGGAGTGGAGTGGAGTGCAATGGAATGGAGAGGACTGAAATGGAGTGGAGTGGGTATGAAAGGAGTGGAAAGGAATGGAGTGCAATGGAATATAGTGGAAATTAATGGAAATGAATGGAATATATTGGACAGGAATGGAGTGGAGTGGAGTAGAATGAAGTGGAATGGAATGGAAAGGTGTAGAGTGGACTGGAGTGGAATGGAATGCAGAAGACTGGAGTGGAGTGGAGTGGAGTGGAATGGAGTGGAATGGACTGGAATGGAGTGAAGTGGAATGTAATGGAGTGAAATGGAATGGAATGGAGAGACGTTGAGTGGAATTGAGTGGAGTGGAGTGGAATGGATTGGAGTGCAGTGGAATTGAATGGAATGGAATGGAGTGGAGTGGATTGGAGAGGACTAGAAAGGAGTGGGTGCAATGGAGTGGCATGGAAAGGAGGGAATTGTATGGAAAGGAGTGGAGTGGAATGGAATGGAATGGAGTGGAGTGCAGTGGAGTGGAGTGCAGTACAGTGGACTGGTATGGAGTAGAATGGAATGGAACGGAGTGGAAAGAATTGGAATGGAATGTAATGGAGTGGAATGGAGTGGAATGGAGTGGAGTGGAGTGGAATGGAATGGAATGGAGTGGAACGGAATGGAATGGAGTGGAACGGAATGGAATGGAGTGGAGTGGAATGAAGTAGAGTGGAGAGGAATGGAGTGGAATGGAATGGAATTGAGTGAAGTAGAATGGAATGGAGTGGAGTGGAGTGGAATGGAATGGAGTGGGGGGCAAGGGAATGAAGTGGAGTGGAATCGAATGGAGTTGAGTGGAATGGAGTGGAGTGGATTGGAATGGATAGAAATGGATTGGAATGCAATGGAGTGGAATGGAATGGAGTGCAGTGAAGTGCAATGGAATGGAGTGGAGTGGAGTGGATTGGAGTTGAATCGAGGGGAATGGAGAGAAGTGGACTGGACAGGAGTGGAGTAGAATTGAATGCAATGGAGTGGAGTGGAGTTTACTGGACTGGAATGGAGTGGAGTGGAATAAGTGATGGTGAGTGGAGTGGAGTGCAGTGGAATGGAGTGTAGTGTATTGGAGAAAAGTGGAGTGGAATGCAGCGGAATGGAAGGGAATTGAATGGAATGAAAGGAATGGAATGGAGTGGAGTGGAGTGGAACGGAATGGAACGGAATGGAAAATAATGGAATGGAATGCAATGCAAAGGAATAATGAAATATGAGCTAAGATTGTGCTACTGCCCTCCAGTCTGGGTGACAGTGACATACTCTTGAAACAAAGGAACGGAATTGAATGCACTGGAGTGGAATGGAATGGAATTGAATGGATTGTTGTGGATTGAACTGGAGTGGAGTGGAGTGGAATGAATTGGAGTGGATTGCAACGGAGAGGAATGGAATTGGATGGAATGAAGTGTAGTGGAGTGGGATGCAGCAGAGTGCAGTGGGATGCAGCAGAATGGAATTGGACGGAGTGGAATGGAGTGGAGTGTATTGAGGTGTAGTGGAGAGGAGTGGAATGGAGTGGAATGGAATAAGATATAATGGAATGTAGAGGAGTGGAGTGGAATGGAGTGAAACGGAGTGGAATGGAATGGAATGGAATGGAATGCTTCGGAATGCTACAGAATAGAATGCAAAGCAAGGGAAAGCTGATACGTCATGTGAGCTGAGAGTGTGCCCCTACATTCCAGCCTGGGTGACACACTGATATATTGTCGAAAGAGAAGAATGGAATGCAATGGAGTGAAATGCAAAGGAATGGAATAGAATGGAATAGACTGGACTATAGTGGATTGGATTGGAGTGGTGTGGAATGATGTCGAATAGAATGAGACGGAGTGGAATGGAGTGGAGTGGAGTGAATTAGAACGGAATGGAATGGGATGGAATGGAATGGTGAAAAGAAATCAGTGCTGAGATAGTCCACTGCACTACAGCATTTCTGACAGAGTGAGATTCTGTGGAAAGAAAGGAATGCAATGGAATGGAGTGGAATGGAATTGAATGGAGTGCAGTGGCATGGAGTGCAGTGGCATGGAGTGCAGTGGCGTGGAGTTTAGAGGAATGGAGTTGATTGGAATGTAGCAGAGTTGAATGTATTAGAATGGAATGTAATGGAATGCAATATAACGTAATGGAATGGAGTGTAGAGTAATGGAATGGAAAGGTGTGGAATGGAGTGGAGTGGAGTGGAATGGAGTTGAGTGGATTGGAATGGAGTAGAGTGGGGTGAAATGACATGGAGAGGAATGGAGAGGAATGGAGTGGAGTGCAATGGAATGGAGTGGAGTGGAATGGAATCGATGGAATGAAATGGAGTGGAGCGGAGTGGAATGGAGTGGAGTGGAGTGGAATGGAGTGGAGTGGAGTGGAAGGGAATGGAGTGGAGTGGAATGCAGTGGAGTGGAGTTGAATGGAGTTGAGTGGAGAGATAACGAATGGAGTGGAGTGGAACCGAATGTAATGGAGTGGAATGGAATGGAGTGGAATGGAATGGACTGGAATGGAGTGGAATGGAATGGAGTAGAATGGAATGGACTGGAATGGAGTGGAATGGAATGGATAGGAATGGAATGGAATGGAGTGGAATGGAATGGATAGGAATGGAATGGAATGGAATGGAATGGATTGGAATGGAATGGAGTGGGGTGGAATGGAATGGAATTGAATGTAATGGAGTGGAGTGGAATGGAGTGGGTTGGAATGGAATGGAATTGAATGGAATGGAGTGAAGTCCTGTGGAATGGAGTGCAGTGGAGTAGAGTGGAATGCAGGGGAGTGGAATGGAATGGAATGAATTTGAATACAGTGGAGTGGAGTGGAAGGGAGTGGAGAGGAATGGAATGGAATGGAGTGCAGTGCAATGTAATGGAGTGGAGTGGAAGGACATGTAGTGGAATGGAATGAAATGGGGTGAAGTGGAATGGAACGGAGTGGAATTGAATGGAATGGAGAGGAATGCAATGGAATGGACTGGAATGGAATGAAATGGAGAGGAATGGAATGGAATGGACTGGAATGGAATGGAATGGAGAGGAATGGAATGGAATGGACTGGAATGGAATGGAGTGGAGTGGAATGGAGTGGCGTGGAATGGAATGGAATTGAATGTAATGGAGTTGAGAGGAATGGAGTGGGGTGGAATGGAATGGGATGGAATGGAATGGAGTGGAGTCTAGTGGAATGGAGTGCAGTGGAGTAGAGTGGAATGCAGGGGATTGGAATGGAATGGAATGAATTTGAATACAGTGGAGTGGAGTGGAAGGGAGTGGAGAGGAATGGAATGGAGTGCAGTGGGATGTAATGGAATGGAGTGGAATGACATGTCGTGGAATGGAATCAAATAGAGTGGAGTGGAATGGAATTGAGTGGAATTGAATGGAATGGAGAGGAATGCAATGGAGTGGACTGGAATGGGATGCAATGGAGAGGAATGGAATGGAATTCACTGGAATGTAATGGAGTGGAGTGGAATGGAGTGGGGTGGAATGGAATGGAATTGAATGGAATGGAGTGGAGTCGAGTGGAGAGGAGTGGAGTGGAGTGGAATGGTATGGATTGGATTGGAGTGGATTGGAGTAGAATGGAATGGAGTGGAGTGGAAATAAGTGGAGTGGAGTGGAATGGAAAGCAGTGGAATGGAGTACGATGGAGTGGAATGGAGAAGAGTGCAGTGGAATGAAGTGGAGTGGAAATGGAGTGGAATGCATTGGAGTGGAAGGCAATGGAGTGGAATGGAATGGAATGCAGTGAAGTGGAGTGGAATGGAGTGGAGTGGAGTGGAGTTGAGAGGAATCGAGTGGAGAGGAGTGAGCTAGAGTGGAGTGGAGTGGAGTGGAGTGGAATGGAATGGAATGGAGTGGAGTTTACTGCATTGGAATGGAGTGGAGTGGAATGGAGTGGTGTTGAGGGGAGTTGAGTGCAGTGGAATGGAGTGGAGTGGGGAAAAGTGGAGTGGAATGCAGCGGAATGGAGTGGAATGGAATGGAGTAGAGTGGAGTGGAGTGAAATAGAATGGAATGTGATGGAATGCAATGGTACGAAATGGAATGGAATGCGGTGGAATAGTGAAAAGAAAAGTAAGCTGAGATACTAACACTGCAGTCCAGCTTTTGTGACTGGATTATATCCTGTGAGAAGAAAGGAAAGAAATGGAATGTAAAGGAAAGGAAAGGAGTTGAGTGGAGTGCAGTGGAGTGGAATGGAGAGGAGTGTAATGGAGAGGATTGGAGAGGACTGGAGTGGAATGGAATGGAATGGAGTGTGATGGAATGGAATCGGGTGGAGTGGAATGGAAAGCAGTGGAGTGGAATACATTAGAGTCTAGTGGAATGCAGTGGAGTGGAATGGAATGGAGTGGAGGTGAGTTGAATGGAATAGAGTGTAGTGGAGTGGAATAGAATGGAGTGAAATGGAGTGGAGTGGAATGGAATGGACTGGAATGGAGTGGAGTGGTGTTGAATGGAATGGAGAGGAGTGGAATGAATTGGAGTGGAGTGGAAAGGAGTGGAGTGGAGTATAATGGAATAGAGTGGAATGAATGGGAGTGGAGTGGAAAGGAGTGGAGTGAAGTGGAGTATAATGGAGTGGAGTGGAATGGAGTGGATTGTAAATGAGTGGAAAGGAATGGAATGGACTGTAGTGGAGTGGTATGAATTGGAGTGGAGTGGAGTGGAAAGGAGAGGAATGGAATGGAATGGAATGCAATGGAATGGAATGGAATGGAGTGGAATTGAATAGAGTGGAATGGAGTGGAATGGAATTGACTGGAATGGAATGGAATACAGTAGACTGCAGTGGAGTGGAGTGAAGTGGAGTGGGGTAAAATAGAGTGGAATAGAATGGAATGAAGTGGAGAGGAGTGGGATGGAGAGAAGTGCAGTGGGATGGAGAGAAGTGCAGTGGAATGGAGCAGATTGGAATGAGTTGGAGTGGAATGGAGTGGTGTTGAGTACAAAGGAGTGGAGAGGAGTGTAATGGAGTTTAATGGAATTGGATGTAATGGAATGTAGCAGAGTGCAGTGGAGTGGAAAGGAGTGGAATGGATTTGAAGTGAATGGAATGCAATAGAATAGAATGGAACGGAATTGAATGGAATGGAATGGAATGGAATGGAATAGAATGGAATGGAATGGAATGGAACACAATGGAATGCATTCCAATAGAATGCAATGCAAAGGAAAGTTGACATGTATTGTGAGCTGAGATTGTGCCACTGCACTCCAACCTAGGTGATACAGTGATATCGAGTCGAAAGAGAGAAATGAAATGCACTGGAGTAAAATGGAATGGAATGGAGTGGAATGGAGTGGAGTGGAGTGGAGTGGAGTGGAATGACGTCGAATGGAATGGGACGGAGTAGAATGCAATGGAGTGGAGTGGAGTGGATTGGAGAGAAAAATAATGGAATGGAATGGGATGGAATGAAATGCAATGGAATGTTGAAAACTAAAGTGAGCTGAGATTGTGCCACTGTACTTCTGCCTTTGTGACATAGTGAGATCTTGTGGAAATAAAGGAATAGAATGGAATGCAAGGGAATGGAATGGAAAGGAGTGGAGTGGAGTGGAGTGGAGTGGAATGGAGTGGAGTGGAGTGGAATGGAGTGGAGTGGAATGGAATGGAATAGAGCAGAATGGAATGAAAAGGAGTGGAATAGAAAGGAATGGAGTGGAGAGGAATGAACTGGAGTGGAGAGGAATGGAGTGGAGTGGAGCAGAATGGAGTGCAGTAGAGTGGAATGGAATGGAGTGGAGTGCAGTGTAATGGAGTGGAGTGGAAAGGGTTGTAGTGAAGTGGAATGGAATGGAGTTTAGTGGAATGTAATGGAGTGGAGTGGAAAGGGTTGTAGTGAAGTGGAATGGAATGGGGTTTAGTGGAATGGAATGGATTGGAGTGGAAAGTAGTGGAGTGGAGTGGAATGGAGTGGAGTGTAGTGGAATGGAGTGGAGTGTAGTGGAATGGAGTGGAGTGGAGATGAATGGAATGGAATGGAGTGGAGTGGAATTTAATGGAGTGGAGTGGAATGGAATGTAGGTGAATGGAATGGAATGGAGTGGAATGACATGGAATGGAGTGGTGTGGAGTGGAGTGGAATATAGTGTTATGTAGTAGATTGGAAAGGAGTGGAGTGGAGTGGAGTGGAATGACGTCGAATGGAATGGAACGGAGTAGAATGCAATGGAGTGGAGTGGAGTGGATTGGAGAGAAAAATAATGGAATGGAATGGGATGGAATGAAATGCAATGGAATGTTGAAAACTAAAGTGAGCTGAGATTGTGCCACTGCACTTCTGCCTTTGTGACATAGTGAGATCTTGTGGAAATAAAGGAATAGAATGGAATGGAAGGGAATGGAATGGAAAGGAGTGGAGTGGAATGGAGTGGAGTGGAATGGAGTTGAGTGGAGTGGAGTGGAGTGGAATGGAGTGGAGTGGAGTGGAATGGAGTGGAGAGGAGTGGAATGGAGTGGAGTGGAATGGAATGGAATAGAGCAGAATGGAATGAAAAGGAGTGGAATATAAAGGAATGGAGTGGAGAGGAATGAACTGGAGTGGAAAGGAATGGAGTGGAGTGGAGCAGAATGGAGTGCAGTGGAGTGAAATGGAATGGAATGGAGTGCAGTGTAATGGAGTGGAGTGGAAAGGGTTGTAGTGAAGTGGAATGGAATGGAGTTTAGTGGAATGGAATGGAGTGGAGTGGAAAGTAGTGGAGTGGAGTGGAATGGAGTGGAGTGGAGTGGAATGGAGTGGAGTGGAGTCAAGTGGAATGGAGTGGAGTGGAATTTAATGGAATGGAGTGGAATGACATGGAATGGAGTGGTGTGGAGTGGAGTGGAATATAGTGTTATGTAGTAGATTGGAATGGAGTGGAGTCAAGTGGAGTGGAGTGGAGTGGAACAGAATGGAATGGAACGGAATGTGGAATGGAATGCAATGGAATGAAATGGAATGGAATGGAATGGAATGGAATGGAATGGAATGGAGTGGAATTGTTTGGAATGCAATGGAATGCAATAGAATAAAAAGCGGTGTATTGGAATGTTGACAAGTAGTGTGAGCTTAGATGGTGCCACTGCAATCCAGCCAGGTTGACACAGTGATATGCTGTCGAAAGAAAGAAATAGAATACAAAGGAATGAAATGGAATGGAATGGAATAGAATAGATTGGAATGGAATGAAATGGAATAGAGTGGAATGGAATGGAATGGAATGGAATAGAAAGGAATGGAATGGAGTGAAGTGGAGTGGAGGGGAACGGAGTCGAACGGAATGGGATGGAGTGGAATGGAATGGAATGGAGTGGAGTAGAGTAGAGTGAAATAGAATGGAATGGCGTGGGATGGAATGGAATGCAATGGAATGGTAATAAGTAATATGAGCTGAGATTGTGCCACTGCATACCAGCATTTATGACAGAGTGAGATCCTATGGAAAGAAAAGAATGGAATGGAATGGAGTGGAATGGAATGGAGTGGAATGGAATGGAGTGGGATAGAATGGAATGGAATGGAATGGAGTGGAGTGGAATGGAGTGCAGTGGAGTGGAGTGGAGTGCAGAGTAATGGAATGGAATGGAATGGAATGGAGTGGAGTGTAGTGGAATGGAATGGAATGGAGTGGAGTTTAATGGAATGGAATGGAGTGGAATTTAATGGAATGGAATGGAATGGAATGGAAAGGAATGGAATTTAATGGAATGCAGTGGAGTGTAATGGAATGGAATGGAATGGAGTGGAGTTTAATGGAATGGAATGCAATGAAATGGAATGGAATGGAATGGAATGGAATGGAATGGAATGGAATCGAATGGACTGGAATGATATGGAGTGGAATGGAATGGAATGGAAAGGAATGCAATGGAATTAAAAGGAATAATGAAATGTGAGCTAAGATTGTGCCTCTGTGCTCCAGGCTGGGTGACAGCGTGAGATTCTCTAAAAGGAAAGGAATTGAATGAATGCAGTGGAATGGAATGGAATGGAATGGAGTGGACTGTAAAGCACAGGAGTGAAGTGGAGTGTATTGGAATGGAGAGGAATGGAATGGGATGGAATGTAATGGAGTGGACAGGAGTGTAGTGGAGTGAAGTGGAATGGAGTGGAATGGAAAGGGATGGAATGGGATGGAAGGAAGAGGATTGGAGTGGGGTGGAGTAGAGTGCAGTGAAATGGAGCAAAATGGAATGGGTGCCGTGGAATGGAGTGGAGTGGAGTGCAGTGGAGTAGAGAGGAGTGGAATGGGGTGGAATGGAATCCAATGTAATGGAATATAGTGGAGTGAAGTGGAGTAGAGTGGAAGGGAGTGCAACGGAATGGGATGGAATGGAACAGAATGTAATGGAATGGAACAGAACGGAACGGAATGGAGTAATGTGTGCTGAGATTGTGCCGCTGCGCTACAGCCTGTTTGACAGAGGGAAAACCTGTGGAAAGAAAGGAGTGGAATGGAATGGCATGGCATGGAATGGAATGGAATACAATGAAATGGATTGGAGTGGAGCGGAGTGGAATTGAGTGGAATGGAATGGAGTGGATTGGAGAGGAGTGGAGTGGAAGGAAACAGAATGAAACGGAAGGGAATTGGATGGAGAAATATTTGCTGAGATTGTGCCACTGCGCTAGAGCATGTGTGACAGAGGGAGATCCTGTCAAAAGAAAGGAATGGAATGGAATGCAGTGTAATAGAATGGATTGTAGTGGAGCGGAGCGGAATTGAGTGAAATGGAATAGTATGGAATGGAATGGAATGGTATGCAGTGGAATGGAGCAGATTGCATCATAGTAGAGCAGAGCAAAGTGGAAGAGAAAGGAAAGAATCGAAAAGGAATGGAACGTAACGGAATGGAATGTTAGCTGACATTGTGCCACTGCACTCCAAGCAGGGTGACAGAGTGAGATGCTCTCTAAAGAAAGGAACAGAATGGAATAGAGTGTACTGGAGTGGAGTAGAGGGAAGTGAAGTGGAGAAGAGAGGAATGGACTGGAACGGAATGGGATTGATTGGAATGGAATGAAGTGGAGTTGAGAAGGGAGGAGGGAAATGCAGTGGAATAAAGGGGAATGGAATGTGATGGAGTGGAATGGAGTGGAGTGGAGTGCAGTGGAGAGGAGAAGAGTGGAATGGAGTGGAATGAAATCTGATGTAATGGAATGTAATGGAGTGGAGTGGAACGAAGTGGAATGGAATGGAATGGAATGGAATTCAGTGGAATGCAATGGAATGCTATGGAATAGAATGCAATGCAATGGGAAGATGACATGTAATGGGACCTGAGATTGTGTCTCTGCACTCCAGCATGGGTGACTCAGTGATATCCTGTCAAAGAAAGGAATGGAATGCAATGGAGTAAAATGGAAAGTAATGGAGTGGAGTGGAATGGAGAGGAGTGGAGTGGAATAGAGTCGAATGTTATGTGATTGAGTGGAATGGAATGGAGTGGAGTGGAGTGGAGTGGAGAGGAGTGAAATAGAATGGAATGGAATGGGATGGAATGGATAGGAATGGAATGCAGTGGAATGGTGAAAAGAAATGTGAGCTGAGATTGTTCCACAGCACTCCAGCTTTTGTGACAGAGTGAAATCCTGTGTAAAGAAACGAATGGAATGGAATGGAGTGGAATGGAAGGGAATGGAATGGAGCGGAGTGGAGTGGAGAGGAATGGAAAGGAGTGGACTGGAGTGGAGTGGTGTGCAGTGGAATGGAGTGGAGTGGAATGGAATGGAGAGAAGTGGAATGGAATTAAATGTAGTGGAGTGGAATGGAATGAAGAGGAGTGCAATGGAACAGAGAGGAGTGGAATAGAATGGAGTGGAATGGAATACAGTGGATTGGAATGGTATGGAGAGGAGTGGAATGGAATGGAATGCAGTGGGATGTGTAGGAGTGGAGTGGAATGGATTGGAGTGGAGTGGAGTTGAGAGGTATGGAATGGAGTGGAATGGAATGGAGTGGAAAGGAGTGGAGTGGAGGGGAATGAAATGGAATGGAGTTGAATGGATTGGAGTTAAGTGGAATGCAATGAAATGGATTGCAATGGAGTGGAGTAGAATGGAGACGATTGGAATGGAATGAAATGGAATGAAATGGAATGGAATCGAGTTAAATGGAATGGAGTTGAGGGGAATGGAGTGGAGTGGAATTGAATGGAATGGAATGGAGTGGAGTGGAATGGAATGAAGTGTAGTGTAATGGAGTGGAGTGGAGTGGAGTGGACTGGGAAGGAGTGGACTGGAATGGAGTGGAGTGGAAGGGAGTGGTGTGGAGTGGAGTGCAGTGGAATGGAGTGGAGTGGAATGGAGTGGAGTGGATTGGAATGGAGCAGATTGGAAAGGAATGGAGTAGAGCGGATTGGAATGGAGTTCAGAGGCCTGGAATGGAGTGTTGTGGAATGGAATGGAATAGAATGGAATGGAGTGAAATGGAATGGAATGGAATGGAATGCACTGAAATGGAATGGAATGGAATGGAGTGCAATACAGTGGAAGTTAATAGAACGAAATGGAGTGGAAAGCAGTGGAATGGAATGGAGAAGAGTGGAATGGAATGGAATGGAGTGGGAAGGAATGGTGTGGAGGTGAATGGAAAGGAGAGGAGTGGAGGCGAATGTGATGGATTGGAATGGAGTGGAGTGGAAAGGAGTGGAGTGGAGTGGAGTGGAATGGAGGGCAGTGGAGTGGAATGGAGTGTTATGGAATGGAGTGGAATTGAGTGGAGTCAAATGGAATGGAACGGAAAGCACTGTAATGGAATGGAATAGAGTGAAACTTAATGGAATAGAATGGAGGGGACCGAAGTGGAATGGAATGGAATGAAATGGAGTGGGAAGGCATGGAGTGGAGGTGAATGGAATGGAGTAGAGTGGAGTGGAGTGGAGTGTAATGGAGTATAACGCGGTGGAGTGGTGTGGAATGCAGTGCAGTGGAGTGGAATGGAAAGGAGTGGAATGGAATGGAGTGGAGTGGAATGTAATGGAGTGGAAACGTGTGGAATGGAGTGTTGTGGAAAGGAATAAAACGTAGTGGAATAGAGTGGAGAGGAGTGGAGTGGAGTGGAGTGGAATGGAATGGAGTGGAGTGGAAGCGAGTGGCGTGGAGTGGAATGGTGTGGAGTGGAGCGGAATGGAATGGAGTGCTGTGGAATGGAATGGAGGGGAATGGAGTGGAGTGGAATAGAATGGAAGGGAAAGGAATGTAATGTAATGGAATAGAGTGGAGTGGAGCTTAGAGGATAGTATGGAGTCGAAAGAAGTGGAATGGAACGGAGAGGAGTGGAATGGAATGGAATGGAAAGGAAAGGAAAGGAGTGTAATGGAAAAGACTGGAGTTGAATGAAATGGAGTGGAGTGGAGGGGATTGGAGTGGAGAAGAGTGGAGTGCGATGGATTGGAGTGGAATGTAGTGGCATGGAGTGGAGTGAAGTGGAATGGAATGAGAGGAATGGAATGGAAAGGAACTGAGTGGAGTGGAGTGGAGTGGAATGCAGTGGAGTGGAATGGAATGGAGTGGAGTATAATGGAGTGGAGTGGAGTAGAATGGAATTGAGAGGAGTGGAATGGAATGGAATTGAATGGTGTGCGGTGGAATGGCAAGGAAAGGAGAGAAATGTAATGTAGTGGAATGGAACGGAGTGGAATGGAATGGAATGCAATTGTGTGGAATGGAATGGAATGGAATGGAATGGAATGGAATAGAGTGGAGTGAAGTGGTGTGGAGTCGAGAGGAGTGGAGTGGAGTGGAATGGAATGGAGTGGAGTGGAATGGAGTTTAATGGACTGGAGTGGAGTGGAGAGAAGTGGAGAGGAATTAACCGGAATGGAATGGAGCGGAATGGAGTGGAATAGAGTGGAGTGGAGTGGAATAGAGTGGACTGGAGTGGAGTGAAGTGGAATGGAGTGGACTGGATTGGGCTGAAGTGGAATGGAGTGAAGTGGAGTGTAGTGGAGTGGAATGGAATGGAATGGAGTAGAGTGGGGTGGAGAGGAAAAGAGTGGAGTATAGTGGAATATAATTAAATGGAATGGAGTGGAGTGGAGTGGAATGGAATGGAAAGGAGTGCCATGGAATGGAATTTAAAGGAGTGGAATGGAATGCAATGGAATGGAATGGAAAGGAATGCAATGAAATGCAATGGAATACAATGCAATGAAATATAAAGGAATGCTGACATGTAATGTGAGGTGAGATTGTGCAACAGAACAGCAGCCTGAGTGACACAGTGATATCCTGTCGAAAGAAAGGAAAGGAATGCAATGGAGTGAAATGTAACAGAATGAAATGGAATGCAGTGTAGTGGAGTGGAGAGGAGTGGAAGGGAATGGATTGGAATGGAATGGAATGGAAAGGAATGGAATGGAGTGGATTGGAGTGAAATGTAGTGTAGTTGAGTGGAGTGAAATGAAATGGAACGGAATGGAGTGCACTGGAGTGGAATGGAGTGGAGTGGAGTCGAATGGAGTGAAGTGGAGAAGAATGGAATGGAATGGAATTGAATGGAGTGGAGTGGGAAGGAGAGGTGTGGATTGGAGAGTAATGGAATGGAATGTAATGGAATGGAAAAGAAAGGAATGGAGCAGAATGGAGTGGAATGGAGGGGAGTCAGTGGAGTTGAATGGAATAGAAGGGAGTGGAGTGGAATCGAGTGCAGTGGAATAGAGTGGAGTGGAATGGAGTTGAATGGAATGGGAGGCAGTGGAGTGGAATGGAGTGGAATGCAAAGTAGTGCAATGGCGTGGAATGGAGTGGAATGGAGAGTATTGGAGTGGAGTGGAATAGAATGGATAGGACTGGAATGGAGTGGAATGCAATGGAATTGAATAGAATCGAATGGAATGTAATGGAATCGAATGCAGTGGAGTTTAGTGGAATGGAATGGAATGCATTGGAGTGGAGTGGAGTGTAATGGAGTGGCAAGGAATGGAAAGGAAATGAATGGAATGGAATGGAGTGGAATGGAATTCAATGGAATGGAGTGAAATGGAATGGAGAGGAGTGGAGTGGAGTGGAATAGAATGGCATGGAGTGGTGTCGAAAGGAGTGGAATGGAATGGAGTGGAATGGAGTGGAGTGGAGTGTAATGTACTGGAATGTACTGGAATGGAGTGGAATGGAAAGGCGTTTAATGGAACGGAATTTAGAGCAATGGAATGGAATTGAATGGAAGGGAAAGGAGTGAAGTGGAGTGGAATGGAGTGGGGTGGAGTGCAGTGGAATGGAATGGAGTGAAATGGAGTGGAATGGAATAGAATGGAATGGAGTGGATTTTAGTTGAAAAGTGTGGAATGGAAAGGAATGGAATATAATGGAATGGCATGGAGCGGCATGGAGTGGCATGGAGTGGGATGGAGTGTAATGGAATGGAGTGGGTTAGAATGGAATGAATTTGAATGGAATGCAGTGGAGTGGAATAGAGTGGAGTGGAGTGCTGTGGAGTGGAGTGGAATGGAGTGGAATGTAGGGGAATGGAACAGAATGTAATGGAATGAAGTGGAATGCAGTGGCGTGGAGTGTAATGGAATGCAGTTAAGTGGAATTGAATGGAATGCAATGGAGTGGAATGGAATGGAAAGGAATGGAGTTGTGTGGCAGGGAAAGGAGTGGAATGGAATGTAATGGAATGAAGTGGAATGGAGTGGAGTAGGGTGGAGTGGAATGGCTTGGAGTGGAATGGAGTGTAATGGAGTGGATTGGAATAGAATGGAGTGTAATGCAACGGAGTGGAGAGGAGTGGAATTTAAAGTAGTGTAATGGAATGGAGTGAATGAAATGCAGTGGATTGGAATGGAGTGGAGTTTAGTGGAGTGGAATGGAGTGGAACAGAATGGAATGGAATGGAATGAAGTGGATTGAAATGGAGTGAAGTGGAATAGAATGGAGTGAAATGGTATGGATTGGAATGGAATGGAGTGGAGTGTAGAAGATTGGAGTGGAATGGAATGGAGTGGATTGGAATGGAGTGGAGTGGAGTGGATTGGAATGGAGTGGAGTGGAGTGAAATGGAGTGGAATGGAATGGAGTTGAATGGAATGCCATGGAGTGGAGTGGAGTGGAATGAAATGGGGTGAATGGAATGGAGTGGATTGGAATGGAGTGCAGCAGAGTGGAATGAAATGGAAGAGAATGGAGTGGGGTGGAATGGGTGAATTCGAATTGAGTGGAATGGACTGGAGTGGAATGGAATGGAGTGGAATGGAATAGAAAGGAATGGAGTTGATTGGCAGGGAAAGGAGTGGAATGGAATGTAAGGGAATGAAGTGGAATGGAGTGGAGTAGAATGGAGTGGAATGGCGTGAAGTGGAATGGAGTGGAATGGAGTGGAGTGGAATAGAATGGAGTGTAATGCAACGGAGTGGAGAGGAGTGGAATTTAAAGTAGTGTAATGGAATGGAATGAAATGAAATGCAGTGGATTGGAATGGGGTGGAGTTTAGTGGAGTGGAATGGAGTGGAACAGAATGGAATGGAATGGAATGGAATGAAGTGGATTGAAATGGAGTGGAGTGGAATAGAATGGAGTGGAATGGTGTGGAGTGGAATGGAATGGAGTGGAGTGGAAAAGATTGGAGTGGAATGGAATGGAGTGGAATGGAATGGAGTGGAGTGGAGTGAAATGGAGGGGAATGGAATGGAATTGAATTCCATGGAGTGGAGTGGAGTGGAATGAAATGGAGTGAATGGAATGGAGTGGATTGTTGTCGAATGGAGTGGAGTGGAATGGAGTGCAGCAGAGTGGAATGAAGTGGAAGGGAATGAAGTGGGGTGGAATGGTTTGGATTCGAATGGAGTGGAATGGAGTGGAGTGGAATGGAATGGAGTGCAGTGCGGTGGAATGGAGTGGAATGGAGTGGAGTGGATTGGAGTGCAGTGGAATGGAACGGAATGGAATGGAATGCAGAGGAAGTTAATGTAATGGAATGGAATGGAATTGTTCAGTTGAGTGGAGTGGAGTCGAGTGGAATGGATTGGAATGTACTGGAAAGGAGTGGAATGGAATGGAATGTAATGGAATGGAATGGAATGTAGTGGAGTGGTGTGCAATAGAGTTGAGTTGAGTGGAATGGAGTGCAGGGGAGTGATATGAAGTGCAGTGAGGTGGAATGGAATAGAATGGAATGGAGTGAAATTGAGGGGAGTGGAGTGGAATGAAGTGGAATGGAATGGAGTGGAGTGGAGTGGAGTGGAATGCAATGCAGTCGAGTGGAATGGAGTGGACTGGAATGGAGTGGAATTTTATTGAATGGAATGCATTGGATTGGAGTGGAATTGAGTTGAATGGAATGGAAAGGAATGTATTGGATTGGATTGGAATGGAGTGACGTGGAGTGCATTGGAATGGAATGGGATGTAAAAGAACGGAACGGAGAGAAGTGAAGTGGAGAAGAGTGAAGTGGTGTGGAGTGCTGAGGAATGTAATGGGACGGAATGGGATGGGGAGGAATTCAGTGGACTGGAGTGGAGTGGAGTCCAATAGATTGTAATGGAATATGATGAGATGGAATGGAGTGGAGTGGAAAGGATTTGAGTGGATTCGAGAGGAATGGAGTGGAATAGAATGGAACGGAGTGGAGTAGAATTGAGTGGAGTGAAATGGTGTGAAGTGGAATGCAGTGGAATGGTGTGGATTAGAATGGCTTGGAATGGAATGTAGGGGAGTGGAGTGGAATGGAGTTAAATGGTAAAGAGCAGAATGGAGTGGATTGGATTGGAATGCAGTGTAGAGGAGAGGAGTGGAATGGAGTAGAATGGACTGGAGTAGAGTGGAATGGAATGGAGTGCAGTGAAGGGGAGTAGAATGAAATGGAGTGGAATGGAAGTGAAAGGAATGGAGTGAAATAGAATGGATTGGAGTGGGACGGACTGGAATGGAATGGAGTGAATCTGAGTGGAGTGGAATCGAATGCAGTGGAATGGAGTGGAGTGGACTGGACTGCGGTGTAGTGGACTTGCATGGAATACAATGGAGAGGGATGGAGTGCAGTGGAGAAGAGTGATATAGTAAGGAATGGAATTGGATGGAATGGGATGCAATGGAATGGTGAAAGGAAATGTGAACTGAGATTGAGCCACTGCACTCCAGCTTTTGTGACAGAGTGACACCCTCTGGAAAGAAAGGAAGGGAATGGAATGGATTGGAGTGGAGATAAGTGGAGTGGTGCGGAATGGAATGGATTGGAGTTGAAAGGGATGCAATGGAATGGAATGGAATGGAGTGGAATGGAACGGAATGGAATTGATTGGAGTGGAGTGGAGTGGAGTGAAGTGGAGTGGAGTGGAGTGGAGTAAAGTGGAGTGGCGTGGAATGGAGTGGAAGGGAATGGAATGGAGTGGAAGGTAATGGAATGCTGTGGAATGGAACGGAATAGAGTGGAATGGATTATAACGGAGTTCAGGGGTGGGGAAGGGAGTGGGGTGCAGTGGAATTGAGTTAAATGCAATGGAATGGAATGGATTGGATTGGACAGGAAGGGAGTGGAGTGGAATGCAATGGAATGGAGTGGAATGGAATGGAATGGATTGGATTGAAGAGGAGTGGAATGGAGTGGATTGCAGTGGAAAGGAGTGGAGTGGAGTGGAAGGTAATGTAATGGAATGGAATGGAATGTAGTGGATTGGAATGGAGTGGAGTGGAAAGCAGTAGAGTGGAGTGGACTGGAGTGGAATGGAGTGGAGTGGAGTGGAGTAGAGTGGAATGGAATGAAATGGAATGGGATGGAATGCAGTGGAGTTGAGTGGAGTGGAATGGAGTTGAATGGAGAGGAATGTAATGCAGTGGAATGGAAAGGAATGGATAGGAGTGGAGTGGAATGGAATGGAGGGGAGGGGAATGGAGTGGAATGGGATAGAGTGGACTGGAGTGGAGAGTAATGTGAAGGAATGGAGTGGAGTGAAACGAAGTGGAGTGAAATGGAGTGGAATGAAATGGACTGAAATGGAATGGAATGGAGTGGAATGGAGAGGACTGGAGGGGCATCGATTGCAATGGAGTGGAATGTAATTGAATGGAAAAGAATGACCTGGAATTGAGTGGAGCGGATTGGAATGGAGTGGAGTGGAGTGGAAAGGAGCGGAATGAAATGGAAAGGGATGGAATGGAGTGGAATAGAGTGGAATGTAGCCGAATAGATTGCAATGGAGTGGAGTGGATTGGAATGGAGTGAAATGGAATTGAGTGGAGTGGAAAGGAATGAAATGGAATGGAATGGAGTGGAGTGGAATGAAATGGAATGGAATGGAGTGGAGTGGAATAGTGTGGATTGGAAGCGAGTGGAGTGTAATCGAGTGGAGTGGAGTGGAGATTGGTGGAATGGAATGGAATTTAGTGGAGTGGATGGAGTCGTATGAAATGGAAAGGACTGGAATGGAGAGGAGTGGAATGGAGTGGAGTGGAATCGAATGGAGAAGATGGAATGCAGTGAAATGGAATGGAGTGGAGTGGAGTGGAAAGGAGCATAATGGAATAGAATGGAATGGAATGGAGTGGAGCGGAGTGGGATGGAGTGGAATTGATTGGAATGGAGTGGAGTGACGTGGGATGGAATGGAATGGAATGGAGTGCAGTGGATTGGAGTGGGATGGAATGGAATGGTATGGAGTGTAATGGAGTGGAATGGAGTGGAGTGGAGTGGAATGGAAAGGATTGGAGTGGAATGGAGTGGAGTGGAGTGGAATGGAATGGAGTGGAGTGGAGTGGTTTGGAATGGAATGGAATGGAATGGAATGGAGTGGAGAGGAATGGTGTGGAGTGGATTCCAATGGAGAGGAATGGAACGAAGTGAAATGGAATGGAGTGGAGTGGAGTAAAGCGAAGTGTAGTGGAAAGTAGCAGAATGAAATGGAATGGAGTGGTGTGGAATACAAGGAGTAGAATGGATTGGAATGGAGTGGAGAGGAGGGAAATGAATTGGAATGGAATGGAGTGCAGAGGAGTGGAGTGGGATGGAATGGAACGGAATGGAATGGAGTGGAATGGAGTGAAGTAGAATGGAGTGCAGTGCAGTTTAATATAATGGAATAGAGTGGAGAGTAGTGGGGTGGAATGAAGTGGACAGGAATGGAATGGAATGGAGTGGAATGGAAAGGAGTGGAATGGAATGGAGTGGAATTGAGTGGAGTGGAATGCAGTTGAGTAGATTAGAATGGAGGAGAGTGGAATGGGATAGAGTGGAATGGAATGGAGTGGAGTGCAGTCGAGTGGAGTGAAATAGCATGGAATGGAATGGGATGGAATAGAATGCAATGGCATGGTGAAAGGTTATGTCAGCTGAGATTGTGCCACCGCACTGCAACGTTTGTGACAGAGTGTGATCATGTGGAAAGAAAGGAATGAAATGGAATGGAATGGAATGGAATGGAATGGAGTGGAGTGGAGTGGAGTGCCATGGAATGGAGTGGTGTGGAATGGAATGGATTGGAGTTGAAAGGCATGGAATGGAATGGAGTGGAGTGGACTGGAGTGGAGGGGAGAGGAATAGAATGAAATGGAAAGGAATGGAATGGAGTGGAGTTGAACTGAGTGGAGTGAAGTTGAATGGAGAGGAATGGAATGTAGTGGAATGGAATAAACTGGAGTGAAACGGAGTGGAATGGAGTGGAGCGGAGTGGCACGGATTGCAATGGAGTGTAATGGAGTTGAATGAAGTGGAGTGGACTGGAATGGAGTGGAATTTTCTTGAATTGAATGCATTGAATTGTAGTGGAATGGAGTTGAATGGAAAGGAATGGAAAGGAATGTATTGGAATGAATCGGAATGAAGTGAAGTGGAGTGTATTGGAATGGAATGGGATGTAAAAGAACGGAATGGAGAGAAGTGGAGTGGAGAAGAGTGAAGTAGTGTGGAGTGCTGAGGAATGTAATGGGATGGAATGGGATGGGGAGGAATTCAGTGGACTGGAGTGGAGTGGAGTCGAAAAGAGTGTAATGGAATGTGATGAGATGGAATGGAGTGGAGTGGAAAGGAGTTGAGTGGATTCGGGAGGAATGGAGTGGAATAGAATGGAATGGACTGGAGTAGAATCGAGTGGAGTGAAATGGTGTGAAGTGGAGTGCAGTGGAATGGTGTGGATTCGTATGGCGTGGAATGGAATGTAGGGGAGGGGAGTGGAATGGAGTTAAATGGAAAAGAGTAGAATGAAGTGGAATGGATTGGAATGAAGTGCAGTGGAGAGGAGTGGAATGGAGTAGAATGGACTGGAGTAGAGTGGAATGGAATGGAGTGCAGTGAAGGGGAGTAGAAGGAAATGGAGTGGAATGGAAATGAAAGGAATGGAGTGAAATGGAATGGATTGGAGTGGGATGGACTGGAATGAAATGGAGTGGATCTGAGTGGAGTGGAATCGAATGGAGTGGAGTGGAATCGAATGGAGTGGAATGGAGTGGAGTGAACTGGACTGCAGTGTAGTGGACTTGCATGAAATAGAATGGAAAGAGATGGAGTGCAGTGGAGAAGAGTGAAATAGTAAGGAATGGAATGGGATGGAATGGTATGCAATGGAATGGTGACAAGGAATGTGAGCTCAGATTGAGCCATTGCACTCCAGCTTTTGTGACAGAGTGACAACCTCTGGAAAGAAAGGAAGGGTATGGAATGGAGTGGAAAGGAATGTAATGTAATGGGATGGAGTGGAGAGGAGTGCAGTGCTGTGGAATGGAGCGGTGTGGAATGGAATGGATTGGAGTTGAAAGGGATGCAATGGAATGGAATGGAATGCAATGGAATTGATTGGAGTGGAGTGGAGTGGAATGAAGTGGAGTGGAATGGAGTATATTGGAATAGAATGGAATGGCGTGGAATGGAATGGAAAGGAACGGAGTGGAGAAGAGTGGAATGCAGTGGAGTGGAGTGGAATGGAGTGGAGTCCCATTCAGCGGTTGGAGTGGAATGGATTGGAATGGAGTGGATTGGAATGGAGAGGAGTGGAGTAGAATGGATTGGAATGGAATGGAGTGGAGTTAAAAGGAATGGAGTGGAGTGGAGTGGAGTGGAATGGAATGGATAGGAATGGAATGGAGACGAGCGCAGTGGAATGGAATAGAATGGAGTGGAGTGGAGTGGAGTGCATGGTGTGGAAAAGAGTGGAGTGGAGTGCATGGTGTGGAAAAGAATGGAGTGGAGGGCAGTGCAGAGGAGAGGAGTGGAGAGGAATGGACTGGAATGGAGTTGAAAGGAATGGAATGGAATTTAATGAAATGGAATGTAGTGGACTGGAATGGAATCGCATGGGATGGAGTGGAATGGAATGGAATGGCATGGAATGGAGTGGAATGGAATGGAATGGCATGGAATGGAGTGGAATGGAACGGAGTGAAGTGGAATGGAATGGATTGGAATGGAATGGAGTGAAGGGGAGTGGAATGCAATGGATTGGAGTGGAATGGAGTGGGGTGGAATGGAATTGAATGGAATGGATCAGAGAGGAATGGAATTGAATGGAATGAAGTGGAGTGGAGTGGAATGGAGTGAAGTGGAGTGGAATGGAATAGAATGGAGAGTAGTGGAATGGAATGAAATGGATTGGAATGTAAGGGAATGGTAGGGAGTGGAATGAAATAGTTTGGATTGGAAAGCAGTGGAATGGAATAGACAGGAGTGGAGTGGAGTGGAGTGGAATGGAATACTGTGGATTGCAGTGTAATGGAATGGAATGGAGTGAAACGGAATGGAATGGTCGGGAGTGTAATAGAATAGAGTGGAGTGGAGTGGAATGGAATGGAATGAACTGCAGTGGAGTGGAGTGGATTGGCGTGGAATGGAATGAACTGCAGTAAAGTGGAGTTGAGTGGAGTGGAAAGGAATGGAGTGCAATGGAATGGAAAAGGGTGGAGTGCAGTGGAATGGAATGGAAAGGAGTGGAATGGAATGGAAAGGAGTGGAGTGGAATGGAATTGTATGGAGTGGAATGGAATGGAAAGGAATGGCATGGAGTGGAATGGAGTGGAGTGGAGTGGAGTGGAATGGAATGGAAAGGAATGGAGAGGAGTGAAATGGAATGGAGTGGTATGTAGTGGAGTGAAATGAAGTGGAATGTAAAAGAGTGGAATGGAGAGGAATAGAGTGGAATGGAGTGGAGTGTAGTGGATTGGAGTGGAATGGAGTCGAATGGAATTGAATGGAAAGAAAAGGAGTGGAATGGATTGGATCGGCATGAAAGGAGTGGAGTGGAGTGGAATGGAGTGGAATGGAAAGAAGTGAAATGGAATGGAATTCAGTGGAGTGGAGTGGAATGGACTGGAATAGGGTGGAATGGATTGGAATTGGGTTTAACAGAATGAAATGGATTGGAAAGGCATGGAACGGTATGGAAAGGAGTGGATTGGACTGGAAGGGAGTGTAGTGGATTGGAAAGGAGTGGAATGAAATGGAATGAAATGGAATGGTGTGGAGTGGAGTGGAATGCAGTGGACCGGATTGGAAAGGTGTTGATTGGATTAGAATGGAATGGAGTGGAGTGAGTGGAGTGGACTGGAATGGAGTGGAATAGAGTGGAATCGAGTTAAATGTAGTGGAGTGGAATGGAATGGAATGGAATGAAAAAGAGTTGAGTGGACTGGAATGGAGTGGAGTGGAGTGGAGTGTAATGGAGTGCAGTAGATTGGAATGAAATGAAGTGGGGTGGAGTGGAATGGAGTGGAGTGTTGTGTAAAGGAGTGGAGTGGAATCGAAAGTAGAGGAGTGGAGTGGAATGGAATGGAATTGAGTGGAATGGAATGGAATGGAACGGAGTGGAGTGGAATGGAGGTCAATGGAATGGATTGGAGTGGAGTGGATCAGAAAAGAATGGAACGGAGTGGAGAGGAATGGATTTGAATGGAATGGAATGGAATTTAAAAGAGTGGAGTGGAGTGGAATGGAGTTGAATGGATTGGAATGGCATGTAGTGTAGTGGAATGGAATGGATTTAAATGGAATGGAGCAGAGAGGAGTGGAATGGAGTGGAGTGGAATGGAGTGGAGTGGAGTGGAGTCGAATGGAATGGAATGGAATGGAATGGAATGGATTGGAATGAAGTAGAGTGGAGCAGAATGGAGTGGAATGTATTGGGGCGGTGTGGAGTGGAGTGGAGTGGAATGGAATGGAGTGGAGTGCAACGGTTTGGAATGGAATGGAGTGGAATGGAGTCCAGTGGAATGGAATGCAATGGAGTGGAGTGGAGTGGGGTGGACTGGAATGGAGTGGAAAGGAGTGGAATCGAGTGTAATATAGTGGAGTGGAATGGTATGGAATGCAATGGAATGGAGTAGAGTGGACTGGAATGGAGTGGAGTGGAGTGAAATGGAGTGCAATGGATTGGAATGAAACGGAGTGGAGTGGAATGAAATGGAATGGAATGGAATTGATTGGAATGGAATGGATTGGAATGGAAAGGAGTGGAGTGTAATGGAGTGCAATGGAATAGAGTGGAGTGGAGTGCAGTGCAATTGAATCAAATGGAGTGGAGTGGAGTGCACTGTAATGGAGTGGAATGGAGTGGAATGTATTCAAGTGGAATGGATTGGAATGAAATGGAGAAGATTGGAATGAAATGGAGTGAAGTGATGTGTAAAGGAATGGAGTGAAGTGGAATGGATATGAGTGGAGATTAGTGGGGTGGAGTGGAATAGACTGGAAAGGAATGGAATGGAATGGAGTGGAACTGAATGGAATGGAGTGGAATGGAATGGAATGAAATTGAGTGGAGTGGAATGGAATGGAGAGTAGTGGAGTGGAGTGGAATGGAGTGCAGTGGACTGGAATGGAGTGGAGTGGAATGGAATGGAAAGGAGTGAAATGGCATGGAATGACATGGAATGGAGTGGAATGGAGTACAATGGAGTAGAAAGGAATGAAATGGAATGGAATGGAATAGTGAGGAGTGGTATGGAATGGAGTGGAGTGGAATGGAGTTGACTCGAGCTCAGTGGAAAGGAATGCAGTGGATTCCAATGGAGTAGATAGGAATGGAATGGAATTGAATGGAATGGAAAGGAGTGGATTGGAGTAGAGTGGAATGGAGTGGAGTGGAATGGAATGGAATGCAGTGGGATGGAGTGGAATGGAATGGAATGAAATGGAGTGGGATTCAGTGGTGTGGAGTGGAATGGAATATAATGGAATGCACTGGAATACAATGGATTAGATTGGAGTGGAATGGAGTGGAGTTGAATGGAATGGAATAAAACGGAAAGGAGTGGAGTGGAATGTAGTGGGGTAGAGTGGGATGGAGATGAATGGAATGCAATCAAATGGAGTGAAGTGGAATGGAGTGGTGTGGAATGGAATATACTGGAATGCAAAGGAATGGAGGGCAATTGAATAGAATGGAATGGAATGAAGTGGAATGGAATGGAGTGGAGTGGAATAGAGTGGATTGGAGTGGAATGGAGTGGAGTGGAGGAGAATGGAAGACAATGGAATGGAATGGATTGGTTCGTAATGCGATGCAGTGGAATGGAGTGCAGTGGACTGGAGTGGAATGGAATGGAGTGGAAAGGAGTGGAAAGCAGTGTAGTGGAGTCGAGTGGAATGGAAAAGAATGAAATGGAGTAGAGAGGAATGGAATGGAGTGGGGTGGAGTGGAGTGGAGTGGTGTGGAAGGGAGCAGAGCTGAGTGGAATGGAATGGAATTGAGTGGAATGGATTGGAATGGAAAGGAGTGGAGTGAAAGGCAGGGCAATGGAATGGAGTGTAGTGGAGTGGAGCAGAATGGAATGGAATGGAGTGGAGTGGAATGGAATATAATGGAATAGGAATGAGGGGAGTGGAGTGAAATGGAGTGGAATGGATTGGAATGGAATGGATGGGAGTGGAATGGAACGGAATGGAGTGGAGTGGAGTGGAATTGAGTGCAGTGGAATGGAGTGGAGTTTAGTGGAATGGAATCGAGTGGGGTGGAATGGAGTAGCGTGGTGTGGAATGGAGTGGAAAGGAATGGACTGGAAGGTAATGGGGTGGAATGGATTGTAGTAGAGTGGAGTGGAATGGAATGGAGTGGAGTGGAATGGTTTGGAATGGGATGGAGTGGAGTGGAGTGCAGTGGAGTGGAAAGGAATGGCCTGTAGTGGAGTGGACTGGATGGCAGTGGAATGGAGTGGAATCGAGTTTAATGTAGTTTAGTGGAATGGAGTAGAAGGGAATTTAATAGAATGAAAAGGAGTAGAATGGACTGTTATGGAGTGGATTGGAGTTGTGTGGAATCGAATGGAGTGGAGTGTAGGGGAATGAAATGGAGTGGAATGGAATTGATTGGAGTGGAATGGAATTGAATGGAGTGGAATGGAAAGGAGTGGAGTTCAATGGAGTGCAATGGAATGGAGTGGATTGGACTGCAGTTGAATGAAAGGAATGCAGTGGAGTGGAGTGGAGTGGACTGGAATGAAATGGAATTGAGTGGAGTAGAGTGGAATGGAGTGGGGTGGATTTGAGTGGAGTGGAGTGGTGTGGAAAGGAGTGCATTGGAGTGGAACGGAATGGAGTGTAGTGTTGTGTAGTGGAATGGAATTGAGTGGAAAAGAATAGAATGGAATTTAGTGGATTGTAATGGAATGAAGTGGCATGGAATGGAAGGGAGTGGAGTGCAGTGCAATGGACTGGACTCAAGTTTAGTTAATAAGTAAGTAGTGTTATGGAATGCAATGGACTGTAAGGGAATGAAGTGGAGTGGAGTGCAGAGGAATGGAAATGAGTGGAGTGGAGTGGAATGGAGTGGAATGGAATGGAGTGGAATGGAGTGGATTGGAGTAGAGTGGAGTGAAGTGGAATGGAGTGGAAGGGAAAGGAATGGATTGGAATGGAAAGGAATGGATTGGAATGGAATGGAATGGAATGAAATAAAATGGAGTGTAATGGAATAGAATGGAGTGTAGTGGAGTGGAAAGGCATAGAGTTGTAAGGAATGTAGTGGAGTGGAATTGAGTGGAGTGGAGTGGAATTTAGTAGAGTGGCATGGAACAGATTGCAATAGAATGGAGTGGAGTGTAATGTAGTGGAGTAGAGTGCAATGGATTTGAATGGAATGGAATACAATGGAGTGGAGTGGAATCGAATGGTTTGGAATGGAGTAAAGCGGAAAGGAATGGAATGGAGTAGAATGGAACGGAATGGAGTGGAATGAAATGGAATGGAGTGTAATGGAATGGAGTGTAATTTAATGGAGTGGAGTACAATAGAGGGAAATGGAATGGAGTGGGGTGGAGTGGATTGGAAGGGAATGGAATGGAGTGGATTGGAATGGAGTGGAATGGAATCGAGTGGAATTGGAAAGAGTAGAGTGGAGTGGAATGGAATTGAATTGATTGGAATGGAGTGTAGTGCAGTGGAATGGAATAGATTTAAGTGGATTGGAGCAGAGTGGAGTGGAATGGAGTGGAGCGGAAAGGATTGGAGTTGAGTGGAATGGAATGGAATGGTGTGGAGTGGAATAAGGTAGAGTGGAGTGGAATGGAGTGGAACGGAATGGAGTGGGATATAATGGGTTGTCATGGAGTGGAGTGGAATGGAGTGGAGTGGAATTGTTTGGAATGGAATGGAGTGTAGTGGAGTCCAGTGGAATGGAATGGAATGGAGTGGAGTGGAGTGGAATGGAGTGGAATGGAGTGGAATCGAGTTAAATGTAGTGGAATGGAATGGAATGGAGTGGAATAGAATGGAGTAGAGTGGACTAAAATTGAGTGGAGTGGAGTGTAATGGAGTGCAGTGGATTGGAATGAAATGGAGTGGAGTGGAGTGGAATGCAACGGAGTGGAATGGATTGGAATGGAATGGATTGGAATTGAAAGGAGTGGAGTGCAATGGAGTGGAAAGGAATTGAGTGAAGTAGAGTGCAGTGCAATGGAATCGAATGGAATGGAGTGGAGTGGACGGGAATGGAGTGGAAAGGAATAGAATGGAGTGCAGTGGAGTCGAGTGGAATGGAATGGAAAGAAGTGGAGTGGAATGGAATGGAGTGGGGTGAAGTGGAGTGGAGTGGAGTGATGTGGAAAGGAGTGGAGTAAAGTGGAATGGAGAGGAGTGTAGTGTAGTGGTGTGGAATGGAATTGACTGGAAAGGAATGGAATTGAATGGATTGGAAGAGAATGAAGTGGAGTGGAATGGAATATAGTGGAGTGGAATGGAGTGCAATCGAATGGAGTGGAGTGGAGAGGAGCAGAATGGAATGGAATGCAGTGGAGTGGAGTGGAGAGGAAAATAATGGAATCGAATGGAGTGGAGTGGAATTGAGATGAGAGGAATCGAAGGGAGTGCAGTGGAGTGGATTGGAGTGGGGTGGAGAGGAATAGAATGGAATGGAATGAATTAGAATGGAGTGGAGGGGAGAGGAATGGAGTGTATTGAAGTGGAGCAGAGTGGAATGGAGTGCAGTGGACTGGAATGAAGTGGAGTGGAATGGAATGGAGTGGAATGGAGTTGTATGGAAAGGAATGCAGTGGAGTGCAATGGAGTGGAATGGAATGGAATGGAAGGGAGTGGAGTGGAGTGGAATTGAGTGGAGTGGAAAGTAATAGAATGGAATGGAAAGGAATGGAATGGGGTAGAGTGGAATAGAATGTAATGGAAAGGAGTGCAATTGAGTGGAGTGGAGTGGAATGGAATAGAATGGAATGCAGTGGAATGGAATGGAATGGAATGGAATGGAATGGAATGTAGTGGAGTGGAGTGGAATGGAGTGGATTGGAGTGGAATGGAGTAGAGTGGAATGGATCGGAGTGGAGTGCATTGGAGTGGAATGGAGGAGAATGGAGTGGAAAGAAATGGATAGGAATGGAAAAGATTTTAGTGGAATGGAATACAGTGGAGTGGAATGGAGACGAATGGAATGGGGTGGAATGGAAAGGAACAGAATGGAGTGGAGTGGAGTGGAGAGGAATAGAAAGGAGTGGAGTGGAAAAGAGTGGAATTGAATGGAGTGGATTGGCGTGAAATATAATAGAATGGAATAGAGTGGAATGGAATGGAGTGAAAACGAATGGAGTGGAATGGATGGGAAAGGAGTTGAATGGAGTTGAGTGGAGTGGAAAGAGTGTAATGGACTGGAATAGAGTGGAATGGAAGGGAATGTTGTGGAATGAAATGGAATAGGTTCGCATGGAATGGAATGGCATGGAATGCAGTGGACTGGAGTGGAACGGAATGGAATGCGTTGGAATGGAATGGAGTGGAGTGAAATGGAATGGAGCTGAGTGGAATGGATTGGAATGGAATGGAGTGGAGTGCAGTGGAATGGAATGGAATTGAATGAAATGGAGTGGACTGGAATGCAGTGTAATGGAGTGGAATGGAGTGGAATGGAATGGAGTGGAATGGAGCGGAATTTAATGGAATGCAATGGAGTAGAGAGGAATGGAATGGAGTGGAGTGTAGTGGAACGGAGTGGAATGGAGAGCAGTGGAGTGGAGTGGAGAGGAACGGAATGGAGTGGAGTTGAATGTAGTGGAGTGGAGTGGAATGGAGTGGAGTGTACTGGAGTGCAGTGGAGTGGAAAGGAATGTAGCAGAGTGGAGTGGAATGGAGTGGAGTGGAATTAAATGGAATAGAGTGGAGTGGAGTGTAGTGGAATGGAATGGAAAGAAATGGAGCAGAGAGGAGTGGGTGGAGTGGAATGCAGTGAAATTGAATCAAATGGAATGGAGTGGAGTGGAATGGAATGGAGTGGAATGGATTGGAGTGGAGTGGATGGAGTGAAATTCAGTGGAATGGAATGGAAAGGAGTGGAGTGGAGTGGGATGGAATTTACAGTAGTCGAGTGGAATGGAGTGGAATGGAATGGAGTGAACTGGAATGGAGTGGTTTGGAATGGAATGCAATGGAATGGAATGGGATGAAATAGAATGGAGTGAAGTGGAGAGGAATGTAGTGTATTGAAGTGGAGTGGAGTGGAATGGAGTGCAGTGGACTGGAATGAAGTGGAGTGGAATGGAATGGAGTGGAAGAGAGTTGTATGGAAAGGAATGGAGTGGAGTGCAATGGAGTGGAATGGAATGGAATGGAATGAAATGAAATGGAATGGGGTGGAGTGGAATGGAATGAAATGGAAAGGAGTGCAATTGAGTGGAGTGGAGTGGAATGGAATAGAATGGAATGCAGTGGAATGGAATGGGATAGAATGGAATGCAGTGGAATGGAATGGAATGGAGTGGAATGGAATGGAATGTAGGGGAATGGAGTGGAATGGAGTGGAGGGGATTACATTGGAGTGGAATGGAATGGAATGGAGGAGAGTGGAGTGGAATGAAATGGATAGGAATGGAAAAGATTTTAGTGGAATGGAATACAGTGGAATGGAATGGAAACGAGTGGAATTGGGTAGAATGGAAAGAAATGGAATGGAGTGTAGTGGAGTGGAGAGGAATGGAAAGGAGTGGAGTGGAAAAGAGTGGAATTGAATGGAGTGGATTGGTGTGGAGTATAATAGAATGGAATGGAGTGCAATGGAATGGAGTGGAATGGAATGGAGTGGAATGCATGGGAATGGATTTGAATGGAGTTGAGTGGAGTAGAAAGAGTGTAATGGACTTGAATGAAGTGGAATGGAATGGAATGTTGTGGAATGAAATGGAATGTGTTCGAATGGAATGGAATGGCACGGAATACAGTGGACTGGAGTGGAATGGAGTGGAATGGATTGGAATGGAGTGGAGTGGAGTGAAATGGAATGGAGTTGAGTGGAATGGATTGGAATGGAATGGAGTCGAGTGCAGTGGAATTGACTGGAATTGAATGAAGTGGAGTGGACTGGAATGCAGTGTAATTTATTGGAATGGAGTGGAATGGAGTGGAGTGGAATGGAGAGGAATTTAATGGAATGCAATGGAGGAGAGAGGAATGGAATGGAGTGGAGTGCAATGGAATGCAGTGGAAGGGAGAGCAGTGAAGTGGAGTGGAGTGGAATGGAATGGAGTGGAATGGAATGGAGTGGATTGGAAAGGAGCAGAGTGGAGTGGAATGGAATGGAGTGTAGTGGAATGGTTTGTAATGAATGGAGTGGCGTGGAGTGCAGAGGAATCAAATGGAATGGAGAGCAGTGGAGTGGATTGGCCTGGAAGGCAAAGGAATGTAGTGCAATCGAGTGGAATGGAGTGCAGTGGAATGGAGAGGAATGGAGTAGAGTGGGTTGGAATGGAGTGGAGTGGAGTGAAAAGGAATGGAGTGGAGTGGAATGGAATGGAGTGGAGTGGAGTATAATGGAATGCAGTGGAATGCAATGGAATGTAGTCGAATGGAAAGGAGTGGATTAGAATGGAGTGAAATTTAAAGGAGTGGACTGGAGTAGAGTGGAATGAAATGGAATGGAATGGAGTGGAGTGGAGTGGAATGGAGCAGAATGGAGTGGAAAGGAGTGGAATGGAATGGAGTGGAGTCGATTAGAATGGAATGGAATGGAGTAGAGTGGAATGGAATGGAGTGGGGTGGAATGGAGTGGAGTGTAGTGGTGTGGAAAGGAGTGGATTGGAGTAGAATTTAATGGAGACGAGTGGAGTGGAATGGAATGGAATTGAGTGGAATGGAATGGAATGGAGTAGAGTAGAATGGAGTGGAGTGGAAAGGAGGGCAAAGGAATGGAGTGGCATGGAGTTGGGCAGAATGGAATGGAATGGAGTGGAGTGGAATGGAGTGGAATGGAACGGAATGGACTTGGAATGAGTGGAGTGGAGGGGAATGGAATGAAATTTAATGTACTGGAGTGGAGTGGAATGCAGTGGAGTGAAGTGGAATGGAGTGGATTGGAATGGAGGGGAATGGACTGGAATGGAGTGAAATGGAGTGGAGTGTAATAGAGTGGACTGGAATGGAATACAAAGGAGTGGGAAGGAATGGAATGAAGGGGGTGAAGTGGAATGTGGTTGATTGGAGTTGAATGGAGTGGAGTGGATAGGAGTGGACTTGAAAGGATGAAAAGCAATGGAGTGGAGTGGAGTAGAGCAGAGTGGATAGGAGTAAAGAAGAATGGAATGGAATGAAGTGGTATGGAATGGATTGGAAATGAAAGGAATGGAGTGGAATGGAATGGAGTGGAGTGCAGTGGAATGGAATGGAGTGGAGTGGAATGGAATGCAATAGAATGGAATGTGTTCTAGTGGAATGGAATAAAATGGAATCGAGTGGATCTGAGGGCAGTGGAGTGGAATACAATGGAATGGAACGGAATGCAGTGGAATGGAATGGAATGGAGTGGAGAGAAATTTAACGATATGAAATTGTGTGGAATGGTGTGTATTATAGTGGAGTGGAATGGAATGGAACGCAGCGGAATGGAATGGAATGGAGTAGAGTGGATTGGATTAGACTGCAGTGGAATGGAGTGGAAAGGAATGCAACGGAGTGGAGTGGAATGGAGTGGAGTGGAGGGCAGGGGCGTGGAAGGAAATTGAGTGGAGTGGAGTGGAGTGGAATGGAATGGAATTGAAAGGAATAGAATGAAATGGAGTGGAGTGGAATGGAGTGGAGTAGATTAGAATGGAGTGGAATGCAGTGGAATTCAGTGTAATGGAATGGGTTGGAGAGGGGTGGAATGGAGAGGAATGGAAATGAATGAAGTGGAGTGGAATGAAGCGGAATGGAGTGGAGTGGAATGGACTGCAATGGAGAGGTGTGGAGAGAAGTGGAATGGAGTCTAATGGAATGGAATGGGTTAGAGTGGAATGGAATGGAATGGAATGGAGTGGAATAAACTGGAGTGGAATGGTATAGAATGGAGTGGACTGGAATGGAATGTAATGGAGTAGAAAGGAAGGGAGTGGAGTGGAATGGAGTTGAGTGGAGTGGAATTTGGAGGGTTGGCATGGAATGGATTGGAATAGAATGGATGGGAGTGGAAACTAGTGGGGTGGCATGGAGGGAGGGGAGTGGAATGCAATGGCATGGAATGCAGTGGAATGCAATGGAATGGATTGCAGTGCAATAGAGTGCAGTGGAATGGAAAGGAATGTAGTGGAGTGGAGTGGAGTGGAATGTAGTAGAGTGGAGTGGAATAGAGTTGAATGGAAGGGAATGGAATGGAGTGGAGTGGAATGGATTGGAGTGGAATGGAGTAGAGTGGAATGGAATGGAATGGAATGAAATGGAGTCGAGTGGAGTGGAGTGGAGTGGATTGGAGTGGAATGAAGTGGAGTGGAGAGGAGTGGAATGGAATGGATTGCAGTGGAATGGATTGTAAGGGAAAGGAGTGGAGTGGATTGCATTGGATAGGAATGGAATGGGGTGGAGTTTACTGGAATGGAATGGAAGGTACTGGAATGGAATGAAGCAGAGTGGAGTGGAATGGAATGGAATGGAATGCATTGGAATAGAATGGATGGGAGTGGAATCTAGTGGGGTGGCATGGAGGGGAGTGGAATGCAAAGGCATGGAATGCAGTGGAATGCAATTCAATGGATTGGAGTGCAATATAGGGCAGTGGAATGGAAAGGAATGTAGCGGAGAGGAGTGGAGTGGAATGTAGTAGAGTGGAATGGAATGGAATTTACTGGAATGTAATGGAATGTACTGGAGTGGAATGGAGTGGAGTGGAGAGGAATGGAATGGAATGGAATGGATTGCAATGGAATGGAATATAATGGAGTGGAGTGGAGTGGAGAGTAATGGAATGGAATGGAGGAAATGGAATGCAGTTGAACGGAATAGACTGCAATGGAGTGGAATGGAGTACAGTGGAGTGGTGTGGAATGAAGTTGAAAGGACTGGAATGGAGTGGCATTTAATGAAATGGACTGGAATGGGTTGGAATTGAAAGGAGAGTAGTGGAGTGTAATGGAATGCTGTGGAGTGGAACGGAGTTGAATGGAATGGAATGGAATATAATGGAGTTGAGTGGAGTACAATGGAGTGGAGTGGAGTTGAATGTAGTCGAGTGTAGTGGAATGAAATGGAATGGAATGGAATGGAGTGGAACGGAAGGGAGTGGAGTGGAAATGAGTGGAAAGGAATGGATTGGAAATGAACGCAGTGGAGTGGAGTGGAATGGACAGGAGTGGAGTGGAATGCAGTGGAATGGATTGGAATGGAGAGGAGTGGAATGGAACGGAATGGAATAGAATGGAGTGGAGTGGGTTGGAGTGGAGTTAAATGGAGTGGAGTGGATTGGAAATGAGTGGAGTGGAATTGAATGGAGTGGAATGGAATGAAATGGAAGGGAATGGAGTGGAGTGGAGTGGAACGGAGTGGAGTGGAAAGGAATGGAGTGGATTTTATTGGAATGGAATAGAATGGGGTGGAGAGGAATGGAGTGAAGTGGAATCGAGGATAATGGAATGGAGTGGAATGGAATGGAGTGGAGTGGAGTGGTGTAGAACGGAATGGAATGGAGTGGAGTGGAATGGAATGGAATGGAGTGGAATGGAATGGAATGGAATGGAATGGAATGGAATGGAGTAGAGTGGAATGGAATAGAGTGGGGTGGAGTGAAGTGAAATGGAATGGAATACAATGGAATGGGATGTATTGGATTGCAATGCAGAGGAATGGAGTGGAGGGAGGTGGGGTGCAGTGGGTTGTAGTGTAGTTTAAAGGATTGGAGTGGAATGGAATGGAATGGAAGGGAATGGTTTGGATTGGAGTGGAGTGCAGTGGAATAGAATGAAATGGAATGTAGTGGAGTATAATGGAATGGAGTTGAGAGGAATGGTATGGAGTTGAGTGAAGTGGAGTAGAGTGGAATATAATGGAGTGGAATGGAATGGAGTGGAGTGTAATGAAATAGAGTGGAAAGGAATAGAACGTGATGGAGTGGATTGCAGTGGAATAGAGTGGAGTGGAGTGGAGTGGAATGGAATGGAATGGAGTGGATTAGAATGGAATGGAGGGAAATGGAGCGGACTGGAATGGAATGGAATGGAATGGAGTGGAGAGCAGTGTAATGTAGTGGAATGTAGTGGAATGGAAAGGAGTGGAGTGGAATGGGATGGAAGGAAATGGCGTGGAGTGGAACAATGTGGAGTGGAATGGAGCAGAATTGAATGGAATGGAGTGGAAGGGATTGGAGTGGAATGGCTTCGAATGGAGTGGAAGGGAAGGGAATGGAATGGAATGGATTGAAATATAGTGGAGAGGAGTGGAATGGAGTGGAGCAGAGTGGAATCGAGTGGTGTGGACTGGAATGGAGTAGAGTGGAATGGATTGGAGTGGAATGGAATGGAGTGGAGTGGAATGGAAAGGAGTTGAGTGGAGTGGAGTGGAATGGAAAGGAGTTGAGTGGAGTGGAGTGGAGTGGAGTGGAGTGGACTGGAATGGAGTGGAAAGGAATACATTGTAATGGAATGGGGTGGATTGGAGTGGAATGGAGAGGAATGGAGAGATATGGACTGGAGTGGAATGGAATAGAATGAAATGAAGTGGGGTGGAGTGGACTGATGATGATGGATATGAATGGAGTTTAATGGAATGGAATGGAAAGGAGTGGACTGGAATGGAATGGAGTGCAACCGAGTTTAGTGGAATGGAATGGAATGGAGTGGAATGGAATGGACAGGAGACGAGTGGAATTTAGTGGCGGGTAGTGGAATGGAATGGAATGGATTAGAGAAGAGTGGAATGGAGTGGAATGGAATGAAGCGGAATGCAGAGGAATGGAGTGGAATGGAGAGGAGTGGAATAGAATGGAGTGTAGTGGAGCAGAATGGACTGGAATGGAGTTCAGTAGAATATAGTGGAGTGGAGTAGAATGGAATGGAGCACACTTGAAGGCAGTGTAGTGGAATGGAATGGAGTGGAATGGAGTGCAATGGAGTGGAGTGGAGTGTAATGGAGAGGAATGGAATGGAGTGTAGTGGAGGGGAGTGGAGGGGAATGGACAGGAATGGTGTGGACTGGTGTGCAATGGAATGGAATGGAATGGAATTTAATGGAGTGGATTCAAATGGAATGGATTGTAATGGAATTAGATGGCATGGAATGGAGTAGAGTGGAGGTTATTGGAATGGAGTCTAGTGGAAAGGAGTAGAATGGAATGGAATGGAGGGAGTGGAGTGGAACGGAGTGGAATGGATAGGAATGGAATGGAGTGGAATGGAATGGAATGGAATGGAGTGGATTGGAGTGGAATGGAATGGAGTGGAATTGAGTGTTTTCTAGAGGAATGAAACGCATTGTACTGGAGTGGAATGGGGAGAAATGTAATGGAATGCAGTGGAGTGCCATGCAATCGAACGGAATGGAGTGCAATGGAGTTAAATGGAGTGGAGTGGAGTGGTGTGGATTGGACAGGAATGGAGTGGCATTGAATGAAATGGAGTGGAATGGAATGGAATGGAGTGGAATGGAATGCAATGGAATGGAATGGAATGGAATGGAATGGAATGGAATGGAGTGGAGTGGAATGAATTGCAGTGGAGTGGAATGTAGTTGAATGGAATGGAATGGAAAGGAGTTGAGTGAAGTACAATGGCGTGGAGTGGAGTGGAAAGTAGTGGAGTGGAGTGTAATGGAATGGAATGGAGTGGAGTGAAATGGAATGAAGTGGAGTGGAATTGAGTGGAATGGAATGGAGTGGAATGGAATACAGTGGAATAGAGTTGAATGGACGTGAGTGCATTGGAATGCAGATGAATGGAATTGAGTGGAATGGAATGGAGTGGAATGGAACGGAGTGGAATGGAGTTGAGTAGAGTGGAGTGGAGTGGAATGGAGTGGATTGGAGTGGAAAAGGGTAGAGTGGAATGGAATGGAGTGGAATGGAATGGAATGGAGTAGAGTGGAGTGGAATGGAGTGGACTGTGGTGGAATGGAGTGCAGTTTAGTGGAATGGAATAGAATGGTGTGGAGGGGAATTGAGTGTAGTGGAATGGAGGGGAGTGGAGTCGAATGGAATGGAATGGAATGTAGTGGATTGGAATGGAATGGAATGGATTGAAATGGAGTGGAATGGAGTGCAGTTTAATGGAATGAAATGGAATGTAGTGGAGTGGAATGGAATGGAGTGGAGTGGAATGCAATGGAGTTGAGTGGAGTAGAGTAGAGTGGAGTGGAGTGGAGTGCAATCGAGTAGAATGGATTGGGGTCGAATGGAATGGAGTGATGTGGAGTGTAGTGGAATGGAATGGAATGAAGTGGAGTGGAATGTAGTAGAGTGGAGTGGAGTGGAATGGAGAGGAGTGGAGTAGAGTTCAGTGGAATGTAATGGAGAGGAGTGGAGTGGAATGGATTGGAATAGAGTGGAATTGAGTGGAATGGAATGGAGTGGAATTGAATGCAGTGGAACGGACGGGAGTGGAGTGGAGTGCATTGGAATGGACTGGAATGGAATGCACTGGAAAGGAATGGAATGTACTTCAGTGGAGGGGAGAAGAGTGGAGTGGAGTGAAATGGAGTGCAGTGAACTGGAAAGTATTGAAGTGGAAAGGAATGGAGTGGAATGGAATTGTATGGAATGGAATGGAGTGTAATGGATTGGAATGGAGTGGAGTGGAATGGAGTGGAATGGATTGGAATGGAGGAAATGGAGTGGAGTGGAGGGGAACGGGATTGAATGGAATGGAGTGGCAAGAATTGGGACGAGATGGAAGGGAGTGAGGTGGAATGGAGTGGAATTGAGTGGAGTGGAGTAGAATGGAATGGAATCGAATGGAATGGAATGGAGTGGAATGGAGTGGAGTGAAGTGCAATGGATTGATATGGAATGGAGTGGAGTGGAGTGGAGTGGAATGGAATGGAGTTTTCTGGAATGGAGCGGAATGGAGTGGAATGGAGTGGAATGGAGTGGAGTGGAATGGAGTGGAATGGAATGGAATGGAAAGGAGTAGAGTGGAATGAAATGGAATGGAGTTTATTAGAGTGGAGTGGAGCAGAATGGAGTGCAGTAGAGGGGAATGGAATGGAATCAATTCAGTGGAAGGGAATGAAGTGGGGTGGAATGGAGTGTAATGGAATGTAGTGGAAAGGAGTGGAGTGGAATGGAATGCAGTGGAGTGGAATGGAGTTGGGCGGACTGGAGTCTAATGGAACGAAGTGGAGTGGAGTGGAATGGAATGGAGAGTAGTGGAATGGAGTGGAATGGAATGGAGTGGAGTGGAATGGAATGGAAAGGAATGGAATGAAGTGGAGTGGAACGTAGTTAAGTGGAGTAGAATGGAGGTGAATGTAATGGAGTGGAATAGAATACGGTGGAGTGGCTGGAGCGGAGTGGATTGGAGTGGAATGGAATGGAATGGAGTGGAATGGAGTGGAGTGAAATGCAGTGGAGTGGAGTGGAAAGGATTGGAGTTGAATGGAGTTGAGTGGAATGGAGTCGAATGGAGTGGAGTGCAGTGGAGTGGAATGAAGTGGAGTGGAGTGGTGCGTAATGATGTGAAATGGAAAGGAATGAAGTGACATGGAAAGGAATGGAATGGAATGGAATGTAGTGGAGTGGAACGGAATGGAATGCAGTGGAGTGGAATGGAATTGAATGGAATGGAATGGAATGGAAAGGAAAGGAGTGGTGTGTAGTACAATGTAGTGGGGTACAGTGGACTGGAGTGGAGGAGAATGGACTGGGTTGGAGTGGAATGGAATCAAATGGAATGGAGTGGAGCGGAATGGAATGGACTGGAGTTGAAAGGAATGGAATGGAATGGAGTTGAGTGGAGTGGAGTGGAATGGAGTGGAATTTACTGGAAAGGAGTGGAGTGGAATGGAATGGAGTGGAATGGAATGAAATGGAATGGAACAGAGTGGAGTGGAATGGAATGGAGTGGAATGGAATGAAATGGAATGGAACAGAGCGGAGTGGAGTACAGTGGAGTGGAGTGGAGTACAGTGGAATGAAATAGAATGGAGTGGAGTGGAATGGAGTGAAGTGGAATGGAGGGGAGTGCAGTGGAATGGATTGGAATGGAATGGAGTGGATTGGAGTGGAATGGAGTTAAGTGGAATGGAGTGGAATGGAATAGAGTGGACGGGAGTGGAGTGGAAAGGAATGGAATGGAATCACGTGGAATAGAGGGGACTCGAATGGATTGCGATGGAGTGGAATGGAATGGAGTGGAGTGGAGTGGAGTGGAGTGAAATAGAATGGCATGGAAAGGGATGGAATGGAATGCAATGGAAAGGTGAAAAGGAATGTGAGCTGAGATTTAGCCACTGTACTCCAGCCTTTGTGACAAAGTGAGATCCTACGGAAAGAAAAGAATTTAATGGAATGGAGTGGATTGGAAAGGAATTGAATGGAACAGAGTGGAATGGAATGGAGAGGAGTGGAATGGAATGGAGAGGAATGGAGTGCATTGGAGTGGAGAGGAGTGGAGAGAAGTGGAATGGAGTGGAGTGGAGTGGAATGGAGAGCTGTGGAGTGGAATGGAATAAAGTGGAGTGGATAGGAGTGGAATGAAATGGAATGGATTGGAGCGTAGTGGAATGGAGTGGAGTGAAGTTGAATAGAGTGAAATGGGAAGGACTGTAGTGGAGTGATGTGGAGTGGAGTGGAATGCAAAGGAGTGGAGCGGAATGGTGTGGATTGTAATGGAGTGGAGTGTAGTGGAATGGAATAGAATGGAATGAATTGGAATGGAGAGGAGTGGAGTGGAATGGAATGGATTGGAGTGGAGTGGAATGGAATGGAGTGGACTGGAGGGGAATGGAGTAGATCAGAGTGGAGGCGAGTGGAGTGGATTGAAATAGAAAGGAATGGAATTAAAAGGAATGAAATGGAATGGAATGGAATAGAAGGGAGTAGAATGGAGTGGAGTGGAGTGGAGTGGAGTGAAGTGGTATGGAATGGAATAGAGTGGAATGGAGTGGACTGGAGGTGAATTGAGTGTGGTGGATTGGAGGGGAGTTGAGTGGAATGGAGTGGAGTGGAGTGGAAAGTAGTGGAGTGGAGTGGAGTGCACTGAAGTGGAATGTAATTGATTGGAGTGGATTGCAGAGGAGTGGTATTGAATGGAATGGAATGAAATGGAATGGAGTGGAGTATAATGGAGTGGAGTAGATTGGAGTGGAGTGCAATGGAGTGGAATGGAATAGAGTGGCATGGAATGGAGTGGAATGGAATGGAATGGAATCGAGTGGAGTGGAATGGAATGGAATGGAGTGGATTAGAGTGGAGTCGAGTAGAGTGGAGTGGAATGTAGTGGAGTGGAATGGAATGGAATGGTATAGAATGGAGTGGAGTGGAATGGAGTGGAGTGGAGTTGAGTGGAATGGATTGGAGTAGGGTGGAACGGAGTTGAATGTAATGGGGCAGAATGGAATGGAGGGAATGGAGTTGAATCCAGTGAAGTGGATTGGAGTGGCGTGGGGTGTAGTGCACTGGAGTGGAATGGAGTGGAATGGAATGGGATATAATGCAACAGAGTGGAGTGGAATGGAATGGAATGGAATGGAGCAGATTGGAGTGGAGCGGAGTGGAACAGAACAGAACGGAATGTAATGGATAGGAATGGAACAGAACGGAGTGGAATGTGAGCTGAGATTGTGCCACTGCACTGCAGGCTGGGTGACAGAGTGAGATACTGTCGAAAGAAGGGAATGTAATGTAATGTAGTGGAATGGAATGGAATGGAAAGAATTGCAGTGGAATGGAATGCAAAGGAATGCAGTGGAATGGAATGGAATGGCATAATGAAAGGTGAGCTGAGATTGTGCTACTGTGCTCCATGCTGGGTGACAGAGTGAGAGACTTATAAAGAAAGGAATGGAATGAAATGCAATGGAAAGGAATTGTGTGAATTGGAATGCAGTGGAATGGAAGGGAAAGGAATGGAATGCAATGGATTGGAACAGAACGGAACGGAATGGAATGGAATGGCATAATGAAATGTGAGCTGAGATTGTGCCATTGTGCTCCAGGCTGGGTGACAGTTTGAGATACTAACGAAAGAAAGCAATGGAGCGGAATGCAGTGGAATGGAATGGAATGGAATGAAATGAAACGGAATTTTGTGGATTGGAGTGGTTTGGAGTGAAGTGGAGTGTAGTGGAATGGAGAGGAGTGGAATGAGATCGAATGGAACGGAATTAAGTGGAGTGGAGTGGGATGGAGTGGAGTGCAGTTGAATGGAGTGGAATGGAATGGGATGGAGTGGAATGGAGTGGCGTGCAGTGGAGTGGAGGGGAGTGGAATGGAGTGGAATGGAATCGGATGTAATGGAAAGTAGTGGAGTGGAGTGGAGTGGAGTGGAACGGAGTGAAACAGAACGGAATGGAATGCATCAGAACGGAACAGACGGAGTGGAACAGAACTTTATGGAGAAATGTGTGCTGAGATTGTGCCACTGTGCTGCAGCCTGTTTGACAGATGGAGATCCTTTCAAAAGAAAGGACTGGAATGGAATGGAATGGAATGGAATGAATTGGAGTGGAACGGAGTGGAATTGAGTTTAATGGAATGGAATGGAATGGAATGGAATAGAATGGAGGGGAGCAGATTGGAGTGGAGTGGAGAGGCGCGGAGCAAAACAGAATGGAACAAAATGGAATGGAATGGAAAGGAATGTGAACTGAGATCGTGCCACTGCAATTCAGGCTGGGTGACAGATTGAGATACTCTGGAAAGAAAGGAATGGAATGGAATGCAGTAGAATGGAATGGATTTGAATTGAATTGAATGAAATTGAATGGATTGGAATGGAATGGAATTGAATGGAAAGGAATGGCATAATGAAATGTGTGCTCAGATTATGCCACTGCGCCACAAGCTGGGTGACAGAGTCAGATTCTCTCGAAAGAAAGTATTGGAATGGGATGCAGTGAAATGGAATTGAACGGAATGGAATGGAGTGGACTGCTGTGGAGTGCAGTGCAGTGTTGTTGAACGGATAGGAATGGAATGGGATGGAATGGAATGGAAAGAAGTGGAGTGGAATGGGGTGGAGTGTAGTGCTGTGGAATTTAGTGGAATGAAATGGGATAGAGTGGAATGGGGTGGAGTGCAGTGCAGTGGAGTGGAGAGGAGTGTAATGCAGTGGAATGGAATCGGATGTAACGAATTGTAGTGGAGTGGAGTAGATTGGAGTGGAACAGAGTGGAACGGCACAGAATGGAAGGGAAAATAACTGAAAGGAATGGAATGGAATGGTGAAATGTGTGCTGACATTGTGCCACTGTGCTACATCCTGTGTGACAGAGGGAGATCCTTTTGAAAGAAAGGAGTGGAATGGAATGGAATAGAATGGAATGGAATGGAATGGAGTGGAGCAGAATGGAATGGAATGGAATGGAATGGAATGGAATGGAATGGAATGGAATGGAAGGGAATGGAATGGAATGGAAGGGAATGGAATGGAATGGAAGGGAATGGAATGGAATGAAATGAAATGAAATGAAATGAAATGGAATGGAATGGAATAGAATTGAGTGGATGGGAGGGGAGCAGAGTGGTGCGAAGCAGAAAAGATCAGAAAACAATGGAACAGAACGGAATGGAACGGAATGGAATGTAAGCTGAGATTGTGCCACTGCGCTCCAGGCTGGGTGACAGACTGAGCTACTCTCGAAAGAAAGGAATGGAATGGAATTCAGTGGAATTGAATGGAATTTAATTGAATGGAATGGAGTAGACTGGAGTGGAGTGGAGTGAAATGGAGTGGAGTGGAGTGGTGTGAAGTGGACTGCAGTGGAACAGAGCGGAATGGAAATGGATGGAGGGGAATGGAGTGGAGTGGAGTAGAATGGAGTGGGGTGGAATGGAATGGAATGAAGTGGAGTGGACTGGAATGTAGTGGAGTGGAGTGGAATGGATTGGGGTGGAGTGGAATGAAATGGTGTGGAGTGGAATGGAATGGAGAGCAATGCAATGAAATGGAATGGAATGGAATGGATTGGAATCGTATGGAGTGGAGTGGAGTGGAATGGAGTAGAGTGGAATGGAATTGAATGGAATGGAGTTTAGTGGAGTGAAGCGGGGTAGAGTGGAATGGAATGCAATAGAATGGTAAGGAATGTAATTGAAAGGAATGGAATGAAATCGAATGCAACGGAATGGAATGCAATGGAATGGAATGCAGTGGAATGGAATGGAATTGAATGGAATGAAATAGAAAGGATTGGAATAATGTAATGGGAGCTGAGATTGTGCCACTGCACTACAGGCTGTGTGACAGAGTGAGACACTCTCGAAAGAAAGCAATGGTATGGAATGCAGTGGAATGGAATGGAATGGAATGGAATGAAATGAAATGAAATGGAATGGAATGGAATGGAAAGGAGTGGACTGGAGTGGAGTGGAGTGAAATGGAGTGGAGTGGAATGGAGAGCAATGGAATCGGATGGAATCTAATGGAATGGAAAGAAGTGGACTGGAGTGGTGTGGAGTGAAGTGGAGTGGAGCGGAATGGAGAGGAATGGAATGGGATGGAATGGAATGGAATGAACTGGAGAGGAGTGGGTTGGAGTGGAGTGAAGTGGAATGGAGTGGAATGGAATGTGATGGAGTGGAATGGAGTGGAGCGGTGTGCAGTGGAGTGGAGAGGAGTGGAATGGAGTGGAATGGAAACGGCTGTAACGGAATACAGTGGAGAGGAGTGGAGTGGAATGGAACGGAAAGGAAGAGAATGGAAAGGAACGGAATGGAATGGAATGGAATAGAGAAATTTGTTCTGAGATTGTGCCACTGCACTGCAGCCTGTGTGACAGAGGGAGGTCCTGTTGATAGAAAGGAGTGGAATGGAATGGATTGGAATGGAATGGATTGGAGTGGAGCGGAGTGGAATACAGGTGCAGCACACCAGCATGGCACATGTATACGTATGTAACTAACCTGCACATTGTGCACATGTACCCTAAAACTTAAAGTATATAAAAAAAAGAAAAATGGACTAATTCATTACAATATACAAGTTACAGCCTTCCCATTTCCCCTGTTTTACCTAACTCCTATTTTGCAGCTTCATTGGTTTTATAGAAGAGAAACTAAGAGGGAGGAAATACATTATATACAAGCTTCTCTGATGCTTGGTCAGGATAAAAATTAAAATGGGCTTCTATATGTTTGATGGAGGAAAAGACAAAATAGGGATGGCACATAATTGATTACCCTTTTAATGCAAGTTACTCTTAATATTAGGCTTTTCTTAGCTGGGGCTGAACTCCCCCTGCCAGTCCAAGAACCCCATAAGAACACAGTCAGACTCCTTCCAATTCTAGTGAGGTGTGCAACATGTTATTAATTTCTTCTAGTTTTCCAGGGTTATCTAGTGTCCAGTCATCATCTTCTCCCTGCGCTTTGAGTTCTGTCTTACGTACATACCCCACTCTCGAAACACCCGGGCTTCACCAGAACAACATGCAGTGGGGCCTCTTATCAGCTGGCAAAGTTGAATGTTTGCCCTCTCTGGGAAGTGACAAATGATAATAGGGACACTATGTTGAAGGAGTGGCCTGTCTCTCCACACCTGTGGGCGTTTCTCATCAGGTGGAACTAGAGACTTGTGAAAAGAGACGCGGAGACAAAGTACAGAGAAGGAGTGGGTCCAGGGGACCAGCGCTCAGCATACGGAGGACCGGCGCCGGCACCAGTCTCTGAGTTTCCTTAGTATTTATAGATCATTATCGGGCATTTCTCAGAGAGGGGGATGTGGCAGGACAATAGGGTAACAATGGAGAGAGGACCAGCAGGAAAACATATGAACAAATGTCTCTGCATCATAAACAAGGTAAAGAAAAAAGTGCTGTGCTTTTGATGTGCATATACATAAATATCTCAATTCCTTAAAGAGCAGTATTGCCTCCAGTATCACCTCCAGCCCTAAGGCAGCTTTCTCCTATCTCAGTAGATGGAATATACAACTGGGTTTTACACTGAGACATTCCATTGACCAGGGACGAGCAGGAGACAGATGGTTTTGTCGTATCTCAACTGCAAAGAGGCTTTCCTCTTTTACTAATCCTCCTCAGCACAGACCACTTACAGGTGTCGAGCTGGAGGATGGTCAGGTCCTTCCCTTCCCATGAGGCCATATTTCAGACTATCACATGGGGGGAAACCTTGGGCAATACCTGGCTTTCCTAGGCAGTGGTCCCTGTGGTCTTCCGCAGTGTTTTTTGTCCCTGGGTACTTGAGAATAGTGAGTGGTGATGACTTTTAACAAGCATGTTGCCTTCAAGCATTTGTTTAACAAAGCACAACCTGCATATCCTTAAATCCATTAAACCTTGAGTCGACACAGCACATGTTTCTGTGAGCACAGGGTTGGGGCTAAGGTTACAGATTAACAGCATCTCAAGGCAGAAGACTTTTTCTTAGTACAGAACAAAATGGAGTGTCTTATGTCTACTTATTTCTACATAGACACAGTAACAGTCTGATCTATCTTTCTTTTCCCCACAATATATAGGTATATGAACACTTTTCTATATCTGAAGTAGCCATATGCAAGGAAAAACTAAAACAGTTTTCAGAGGTTCTGGGAAAATTCATAGACAAATTTAAAAGGCTAACCTTGAAGTATGATCTGACCAGGAAGGATTTGCATATATTTATCTTTATCTGCTGCATGGTAGAAAAGCAGTGCATTATGGGAATGGCTAGAGCACATGCTAATAGGGTGGCAGCCTGCAACCAGGGGCATGAAACCTATCAAGTAGGAGGCACAGCAGTGCCTTACTAGGACCCAAAAGAACTAGAATCTAGAAAAAACAAATGAATTAGGAAGAAAGTGGGATATATAGAGAAAAAATTATGATCGTTTGATTCTGTGAAGGAATAATAAAAAAGTGTGATACAGCTTTTTAGTTTTTATAAAGTCTGGAAAATTACTCAGGGAAAAGATGAAAACTTGCCTTATTACAAGGGTGGATAATTTAGACCTTGAGGGAATACACTAACACTGACCCTGACTCCAAAAAGGGACAGGCATTGCCAGGAGTTTAATTTATAGCACGGTCTCCTTCTGATATCTGCAGGAAGCTGCCAAAAGCAGCCGTAGGCTTCCAGACTCCCATGGATCAGATTTTAGACTTGGATTTTGCAGTTTTCCATCACAGGAATTGGGCAAAGAAAACAAAAAATAAAGCAAATCTTCCAAGACGCCCAGCTTCTAGCTGCAGCCTTGTGCTCTCCACCACTTCAGAGGCAGCCTTTTAACCCCGGCCCTCACAGAGGAAGTGAGAAAGTGAAAGTCCCAGTCTTGCCTCTGGGCCACTGCACCTTGGATATAAATCAATGTGTCTTCTGTAGGAAGGACAGCCACTGCCGAAGGAATGCACTGTGCTTCCAAGGGAGCCATCATCAGAGCCCAGCAGACTCAAAAGTGGCAGGGCCTGATATTTCCTATCTCCGCTTCCATTGGGCTACTAGCTATTGAGAGATGGAGGAGCCTCAGATGACTCTTGAAGTAGCAAGTAGGAGTATTAACTCCGTATTATGTGTGGGGGCAGATTACTCTATCCTGATTTAATACAATGGGCTAATGTCTTCTCATTATGGACAAGCCCCAAAACACTCCTTTTTGTATCTTCTAAGTTGTCCTCCAGAGCCTCTAGGTTTCTCGCCTGCCTTTTTAGTACTGTCTGATTGCCTGACCTCTTACTGGGGAGAGGTTTATTGACTCAGGGGACCAAGTCATGGTCACCTTCGCAGATCATAAAGCATATAAACTGTTACTTTTGTTCCTGACCCCTCAGGGGAAGAAAGAAGTTAAGAATGAGCTGTCACAATTACCACCTGAGGTGTTGTCTCAAGTAAATCTTGAGGTTTGGGCCACACAGGCTCTGGGAAACGCACTAAACACCTCACCCATTCAAATCCAACTTCAGCCTAGTTCTCCTCGACCTCAGAAGAGACAATACATTTTAAGGCAAGAAGCATGAGGGGAAATTCAACCCCTTATTGCCAAATTCTTGCCATATGAGTTATTAAGGCCATGAGAGTCTCCTTACAATACTCTCATGTTACCAGATAAAAAGCTTAATGGCAAGTACAGATTTGTCAGAACCCTTAGAGCATTAAGAAATGCAGTTGTCTCCATACACCTCATTGTCCCCAATACTTACCAAGTTCCAGGGGATGCCAGCTGGTTTACATTCCTAAATCTGAAAGATGCACTTTTCTGGATCTCAATGCATCCAGATTCATAATATGTTTGCCTTTGAATGGACTGATCCAGATATGCATTTAGCCTCAAAACTAACCTGGACAGTCATCTCTGAAGGGTTCTGAGATAGCCCCCACTTATTTGAAAATGCTCTAGCTAAGGACTTAAAAATCTACAATTGGAAAGGGACACAATTATTCAGTATGTAGGTGAATTGCTCATTGCTAGCCCAACTAAAGAAGACTCATAATAATAATGTTAACTTGGTAAATTTCCTGGGAACTTGCAGATATAGGGCATCACCACACAGAGCTGAGATTTTGACTGAAAGACTTAAATATTTGGAATCTGTCTTAACCTCTGGAACTGAACAACATCCCTAGAAGATAAAAAAGTTATTTTAGTCACCCAAGAGTCCCTGTCCAAAAAATGACTGTGGGCTTTTTTAGAAGACGGCTGGATACTGCTGCTTATGGGTGCCCAGATTTGGGCATGTAGCCAAGCCTTTATATGATACACTAAAGGAAAGATTTAGAGCTCCTAGAATGTAATGAGAACTGCAAGCAAACCTTCAATACTCTCAAGGAGAAATTGGGCTCTGCTGCAGCCATGGGAGTCCCCAAGTTGGATGAACCATGTGTTCTTTATGTGACCAAAAAGCAAGGCAGAGGCCTTCGGTAATCTTGTCCCAAAACTGGGGGACATTCCAAGGACAGTAGCCTAATTTTCTAAGCAGATAGACCAGGTGGACTCGGGGTGGCCTTGATGTCTTAGGGCTATTGCTGCTACCACTTTTCTAGCAGGCAAAGCTAATAAACTAACATTAGAACAACACCTACAGGTTTTTGACTCCACACCAAGGGAAGGTGGTCCTAGAAGCTAAAGGGCAGCAGTGGATAATAAGAGAACATTTACGAAAGTATCAGGCCTTATTGCTAGACATTCCAGACATAACACTTAAAGCCTGCCAAACCATAAACCCAGCTACTTATCTGCCAGAGTCCACAGGTGCTTCTAGCCTTTCTGGCATACAGGTTGTATTAGTCTGTTGTCATGCTGTTAATAAAGACATATCTGAAGCTGGGTAATTTATAAAGAAAAGAGGTTTAATTGACTTACAGTTCCACATGGTCAGGGAAGCCTCACACTCATGGCAGAAGGCAAATGAGGAGCCATGTCACATCTCTTACATGGCAGCAGGCAAAAGGGCTTGTGTAGGTAAACTCCCCTTTATAAAACCATGAGCTGTAATCCCAGTACTTTGGGAGGCCAATGCAGTGGATGATCTGAGGAGAGGAGATCGAGGCCAGCCTGGTAAACATGGTGAAACCCCATCTATACTAAAAGCACAAAAATTAGACAGGTATGGTGGTAGTCGCCTGTAATCCCAGCTACTCGGGAGGCTGAGGCAGGAGAATCGCTTGAACCCAGAAGTCAGAGGTTGCAGTGAGCCAAGGTCATGATAATGCACTCCAGCTGAGCAACAGAGCAAGACTATGTCTAAAAAATAAATAAATAAACCATCAGATCTCATGAGGCTTATTCACTGTCACGAGAACAGCATGGGAAAGACCCATCCCCCGATTCGATTACCTCCCACTAGGTCCCTCCCATGATATATAGGAATTATGGGAGCTACAATTCAAGATAAGATTTGACTCGGGACACATCCAAAGCATGTCACAGGTTATGAAACAAACTTATTCTAGCAGGCCAGACTTAAGAAGGATGAGCCCCTTGACCATCCCAAGGAAGATTAGTTAACAGATGTAAGTTGTTTTATGCATCAGGAAAACGGGAGGGGTAGATATGCTATTAGTAGTAGGCACAAGCCTTGCTGGCCTCGACCTCAGCTCAAAAAGCTGAGTTAATTGAACTTACTCAGCCCCTGCAGTTGGGAAAGGATTTAAAAGTTATCATTTACACTGATTCCAAGTATGACTTTTTACTGCTTCATGCTTATGCTGCAATTTGGAATGGGTAGGGACTCCTGACCCCCAAGGGCTTTTCCATACAATATCATTCAAATTTTGAGCTTGTTAGAATGCTGCTTTGCTGCCAAAAAGTGACTATAATTAATTGCAGAGGACATCAAAAGAGAGACTGACCATGTAAAAGGAAATGCCCTTGTAGATGCCACAGCCAAGGCCCCTGCACTGAAAGGGCCACTGAAGCTTATGGGCGTTCTGGACAGCATACATAGAACTGGGCCAGAACACTCTGAAGAAGAACAAAAATGGGCCAGGGTTTGCACTTCAGTCCAGGGCCCCTCTGGCTGGCTGAATGATGGTAATAAATTGCTAATGCCAAGTACCAATCATAGGAATATAATTCAGCACTTTCATGATTCTTTTCACCCTCGAAGGGATTCTTGGTTTCTGTTAATGTCTCATTTGTTTATAGGGGTAAATCTTTTCAAGACACCAAAACAGGTAATTCAGCCCTGTGATCTCTGTGCCTGACATGACCCAAACGGCCAGCAATTTTCTCCTTCTCCAGGTAAACCTGTGCAAAATTGAGGAACCTATTCAGGTAAGAACTGGCAACTCTAATTTACTCAGATACCTTTCTGCAGGAGATTCAAATATTTGCTAATGCTTACTGATAACTTCACTGGTTAGATCGAGGCATTCCCCACCCCATCTGAAAAATGTTTACCAGAAGAAATGACTCCTCAGTTTGGGTAATCTAAAAGCCTGCAAAGTGGCAATGGCCTGTCTTTCACAGCAGGTGTATCCCAACACCTATCCTCAGCTTTAAGAATCCAATATTACCTTCACTCTGTGTGCAGAATGCAGTCCTCTGAAAAGGTGATAGGGCTAATGCTACTCTAAAGAAGACTCCAGCTAAATCAGACCCCTGACTATCTCTAACACCCATAGCTTACTGCGGGTTTGGACTGCTCCAAAGTAAAACTTATAATTAAATCCTGTTGAGTTAACATTCGGAAGACCTTTCCTAAGCATAGATCTCCTAATAGATGAAAAGACTCATCAATTACAACAATACGTCATCAATCTACGACAGGTGCAAAGGCACTCTGTGAATATGGAAACAAGAGTCTTCTCCTCCCACATGGGAGGAAAATTCAGTTTCAGCTCAGCTAGGGATTTAGTCTTACTAAAGATGTGGGAGGAAGTTCTCCAGCTGACCAGCTTTCCCCAACGTGGAAAGGACCACAGCAGGACACCTGAGCTCTCCAACAGACGTTCAATGCCAAGGGATTCACAGGTGGGTACACCTGTGTGGAAGTAAAGCTGTTGCTTATTCTGGGAGCCAAATCCAAGGCTGAGGGAGGTGGGCGCGGGGCTATTTCAGCATTGATGGAGGGTGGGCTGGGGAGCTGTGCGTCTGCTCCACCTTCTCGCGTTTCTCCTGCCGCTCTAATCCCGCCTTGGCCATGAGGGAAATCGTGTTCGCGCAGGCCGGACAGTACGGGAACCAGATCGGCGCCAAGGTTGTATTTGACTCCATAAAAATTAAAATTTTGTATGACAGAAAACTGCCTCAAAGTCAAAAGTCAACAGACTGGGAAAATAGATCTGCAACGTACATGACAGACAAAAAGCTAATTTGGGATATGTATATATATACATATAAATATATATACATATAAATATATAGATAGATAGATGTAAATATCCGTTTTTAACACCATTTAAAAAAGTGTCATCCTTTCCCCATTGAACAGTGTTGACACCCTTGTTAAAAATCATGACTATATATTTTTTTCTTTATTTTTATTGCATTCGTCTTTGTGTCCGTCTCTACGCTGGTACAGCATTGTTTTGCTTACTGAAGTTTGAAACCAGGAGATGTTAGTCCTCTAACTTTGTTAGTTTTTAAGATTGATTTGGCCCCTTGGGGTATTTCGAGATTTCATCTGAATTTTAGAATAGGTTTTTCTATTTTTACAATTATTGGAATTTTTGTAGTGATTTTATTGAATCTGTAGAAGACTATAGATAACAATGGCACCTTGAAAAGATTTTGTCTTCCAGTCCATAAACACATAATGTCTTTTCATTTATTTGTGTCATCTTTAATACTTTCATGCCATGTTTATAGTTTTTGTTGCACAGGTTTTTCATTTCCTTGGTTAAATGGGTTTCTAAGTATTTTATTCTTTTGATGCTATCATACAGGATACTGTTGTCTTGATGTATTCTTCAGATAGTTTATTGTTATTGTAGAAATACAACTGATTTTTGTGTATTATTTTGTATCATGCAGCTTTGCTGAATTTTATTTATTGCATCTGACACTTTATTTCACAGAAACTAAAAGATTTTTAATATATAAAGTTATGTCATCTGCAAACAGATAATTTTACTTTTTAAAAAAATTGGAATATCTTTAATTATTTTGCTCACCTTACTGTTTTAACTAACCAGAACCTTCAGTACTATATTAAATAGAAGTAGTAAAAGCAGGCATCCTTGTTTTTGCTCTTAGGGTAAAAGCTTTCAGTCTTTCACCATGTTACCTGTGTTTTCTTATTTTGTTTTGTTTTTTGTATAGCATTATGTTAAGGTGTTTTGTTTCTTTTTATAGTTTATATTTTATCATGAATGTGGGTTAAATTTTGACAAATGATTTTTCTTCTTTGATTAAGATGATGACATGAGGATTTTTTCCTTCTTTATGTTAATGTGATATTATGCTGATTTTCATGTGTTGGAACATACTTTTATTTCAGGAGTCAATTATACTCATTCATAGTGTATAATCCTTTTAATGTACTGCTAAGTTTGAGTTGCTGGTATTTCGTTGAGGATTTTTGCATCAGCATTTATAAGGGATGTTTGTAGTTTTCTTATGGTGCCTTTGTCTGGCTTGGTGTCAGGGTAATATGGGACTTATAGAATAAGTTAGAAAAAATTATCTCCTCTTCAAAGTTCTGAAAAAGTGGTGTTAATTCTGCTTTAAACATTGGGTAGAATTCAACAGTGAAGCCCTCTGCTCCAGGCTTTTCTTTGTTGCTGGGTTTTTGATTACTGATGCAATCTTCCTGCTGAATCTCCTTGCTGAATAGGTTTAGGTTTATTCAACTTTTCTGATTCAGTCTTAGTAGGTTTTTTGTTTCTAGGAATTTGTTCATTTTATTTAGACTATTCAATTTTTTAATGTATAGTTCCTTATGGTACTCTCCTACATTCCTTTTTTACTCCAAAAATTTGTTGGTAATGTACCCATTTCATTTTTGAGTTTAATAATTTGAATAGTGCCTTTTTTTGTTAGTCAATCTAGATAAAATTTTGTCAGTTTTGATCTTCTTCAGAGAAAAAACTAGGTTTTGTTGAGTTTTGATATTGTTTTTCTATTCTCTATTTCACTTGTTTCCACTGTTATCTTTATCATTTTTTTAATTTTGCTAGCTTTTAGTTGTCCCTCTTTAATAGTCCCTCTTTTTCCCTCTGTTTTTAGTTCCTTAGGAGTAAAGTTGTTGATTCGGTATCTTATTTTTTATAATCACTTATAGCTATAAATTTTTCCCTTATGGTACTGTTTTTGATGTATTTCTTAACTTTTGGGATTTCATGTTTTTAATTTGTCTCTAGATATTTTCTATTTTCTCTTGTGATTTCTTCTTTTATCCATCCTTGAGTGTTTCATACCTATATTTTTAGACATAAAATGTGTAACCTACAAAATTTTCTTGATTTGTTAGTTTTATTTGTTGTAAGTTTTTATTTCAGAATTAAGTGTGTGTATCAACATTTGTTATGTTCTCATAAACTTTGTAATACCTGGAGATTCCTGGTCCACATATGTAAGTCTATACATGAATATTATTTTGAAGCGTTTAACCTTCTGTTTTAATATTTCAAAGGTCTAAATGAAATTGAGATTTTGGTTTCTGAGATGAAATCATGGTAGGTGACTGAGAAATGCTTAAAAATTAGCCAGAAATTAAAATTAAGTTAAAGTTTACCTTCAAGATTCAACCTGAATAAGTCACCCTGTTTTGCTGGAATAAAGAATAAGTCTTTAATGGTATAAAAGGAAACTTCAAAGAATGTTTTTCTTTCCCCAGTTGACATATAAATTAAAAGATGTAAACAATTTTTATGGCCTCATGCATTTTTTACTTTAGAATTCCAACTTTTTCTGGTTAAAATTTTTCCAAAAATATTCCTGTGTATTTGAAAGACAATTTTTTAGTTGAAATGCTTAAGCAGTTAAATAAGGCCATGAAAGTTTCTTGAACTTGTGGGAATCCATGAGAAAATCTGACATTATGTTCTATTCTCTTGGAAGGTAGAAATATCGTTTGACTTCTGTTTTGCTGACAAGAAATGTGCTGAGCAAGACTACCTGGGACAATGACCTCACACATGGAAAACGTTGGAACTCATCTGCTTCCAATCTGCTTTTTTCCAAAAATTAGGGAAGTTCAGTTTTCCCTTCGATACTCTCTGTTACTACAAATCCCAATGCCAGGGCTGTCCTGCTACTACAAGTGACAATGACAAATATAGGCCTGAAGAAAGATGAACTGATGGCATTCCCAGCTTATTACCTCTCCTTGGGGGCCTTATCTCACGTACATGGATTCAACTCATAGACTCAGCTGGGTGAGGATCTATTATTCAGCTACATTAGAAGTGACTGCTTAAGACTCAGTTGTGTGGTGAAATGAGGCAGAATTTTCTCAATGAAGGGTTAGGAGAATTTTCTCTTCAGAATTACAATCTTACTATCACCAAATCATAGCTAAAATGGGGAAATTATTCAAGAAGAAATAGAAATGTAATCTTATGAGGACATAAATTTAGAGATTTGTTGAGAGCTCTTCATAATTTTATGGTGTTCTCTTTGAGCTGAGATTATTGTTGACTTTTCATTATAATGTATTAGCTGTTCTAGACTTTATGTATTTATGTAAAGTTTTCTTTGTTGTACTTTATGTTCTGTGATATATTGGCAGACCATGCAGGTTTGTTACATAGTTATACAAGTGCCATGGTGGTTTGCTGCACCTATCAACCCGTCATCTACATAGGTATTTCTCTTAACGCTATTCCTCCTCTAGCCTCCCACCCCACGACAGGCCCCAGTGTGTGATCTTCCCCTCCCTGTGTCCATGTGTCCTCATTGTTCAACTCCCATTTATGAGTGGGAAAATGCAGTGTTTGGTTTCCTTTTCTTTTTCTTTCCCTCTGTCTCTCTCTCTTTTTTTTGAGACAATGTTTCACTCTTGTTGCCCAGGTTGGAGTGTAATGGCATGATCTCGGCTCAACCCAGCCTCTGCAGCCTGGGTTCAAGTGATTCTCCTGCCTCAGCCTCCCAAGTAGCTATGATTACAGGTATGTGCCAACATGCCTGGCTAATTGTTTGTATTTTAAGTAGAGACGGGGTTTCTCCATGTTGGTCAGGCTGATCTCAAACTCACCTCCTCAGCCTCCCAAAGTTCGGAGACTACAGGCATGAGTCACTGCTCCTGGCCTGGTTTTCTTTTCTTGTGTTAGTTTGCTGAGAATGATGGTTTCCAGCTTCATCCATGTCCCTGGAAAAGACATAAATGCATAGTATTCCATGGTGTATATGTGCCACATTTTCTTTATCCAGTTTATCATTAATGGGCATTTGGGTTGGTTCCAAGTCTTTGCTATTGTGAATAGCGCTGAAATAAACATGCAGTGCTGAAATAAACATAAAGTGCATGTGTCTTTATAGTATAATAATTTATAATGCTTTGGGTATATACCCTATAATGGGATTGCTGTGTCAAATGGTATTTATGGTTCTACATCTTTGAGGAATTTTCACACTGTCTTCCACAATGACTGAACTAATTTACACTCCTACCAACAGTGTAAAAGCATTCCTATTTCTCCACAGCCTCATCAGCATCTGCTGTTTCCTGACTTTAACAATCGCAATTCTAACTGGCGTGAGATGGTATCTCATTGTGGTTTTGATTTGCATTCATCTAATGACCAGTGATGATGAGCTTTTTTTCATGTTTGTTGGCCGCATAAATGTCTTCTTTTGAGAAGTGTCTGCTTGTTTCCTTTGGCCACTTTTTGATGGGGCTTTTTTTTTCCTTGTAAATTTGTTTAAGTTCTTTGTAGATTCTGGATATTAGCCCTTTGTCAGACAGATAGATTGCAAAAATATTCTCCCAATCTGTAGGTTGTCTGTTCACGCTGATGATAGTTTATTTTGCTGTGCAAAAGCTCTTTAGTTTAATTAGATCCCATTTGTCAATTTGGGCTTTTGTTGCCATTGCTTTTGGTTTTATAGTCACAAAGTCTTTGCCCATGCCTATGTCCTGAATGGTATTGCCTAGGTTTTCTTCAATGGTTTTTATGGTTTTAGGTCTTATGTTTAAGTCTTTATTCCATCTTGAGTTATTTTTTGTGTAAGGTATAAGGAAGAAGTCCAGTTTCAGTTTCTGCATATGGCTAACCAGTTTTCCCAACATGATTTATTAAATAAGGAATCATTTCCCCATTGCTTGTGTTTGTCAGATTTGTCAAAGATCAGATGGTTGTATGTGTATGGTCTTATTTCAGAGTTCTCTATTCTGTTTCATTGGTTGTTTTTGTACCAGTAACATGCTGTTTTGGTTACTGTAGCATTATAGTGTAGTTTGAAGTTGGGTAGTGTAATGCTTCCAGCTTTGTTCTTTTTGCTTAGAATTGCCTTGGCTATTTGGGCTCTTTTTTGGTTCATGAGAATTTAAAAATACTTTCTTCTAATTCTGTTAAGAATTTCATTGGTAGTTTAATGGGAATAGCATTGAATTCTTTTATAAATTACTTTGGGCAGTATGGACATTTTCAGGAATGAATTCTTCCCTATCTATGATCGTGGAATGATTCTCCATTTGTTTGTGTCCTATCTGACTTCTCTGAGCAGTGGTTTGTAGTCCTCCTTGAAGAGGTTCTTCACTTCTCTTGTTAGCTGTATTCCTATGTGTTTTATTCTTTTTGTAGCAATTGTGAATGAATTTCATTCACGATTTGGCTCTCTACTTGCATATTGTTTGTTTATAGGAATACTAGCAATTTTTGCACACTGATTTTGTATCCTGAGATTCTGTTGATGTGGTTTATCAGCTTAAGAATCTCTTGGGCTGAGATGATCGGGTTTTCTAGATATAGGATCATGCCATCTGCAAACAAAGATAATTTGACTTCATCTCTTCCTATTTAAATACCTTTATTTCTTTCTCCTACCTGATTGCCCTGGCCAGAAATTCCAGTACTACGTTGAATAGGAGTGGTGAGAGAGGCCATCCTTTTCTTGTGTCAGTATTCAAGGGGAACGCTTCCAGCTTTTGCTCACTCAGTATGATATTGGCTGTGGGTCTGTCATATATGGCTCTTATTATTTTGAGTAGTGATCTTTCAATACCTAGCTTATTGAGAGTTTTTAACATGAAGGGATGTTGAATTTTACTGAAGGCCTTTCCTGCATCTATTGAGATAACCGTGTTGTTTTTGTGTTTAGTTCTGTTTATGTGATGAATTACATTTATAGATTTGCCTGTGTTGAACCGACTTTGTATCCCAGGGATGAAGCCGTCTTGATCATGGTGGGTCAAGGTACCCTTATCAGTCTTAAGTTCAGTCTGTTTACATAATCTCGTATTTCTTGAAGGTTTTGTTGCTCTTTCTTTTTTATTCTTCTTTCTCTATACTTCTCCTCCTGTCTTATATCAGACAGATAGTTTTGAAGCTCTGAGATTCTTTCCTCCACTTGGCCTATTCTGTGAGTGATAGTTGTGGTTGTGTTGTGAAGTTCTCATGTTGTGTTTTTCAGCTCCATCATGTCAGTTATGTTCCTCTCTAAACTGAATATTCTGGTTATCAGCTACTGTGTTCTTTTATGATTTTTAGCTACATGCATTAAGTTAGAACGCGCTCCCTCAGCTTAGAGAAATTTGTTATTACCCACTTCCTAAAGCCTACTTTTGTCAATTCAGCCATCTCAGCCTCGGGTCAGTTCTGTGCCCTTGCTTGGGAGGTGTTGTTGTCATTTAGAGGAGAAGAGGCATTCTGCCTTTTTGAGTTTTCAGCGTTTTTGTGTTGAAGCTTTCTCATCTTTGTGGGCTTATCTACCTTTGATCTTTGACGTTGCTGACTTTGTACAGAGTTTTTCATGGGGTCGTTTTGTTGATGTTGTTGTTGTTGTTTTCTGTTTGTTTTTAACAGTCAGACCTCTCTTCCCTAGGGCTAGGGCTGCTGTGGTTTTTGGGGGTCCACTGTGGACACTAGTCACATCAGTCTCTCCTGCACCTGGAGGTATCACCAGTGAAGGCTGTAAAACAACAAAGATGGCAACCTGTTCCTTCCTCTGGGAGCACCAGTCCAAGGGATTACTGACTTGATGCCAGCTGGAACCCTCCTGTAGGAGGTGTCTGGAGACCCCGGTTGGGAGGTCTCACCCAGTCAGGAGGAACAGGATCAGCGACTGCTTAAAGAAGCAGTCTGGCTGACCTTTGGCAGAGCAGGTGTGTTGTTCTGACCCCCAGGACTCTCCAGAGACAGCAGGCTGGAAAAGTTCAGTTGGCTGAACTGGAGAGACAGCAGCTACCCCTCTCCCTGTGGACTTCATCCCAGGGAAAAATTAGAGTTCTGTCCATAGAACTCTGGCTGGAGTTGCTAAAATTCTATGGGGAGGCCCTGTCCAGTGAGGAGGGATGGATTTTGGTCTCACTTAAAGAAGCAGCCTGGCCACGATCGGTCACAACAGCTGCACTATGTTATAGGGGACTCTTCCTGTTCCCTGGTGCCAGCAGGCTAGAGTGGTCAACTCAAATCAAAGATAGAGCAGCTGCCTCTCTCCCTGCAAACTCGGTCCTCCTCTGGCTTTCTCCAGCCTGCTGCGACTGGCCAGCTGGAATTCCAAGCCAATGGGTATTGTGAGGTGCTGTGGGAGTGGGGCCTCAGAATGATGTCACCTGGCTCCCTGGATTCAGCCCCCTTCCTAAGGGAATGCAGAGATGTATCTCCCGCTTTGCTGGAATTCTCGGGGCAGAGTATGCAAAATTCCTGGGTTTCCATGCATGCCCCAGTAAGCCGGCAAGCACTCTGCTGAGACTCCACACAGCTTTTGCTTCAGACCCAAGGCCGTGGTGGCTGAGCTCATGAAGGGACTTCCTGATTTGCAGGTTACAAAAATCCATTGCAGAAGCATGGTTTCCCGGGCAGAGTCACACAATTACTCATAGCCTCCTTTGCCTGCGAGTGAGGGCTCAGCTAGCTCTGTGCCACACCTGGGTGGATCATTGACTCACTTGCTTTTCCTGACTCTCTGTGGGTCAAGCTGTCTGCCTAGTCAGTCCCAATGCAAGAACCTGAATACCTCAATTGAAGGTGCTGAATTCACTCACAGTTTTCATTGCTCTCTGTGAAAGCCACGGGCCACAGCTGCTTCTAATCGGCCAGCTTGGCCCCATCTAAAGTATGATTTTGCAATACATGGGATGTTTTAAGTACGTAACAATAATGATATTTATTACAAATGTATTTTGTCTCAATGTGATACACAAATTGCTAATAAATCAATTATTTTTTGGTTACCACAAAGCTATCTGGAAATGTAACGTCTGCCATTTATAAAATTTTTGTAGAGTTAATAGAACTTTACTTGAAGGAAGGCTGGCAATATGCATCAAGACTTCAAGCACTGGCAGTGAATTTGTGGAGTTTGAAGTGTTACTCACATCTTGTTACTGGGATTATAAATTAGTACAAACTATATCAATTGTGATTAAACAATATATACCAAAATTATAAATGGAAATACCTTCTGATTCAGCAATTTCGTTTCCAGAAACTTACCCTACAGACATACTCATGGTGCCTGGAATTATGTATGAATGGGAGAAAGTATTATACCATCTTTTTAATTAACAAAAGTCTAGAAATCACCTTAATGTTTATCAATCACATTAATGATTATCACCTTACTGTTTATTGAAATTATGGTTATTCATATGATAGAATACTATGCAGCTATTTGAAAAAATAAATTTTAAAAGGATGCTCAAAAATGATGTCCAAGATATGTTACAAAGTAATAATTCTGGGTGCAGAGGCAATTGTGTGATATGCCTCCATTCCTATAAAATCAGAATGTATATAAATTCATAGAGTATCTCTATTAACTTGTAACTGTTACAAAATTCAAAGTTAATGCAAGCAAGGCCTTTCTTTTTTAATGCTAAGACTCCAAGGAACTGCACAACATTTGAGAATTTCCAACACATGCCAATCTACCTTTGATCCTACAGATTTTAGGAAATGAAGCTCTTGAAAAATCAAGCATTAATATTCCTAGCTACAGTTGTTTGGGACATCATAATTAGAATGATCCATTCTTTGAAAGTCTGTAAAATTTGCTCATACAATCATCTGGGCCTTGTCCTTCCTTTGTGAAAGATTTTATTTTACTAGAGGTTTTATGTTCTTCATGTTATAGTACTTCTTAGGTTTTCTATTTCTTCTTGATTTTTGAGTCAATTTTGGTACCACTTACCACCCCACAGGGTGCTTGGGCTCAGAACACATCAGTCAAAGAAAGAGAGAAGAAAGGAAGGCAGGAAGGAGGAAGGAAGAAAGGAAGGAAAGAAGGGGGCAAAGAAGGAAAGAGAGAAGGAAGGAAAGAATGAGAGAAGGAAGGATGGAGGGAGAGAAAGATGGAGAGAGAGAGAAAGAAAGAGAGAGGGAAATGAGAGAGAAAGAAGGAAGGAGGGAGAGAAACAGGGAAACGGAAAGAAGGAAAGAAACAAGGAAGCAGGGAGGGAGAGAAAGAAGAAGGCAGAGGAAGGAAGAAAGGAAGGAATGAGGGCCGGAAGGAAGGGAGAGAGAGAGGGAGGGAGGGAAAGAAAGAGAGAAAGTTGAAAGGTGGAGATGGGAAGAGAAGAGGAGCCAGCCACAGGCTACAGGCTCTTTGTTCACTCTTTTAGTTGACCCAGGCAGTTCTGCTTTTTAAATATTCCACCTTCTGCCATGAGTTACACTGTTCAATATCCATTCCTCAGAGCATTCAAAGGTCTATGTGTGCCCTGCCGTGATGGAGCATGGCTTCAGCTCCCAAACACAACTCTCAGCCAAAATATTCATGACTGGTCCCTCCCATATACTCATCAATCCCCCATGTACGGTCTGCATTTGTCCCCCAGAGCTCAATTGTTGGAAACTTAATCCTCTATGTGACAGTGTTGAGATGTGGGGCCTAATAAGAGTGATTGGTTTATGAGATTCTGTCCCCATGCATGGATTAATGTCACTATCTCAGGAATAGGTTAGTTATCTTGGAGGTAGGTTAGTTACCTTGGGATTGGGCTTGTATAAAAAGCAAGTTCAGCCCCTTTTGCTCTCTTTCTTTCTCCAAGTCTTGCTCAGCTGCCTTCAGCCATGAGATAACACAGCAAGAATGCCCTCACCAGATGCAGAGCCCTCATCCTTGGACTTCCTAGCCTCCAGAACTCTAAGAAATAAATTTCTTTTCTTTATAGATTCTCTAGTGTATGGTATTCTGTTATAGCAGCACAAAATGGGTTAAGATGTCCCATTACAGGGAGAGTGCTGTATCCACAGGGTTGAGATCATTGACTTAGGAATTGGAGTCTTATACAACATCCCTATGGGAGTTGGCCTCCATATTCCCTAACTTCCAGGAATCTCAAATGGTTATCTCAGAACAAAATATAGCCCAGATATTTTGCATTTGGCAATATTGCCCACTTTTCTACAACTTTATCATGGCAGCTTTGATGTGATCACTTCTATGATCCCTGAAAAGATATGAGTCCAAGATCCTGCAAGGTTACAATCCAAGGATAGAAGAGCCTAGAAAAGGGTCCCATCACCTAGGTGATCAGTGCAGCGATATGTCACAAAGCCCCCGTAGGCAGAGCCTAGACAAGAGTTACATCACCTGGGTGACAGGCAAACAACAATGGCAACTTATTTTCATCCCCACTTCAGTCTTTGAGGTTAGACAGACCTGGATTCAAATCCAAGCTCCACCCCTCGCTGTGTGACCTTGCTCATGCTCCTAACCTCTCTGAGACTTGACTCTTCATTTGTGAAATGAGGATGAAGCCCCTTCTCTCAAGGGCTGTGGCAAGGATGAAATGAGTCATGCATTCATCAGGACAGGTGACGCAGTGTGACAAAAAAGCCCCCAAACCTCAGTGGCTTCAACAGCAAAGTTGACTTATTTTCTTTTTTTTTTTTTCAGGGTGTGGGGTGCGGTGGATGGAATCTCGCTGTGTCGCCCATGCTGGAGTTCAGTGGTGCAATCTCAGCTCACTTCAACCTCCACCTCCTGAGTTCAAGAGATTCTCCTGCCTCAGCCTCCTGAGTAGCTGGGGCTACAGGCGCCTGCCACCACACCCGGCTAATTTTTTTGTATTTTTAGTAGAGACTGGATTTCACTATCTTAGTCAAGATGGTCTTGATTACCTGACCTTATGATCTGCCCACCTCAGCCTCTCAAGGTGCTGGGATTACCGGTGTGAGCCACCGCACCCGGCCTTGACTTCTCAATTAATTTCACATCCATCATGGGTCAACAAGGGGGCTCTGGTGGTCGTAGTCATTCAGAGACTCAAACAGATAGACCTTATCCCAGAAGATGCTCCCACAGTTCCAGAAACAGAGCAAAGAAAACACAATCAGCCATGAACCACTTCTTAAATCCCCTGCCCGGGAGGGATACACATTTCATCTGTCAGAGCTGTTGCCCAAAATGTCTCAGGTGGCCGGGCACAGTGGCTCACATCTGTAATCTCAGCCTTTTGGGAGGCATAGGCGGGCAGATATCCTGATGTCAGGAGTTGAAGACCAGTCTGACCAACATGGAGAAACCCTATCTCTACCAATAATACGAAAGTTTGCCGGTCATTGTGGTGGGTGCCTGTTAGCCCCAGCTACTCTGGAAGCTGAGGCAGAAGACTCACTTGGACCTGGGAGGCAGAGATTTCAATGAGCTGAGACCAGGCCACTGCACCCCAGCCTGAGTGACAGAGTGAGACTTCATCTCAAAAAAAAAATAAAAAGTCTCAGGCTGTGTCTGAACTAGGAAGGTAGAAAGAATAGTCATTTCAGTTGCCCCAAACCATCGAAACAAAGATGCAGATCGTTGATGTAAAATTACAATTAGTTCCTACCCACTCCTTTTCAGCTTCTCTTCGTTGCTATGAGCCAGCGTCTCCAGTGTCAGTTTTCAGTCTGTTGCCTCCCAGCTCCTAGTGCACGTTTCAATAAGTGCACTGTGATAAACTGGGAAACACCGTTCAATATACCCTCTGGAAATGAACATTCTGCAGGCATCTAGGTAGAGGATGGAGAGACTGCAGGGGTCAAGAGCTCTCTGGCTGGGCCTTGATCATGTTCAAGCCCCAACCACAGACCTAGGCATGGTCCCTCAGCCACCTTGTAGCCTTGGCTTGCAATATCTTGACATGGAAACCAAAACGCAGCAGGGACCATGTGATCAGAAAGTTCCTGAAATTTTCCCAGACCCCCTATAGTACCCCTTGTGCAATCTGCACACAGTGACCTGTATTCTAGAGGATGCACACAGAACTGCCATTTCTTCTGGCAGACACTGCGGGACTCACGCATTCTGGAGGCTTCCTTCCCTACAAAGGCAGCCAGACTCCCGCCATGCATCCCTGCACCAGCGATTCACGGCCAGCTCCCTCACCTGCACTCCAGTGGCTCGTGGCCAGCTCCCTCACCTGCCACAACGGCTCATGGCCTGCTCCCTCCCCTTCACAACAGCGGTTCATGGCCAGCTCCCTCCTCTGCATTCCAGCAGCTCACGGCTGGCTCCCTCACCTGCACCAGTGGCTGACAGCAGGCTCCCTCACCTGCACTCCAGTGGGTGGCCTAGTGCTTGTGCAAAAGCTGCTGACGAGCTCCAGCCTGCCCAAATCCACAAACGTCTCATATGTGGTGGCTGAACCATATTTTATGACGTCCGAACACCTTTCAAATCTGTACTTCCTTGGGTACCTCCCTCTGCACTAGGGCACAAGGCAGAGTTGCTTTATGTCTTACGGTGACTCTTTTATCATAGTTGCAATCCTTTATACTACACTTCCCCTTTAGACACACTATGTGGTTTCTATCTCTTGATGGAACCCAGGCTGCTACACAACTTAACCCATGCAATTGCACTTCATTGGTTCTTCACCATTGGCCCAAGATCATGCTCCACCACCCCTCTCTGCCCCCTGGCTTTCTTTCCTTAAGTGAAATCCCTAAACGCCCTCTTTGTGCTCAAAGCTTACCTGCTCTTCCTTCCCTATATTCTTGTCCAGACACAAAAATCTGATGCTCTGGCAAATACAGAATTGGGGAGAAGGCAGGGGAATCATTTATCCTCCTTTAGGTAAGCACTGAGGGTTATGTCATTCCATTGTGTGAGGAATAAATAAATGGGGCATAGAGAGCTGCCATGATTTGCCTAGACCAATGAAGTTGTCATGGCTGAAGTGGAACAAAGGTTTAGGTGTCCCGAATATCAGTCCAGCTCCTATGCCTTCAGAACATGCCATGGAGGGAGTCACCAAGGGACCCCACTTATGCTGAGCACTCAGGGGTACCCAGGTGCTGAGAGTGGGGATGTGACAGGCTGAGTTGACTCAGTCAAGTCCTCCTACACCAAATAAGGATGGAAACCCTCACATAATAGAGAGGGAACAAAGCCAGGAACTATTAAGAGGCTGATGCCTGGAAGGCCTGGGAAGAATGACAGGGAGATTGGAGCAGAACAGAGGCCCTAAATGGGGACAAGGGGAAGGAAGTGGCATCAGTGGCCAAATGGCACCTGCCCACTGCACAGAGGCTGGAGACTTGAGTTCCATCTAGTCCTTATCAACTACAATCATTCTGCCCTATGGCTCAACGAGTCCTGGAGAAAATGTGTTTTCTGCAGTCTGGGGAGGTGAGAATAAAACAATTCAGCCTTAAGAAGTTGAAAGCCCAGGAAATCATAGCACGTGGAGATGAGATTCATATGTAAACTTCCTGCCCTTGACTTCTGGTTTGGCCACGTGACTCACTTTGGCCAGTGGATGTGGTAAAGTGGTAGTTTGCCCATTCTCAGCCTGGGTGGTGAGCTAAGAGACATTCACATTTCCCTTTGTTCTTTTCACTCCTGCCATTGCCATGAGAAGAAGGCACCCTGGCAGGCCCCATACCCAGGAGGATCAGAGACACTTGGAGCAGATCCAGCTCAGCCACCACAGTTCGAGCTGAAACCTCCCAAGAAACCCATGCCCATGAGTGAGAAATGGTGACCTATGGTCGTAGGCCTCTGAGTTGTGGGGTTATTTGTTACAAAACGAGAGTTAACTAATAGAGATTTCTACCTCATATCCCTATGAATCAAAGAACAAAGGAAATAAAACAAAACGTGAAAAGCAGATTTCCAATTTTTAGAAGAAAACAGAGGACAGATCTTATGACACTAAGCAGAGAAAAGCTTTTTTTAATATGACACAAAACACAGACACCATAAAAGAAATTACTGATAAATTCAATCGTATTAAATGTAGAAGCTTTGATGTGACAAAAGAGGCAATGAATAAAGTTAAAAGACAAAGACAGTGCATGATATGGTTTGGCTGTGTGTCTCCACCCAAATCTCATCTTGAATTGTCCTCCCATAATTGTCCTGTGTCGTGTGAGGGACCTGGTGGGAGATAATTGGAATCATGGGGGCGGCTCCCCCATACTGTTCTCCTGGTAGTGAATAAGTCTCATGAGAACTGACAGTTTTATCAGGGGGTTCCACTTTTGCATCGTCCTCATTTTTCTCTGGCCACCGCCATGTAAGAAATGCCTTTCACCTCCCACCATGATTCTGAGGCCTCTTCAGTCATGTGGAACTGTAAGTCCAATTAAACCTCTTTTTCTTCCCAGTCTGGGGTATCTCTTTATTGGCAGTGTGAAAATGGACTAATATAGTGCACCAAAAGGGAAAACATATTTGTAAGGTATTTGGCCAAAAAAGCGTTGATATCCAGATCATTAAAATCAAAATTGGCCAGACGTGGTGAGTCATGCCTGTAATCCCAGCACTTTGGGAAGCTGAGGCAGGTGGATCACCTGAGGTCGGGAGTTCGAGACCAGTCTGACCAACGTGGAGAAACCCTGTCTCTACTAAAAATACAAAATTAGCCAGGCGTGGTGGCACTTACCTGTATTCCCAGCTACTCAGTAGGCTGAGGCAGGAGAATCACTTGAACCCAGGAGGCAGAAGTCGTGGTGAGTTGCAATCATGCCATTGCACTCCCACCTAGGCATCAAGTGCAAAACACCATCTAAAAAAAAAAAAAAAAAGCACTTACAAGTCAGCAAGGAGAAGCCAAAGACCCAACAGACATATGGGACAGGAGCAATTCACAGAGGAGGAGACCCGAAAGGCTGGGAAAATCAAGGCAGGCATTCAGCTGCACAGCAAAATCCACAAACAATATCAGAAAGTGCGATAACAAATATTGACGAAGATGAGTGAAGACGGATGTGCGCACTGCTGGCGAGGGTCATAGTGAGGTCTCCAGCCCCAAGGTCATCTGGCTGTGCTTCCTAGGAAGAAAGGGCTGACAACAGACCTGTCCCAAGACTCCAAGCCTCACCAGGTTGTGTGCAGGCCTTGGACCAGAACATCAGCATCACCTTGGGGTGGGGGTTGCAGGGGGGGTCGCTCGTCCTCTCCTCACCAGAAATGCAGAATTCTAGATTCATCTGGAAGACATAGTTGAAGGGAAAAGCAACTTTCAGGAGAGTATGTACGGACTGATATTTGTATAAAATTGCAAAAACAGACCAAAGAGAACTATCTATTCTTCATGGACAGGCACACTAGGTATTAAACATGGATGTAAAGACACACATTGACTTCAGGATAGTGGGGAAGGAGGCGGTAACTGGCTTAGAAAAGGGACATATAACTCGAGAGTCAGCATAAACAAGGCTGAATCCGTAGTTTTCTTCCCTTAAACTCCGAGCAAATGCATCCAAAAGCTACCACGTTTGAATTTTAACTGGGAGGTACATGAAAGTTTGATGTCATTATGCCCTACATATTCCTGTGTGTTTGTAATATTGAGCCATACTTTTTAAACACTTGACACAGCATGAAAGGAAGCTTGCCTACATGGTAACAATGGTTATCTTTAGGTAGCAGAATTCAAGACTGCTTCTTTTTCTTTTTATTCCTGCTTGTATATTATCTCTATTTCCCTGTGTGAGGATTTAAGACTGTTTTGATGAAAAGGCTAGTATTCTAACTCCATGCATCATAAGCACACACCGTGCCCTGGCTGGCAGGACGGGGAAGAGGGAGCATGTCTATTCACCTGGCCAGCCCTAGGCAACCCTGCAGAGAAAGACACAGGCACTTCCCCTCTGCAGTCAAAGAGTTAAGAAGGCTTGATGTGAAATGAATCATTCCAGGGGAGCTAAATCCCGGCCTTATCTAATTCTGTATCCTGAGGCTGACTAATTTAAACTCAAAAATAAAATAAACATCATCTTTAAATAGGGATTAAATACTCAGGAGGACCCTAGTTGAACAAACTGACATACATTTTATGGTATGGATTCAGGGGGCCCGGGGTGGGGCGAGGGGTGTCTGTGGGGATGCTCTCTGAGCTAAGGTGAGAAAATCACCAGTGCTCCTGGATTCCGGAGTGCATTCACCTTTAGCTTCTTTTCTGGATACCGGCAGAAAACCAAAGAGCCACCCTGTGGCAGGATCTTCACACAGGAAGTGGGCTTGTGCCCTGTGTCCCTGAGGGAGAAGGGATTAGTGGAGGGACTAGGTGAAGAGTTTGGAGGAAGTCCCTGATGTTCTTAGAAAACAGTAGGAAAGAGATTCCCTTGCCTGGGCATTGTTCCCAAATAGGAGACAAGAGCATGAATTAAAAACAGAGACTCCCAGCTCCCTCCATGTTCACTGAGTTCAGAAGGGAACCCAGGGAGGTGAGGCAACGAAAACATTGAGGGGCTGACATGTGCCTGGAGGGACCCACGAACCTGAGTCAGGCATGAGAGTGGGCAGCTGGTGGATTCTTCCAGGCCTGCATCACAAAGCTATGCGGACGTCCCAAGAACAAGCCATGTCTGCAGAGGCCTCTACTGCATCCCTGCCTCGTGGGCACAATGTCACAGAACAGAATTACATCATGTGGGAGACCATGGGCAGTGTGGTTGTCATAATGGAGCTGGACCCAGAAGCTCCCAGACCCAGGTACAGCTATTTCTCTGGTATTGTCAATGTTTTTGTGCCCCTAAAATCCGTGTGTTGAAACCTAACACCTGATAGGTTAGGTTTGAATTAGGAGGAGGCAAAGACTTTAGGAAGTGATTTCATCATGAAAGCAAAGACCCCATGAATGGGATAAGTGGCTTTGTAAAAGGGAGCCAAGGGAGCTTGTTCTCCCCTTCCACCATGTGAGGACACAGCTAGGAGGTGCCTTCTATAAGGAACAGGCCCTCAACAGACACTACCTTGACCTTCCACTTGCCAGCATCCAGACCTATGAGACATAAATTTCTGCTGCTTATAAGCCCTCTTGGCTAAGGTATTTTGTTACAGTAGCCCAAATGCAATAAGACAGCCTCTGACCATCTTGAGCAATTCACTTTCTGCTGAACTCTCCACAGATTTAACTGTGATGAAATCCCTTCAACAGATGTATATTGAACACCTACTGTGTATAAGGACACACTGTGTTATTGGATGGGTATAAAGCAAGTCACAGTTCCCCAGAGGTAGGCTCTGCAATAGCTGAAGAGCAAATCCAAGTTGCTGTGGCCAGTGGCGGAAGGGGTGGGTGTCAGAGAAGAAGAGAACATGCTAGAGTCCATGTCTGCAGCAATATTGGAACGTCTAATGGATGGTTACCAAAGTAGTGACTTCTCATCTTCTTACAAAAACTCATAGTTGTCCCTGTGTAAAGTCTTCCCAGAAGTGCAGGGCAGTTGAGAATATGCAGATCAGAAAAGAGAAGAGGACAGACAGAACACATTGTTGGCATCAGCAGCCACGGACTTCCTGCAGAAAGGCAAGCATTTCTCCTGGATCCCTGGGTAGCAGATAAACGTACTGAAATACATTTGTTGGCTATTTGATACACGGACTTTGAACATTTGCAGACCGAGAGGCTGAAAATCTTCTCCAACCAAATGGTGTGGGGCGTGGAAGTACAGAAAGGGATCAAAGGAGGAGGAAAACAGAGCAATGAGAAGGGAGCTCTCAGCATGACCAACATAGAGACCTGGGTCTCTGCTACCAACAATGCAAGCTAATGTATAATGATTGCAGGTCTGCAAACAGCAGGCTTTCCATATCACATGTGACAAGCTCTGATGACAAACCTGTGTGACAGGTATTGTTGTCAGAGGCAGAGAGTTGCTAAATAATCACACGCAACTGGTGGAATGCTGGAGAGTTTGGTTTTAATTGGTCATCTTCCTGTTTGCTTTCTATTTGTCCCATCTGTAGTTTCTTCTCCTTTTCTTCTTTCTCTGACTTCTTTGGAATTTGTTGAGTATTTTTATTTCATTTAATCTTCTTTTTTGACCTTTTACATCTAACTATTTTTGCTTCATTTGGTTTTGACTTTTAATCATTGCTCTATGGTTTATGGTATATCATATGGTTTGGATCTGTGTCCCTTCCCAAATCTCATGTGGAAATGTAATCCCCAATGCCAAACGTGAGGCCTGGAGGGATGTGATTGGATCATGGAGCCAGTTTCTCATGGTTTAACACCATCCCCGCTTGGTACCACATAGCGAGTGAGTTCTCACAAGATCTGGTTGTTTAATAGTGTGTGGCAACTCCCCCTCTCTCTCTTCCTCCTGCTCCAGTCACATAAGATGCGCCTGCTTCCCCTTTGCCTTCTGTCATGATTGTAAGCTCCCTGAGGCCTCCCCAGAAGCCGAGCAGATGACAGAATCACGTTTCCTGTGCAGCCTGCAGAACTGTGAGCCAATTAAACCTCTTTTCATCATAAATTCCCCAGTCTCAGACTTTTTTTTTTGAGACTTACGCTCACTCTGTCTCCCAGGCTGCAGTGCAGTTGTGCGATCTCGGCTCACTGCAACCTCCGCCTCCCTGGTTCAAGTGATTCTGCTGCCTCAGCCTCCCAAGTAGCTTAGCTGGGACTACAGGCATATGCCACCAAGCCCACCTAATTTTTTTTGTATTTTTAGTAGAGACAGGGTTTCACCATATTGGCCAGGATGGTCTCAATCTCTTGAACTCATAATACACCCGCCTCAGCCTCCCAAAGTGCTGGGATTACAGGCGAAAGCCAACATGCCCAGCCCCAGTCTCAGACATTTCTTTTTTTAAAATTTATTTATTATTATTTTTAAATTATTATTTTTATACTTTAATTTTTAGGGTACATGTGCACAACGTGCAAGTTTGTTACATATGAATACATGTGTCATGTTGGTGTGCTGCACCCATTAACTCGTCATTTAGCATTAGGTATGTCTCCTAATACTATCACTACCCCCTCCCCCCAACCAACAACAGTCTCTGGTGTGTGATGTCCCCCTTCCTGTGTCCATGTGTTCTCATTGTTCAATTCCCACCCATGAATGAGAACAGGAGGAGTTTCGTTTTTTGTCCTTGCGGTAGTTTGTTGAGAATGATGGTTTCCAGCTTCATCCATGTCCCTACAAAGGACATGAACTCATCATTTTTTATGGCTGCATACTATTCCATGGTGTATATATGCCACATTTTCTTAATCCAGTCTATCATTGTTGGACAGTTGTGTTGACTCCAAGTCTTTGCTATTGTGAATAGTGCCGCAATAAACATATGTGTGCATGTGTCTTTATAGCAGCATGATTTATAATTCTTTGGGGATATACCCAGTAATGGGATGGCTGGGTCAAATGATATTTCTAGAAGAATCGCCACACTGACTTCCACAATGGTTGAGCTAGTTTACAGTCCCACCAACAGTGTAAAAGTGTTCCTATTTCTCTGCATCCTCTCCAGCACCTGTTGTTTCCTGACATTTTAATGATCGCCATTCTAACTGGTGTGAGATGGTATCTTATTGTGGTTTTGATTTGCATTTCTCTGACGGCCAGTGATGCTATTGTGGTTTTGATTCACAATTCTCTGATGGCCAGTGATGATGAGCATTTTTTCATGTGTTTTTTTGGCTGCATAAATATCTTACTTTGAGAAGTGTCAGACATTTCTTTATAACAGTACAAGAACAGACTAATACAGTATATGTATTTAACTTAGCATTGGCTGCCATCAACATTATACCACTACACATAGAGGATAAGAACCTTAAAACAGTGTCCGTTCATTTCCCTCCTTTTGGGTTTTGTGTTACTGTTTTCATGCATTTTACTTGTATATGTGATGTAAACTCACATTAATTTGTTATCATTTTTTGCCTTAGACCGTCAATTATCTTTTAAAAATGCTTCTTAATGTTGTATTTTTGCTCACACATTTGCCATCTCTGGTGCTCTACATTCTTTTCTGTACATCTGGACTTCCATCTGGTTTCACTTTCCCTCTGCCTGAAGGATTTCCTTTAATATTCCTTGTAGTGAGGACTTGCTGGTAATGTATTCCTCAAGTTTTCAATGTCTGAAAGTCTTTATTGCACTATCATCTTTGAAAGATATTTTTGCTGGGTGTAGAATTCCAGACTGAAAATCGTTTCATCCTTAAGTGTTTTATAGAAGTCACTCTTACTATCCTCTGGTTTGCATTGTTTCTTTTTTTTTTTTTTTTTTTGAGACAGGGTCTTGCTCTGTCACCCAGGCTGCAGTGCAGTGGCATGATTTCAGCTCACTGAAACCTTTACTTCCTGGGTTCAAGAAATCCTCTCGCCCCAGCCTCCCAAGTAGCTGGGACTACAGGCATGCACCACCACACCCAGCTAATTTTTGCATTTTATGTAGAGGCCAGGTTTTGCCATATTGCCCAGGCTGGTCTAGAACTCCTGGGCTCAAGTGAACATCCTGCCTTAGCCTCCCAAAGTGCTGGGATAACAGGCATGTGCCATCACATCCGGCCTTGCGTTGTTTCTAACCAGATGTCTGCCATCTTTTTTTTTTTTGAGACAGAATCTCGCTCTGTTGCCCAGGCTGGAGTACAACGGCACCATCTCAGCTCACTGCAACCTCCGCCTCCCGGGGTCAAGCGATTCTCCCTGCCTCAGCCTCCTGAGTAGCTGGGGTTACAGATGAGTGTCACCATGCCCTGCAAATTTTTGTGTTTTTAGTAGAGACGGGTTTTTGCCATGTTGCCCATGCTGGTCTTGAACTCCTGGGCTCTAGTGATCATCCTGCCTCAGCCTCCCAAAGTGCTGGGATTACAGGTGTGAGCCACCATGCTTAGCCCATTTTCATCTTTGTTCATCTCTGTATAATGTCCTTTTCCCTTTGGTAACTTTTCAGATTTTCTCTTTGTCACTGGTTTGGGGCAATTGGATTATGATGTGCTTCAGTGTGTCATCCTTATGTCTCTTGTGCTAAGGGTTCCTTGGTTCTTAGATCTCTGGGATTACAGTTTTTCTCAAATTTAAATTTTTTCAGCCACAGTTTTTGAAATATTTTTTCTTCTACTCCTCCCCACCTTCTTCAGGAACTCCAATTACACATATATTAGTCCTGTTGGTGCTGATTTTCTGTTCAATTTTTTCCATTATTTTCTCCATGTTCCATTGTTGATAGTTTCTACTGCTACATCTTCCAGTTGACTAATCCTCTTTTGTATAACATCTATTCTATTTTAAATGCCATTTATTATATTTTTCATCTCAGACATTGTATTTTTCATCTCTAAAAGTTCAAGCTGGGTTTTCCATGTATCTACTTCCATGTTCTAGCTTCCCTTTACTTTCTTCTTGAGGAATGTTATCATTACAATAACTGTTTTAATATCATTGCTTACTAATTCCATCTTATTTGCCATTTCTGCATCTATTGATCAGGTTTTCTTCTCATTATTGAGACATTTCCTTTTTCTTCACATGCCTGGTAATTTTCAGCTGGGTGGTAGACAACATGAAATATATCTTATTGTGTGTTGGATATTGTTGCCTTCCTATAATATTATTGAGCTATGTTCTAGGATGCAGTTAAATTATCTGGAAAGATTTTGGTTCTTTGAGGGTTTTCGTTGAGGTCTTCTTAATTAGGACCTTAGCAGCCTTGGCCTAGATCTAATCTTCCGCACTGCTGAGGCAATTCTTTTCTGAGTGTTCCATCCAATCGTCTGGAAAGTATAAGATTTGTCCACTGTTGCTGGTGGGAACACCAAATATGCCTGGTTCTGTGGGAGGTTCAAGCATTGTTCTTTCTGTTTCCTTCATGTATTTTTTCCCCTATACTTGTAGTTTACACACATACATGTGCTGATCAGTATTTAACTGAAGACTGGAGAGTTTTTGTTTTGTGACTTTGTCCTTTTCATGCCCTGAATACTCTGCCCTGCAGCGTTTATCTGAGCTTCTTTGGTCTCCCCGGACTCCAGCTTCATCTACTCAACTCAGGACAATCACCAGGCTCAGCCTGGGTTCTCCATCCCTGAGCTGTGGCCTAGAAATGGTCTCCACTCCCTGATTCCTTTCTGTTCACTGCACCTGGGCAGCCCAGAGTCACGAGAAACTCTAGGTCATGTGGCAGAATGCCCACTACCCCACTTCAACACACTGTACTCTCTCCATCCAGTGCTAGCTGCAGCCACGCTGTCTCACAGTCCAGAATGCTAGCCAGAGACCAAGCTTTCTGCAGTGCCTTGGCTGGGGCCCACAGATAAGGATGGCCAGGCAGTGCTCCCAGAAACCAGCAGATGCCATCAATCAGTTTTACATCCGCCAGGCACTGAGAATCTCTGGACACCAGAAGTGTCCTCTGTTGCCAGAGCTGAATTCTCAAGTGAAGACTCCAGAAGGCCCTGAAATGTGGGCAGGCTCCCATCATTGTCTATCAGTGGCCACAAGGACAAACATTCTTTCCATGGCTGGTGAGATGTCCAGCACACTTGGGACTCTGGAAAGCTCTTTTTCAACTTTATGCCTTAGCTGGGCTCTCCATTTACCTCAGGCCAGGCAGTGCACATTATGGGGGACACCACTGGGTGCTGGGATGAGAATGGCACTTCACGTGTGAGCTAGGATTGAGAGCCCAGTGCTCTCTTCCTCCGCCAGGCAGTGGCCTGTTACCATCTCTGGCTTCTGTCCCCTTACCAGCCTCCTCTGCTACAATTGCATTTCTGGCAGGCAGTGGATCCAGAAAGCACTGGCAGTTGAGAACCATGTGGAGAACCATTACTGGCCAAGCATTCCAAACCTGAGAGCAGAACAGGAGTACAGCAGTGCTGAGGTGAACTTGACAGAGAACTTTGAGACCATGAAGGCAGCCAACATTTCCAACTTACCACAACCTGCCTCTCCCATAGATTTATTGTAGACCAACTCAACCATCTCCATGTCAACAAGAAATGGTCCTCACTCTAAGCCATCACCCTTGGATTTAGATCATGGGACTGTCCTGTCTTTAGTATGGAAATGAAAAGCTTTAATTTCCACAAAAATGTAAGGTTTTGGGCTACAGCCTTATTAAAACAAAGAAATATGAGCATAGTGGTCTACAGATGGAATATCTGGGGCTCTAAACAAACTGCTACTTGAAAGTATAATCACTGTCTTTTTGTCTGTTTCTTTAGCGTGGTAGGAAAATATTACAAATTTCTTTGGTCATAGGGAATATAAACCATAGTTTGAACAAAAGCAGCAATAAAGCTACAAACTATTTTTTGGTGTATTTACTTAAGTATAAGATAGCTGATTGGGGCTTTATCATGTAATGTTAGTTTGCTTAGTTTTCATGAAGTTTGTTAAACTTGAACTGTGAATAAATATATGGCTGATTCATATTGTAATTAAACTGCACATTGACATAAACTGTACATTAAAATTTGCTGCACTTTGTCATCCAAAATAATACTTAGGTAAAACCAAAAATACTATAAACCAATGTCAAGGAACCTACCCTAAAATAAAAATACAGTTAACATGGAATTGCAAAACCAGAATGGGAGAAATATTTACCCATAAAATCTTGTTTGGAACATTGATATAACACTAGAAAATAATTTTTCTAAATAACTACAATGTTCAACTGTGACTGTGCATCTGTGAAGACCAGGCATTTCGAATCATTGCCCTGTAGTGTGTGGCAGTACAATTTTATAGAAATACCGTACAATAATTAATGAAATTCTCTAATGGGAAGATTTAAGTGAATAAGTATTTACACTATAAATATTTGTAATATTGGTGCTATTATTTCACAAAATAAAAAAGCTGTATTACAGCCTTTAAAAGCAAATAATAGCCTTACGTTTCTAAATAAAGAAAAAAGATAATTTTTATGAAATATGGTTAAAAGTAATTGATAAAATAAAAATTGGGGCACAAATTATATTATAGTTTGGACAGAGGTTGAAAAAAGTGGATGAAAATTTTAATGAGCCCTTTTTGCCTGCACTAAACTTAATCTTTTGGGGGAACATTATAATATATATAGGGTCCCTACTGGCTATCTAATTTACTTTTCACACAATGTATAAATCCCAGCCTATTGGTCTTAATATTTGAACATAAAATAACACACAAACATACAAGAGAATAAAATAAGGAAGAAATGTATGGAGACAGTGACATTATCAAGGTGGTGGAATAGGGGGCCCCTACTTTTGTATTCCCTTGCAGCAATAAAAACTAGTCAGTCTTCCATCAACCAAAGTAACTTTATGAGAGATCCAGGCACAGTGGCTCATAACAGTAATCTCTTCCATTTAAGAGCCTGAGGCAGGAGGACTGCCAGGCCAGGAGTTCAAGAACAGCCTGGGCAATATATTGAGCTTTGGGATACAGGGCCTTATGAAACCTTGCTAAAACCCAAGATCGAAAAGGGTCATTTTGAGAAGGCAGGCCCTTTGGTTAATAAGGGGTCATGTTATCCAAAGCAATCTGTAAGTTAACTCAAACCCCTATCAAAATCCCTGTCCCAATTTTTATAGTAATAGAAAATGTAAGCCTACAATGTAGGCTGAATGGCCAAACCAATCATGAGGAATAAGGAAAAAGCTGGGGACATCATACTCGTGACTCACACAAAACAGTTCAAAAGTCACTGTTTGTAGATAAACTGGGGAAACCCTGCTAGGTACTCAGTGGAAGCCACACTCACCCACACATCTGCTATTAGTCCCAGCATACAGCAGAACCTGCCCTAGTGCCTGCTCCGCAGAACAAAGCCCTGAAAACAATCCAGCCTGCCGAAAAACATGACAGAACTCACAACCATACGTGCTCCTGGCAACAAGCCCACTAAAGGTAAAACTCACTCCCGATTCGGTAGCGACCTTGTGATGCAGCTAGAAGCCTTTTTACTGCAAACCCAGTAAAGATCTCATCAGCCTTGAGACCCAAAAGATGAAGATCTTTACCTACTAAAACCAGTTTATAAAAATGAAAAGAGGTGGCTGGGGACGGTGGCTCAAACCTGTAATCCCAGCATTTTGGGAGGCCGAGGTCAGGCGTTCAAGACCAGCCTGGACAAGATAGTGAAACACTGTCCCTACTAAAAATACAAAAATTAGCCAGGCAGGGTTGTTGGCGCCTGTAATCCAAGCTACTCGGGATGCTGAGGCAGAGAATTGCTTGAACCCAGGAGGTGAAGTTTGCAGTGAGCCAAGATCGTGCCACAGCACTCCAGTCTGGGTGACAAAGCGAGACTCCATCTCAAAAACAAAACAATAACAACAACAAAAAATGAAGAGGTGTTTGCTCCTTCAAATGCACAAACACCAATGCAATTCTATATTATGCCCATTCTAACGGTTCTATTTTAACATAGAACTGGAAGTCCTACATAGAATAATTAAGTCCTACGTCAAAAAATTAAGCAAGAGAAGCTAAAAGATCCAAATTGAAAAGAAGAAATAACGTCACTGTTTGTAGATGACATAATATTATATATAAAAAACATAAATAATACATTTAAATAGTGCATTTAATTCATGTATATATAAATAGTGCATCTAATAAATGCACTCAATAAAGAAGCAGAATATACAATTAACATACAAATATCAGTTTTGTTTCTGTATGCTAGCAACTAACCAATAAAAAAGAAAAAAAATATCATTTACAATAGCAACAAACTAATAGATTTCTTAGCAATAAATTCAACCAATGTGGTGAAAGATCTTACAATAAAAAATAAAATATATTGATGAAAAAATTTTAAAAAATACAAATAAATGTAAATATATGTTTATGGATTAGAAGAATATTGTCTAAAAGCCATATTATCCAAAGAAATCTGTATATTAATTCAACTTCCTATCAAAATTCCTGTGCCACTTTTTGCAGTAATAGAAAATAAATTCTGCAATGTATATAAACTATAAGAAATATTGAAAGGCCAAAGCAATCATGAGGAATAAAACGAAATCTGGAGACATTATACTTTATTATTTAAAACTACATTTCAAGACTATAGTAAACATAATAGAATGGTATGTTTATAGGAACCCATACAAAAACCAATGGAACAGAATACAGAGCCCAGAAGTAAATCTATGCATCTAAAGTTAATCTTTGACAAGGGCACTATGAATACACAATACAAAAAGTGTAGCCTTTTCAATACTTAGTGCTGGGAAAACTGGATACTCACAAGCACAATAATAAAACCTGATCATATTTCTTACGCCAGACAGAAAAATTGACTTAAGACAAATTTAATACATAAATTCTTAAAAGAAAATCTTTAAAAAAGCATAGGAAAAGCCTCCATGATACTGGCCTTGGCAATTTTTTTTAAATATAATATCAAAAGTATAGCAATAAAACCTGACATAAAGTTGTCGTGTATTAAACTATTGTGGACAGCAAAAAATAAGAAAACATTTAAGATGGGATAAAATATTTGCAAATCATATATGATAAAAGGATAGTATTCAAAATATAGCAGAAACTCATACAAATCAGAAGCTAAACAATAATAATTATAATACCCAACTAAAAAATAGGCAAAAGACTAAACATTATTTTTTACAATTATTATACTTTAACTTTAAGGGTACATGTGCACAATGTGCAAGTTTGTTACATATGTATACATGTGCCATGTTGTTGTGCTGCACCCATTAACTCGTCATTTAGCATTAGGTATATCTCCTAATGCTATCACTCCCCCCTGCCCCCACCCCACAACAGTCCCCGAAGTGTGATGTTCCCCTTCCTGTGTCTATGTGTTCTCATTGTTCAATTCCCATCTATGAGTGAGAACATGTGGTGTTTGGTTTTTTGTCCTTGCGATAGTTTGCTGAGAATGATGGTTTCGGCTTCATCCATGTCCCTACAAAGGACATGAACTCATCATTTTTCATGGCTGCATAGTACTCCATGGGGTATATGTGCCATATTTTCTTAATCCAGTCTATCGTTGTTGGACATTTGGGTTGGTTCCAAGTCTTTGCTATTGTGAATAGTGCCACAATAAACATATGTGTGCATCTGTCTTTATAGCAGCATGATTTACAATCCTTTGAGTATATACCCAGTAATGGGATGGCTGGGTCAAATGGTATTTCTAGTTCTAGATCCCTGAGGAAATGCCACACTGACTTCCACAATAGTTGAACTAGTTTACATTCCCACCAACAGTGTAAAAGTGTTCCTATTTCTCCACATCCTCTCCAGCACCTGTTGTTTCCTGACTTTTTAATGATCGCCATTTTAACTGGTGTGAGATGTTATCTCATTGTGGTTTTGATTTGCATTTCTCTGATGGCCAGTGATGATGACCATTTTTTCATCTGTTTTTTGGCTGCATAAATGTCTTCTTTTGAGAAGTGTCTGTTCATATCCTTTGCCCACTTTTTGATGGGGTTGTTCACTTTTTTCTTGTAAATTTGTTTGAGTTCATTGTAGATTGTGGATATTAGCCCTTTGTCAGATGTGTAGATTGCAAAAATTTTCTCCCATGCTGTAGGTTGCCTGTTCACTCTGATGGTGGTTTCTTTTGCTGTGCAGAAGCTCTTTGGTTTAATTAGATCCCATTTGCCAATTTTGGCCTCTGTTGCCATTGCTTTTGGTGTTTTAGACATGAGGTCCTTGCCCATGCCTATGTCCTGAATGGTATTGGCTAGGTTTTCTTCTAGAGTTATTATGGTTTTAGGTCTAACATGTAAGTCTTTAATCCATCTTGAATTAATTTTTGCATAAGGTGTAAAGAAGTGACCCAATTTCAGCTTTCTACATATGTCTAGCTAGTTTTCCCAGTGCCAGTTATTAAATAGGGAATCCTTTCCCCATTGCTTGTTTTTCTCAGGTTTATCAAAGATCAGATAGTTGTAGAACTGCGGCATTGTTTCTGAGGGCTATATTCTGTTCCATTGGTCTCTATCTCTGTTTTGGTACCAGTATCATGCTGTTTTGGTGACTGTTGCCATGTAGTATAGTTTGAAGTCATGTAGCGTGATGCCTGCAGCTTTGTTCTTTTGGCTTAGGATTGAGATGGTGATGCAGGTTCTTTTTTGGTTCCATATGAACTTTAAAGTAGTTTTTTCAATTCTGTGAAGAAAGTCATTGTTAGCTTGATGGGGATGGCATTGAATCTATAAATTACCTTGCGCAGTATGGCAATTTTCACAATATTTATTCTTCCTGCCCATGAGCGTGGAATGTTCCTCCATTTGTTTGTATCCTCTTTTATTTCATTGAGCAGTGGTTTTTAGTTCTCTTTGAAGAGGTCCTTCCCATCTCTTGTAAGTTGGATTCCTAGGTATTTTATTCTCTTTGAAGCAATTCTAAATGGGAGTTCACTCATGATTTGACTCTCTGTCTGTTATTGGTGTATAAGAATGCTTGTGATTTTTGCACATCCATTTTGTATCCTGAGACTTTGCTGAAGTTGCTTATCAGCTTAAGGAGGTTTTGGGCTGAGATGATGGGGTTTTCTGGATATACAGTCATGTCATCGCAAACAGGGACAGTGTGACTTCCTCTTTTCCTAATTGAATGCCTTTTATTCCCTTCTTCTGCCTAATTGCCCTGGCCAGAACTTCCAACACTATGTTGAATAGGAGTGGTGGGAGATGGCATCCCTGTCTTGTGCCAGTTTTCAAAGGGAAAGCTTCCAGTTTTGTCCACTCAGTGTGATATTGGCTGTGGGTTTGTCATAGATAGCTGTTATTATTTTGAGATACGTCCCATCAATACCTAATTTATTAAGAGTTTTTAGCTTGAAATGTTGAATTTTGTCAAAGGTCTTCTCTGCATCTATTGAGTTAATCGTGTGGTTTTTGTCTTTCTTTCTGTTTATATGCTAGATTATGTTTATTGATTTTCGTATGTTGAACCAGCCTTGTATCCCCAAGGATGAAGCCCACTTGATCATGGTCGGTAAGCTTTTTGATGTGCTGCTGGATTTGGTTTGCCAGTATTTTATTGAGAATTTTTGCATCAATGTTAATCAAGGATATTGGTCTAAAATTCTCTTTTTTGGTTGTGTCTCTGTCCGGCTTTGGTATCAGGATGATGCTGGCCTCATAAAATGAGTTAGGGAGGATTTCCTCTTTTTCTATTGATTGGAATAGTTTCAGAAGGAATGGTACCAGCTCCTCCTTGTACCTCTGGTAGAATTCGGCTGTGAATCCATCTGGTCCTGGACTTTTTTTGGTTGGTAAGCTATTAATTATTGCCTCAACTTCAGAACCTGTTATTGGTCTATTCAGAGATTCAACTTCTTCCTGGTTTAGTCTTGGGATGGTGTATGTGTCAAGGAATTTATCCATTTCTTCTACATTTTCTAGTTTATCTATATAGAGGTGTTTATAGTATTCTCTGATGGTAGTTTGTATTTCTGTGGGATCCGTGATGATATCCCCTTTGTCATTTTTTTTTTTGCGTCTATTTGATTCTTCTGTCTTTTCTTCTTTATTAGTCTTGCTAATGGTCTATCAATTTTGTTGATCTTTTCACAAAACTAGCTCCTGGATTCATTGATTTTTTGAAGGGTTTTTTGTGTCTCTATTTCCTTCAGTTCTGCTCTGATTTTAGTTATTTCTTGCCTTCTACCAGCTTCTGAATGTGCTTGCTCTTGCTTCTCTTGTTCTTTTAATTGGGATGTTACGGTGTCAATTTTGGATCTTTCCTGCTTTCTCTTGTGGGCATTTAGTGCTATAAATTTCCCTCTACACACTGCTTTGAATGTGTCCCAGTGATTCCGGTATGTTGTGTCTTTTTTCTAGTTGGTTTCAAAGAACATCTTTATTTCTGCCTTCATTTCATAATGTACCCAGTTGTCATTCAGGAGCAGGTTGTTCAGTTTCCATGTAGTTGAGCGGTTTTGAGTGAGTTTCTTCATCCTGAGTTCTAGTTTGATTGCACTGTGGTCTGAGAGACAGTTTGTTATGATTTCTGTTCTTTTACATTTGCTGAGGAGTGCTTTACTTCCAAGTATGTGGTCAATTTTGGAATATGTGTGGTGTGGTGCTGGAAATAATGTATATTCTATTGATTTGGGGTGGCGAGTTCTGTAGTTGCCTATTTGGTCCGCTTGGTGCAGAGCTGAGTTTAATTCCTGGGTATCATTGTTAACTTTCTGTCTCGTTGATCTGTCTAATGTTGACAATGCAGTGTTAAACTCTCCCATTGTTTCTGTGGGGGAGTGTAAGTCTCTTTTTAAGTCACTAAGGACTTGCTTTATGAATCTTGGTGCTCCTGTATTGGGTGCATATATATTTAGGATAGTTACCTCTTCTTGTTGAATTGATCCCTTTACCATTATGTAATGGCCTTCTTTGTCTCTTTTGATCTTTGTTGGTTTAAAATCTGTTTTATCAGAGACTAGGATTGCAACCCCTGCCTTTTTTTTTTTCCATTTGTTTGGTAGATCTTCCTCCATCCCTTTATTTTGAGCCTATGTGTGTCTCTGCACGTGAGATGGGTTTCCTGAATACAGCACACTGATGGGTCCTCACTCTTTTCCAATTTGCCAGACTGTGCCTTTTAATTCGAGCATTTAGCCCATTTACATTTAAGGTTAGTATTTTTAAGTGTGAATTTGATCCTATCATTTTGATGTTAGCTGGTTATTTTGCTCGTTAGTTGATGCAGTTTCTTCCTAGCCTTGATGGTCTTTACAATTTGGCAAGTTTTTGCAGTGACTGTTACCGGTTGTTCCTTTCCATGTTTAGTGCTTCCTTCAGGAACTCCTTTAGGGCATTTCTGGTGGTGACAAATTCTCTCAGCATTTGCTTGTCTGTAAAGGATTTTATTTCTCCTTCACTTATGAAGCTTAGTTTGGCTGGATATGACATTCTGGGTCCAAATTCTTTTCTTTAAGAATGTTGAATATTGGCCTCCACTCTCTTCTTCCTTGTAGAGTTTCTGCTAAGAGATCTGCTGTTAGTCTGATGGGTTTTCCTTTATGGGTAACCTGACCTTTCTCTCTGGCTGCCCTTAACATTTTTTCCTTCATTTCAACTTTGGTGAATCTGACAATGTTGTGTCTTAGAGTTGCTCTTCTCGAGGAGTATCTTTGTGGTGTTCTCTGTATTTCCTGAATTTGAATGTTGGCCTGCCTTGCTTGATTTGGGAAGTTCTCCTTGATGATATCCTGCTGATTGTTTTGCAACTTGGTTCAATTCTCCCCGTCACTTTCAGGCCCACCAATTAGACGTAGATTTGGTCTTTACACATAGTCCCGTATTTCTTGGTGGCTTTGTTCATTTCTTTTTATTCTTTTTTCTCTAAACTTCTCTTCACACTTCATTCCATTCATTTCATCTTCCATCGCTGATACCATTTCTTCCAGTTGATCGCGTTGGTTACTGAGGCTTGTTTATTTATCATGTAGTTCTGGTGTCATGGTTTTTGGCTCCATCAGGTCCTTTAAGGACTTCTCTGCATTGATTATTCTAGTTATCCATTTGTCTAATTATTTTCAAGGTTTTTAACTTCTTTGCCATTGGTTTGAACTTCCTCCTTTAGCTTGGAGTAGTTTGTTCTTCTGAAGTCTTCCTCTCTCAACTCATCAAAGTCCTTCTCTATCTAGCTTTGTTCCATTGCTGGTGAAGAGCTGCGTTCCTTTGGAGGAGGAGAGGTGCTATGAATTTTAGAGTTTCCGGTTTTTCTGCTTTGTTTTTCCCCATCTTTGTGGTTTTATCTACCTTTGGTCTTTGATGATGGTGATGTACAGATGGGTTTTTGGGGTGGATGTCCTTTCTGTTTGTTAGTTTTCCTTCTAACAGTCAGGACCCTCAGCTGCAGGTCTGTTGGAGTTTGCTAGACGTCCACTCCAGATCCTGTTTGCATGGGTATCAGCAGCGGTGTTTGCAGAACAGCGGATATTGTTGAACCAAAAATGCTGCTGCCTGATCGTTCCTCTGGAAGTTTTGTCTCAGAAGAGTACCCAGCCTTGTGAGTTGTCAGTCCAACCCTACTGGGGGGTGCCTCCTATTTAGGCTGCTCAGGGTTCAGGGACCCACTTGAGGAGGCAGTCTTCCCATTCTCAGATCTCCAGCTGCATGCTGGGAGAACCACTACTCTCTTCAAAGCTGTGGGACAGGGACATTTATATCTGTAGAGGTTATTGCTGTCTTTTGTTTGTCTGTGACCTGACTCCAGAGGGGGAGCCTACAGAGGCAGGAAGACCTCCTTGAGCTGTGATGGGCTCCACCGTGTTCGAGCTTCCCAGCCACTTTGTTTACGTACTGAAGCCTGAGCAATGGCGGGCGCACCTCCCCCAGCCTCACTGCCACCTTGCGGTTTGATCTCAGACTGCTGTGCTAGCAATGAGCGAGGTTCCGTGGGCATAAGAACCTCTGAGCCAGGTTCAGGATATAATCTCCTGGTGTGCTGTTTGTGAAGCCCATTGGAAAAGCGCAGTATTAGGGTGGGAGTGACCCGATTTTGCAGGTGCCATCTGTCACCCCTTTCTTTGACTAGGAAAGGGAATTCCCTGACCCCTTGCAGTTCTCCAGTGAGGTGATGCCTCGCCTTGCTTTGGCTTATGCGTGGTGCACTGTACCCACTGTCTGGTACCCACTGACAGGCACTCCCCAGTGAGAAGAGCCTGGTACCTTAGTTGGAAATGCAGAAATCACCCATCTTCTGCGTCACTCAAGCTGAGATTTGTAGACTGGAGCTATTCCTATTCAGCCATCTTGGCTCCAACGACCAAGACTAAATATTTTTTACAAACATATTCAAATATCCAACAGGTGTGTAGAAAGATGCTAAACATTACCATTCATGAGAAAATTGCAAATGAAAAGATACCACTTTACAGCAGTTGGAATGGCTAATATCAAAAAAAGAGATATGACAAGTGTTAACAAGGATGTGACAAAATATTTCTGTACAGTCTTAATGAGTTGTAAACTGGAAGGGTCATTATGAAAATTAGTATGCAGGTTACTTTAAAAAAATTGAACTATCATACAATCCCGAAATTCCACTTCTGTCTATAAACTAAATAAAATCAGCATCTCAAAAATAATGTGCACCCCTGTATTCAATGCAGCGTTATTCACAACTGTCAAGAGTACTTTTTTTAAAAAATGACTTATCTGTAGATGCTGAATGGATGAGGAAAATGTGGTAAAATAGACAACTGAATATTATTCACCCATAAAAAAGAATGAAATTCTGCTATTTCAACAACATGAATGGACCTGGGTACATTATGCTATGCAAAATAAGCTGGGCACAGAAAAACAAACACTGTATGTTCTCACTTAAATTGAGAATTTAAAAAGCCTGAACTCACAGAAGCAGAGTGTACAATGGTAATGACCATGCCTGGAGGTAGAAAAAATGATAAGGTGTTCAAAGAGTACAAACTTTCAGTTATAAGATAAATAAGTTTTGGGGGTCTAATGTATAGCTTTAAAATGTAGTTAATAACAGTGTTTTGTATGCTTAAAATTTGTTACAATAGGAGACCTCAAATGCTCTCACTACAAAATCATAACCATGTGAGGTGATATGAACGTTCATCAACTTAATTGTATTAAACATTTTACAATATATATCTATCAAATTATTATAATGTAGACAATGCATATTATGCAATTTTTATTGGTCAAATAATCAATGTTATGTACACATGCATATATTCACATAAGTGTGTATATACACATATATAAAACATATAGATATATATCAATTTCTTATGTTGTTATAGATATAATTGTGTGTGTATATATATATATAAAAACATACATATAATGGCAAAATCCTAGTAAGCATCAAACTAAACAAGAGAAAATTATAAAATGATAACTATTAAAAATTCAGGAAACAAATGGGTATTTAATACATGCTCAGCAATATTCTAAGTTACTCAATGGCAAAGTACATGTTTTAAATGTAGAAAGTAGATACATTAAACCATATTACAGTTTAGGAATTATGGCACAGAGTGTTTACAGCTTTAGCGTCAATACATACCAAAAACTTAAAATTTTGAAGTAAAATATCATTAGGTTTTATTATATGGGGCAGAGGCTTAGTGTTCTGATAAAATTATTGAGTATGAATTTCTGTAGAATCACATTTGAAACCTTCACAGGATATGGAATTATAAAGCAGAAAACATGCGACATCTGGATGCGGTGTTTCTGCAATTTCTAAACCAAATCCCAATATCTCCACTACTCTCACACATTTTAGACAAGACTCAAAATGGAAATTAGAAAATGTTTAACATAGAGTTCCCTAAAAATCACAGACGGTCCTATGTCCTCAAAAGCAATAAAAGAGCAAGCAGCCAGGTCCTCCAGTCCCTTGCAAGCCATGCAAATGGTTTGATTTTCTTTGTAACTTAGATGAATGATCGTTGAAGGGAAAGTCCAGTCCTAGAAAACTGAAGAGCATGGGGCAGAAGATGTCTGTCTCTAATAAATGCAAGAGAAAGAAACCAGGGCTTCTCAGAAAAGATTTCCATTGGAGTATAGCTTCACAAACCACACTTTAAGATCTTTCTTTCTCCTTGACCTTTGGACATCTCATCTGTGTCATCTGCCTTATTCACTCCCACCTCTTTGGATGTTTGGCTGCTATCTCCTGTCTCCTCACACTCTGGGGCTTTTTCTTTTTCTCAATGTAGGTGATCAGGTTTAGCTTAGAGAACAGCCAAGGACTCTGTATTAGAAAAAGTAATATGACTTATGCTGTGATTTTCCAATTACTACTTAGTACTGTGTTCAGTGGAAAAAAAAAGGAACACTATAAAAGAGTCTAAAAATGTAATAACAAATACTATTTCCGCACAGAAACGTTATGATATTTAAAAACTTTTCTAAATTTGTGGGTCCTTAGCTCCACGACCCAGTGCTGCTGAATCAAAACTTGGTGGTGGTTGGCTGGGCATGGTGACTCACACCGCTGATCCCAGCACTTTGAGAGGCCAAGACAGGCATATCACTTAAGCCCGGGAGTTTGAGGCCAGCCTGGGCAACATGGCGAGACCTAGTCTATGGGTTGAGGGTGGTGAGGAGGGGGAAAGTTGATGGTAATGGGAGGTGGTAATGCGATTATAAGCTGTGGGCAATCATATTTTGTACCTCTAAATTTGTGGAGTTACCACTAATCTAAAATTAAGGATACATATCAGCTGAAGAAAGAAAAACATTTATGTCGAGATGAAACCTCCTCGTGGGGGTCCGCATCTGCAATACCGCCAGGCATCAGCATTCCACCTCTTCTGCCTGGCTGCAGCCCCACCAGGAGCCCGGCTCTGTGGCTGGTACTAGACCCCAAAGGCTCAGGCTAGGGTTTCCTGCCCTCCGGGGTGTCTTCCCACTCCCCGGACCCCAGGCAATTCAATTCATTCATCAAGTGCCACTGCAACTGTCCAAGCTAGGGCAGCAGGTCCCACAGTCACCAGCCAAGACCTCCGCTCCAGAACACGTGGGCTGCTTTCCCCGGGGGAAGGACATTGTTTTTCCCAGCCACGAATAAATCCGTCCCTGTGCACCCTGTTTCCCACTGCCACTGACTTCGTGTAAACTCAAGTCCTGAGGACACAAGAGAGACCCAGGCCTGGCCCCGTGGACACACTTGGTGCCACGGCTTCCACCTGATGGACGAGTGCACTCTACAAATCTCAGGGACCACCACACCTAGGAGACAGAAGGACCCTTTGAAACGCACCCCCAAAGCAACCAACCAATCCAAGGAAAAACAAAACAAAACAAAACAAAACATGTCTCTGGGCTCCGTTGGTTTTCCCACTTGGGCGGTCCTGACCCCCTGTTCTAACCTGGCCCAAGCACCCTCCACCTCACCCCGGCCTGCTCAAAGTTGCCCTGTCTACCTGAGCAGAGCCTCCTTCTCCAAGGCTCTGTCTCTCTTGCTCTACAACTCCCTCGCTGTCTCCCTTTCTCTATTTCCCCCTCCACCTCTCACTCTTCTGTCACCTTCTGTCTCTCTCCTCCTCCACCTTTCTCTCTCTCCCTACATTTCTATCTCTCCATCCCAGTCTCCCTAGCTCTCTTTCAAGCTGTGTCTGTGTCTTTGCCTGTATGTCCTTGTGTGTGTGTCCGTGTGTGTGCTTGTGTGCCTGTGTGCGTGCACCCATGTGTATCTGTGTGTGTCAGGGTGGGTTTGCTCGTGGTGTTGGTGTGGTGCGTCTGGATGTCCCTCAGTCCCTCTTTCCCGGGATCAGGCTGCCGGGGCTCTAGTGCCAGCGTGGGGCAAATCAGGGCCTTCCTTTCCCGTTGGCCATGGGCGGTTACTCATCAGGACAAGCGACGATGGTGTGGGCATTGAGAAAAAGGGCTGGGCAGGCTGTTCGCCCCTGGGCAGCCCTGGCGGCTCTGGGTGTGTGGGGCAAGAGAGGGCCTTGCAGGAGGGGCAGCGAGGGATCCAAAACAATATTTCTGCGGTAAGGCAGAGGACTGGAGGGGATCCCAGAACTGTGGACCCTGGGCCCTGATGCCTCCGAACACACCCTGTCCTGAGCCGGCGCAATGTGTTGGAAGCTCGGGAGCTTGTGAGCCGAGGGAAGGCCTGGAGTGTCAGTGAAAGGGTGGCCTCCTGGTGGGCCTGGAGCCAGGGCAGGGGACTGAGGCATCACAGCCTGATGATGCATTCCTGTTTCCTGCAACATGGGAGTCTCCAAAATGGCATGTTTGGAAACTGCAAAGGAGAGCAAAGACACAGTGCTGCTTTTCCACACTTTGCTGGAGGTTTCTGTGTCCCCACAGAGCTCGGAAAACAAACAGTCCACATGGTCACGCTTTCGGGGGCCAGAGACCAGTGAGCAACAGGCCACCTTGCAGAGGGCAAAGGAACGTGGAATCTGGAATCATGGTTCACTCGGCTTGAGTGTGACTCCTGTGTGGATGAGAGTATCTGCCTCGTGCTCTGTTGCAGGCTTAGCGTGGGGATATGCCATCTGTGAACCATGTGGATGAAAAACAGACAACCATTCGAGTCTCGGCTCTGGTCTTTGGGGAATTCGCTCATTCCTTGGGAGGTAGAATTCGTCTGAATCGCTCCCAGATGAAGTAACCCAGGCTGACAATCCCGAGGGCCAGTGAGGGCACCGTCGGCCTACATGGCCTTTGGCCAAGCACTCAGCCTGCACTGGGCACCCAACATTTTCCCAGAGTTCGAGGTCCTGCTGGTCCTGGAGGCAGAAGACACCTTTTCTCTTTGCCTTCCTTTCTCTGTTTCTTGCTCCTTTTCTCCCTCTGTCCATCCTGCCCTCTATTCTTCCTTCTCTTCCTCTCTCCCTCCCTCTGTTCTTCTCTCCTTGCCTCTGTCCCTCCATCCATACCTCCATTTCTCCCTCCTTCCCTCCCTCCATTCTTCTCTTTTTATTTCCCTCCCTCCCTCCATCCCTTCCAAGGTCCCTCCTTTCATCCGTCCTTTCCTCCCGCTGTCACTCCCTCTCACTTTGTCTCCGTTCCATTCCCCATCTCTGCCTGGCTTCCCTCCTGCCTAGAAAGAATAGAACCACAGTTTGTGAGAGATCTCGGGGTCTAAATTTAGTTGCCAGGCACTCCACGTGATGCCAGGGAGTATGGCAGGGCACGGGTGCGTGACTGGTGGTGGAGCGGGAAGGCAGTGGAGTTGAGCCACGGAAAAGAGAGCAGTCCTGGCCACTGCCCCGGCCGGTGTTTCCCAGGGTGGGGGTCTCCGCCTACACCACTGAAGAACGCGGGGGCCGGGGGGGGGTACAAGGCATAGGGGGGCTGGGGAAGGGATGAGAGCCCTGCCTGGGTTGGTCCCAAACCCTAGCCGGCTGCCCGCGGACCCGCGCATGGGGAGTAGACGGCCCATCTCTGAGTACTTGTGCTGGCTCTGAAATCCCTGAGATGCTCAGAAAAGAATGACAGCCCTCCTTTCTGTGGAGTCTCTTGCTGGACCTGGACTCAGGAATCCTAGACAGGTCAGCTGGAAGGGAAGACACAGGTATCCATACCAAGCCAGAGGTTCACCATGAAAGAAGGGCCACCCCCCTGTCCCCATCCTTTCCCAACCCTGCATCCTAAAGCTCCTCCAACTGAGCCCAGTGTTCTTCCTGGCTGAGGAATGGTTCCAGAAAAGTGGGCTCTTCCACGTCCTTCAACTCCCCCAGTGGCTCCATTGCTAGGAAAGGATGTGCCTTTTGCTGAAATTCTGGGGTCGACAGGAGTTCATATAGCAGGGTGGATGCGAGGGCAGATGAACGCTCCAGCTCCTGGAGCGGCTGGGAGGGTGTCTGGATGGCTTACATCTGCTTATGACACGCAGAGGCCTCCATTGGCGTGAGCTGCGGAGGTAGATGTGCCTCGGCTTCGCGTCCCCAAGTGCCCTGGTGACTTGGAGACCCTGGCCCCAGCCCCAATACGGACTCATGTGGGACGTGTGCAGTGCAAGCACACCTTGCTACTGTGACAGCCTGAGCGGCTCAAGTTGTCCCACTGAGCAGGTACCCAGAAGGCCGCCTTGCTGTGGGTCCAGGTCCCCCTGCCATCTGTTTGACACAGCATGAGCGGCCCAAGCTGTCCCATTGAGCAAACACCCAGAAGGCCACCATAGTGTGGATCCTGGTCCCCCTGCCATCTGTTTGGGTGCTGAGGTCACCCAGGTGTCTGAGGGTGGGTCAGCGCCACTTCCAAAGGAGCCAGGACAGCAAACCCAAAATCCCCATGTTCCATGGCAGGTTGGGAGATTCCTTCTGCCTGGGAAGCCTCGCTGGGCTGCAGCAGAGGGGTGACCCTTGCTGCCTGGCTAACGAAAGCCCCCTGTACCCCACGCCCTGGTGGGGGTGAAGGTGACCAAGGAGGGAGGGTGGCACCCTTGTGGGCTGCATTGCGCAGGCCGTCTGCATGTGTGGGTTCCATGACACCCTGGCCTGGATGCCTGAACATTCAATTCTGACATGAAATCTGAATCCTGGACTCTAAAAGGTAGGTCTCTCTGGCCAGTTCAGGTAAAGGTTCCACTCAAAGCACGCTGGCAGGGCATCTTTTTCATTCAGGTTACAAACGAGTCCCTTTGCCATCCTCGTCCTCATGCTTCCATGGGGTAGGGGCTGTCAGAAGGTGTCGGGAGAGCCATCGCAGGGGCACCTGGCCGGAATTTCACAGAGAGACAAGGGCAGAGAGTGGCCGGCTGTGCCCGTGCACCTCAGTTGGCCTTTGTGCTGCACGCAGTTCCAGTCAGGAGTCCGACCCCGCCAGTGGCACTTATAAAGACCCACCAGCTTCACCCCTTCACGAATATGCATGAGTACCCAAGGGCCCTGGATAACCCGCCCTCTGAAGCCAGAGACCACAGACACAGGGCCACGTGTGGTAGGTGAAGATGGGGCCAGATCGGCCAGGAAAGGGGGGCTTCCAGGTCTGGCTCTCTGAGTTCTCCAGAATTCTATGGAAACTGGAAGTTTCTCTCTGGGCTCAAACACGATTTCAGGGAGAAACCACCTTGGAAGGGTGGAGTGTAGAACTGAACATCCATGATAGTCTTGAGTTTTCCATGCCCTCTCCGTGAAGGCGGCAATGCCTGTGGGTGTCGCTGTTGCCGTGATAGTCTCACACACGCAGGTGTGTGGATCGCATTCATTTTCTTTTTTTTAATTTTATATTTTTATTACTGCCTCATAAAGTCAATAATAAAGTCACAAGTGTAAAATGAATGCATTTAAAAACATAAAAATTCATTTCAACGACAAGAAGTATGCAATGATCATGAAAATCTACTGTACACTTTGCCAAAGTCAAAGAATGAAAGACATTACGGAAAACCCAATCTTCAAATATATCCTTAACAAAAACTCTCTCCTGCGTAGTAAAAGCATCATCTAAACAGCAGTTCCAACCGAGAAAAAAAAAACAGCAGGGTAGATGGGACAGACAACTTTCCCCACGTTTTCCAGATAAAAACATGTGGTCACCAGGAATTCAAGGTAACTTCAAAAGCCACATTTAATTCAGAATAAAATGAACACTTCTGACAGATGACAACAGTATGATACTGATTTTTTTCTTTCCTAGATACAAATCATATGGGGCATTTCTTAGCAGTTTAGTAATCATATAAGAATAACTGTAGAAATAACCCCAATTCCACCATCCTAGCCACTGGTATAAAACAAATAACCTTCCATTGATACTGCCTTTCACATAACTAAAATATCCTCACTTACTTGGAACAATTTCATGCTTACCCATGATCACAAACACTTGTTTTCAGATGTTGTGGAATTATTGGGGCTGAGATTTTTGAAACAATTTCTTAATCTTAGCAGAGAGATAATAATCCTTTCACTATACTTTGATTGGGCTTCCTTAACCAAATCTGAGCAACTACTGTAATAATAATCCTGGTGGTAATCCATGATACTCTCAAATTTTTCCCTTTAAGAAATATATAATCCATGTAACTCTAGCAAATATGTTACATTGCACACTTTCTTAATAAGGAATGGCTGTTTTCAGGCCTTATTAGGAAAACAAACAAGCAAACAATGGCAATTACTACCCGTTTTTTATCACTGATAAGCTACAATAAAGCTCAAATATGGACAGTTTAATTGTGTGATATTAAGTAAACAATGAAAACCATTATAGTTTTACCAAAAGAAACATAAAAAATATGGGAAGAAGTCAAATAAGCATGGCATGAGTCCCAAAGATTACACTATGATTCTGAACAGGATTTTCCTAACAAAAAGTATCTAGATACAATTTCTGTGAATATTTCTTGTACTAGAAAGATCCAAAGCAAGTGTAGGCTCAGTCCTACCTTGTCAAGGATAAATATTCAGGTAAACTAGAAGTTCCATCTGCCAAAGCGCATCCGCTGACCAGGTCTACCATGGCCCTGCTACTTACAGACATCTAAGAAAGTGGTCTCACTCATGCTCATTCACTTGTTCTGTGGCCTATCAAGAGTCACACATAACGATGATTTTGCTTTTTTAAAAAAACCAAATACTTTATACAGTGAACTATAGAAAAAACAATTCTAAATATAATTTAAAAATTCTAGAGAGTGGGCACAGCCAAGATAGCCAAAGAGCAACAGCTGCAGTCTACAGCTCCCAGCGTGACTGATGCAGAAGTTGGGTGATTTCTGAATTTCCATCTGAGGTACCGGGTTCATCTCACTAGGGAGTGCCAGACAGTGGGCGCAGGAGAGTGAGTGCAGCACACCGTGTGCAAGCCGAAGCAGGGCTAGGCATTGCCTCACTCGGGAAGTGCAAGGGGTCAGGGAGTTCCCTTTCCTAGTCAAAGAAAGGAGTGACAGATGGACCTGGAAAATCGGGTCACTCCCACCCTAATACGGCACTTTTCTGAGGGGCTTAAAAAACGGCACACCAGGAGATTATATCCCGCACCTGGCTCGGAGGGTCCTACACCCACGGAGTCTCACTGATTGCTAGCACAGCAGTCTGAGATCAAACTGCAAGGTGGCAGCGAGGCTGGGGGAGGTGCGCCGCCATTGTCCAGGCTTGCGTAGGTAAACAAAGCAGCCAGGAACATCGAACTGGGTGGAGCCCACCACAGCTCAAGGAGGCCTGCGTGCCTCTATAGACTCCACCTATGGGGGCAGGGCACAGACAAACAAAAAGACAACAGTAATCTCTGCAGACGTAAATGTCCCTGTCTGACAGCTTTGAAGAGAGCAATGGTTCTCCCAGCATGCAGCTGGAGATCTGAGAACGGGCAGACTGTCCCATTAAGTGGGTTCCTGACCCCTGAACTCCAAGCAGCCTAAGTGGGAGGCACCCCGCAGTAGGGGCAGACTGATACCTCACACGGCCGGGTACTCCTCTGAGTCAAAACTTTCAGAGGCACGATCAGACAGCAGCATTCCTGGTTCATGAAAATCTGCTGTTCTGCAGCCACCGCGGCTGTTACAAAGGCAAACAGCGTCTGGAGTGGACCTCTAGCAAACTACAACAGACCTGCAGCTGAGGGTCCTGTCTGTTAGAAGGAAACTAACAAACAGAAAGGACAGCCACACCAAAAACCCATCTGTACATCACCATCATCAAAGACCAAAAAGAGATAAAACCACAAAGATGGGGAAAAAACAGAGCAGAAAAACTGGAAACTCTAAAAAGCAGAGTGCCTCTCCTCCTCCAAAGGAATGCAGTTCATCAACAATGGAGCAAAGCTGGAGGGAGAATGACTTTGACGAGTTGAGAGAAGTCTTCAGATGATCAAACTACTCCGAGTTACAGGAGGAAATTCAAATCAAAGGCAAAGAAGTTAAAAAACTTAGAAAAAAAATTAGACGAATGTATAACAAGAATAAACAATACAGAGAAGGGCTTAAAGGAGCTGATGGAGCTGAAATCCAAGGCTTGAGAATTACATGAAGAGTGCAGAAGTCCCAGGAGCCAATGCAATCAACTGGAAGAAAGAGTATCAGTGATGGAAGATGAAATGAATGAAATGAAGCGAGAAGGGAAGTTTAAAGAAAAAAGAATAAAAAGAAACGAACAAAACCTCCAAGAAATATGGGACTATGTGAAAAGACCAAATCTACGTCTGATTGGTGTACCTGAAAGTGACAGGGAGAATGGAACCAAGTTGGAAAACACTCTGCAGGATATTATCCAAGAGAACTCCCCCAATCTAGAAAGGCAGGCCAACATTCAGATTCAGGAAATACAGAGAAAACCACAAAGATACTCCTCGAGAAGAGCAACTCCAAGACACATAATTGTCAGATTCACCAAAGTTGAAATGAAGGAAAAAATGTTAAGGGCAGCCAGAGAGAAAGGTCGGGTTACGCACAAAGGGTAGTCCATCAGACTAACAGTGTATCTCTCAGCAGAAACTCTACAAGCCAGAAGAGAGTGGGGGCCAATATTCAACATTCTTAAAGAAAAGAATTTGGACCCAGAACGTCATATCCAGCTAAACTAAGCTTCATAAGTGAAGGAGAAACAAAATGCTTTACAGAGAAGTAAATGCTGAGAGATTTTGTCACCACCAGACCTGCCCTAAAAGAGATCTTGAAGGAAGCACTAAACATGGAAAGGAACAACTGGTACCAGCAACTGCAAAATCATGCCAAATTGTAGAGACCATCAAGGCTAGGAAGACACTGCATCAACTAACGAGCAAAATAACCAGCTAACATCATAATGACAGGATCAAATTCACACATAACAATATTAACTTTTAATATAAACGGACTAAATTCTCCAATTAACAGACACAGCCTGGAAAATTGGATAAAGAATGAAGACCCATCAGTATGCTGTATTCAGGAAACCCATCTCACGTGCAGAGACACAGATAAGCTCAAAATAAAAGGATGGAGGAAGATCTACCAAGCAAATGGAAAACAAGAAAAGGCAGGGGTTGCAATCCTAGTCTCTGATAAAACAGACTTTAAACCAACAAAGATCAAAAGAGACAAAGAAGGCCATTACATAATGGTAAAGGGATCAATTCAACAAGAAGAGCTAACTATCCTAAATATATATGCACCCAATACAGGAGCATCCAGATTCATAAAGCAAGTCCTGAGTGACCTACAAAGAGACTTAGACTCCCACACAATAATAATGGGAGACTTTAACACGCTGCTGTCAACATTAGACAGATCAACGAGACAGAAAGTTAACAAGGATACCCAGGAATTGAACTCAGCTCTGCACCAAGTGGACCTAATAGACATCTACGGAACTCTCCACTCTAAATCAACAGAGTATACATTTTTTTCAGCACCAAACCTATTCGAAAATTGACCACATAGTTGGAAGTAAAGCTCTCCTCAGCAAATGTAAAAGAATAGAAATCATAACAAACTGTGTCTCAGACCACAGTGCAATCAAACTAGAACTCAGGATGAACAAACTCACTCAAAACTGCTCAACTACATGGAAACTGAACAACCTGCTCCTGAATGACTACTGGGTACGTAACGAAATGAAGGCAGAAATAAAGATGTTCTTTGAAACCAATGACAACAAAGACACAATATACCAGAATCTCTGGGACATATTTAAAGCAGTGTAGAAGGAAATTTATAGCACTAAATGCACACAGGAGGAAGCAGAAAAGATCCAAAATTGACACCCTAACATCAGAATTAAAAGAGCTAGAAAAGCAAGAGCAAACACATTCAAAAGTTAGAAGAAGGCAAGAAATAACTAAAATCAGAGCAGAACTGAAGGAAATAGAGACACAAAAAACCCTTCAAAAAATGAATGAATCCAGAAGCTGGTTTCTTGAAAGGACCAACAAAATTGATAGACCGCTAGCAAGATTAATAAAGAAGAAAACAGAGAAGAATCAAATAGATGCAATAAAAAATGATAAAGCGGATACAATCTCCAATCCCACAGAAATACAAACTACCATCACGGAATACTACAAACACCTCTATGCAAATAAACTAGAAAATCTAGAAGAAATGGATAAATTCCTCGACACATACACCCTCCCAAGACTAAACCAGGAAGAATTGGAATCTCTGAATAGACAAATAACAGGCTCTGAAATTGAGGAAATAATCAATAGTTTACTAACCAAAAAAAGTCCAGGACCAGATGGATTCACAGCCAAATTCTACCAGAGGTACAAGGAGGAACTGGAACAATTCCTTCTGAAACTATTCCAATCAATAGAAAAAGAGGGAATAATCCCTAACTCATTTTATGAGGCCAGTATCATCCTGATACCAAAGCTGGGCAGAGACACAATAAAAAAAGAGAATTTTAGACCAATATCCTTGATGAACATTGATGCAAAAATCCACAAGAAAATACTGGCAAACCAAATAAAGCAGCACATCAAAAAGCTTATCCACCATGATCAAGTGGGCTTCATCCCTCTGATGCAAGCCTGGTTCAATATACACAAATCAATAAACATAATCCAGCATATAAACACAATGAAAGACAAAAACCACATGATTATCTCAATAGATACAGAAGAGTCCTTTGACAAAATTCAACAACCCTCCATGCTAAAAACTCTCAATAAATTAGGTATTGATGGGACATATCTCAAAATAATAAGAGCTATCTATGACAAACCCACAGCCAATATCATACTGAATGGGCAAAAACTGGAAGCATTCCCTTTGAAAACTGACACAAGACAGGGTTGCCCTCTCTCACCACTCCTAGTCAACATAGAGTTGGATGTTCTGGCCAGGGCAATTAGGCAGGAGAAGGAAATAAAGGGTATTCAAATAGGAAAAGAGGAAGTCAAATTGTCCCTGTTTGCAGATGACACGATTGTATATCTAGAAAACCCCATTGTCTCAGCCCAAAATCTCCTTAAACTGATAAGAAACTTCCGCAAAGTCTCAGGATACAAAATCAATGTACAAAAATCACAAGCATTCTTATACACAAATAACAGACTAACAGAGCCAAATCATGAGTGAACTCCCATTCACAATTGCTTCAAAGGGAATAAAATATCTAGGAATCCAACTTACAAGGGACGTGAAAGACCTCTTCAAGTAGAACTACAAACCACTGCTCATTGAATTAAAGGAGGATAGAAACAAATGGAAGAACATTCCAAGATCATGGGTAGGAAGAAACAATATCGTGAAAATGGCCATTCTGCCCAAGGTAAGTTATAGATTCATTGCCATCCCCATGAAGCTACCAATGACTTTCTTCACAGAATTGGAAAAAACTACTTTAAAGTTCATATGGAACCAAAAAAGAGCCCTCATTGCCAAGTCAATCCTAAGCCAAAAGAGCAACCCTGGAGGCATCACGCTACCTGACTTTAAGCTACACTACAAGGCTGCAGTAACCAAAACAGCATGGTACTGGTATCAAAACAGAGTCATAGATCAGTGGAACAGAACAGAGCCCTCAGAAATAATGCCGCATATATACAGCTATCTGATCTTTGACAAAACTGAGAAAAACAAGCAATGAGGAAAGGATTCCCTATTTAATAAATGGTTCTGGGAAAACTGGCTAGCCATATGTAGAAAGCTGAAACTGGATCCCTTCCTTACACCTTATTCAAAAAATAATTCAATATGGATTAAAGACTTAAACATTAGACCTAAAACCAAAAAACCCCAGAAGAAAACCTAGGCATTACCATTCAGGACACAGGCATGGGCAAGGACTTCATGTCTAAAACACCAAAAGCAATGGCAACAAAAGGCAAAATTGACAAATGGGACCTAATAAAACTAAAGAGCTTCTGCACTGCAAAATCAACTACCATCAGAGTGAGCAGACAACCTACAAAATGGGAGAAAATTTTCGCAACCTACTCATCTGACAAAGGGCTAATATCCAGAATCTACAATGAACTCCAACAAATTTACAAGAAAAAAACAAACAACCCCATCAAAAAGTGGGCGAAGGACATGAACAGACACTTCTCAAAAGAAGACATTTATGCAGCCAAAAAACACATGAAAAAATGCTCACCATCACTGGCCATCAGAGAAATGCAAATCAAAACCACAATGAGATACCATCTCACACCAGTTAGAATGGTGATCATTAAAAAGTCAGGAAACAACAGGTGCTGGAGAGGATGTGGAGAAATAGGAACACTTTTACACTGTTGGTGGGATTGTAAACTAGTTTAACCATTGTGGAAGTCGGTGTGGTGATTCCTCAAGGATCTAGAAGTAGAAATACCGTTTGACCCAGCCATCCCATTACTGGGTATATACCCAAAGGACTATAAAACATGCTGCTATAAAGACACAAGCACAAGTATGTTTATTTCGGCACTACTCCCAATAGCAAAGACTTGGAACCAACCCAAATGTCCAACATTGGATTAAGAAAACGTGGCACATATACACCATGGAACACTATGCAGCCATAAAAAATGATGAGTTCATGTCCTTTTTAGGGACATGGATGAAATTGGAAATCATCATTCTCAGTAAACTATCCCAAGGACAGACAACCAAACACTGCATGTTCTGACTCATAGGTGGGAATTGAACAATGTGAACACACGGACACAGGAAGGTGAACATCACACTCTGGGGAATGTCGTCGGGTGGGCGGAGGGTGGAGGGATAATTTTAGAAGATATACCTAATGCTAAATTTCGAGTGCTAAATGGGTGCAGCACACCAGCATGACACATGTATACATATGTAACTAACCTGCACATTTTGCACATGTACCCTAAAACTTAAAGTATAATAATAATAAAAATATTCTAGAGAGTTAAGATAACCTTATTTTTTAAAATACTGAAAATGCAAAGGGTCCATTTAAAAAGTCGTGTTAAGTACATACTTCCTATTTTAATAATTCACTTGCTTTGCTCTTAAAATCTCTATGAGAGAAGTCGATATTTTACTCATGTCTTTTGGAAAGAGATTCAAAAGCAAAAGTAGCTGTGCTGTGAAATTTCATAAAATTTGTGGGATTTTTACAAGCTAAATTATTCAGTATTCTGTATTGTTATTACACTCATATATTGCCCGGAATATAAATACAGCAACCCAGCAACAGTGATTGCAACAAAATTAAGGTAAATAGGTCTACAATCATTTGATTTCCTTATTAGATAAATGAAGTTTTCATAGAGGAAATGCAAATTCAGATCAGGTTACATAAGTTTAACTATTATTTAAACCTTATATAAAATTAAATCTAACCCTCACAACTGCAAATCTGTAAGGAACCACTGTCAGGAATCTACAGGACTTGGCTCGTATTTACATTCGACCCACACTTAGAAATTTCATAAATGATGAGATGCAGGCCAAGGGGATTCCTCAAAGGGCTCCACCCAAAAGGAAAGGAAAGAGAGTTAAACAGAGAATTACCACTTACGTATTTGTGGGTAATCAGCTTATTCCTCAGTCTCTAGACAGTGAGGAGGATGAAAAAATGGAAGAAGATAACAAAGAAGAGGAAGAAAAAGATCACAGTGAAGCGATGAAGCCAGAGGAGTAACCTCAAAATTTACTGAGAGAAAAAATCATGAAACTGCCCCTCCCTGAATCTTTAAAAGCTTACTTGACATATTTTAGAGACAAATAACTTAGATCAAGAAGAAAGAATGCCTACTGATAATTCCTTTAGTCCTCAAAATGTAGCATTTGTGAGGAGTTAAAAGAATTATTTCTTTCATCAGAGCAAATTATAGTGGAAAAATTATCACTTGTTACTCTCAGTAACTTAAAATATGTATTGAGTGAATAAAAGAATCCCTTTTATAAAAACTATTTTTCTTTAAATCTTGGAAAACTGTTGTTTTAGCTCAAAGTGATTTCAAAGTGGAATGCAACAGTAGTCAAGACTTGTGTACCATAAATTCTTTTCTGATTCCTTATGAATCTCGTTCATTTTCATTTAGAAAACGAGAGCGAAACTACAGAGAAAAGAAACGCCTGGTGCATCACGGCTTGACGATGGTTTCCTGTTTCCTAAGACATGGGGAGTCTCCACTATGACCTGTTTCCAAAGAGGAAACTGGAAAGGAGAGCGAAAACATGATGCCGCTTTTCCACTATTCTCTGGAGGTTTCTGTGTCCCCACAGAGCTCGGGAAACAAACAGTCAAAATGGGGACACTTTTGGGGGCTAGAGACACAAGAGCAACAGGCCCCCTTGCAGAAGACAAAGGAACGTGGAACCCGAAACCATGCTTCAGTCGGCCTGAGTGTGACTCCTCTGTGGGCGGGACTATCCACCTCGCGCTCCGTTGCAGGCTCAACGTGGGGCTATCTCATCTGTGAACCATGTGGATGAAAAATGAACAATCACCCGAGTCTCGGCTCATTGCTCTCTGGGTAATTCGCTTATTCCTTTGGAGATGAAATTCATCTGAATCGCTCCCAGACGAAGTAACCCAGGCTGGCGATCCAGAGGGCCGGTGAGAGCCCCGCAGGCCGACGCGGCTGTGCGCCGAGCACTTAGCCTGCCCTGGGCACCCAACATTTTCCCGGAGTGCAAGATCCTGCTGGTCTTGGAGGAAGAAGACCGCTTTTCTCTCTGCCTTCCCCTCTTTGTTTCTTGCTCCCACCCTCCCTCCCTCTTTCCCTACGTCCCTCCCTCAGTTCCTCCCTTCCTCCCTCCCTCCCTCCTTCCCTCTCTCCCTCCTATCCCTCCAAACCTTCCAAGGTCCCTGGGTCCATCTGTTCTTTTCTCCCTCCATCGCTCCCTCCCTCTCTGTCTCCCTTCCTCTCCCCATCTCTGCCTGAGTTCCCTCCCGCGTATAAAGGGCAGCACCCCAGTTTGCGTGGGGTCTCGGGTCTGCATTTAGCTGTCAGGCACTCCACGGTGATTCCGAGGAAGCTGGCTGGGCAAGGGTAGGCGAGTGACTGTGGGGCGGGGAGACAGAGGTGGCGAGACGCGGAAAGAAGAGTAGGCTTGGCACCTGCCCAGGCCAGTGTTTCTTGGGATAGAGGTCTCCGCCCGCCCCACTGAAGAACGCGGCTGGGGCGCAAGAGGGAAGGGATGAGAGCTCCGCCTGAGCTGGTTAGAAAACCTAGGCTGCTGCCTGCTAACCCGCGCATGAGCAGTAGACACTCCATCTCCCTGTACCTGGACGAGCCCTGGGATCCCCGGGATGCTCAGGAAAGTATGACAGCCTTCCTCTGAGTGGAGTCTCTCATGGGACCTGGAACTCAGAGATCCTAGGCAGGTCAGCTGGAAGGGAAGACACGCCTCTCCATACTGAGTCAGAGGTTCACCGTGAAAGAGAGTCCGCCGCCCTGCCCCCACCCCGCCCAGACCCTGCATCCTAAAGCTTCTCCAGCAGAGCCCAGTGTTCTTCCTGGGTGAGGAGTGGTTCCACCAGAGTGGGCTCTTCCATTTCCTTCAGCTTCCCCAGTGGCGCCGGATCTAGGAAAGGTTGTGCCTTTTGCTGAAAATCTGGGGTTGACAGGAGCTCATCTAACAGGCTGGAGGTGAGTGTAGATGAGCTCCCCGGCTCCTGGAGCAGTTGAGAGGTGCCTGGATGGCTTGCATCTGTGCTTGATTGGGAGGCCTCCGGGGTCACTAGCTTCGGAGGTGGAGGTGCCCCGTCTTTGGTTTCCCAAACCGCCCTGGCGACCTGGGGCTCCAGACCCACCACGGACTCCGGTGGGACGTGGGTGGTGCAAACACACCTTGCCCTTGTGACTCAGCTTGAGGGGGCCCAAGCTGTCCCACTGATCATGCACCCAGCAGGCCGCCATGCTGCAGATCCTCAGCCTGCTGGCATTTGTTTGGATGTGGAGGCCACCGAGGTGTCTGAGGGTGAGACAGTCCTACTTCCAGAGGAGCCAGGGCAGTGAACACAAAAATTCCCAAGTGCAATGGCAGGTTGAGAGATTCCTTCGGCCTGCACAGCCTGGCTGGGCTGGAGCGGGGGGTCGGCCCTTGCTCCCTGGCTCACGAAAACCCCCTGTGGGAGAGCCCCAGGCATGCAGGGTGTGTGTGGTGCAGAAAGCCCCGTTCCCCACACAGGCATGTGGGTGAACTCGATTGAGGAGGGAGGAGGATGACACCCACTGGGGGTGTTAATTAGTAACCACAGTGGCCTTAAAGAGCTCAAATGGAAGGAAGAATTGCACGTCTCTCACTTTAAGTAAACAGCTAGAAATGATTAAGCTTACTGAAGATGTAAAATTTTCATCGCTAGAGAGACATCAACATTTGGCTTCAAAACTTCAAAGGATGTGCTGACTGTCTTTGAGGACCACTGCAGTTGGTAACTTTCAGTTACAGCCAATGCTCATTGACCACTCTGAAAATCTCAGGGCTCTTAAGAATTATTCAAAATCTATTCTTTCTGTGCTCTAGAAATGGAACATCACAGTCTGAGTGACAACACAACTGTTAACAGTATGGTTTACTGAATATTTTAATCCCACTATTGAGACCTACTGCTCAGAAAAAAAAAAAAAAAAAAAAAAAACGAGTCCTTTAAAGGGATTGCTGCTTGGCCTGGTGCAGTGGCTCACACCTATAATCCCTGCACTTTGGGAGGCCGAGGTGGTTGGATCACCTGAGGTCAGAAGTTGGAGACCAGCCTGGCGAAGATTATGAAACCCCATGTCTAATAAAAATACAAAAAAATTAGCCGGGCATGGTGGTGGTACTTGTAATTTCAGCTACTTGGGAGGCTGACACAGAAGAATGGCTTGGACCCTGAAGGTGGAAGTTGCAGTGAGCCAAGACCACACCACTGCCCTCCATCCTGGGCAACAAGAGGGAAACTATATAAAGGAGAAAAAAAAATAAAAAGGAAAGAAAAGAAAAAAGGAAAAAGTATTGCTGCTTATTAATAATTCTCCTAGCTACCCAGAAGCTTAGATGGAGATGTACTTGGAAATTAATGTTATGTTCATGGCTGCTAATACAATATCTGTCCTTCAGCCTGTGGATCAAAGAGTGGTTTTGACTTTCAAGTGTTTTTATTAAATAATAAATGCATTTTGTAAAGGTATAGCTGTCATAGATAGTAATTTCTTTGATGAGTCTGGATAAACTGAATTGAAAACCTTTTGGAAAGGTTTCACCATTAATCCCTTCATGATATTTCAAACTCCTCCCACGAATCACAAATGTCCTTAATAGCAAATGCCATTAAGAACATTTGTGTTTGATGGGAGGAGGTTGAAATATCAACATTAACAGGAGTTTGGAAGAAGTTGATTCCAGCCCTCATGGATGACTTTGAGGGCTCAGGATGTCAGTGGAGGAAGTCCCTACACATGTGGTAGAAATCGCATGACAATCAGAATTAGAATTAGGGCCTTAAGATGAGATTAAATTGCTGTAAACTCATGATGAAACTTGAACAAGTGGGGAGTTGCTTCTTATGGATGAACAAAGAAAATATTTTCTTGAGATGGAATCTACTCCAGGTGGAGATGCTATGAACATTGTTGAAATAACAACAAAGGATTTAGAATATTCCATAAACCTAGTGAATAAAGCAGCAGCAGGGTTTGAGAGGGTTTACTCCAATTTTGAAGGAAGATCTACTGTGTATATAATGTTATCAAACAGCATCACATGCTACAGGGAAATCTTTTCTGAAAGGAACAAACTTCATTGTTTTAAGAAATTGACACAGGTACCCAAACTTCAGCAGCCCCCATACTGATCAGTCAGCAGCCATCAACACAGAGGCAAGACCCTCACTGTAGAGAAAAGAAAGAGGGATCAGACTGTTACTGTGTCTTTATAGAAAGAAAAGACATAAGAGACTCCATTTTGAAAAAGACTTGTACTTTAAACAATTGCTTTGGTGAGATGTTGTTAATTTGTAGCTTTGCCCCAGCCGCTTTGCCCCAGCCACTTTGCCCCCACCACTCAGACCCAACCTGGAGCTCATAAAAACATGCGTTGTATTAAATCAAGGTTTAAGGGATCTAGGGCTGTGCAGGACGTGCCTTGTTAACAAAATGTTTACAAGCAGTATACTTGGTAAAAGTCATCGCCATTCTCTAATCTTAATAAACGAGGGGCAAAATGCCCTGCAGAAAGCCGCAGGGACCTCTGCCCTTGAAAGCAGGATATTGTCCAAGGTTTCTCTCCATGTGAAAGTCTGAAATATGGCCTTATGGGATGAGAAAGACGTGACTGTCCCCCAGCCCGACACCCGTTAAGGGTCTGTGCTGAGGTGGATTAGTAAAAGAGGAAAGTCTCTTGCAGTTGAGATAGAGGAAGACCACTGTCTCCTGCCTGCCCCTGGGAACTGAATGTCTCATTATAAAACCCGATTGTACATTTGTTCAATTCTGAGATAGGAGAAAATCCGCCATATGATGCGAGGGCAGACATGTTTGCAGTAACGCTGCTTTGTTATTCTTTACTCCACTGAGATGTTTGGGTGGAGAGAAACATAAATCTGGCTTACGTGCACGGCCAGTCATAGTACCTTCCCTTGAACTTAATTGACATAGATTATTTTGCTCACACGTTTTTTGATGACCTTCTCCTTATTATCACCCTGCTCTCTTACTACATTCCTTTTTGCTGAAATAATGAAAATAATAAGCAATAAAGACTTCTCCTTATTATCACCCTGCTCTCCTACTACATTCCTTTTTGCTGAAATAATGAAAATAATAAGCAATAAAAACTTCTCCTTATTATCACCCTGCTCTCCTACTACATTCCTTTTTGCTCAAATAATGAAAATAATAAGCAATAAAAACTGAGGGAACTCAGAGGCCGGTGCCTGTGCAGGTCCTTGGTATGCTGAGTGCCGGTCCCCTGGGCCTACTATTGCTTCTCTATACTTTGTCTCTGTGTATTACTTATTTTCTCAGTCTCTCGTCCCACTTGACTAGAAATACCCACAAGTGTGGAGGAGCAGGCCACGCCTTCACTCACCAGCAAAAAGATTATGACTTGGTAAGGTTCAGATATTCATTAGTATTTTTCAGGAATGAGGTATTTTAAGTTAAGGTATGTACATGGATTTTTAGACATAATGTGATTACTAATTAATTAATAATTATTAAATACTCATTAGACTACAACACAGTTTAAGCATAACTTTTATAAGTACTGGGAAACAAAATGTTTATGTGATTAATTTGATTGTAACATTTGCCTTATTGTGGTTGTCTGGAACCAAACCTACACTATCTCTGAGTATTCTCTTCATGTCTAAAACACCAAAAGCAATGGCAACAAAAGCCAAAATTGACAAATGGGATCTAATTAAACTAAAGAGCTTCTGCACAGCAAAGGAAACTACCATCAGAGTGAACAGGCAACCTACAGAATGGGAGAAAATTTTCACAACCTACTCATCTGACAAAGGGCTAATATCCAGAATCTACAATGAACTCCAACAAATTTACAAGAAAAAAACAAACAACCCCATCAAAAAGTGGGCCAAGGACTTGAACAGACACTTCTCAAAAGAAGACATTTATGCAGCCAAAAAACACATGAAAAAATGCTCACCATCACTGGCCATCAGAGAAATGCAAATCAAAACAACAATGAGATACCATCTCACACCAGTTAGAATGGCAATCATTAAAAAGTCAGGAAACAACAGGTGTTGGAGAGGATGTGGAGAAATAGGAACACTTTTACACTGTTGGTGGGACTGCAAACTAGTTCAACCCTTGTGGAAGTCAGTGTGGCGATTCCTCAGGGATCTAGAACTAGAAATTCCATTTGAACCAGCCATCCCATTACTGGGTGTATACCCAAAGGACTATAAATCATGCTGCAATAAAGACACATGCACACGTATGTTTATTGGGGCATTATTCACAATAGAAAGTTTTCGGTTGTTCTTTGTTTTGAGAAGGGATTTCACTCTGTCACACAGGCCATAGTGCAGTGGCATGATCATAGCTCACTGCAGCCTCAAACTGCTGGGTGAAGTGATTGTTCTACCACAGCCTCCTGAGTAGCTGGGACTACAGGCATGCAGCACTATTCTTGGATATTTTTTTTTTTTTTTGAGATGGAGTCTCACTCTTTAGCCCAGGCCAGAGTGTAGTGGCTCTATCTCGGCTCACTGCAAGCTGCGCTTCCTGGATTCATACCATCCTCCTGCCTCAGCCTCCCGAGTAGCTGGGACTACAGGCGCCCACACCAGGCCCAGCTAATTTTCTGTATTTTTAGTAGAGATGGGGTTTCACCATGTTAGCCAGGATGGTCTCGATCTCCTGACTTCGTGATCCACCTGACTCAGCCTCCCAAAGTGCTGGGATGACAGTAATCAGCCACCGCGCCTGGCCTTTCTTTTCTTTCTAGTGGCACAAGCCCCATGGAGTGTGGTGCGTCTGATCTACGATGCTTTTGAACAGTGTAGAAAGTGTTGCTGTCTGTATTTAATTTTTTCCTACATGTATGGCCACGATCAATCACAAGATCAATAAGCCCTTCTCCTTATTCTACTTCCCTTTCTAGCAATGGAGAAATTTGATTGCATTTTTCCTGCCTACCGGCAGGAATGAGTCTGCTGTTTTCTTTTTAAACCTGAGGGGACTGAGCCTGAGGGCCTGGAGCGTGGCCACCCTCCCCCAACCCCCAACTGGTGATTGTGGTGGTGGTGGTGATGGTTTTGTGTTCCAGCTTCTGTTCTGTTGTTGTTGTTGTTGCTGATGCTGCTGCTGGTGCTGTCGTCGTTGTTTTGGTATTTTACAGACTTAGGGGGTGTACCTGCTTGTTTGTTAGATCAGCATACTACTGCCTCCGGATGTAGAAGTGGACCTCCAGTGTATCCGATACCCACGTGGCGAACGTTGTCTCTGACGGGCGATTTATTCATCCCTCATCCCCCTGTTGTTCTCCTCCTCCCTTTTGGAGTGTCTGTTATTTCCATCTTGATGACCGTGTGCGTACCCACTGTTTACCTCCCACTTTTAAGCAGAAGGCAGTTCACTGGGTACATACTTGCTTCCAGCTCTATCCATGTTGTGGGAAAAGACGTGAAATCACCCTTTTTTGTGCCTACACCATTAGATAATTTTAACTTTCTTGGTGATTGTTTTTCTTTTTTCTTTTATTTTCTTTCCTCCTCCTCCCCCTTTTTTTCATTTTTTTCAGCTGGGCTCTCCTACTTGTGTTGCTCAGTTGATCAGGTTGGTCTCCTGGCCTTGACACTTCTCCCCTCACATCCACCGCCTGGTTGTTGAAATGAGCATCTCTTGTAAAATGGAAAAGACAAAAAAAAAATAAAGAGAAAGACAAAAAGTATGGGGTGTTCGTTTCTGTTGCCGCCTCCCAGGGTGTACCTTGGACCCGATAGGAGGAGGGAGCTTGCCTGGGTGGGTTTTCTGTGCTAAATCCTCCCGGGGGCCTCCTTCCCTCTCCCCCTTGTCCCTGCTTCTCCCCCAGCCAAGGCTCCCACCGCCGCTGTGTGATTTTACATGGGAGAGGTATGGGAGAGGACTGATGCACCTTCCAGATCTATATCCTGCCAGACGTCTCTCGCTCAGCGTCCCCCACCAGCTGCCTGCCACCTTCCAGCGAGCTCTGAGGCTGATGCCCCGCCTCCGTTCATGTCCCACCACCCTCCCCCGGCTGGCCGTTGCCTGGTGACCCTAAGGGAATTGCGATGACGCTTTCTTTTTTCTTTTTTTAAAATTTTATTATTATTATACTTTAAGTTTTAGGATACATGTGCACAACATACCGGTTTGTTACACATGTATACGTGTGCCATGTTGTTGTGCTGCACCCATTAACTCGTCATTTAGAATTAGGTATATCTCCTAATGCTATCCTTCCCCCCTTCCCCCACCTCACAACAGTCCCCGGTGTGTGATGTTCCACTTCCTGTGTCCATGTGTTCTAATTGTTCAATTCCCACCTATGAGTGAGAACATGCGGTGTTTGGTTTTTTGTCCTTGAGATAGTTTGCTGAGAATGATGGTTTCCAGTTTCATCCATGTCCCTACAAAGGACATTAACTCATAATTTTTTATGGCTGCATAGTAGTCCATGGTGTCGAATCCTCCAGTGAAGAATTCCACCAGATGCCCCGGGTGGGCCGGATGGGATGAGACTGGACCACCCCAGACCATGCTGTTCTTGGGGGTATGTTGACCTACAGGGTGGACTGGCAGCCCCAGCATTGTAAAGGGTGTCCAGGTATGGAAATGTCACATAGGATGTCCTCCATCCCGTCAGCCTGCCTTCAGCTTCCTCAGGCATGAAGACAACTTCCCATCAGAACCTCTTTTCTTTCCTTTCTCCACCACACACATGAGATGCATGAGAGGGAGAAACAGCTCAATAGATACTGCTGAGCTTCATTTGTGGAATCTTCAGTCATCTACACACAGACAGGTGAATAGACAGGTGCCCAAATCAAACACCATTTCCGCGTCCTCATGGTGGGATTGGTCTCTCTCTGTCTCTCACACACACACACAATTTCCACATCTAGTTCACAAACCACACTAATTTACCCTTTTCACAGTACGCAGTCTGAGTAAAACCCACCCCACCCTCCACCCGGCGGTTGACAAAACTCCTTCTCTACAATTTATAAAAAAGATCATCTGGGCTGGGCACAGTGGCTCACGCCTGTCATTCCAGCACTGTGGGAGGCCAAGGTGGGTTGATCACTTGAGGCCAGGAATTCAAGACCAGGCTGGCCAACATAGTGAAACCCCATCTCTATGAAAAATAGAACAATTACCAGTTCTGGTGGCATAGGCTTGTAATCACAACTATTCAGGAGACTGAGGCAGGCGAGTTGCTTGAATTAGGGAGGCCGAGGTTGCAGTGAGCTGAGATCATGCCATGGCAATTATTGAGACAGTGCGAGACTCTGTCTCAATAATAATTATAATATTATTATAAGATTAGTTTTGCGTGGTAATACCTGCCTGTAGACACAGCTACTCGGGAGGCTGAGATAAGGAGAAGAACACTTGAGGCCCCAAAGTTCGAGTCTTCAGTCAGCTGTATCCTGGGCAGTCACCAGTCAAGGAAATATGCCCTTCCCTGTTTTCTTTTCTTTTCTTTTTCTTCTCTTTTCTTCTCTCTTCTCCTCCCTCCCTCCCTCCCTTTCTTTCTTTCTTTCTTTCCTTTTCTTTCTTTCTTTCTTTCCTTTCTTTCTTTCTTTCTTTCTTTCTTTAGTTCTTTCTTCTTTCTTTCTTTCTTTATTCTTTTTCTTTCTTTCTTTCTTTCTTTCTTTCTTTCTTCTTTCTTCTTTCTTTCTTTCATTGATTTTTTTTATTATTGATTGATTGATTGATTGATTTTGAGATGGAATCTCACTCTGGGCGAGGTGAGGCGAGGTGAAGTGCAATGCTTTGGAACCTGCAGCACCGCCTTCTGAAGCCCCATTCAAATGCACAAAGCCCTATTCCCTTCCTGGACTTGGAGCTGATGCCTTCCATTGCCTTGGGTTTCTCTCTATTCAGAAGCTTTTACAGGCACAACCCCACCCAGAGGCTGGCTACGGCTGAGGATTACGGGATGTGGTGGGGCTGGAAACTCTTTCCCCCATTGTTGCAAGCTCAGCCAAGATATCCCCCAACCCCCATCGCTTGCTCACCCTTTGAGATCCCCTCCCTCCACCACCTTGGAGGCTGACCTCTTACTTTAATTTCTGTCTTTCTTCCTTTCCTGCGTTTGAGGAGTGTGTGCAGGAATGAGGCTGTGTAGGGGGAGGGGACGTGGGGTGGGGACAGAGGGGAACGTCCTAAGGGTCGATTTAGTGTCATGCCTCTTTAACCGCCACCACCGAAGATGAAAGCAACAATCAGTTAAATACCGCGTGTTCTTATCCATAAGTGGGAACTTATAGATGAGAGTTCTTCGTGGGCAGAACGAGGGACACGAGAGACGCGGGAGCCTACTTGAGGGAGGTGGGGTGGAAGGAGAGACAGCTTCAGGAGAAACCAAAACAAAACGAAACATGAAAACTGTCGATTACTGCGCTCAGTGTCTGGGTGATGAAATCATCTGCACACTGAACCTCCCATCAGAAGTTTACCTATGTAACAATCTTGCACATGTATGTTTGAACAAAAAATGAAAGTTAGAGGAGAAAGAGAGAGAGAGGGAGAGAAGGAAAGAGAAAGAGAGAGAAGTGAAATGAAACACCACCTCCTTGACCTGAGTTGGGGGGTTTCCGGCCTTTTGGGGGAACATTCGGTGACAATGTAGTATTTGGGCCTGTTATTTCTTTTTTTCTTCATTTCTTTTTTTTGGACTGAGTCTCTCTCGCTCTGTCACCCAGGCTGCGGTGCAGTGGTGCTCTCTTGGCTCACTGAAACCTCTGCTTTCCGGCTTCCAGTGATTTTTCTTCTGTAGCTGGGATTACAGACACACACCTCGACAGACGGCTTATTTTTCTATTTTTAGTGGAGATGGGGTTTCTCCATGTTGGCCACGTTGGTATTGAACTCCTGACCTGAAGTGATTTGCCCTCCTGGGCCTCCCAAAGTGCTGGGACGACAGGCCTGAGCTGCAGGGATTTCAGCCTTTAAAAGCACCGGCCCTGCCACCTTTCACTGCAGCCCTTACACTCAGAATGACGTGTCCTCTCTGCCATAGGTTGACTCTTTGAGTCCCCTATGCCATTGCACTCCAGCCTGGGCAGCAAGACCGAAACTCCATCCCCCCACCTTCCCGTGCAAAAAATAAATAAATAAATAAAATATCTACACATGACCTATAAGTGCGTGTTCCCATGAGTGATTTCTAATAAATGGCACTGTATACTGAAAGCAGTGGCTCACGTCTGTCATCCCAGCACTTTGGGAGGCCGAGGTGGGTGGGTCACGAGGTCAGGAGTTCAAGACCAACCTAGCCAACATGGTGAAACCCCGTCTCTACTGAAAATACGAAACTGAGTCGGGCGCGCTGGGGCAGGCACCTGTAATCCCAGCTACTCGGGAGGTTGAGGCAGGAGAATCACTTGAATCTGGCAGGCGGAGGTTGCAGTGACCCGGGATGGCGCCACTGCACTACAGCCTGGACGACTGAGTGAGATTCAGTCTCTAAATAAATAAATAGAAAGAAAGAAAAGAAAAGAAAGAAAAGAAAAGAGAAGAGAAGAAAAGAAAAAAAGAAAAGAAAAGAAAACCAGAAAAGAAAGAGAAAATGAAAGAAAAGGCACTATATCGCTACTCGGCTAGGACTTTCTCTCTTTCTGTGTTTCTGTCTGTCTCTCTCTGTCTGTCTTTGTCTTTCTTTATCTGTCTCTTTCTCTGTCTGTCTCTTTCTTTCTCTCTATGTCTGTCTCTCTCTCTCTGCCTGTCTCACTGTGTCTGTCTTCTGTCTAACTCTCTTTCTCTGCTTATCTCTCTCTGTCTCCCTCCCTGTCTGTTTCTCTCTCTCTGTCTCTCTCTTTCTGTCTGTTTCTCTGTCTCTGTCTGTCGCTGTTTCTCTCTGTCTCTCTCTGTCTGTCTCTGTTTTTCTCTGTCTGTCTCTCTCTTTCTTTTTCTGAGTCTCTCTGTCTGTCTCTCTCACTCTCTCTCTCTCTCTCTGTGCCTATCTTGTCTTACTGTCTTTCTCTACCCATCTGTCTCTCTCTCTGTCTGTCCCTCTTCCTCCCTTTCTGTCTCTCTCTCTCTCTCTCTCACTCTCTGCTTGTCTGTCTCTCTTTCTGTCTGTTTCTGTCTCTCTGTTTCATCTCTGTCAGTCTCTCTTTCTGTCTGTCTCTCTCTGCCTGTCTCTCTCACTGTGTCTGTCTTCTGTCTTGCTGTCTTTCTCTGCCTGTCTGTCTCTGTCTCTGCCTGCCTTTCTGTTCTCTCTCACTCTGTCTCTCTTTCTGTCTGTTTCTCTCTGTCTGTCTCTGTCTGTCTCTTTCTCTGTCTGTCTGTCTCTCTCTCTTTTTTTTTTCACATGGAGTCTCACTGTGTTGCCAAGGCTAGAGTGCAGTGGCACCATCTTGGCTCACTGCAAACTCCACCTCCCAGGTTCACGCCATTCTCCTGCCTCCCGAGTAACTGGGAGTATAGGCGCCCACCACCAAGCCCGACTAATTTTTTGTATTTTTAGTAAAGACGGGATTTCACCTAGTTAGCCAGTATGGTCTTGATCTCCTGACCTCGTGATCCACCCGCCTCAGCCTCCCAAAGTACTGGGATGACAGGAATGAGCCACCGGGCCCGGCCTGTCTCTCTCTTTCTTTCTTTCCTCTCTCTCTCTCTCTGTGTGCCTATATTCTGTCTTACTCTCTTCTCTGCCTGTCGGTCTCTCTCTCTGACTGTCTCTCTCCCTCCCTGTCTTTTTGTCTCTCTCTGTCTCTCTCACTCTCGCTCTCTCTGTCTCTCTCTCTTGCTGTTTCTCTCTGTCCGTCTCTGTCTGTCTCTTTCTCTGTCTGTCTGTCTCTTTCTTTCTCTCTGTCTCTGTCTCTCTCTCCCTCTGCCTGTCTCTCTCACTGTGTCTCTCTTCTGTCTTACTCTCTTTCTCTGCCTGCCTGTATCTCTCTCCCTCTCTCTTTCTGTTTCTCTCTATATATCTCTCACTCTCTCCGTCTCTCTCTGACTGTTTCTCTCTGTCTCTGTCTTTCTCGGTCTGTCTCTGTCTCTCTCTCTCCCTGTCTGTCTGCTTCTGTCTCTGTCTCTATCTCTGTCTCTCTCTTTCTGTTTCTCTCTGTCCATCTCTGTCTTTCTCTGTCTGTCTCTTTCTCTCTGTCTCTTTCTCTCTCTCTCTGCTTTTCTCTCTCACTGTGCCTGTCTTCTGTTTTACTCTCTTTCTCTGCCTGTCTGTCTGTCTCTCTCTCCCTCCCTTTCTCTCTCTCTATCTCTCTCTTTCTATTTCTCTCTGTCTGTCTCTGTGTGTTTGTCTGTTTCTCTTTCTCTGTCTCTCTGTTTCCTCTCCATCTGTCTCTGTCTGTCTCTCTCTTGGTCTCTCTCCCTCCCTGTCTGTCTGTTTCTCTCTGTCTCTGTCTCTCTCTCTTTCTGTCTGTTTCTCTCTGTCTCTCTCTGTCCATCTCTGTCTTTCTATGTCTGTCTCTTTCTCTGTCAGTCTGTCAGACCCCCCAAGACCGAGAGGGCCCTGCCCCTTCCATGAAAGTCAGAAGGGCCTGCTTAAAGAGGCCGAGTAGGAATCCAGACAGACGGGCCTTGCTACACTTCACCACTCGGTGTATGATTTTGGGAGGTCGAGGCCAGGTCCCCACTTGGATGGAAGGGGCATTTTCAGACTTTTCTCTCTGTCACGTGTGGCGTCCCTACTTCTCGTATTTCCCTGATAAGCTCCTTGACTCAAAAATACATGGATAAGGCCGGGCATGGTGGCTCACGTCTGTCATCCCAGAACTTCCGGAGGCCGAGGCAGGGGATCACGTGAGGTTGGGAGTTCGAGACCAGCCTTGCCACCACGGTAAAACCCCGTCTCTACTAGAAATACTAAACTGAGTCGGGCATGGTGGGGTATGCTCCTGTAATGCCAGCTACTCGGGAGGCTGAGGTGGGAGAATCACTTGAACCTGGGAGGCGGAGACTGCAGTGAGCCGAGATTGTGTCACTGCACTACAGCCCGGGCTGTAGAGTGAGTAGGACTCTGTCTCTAAACAAATAAATAAATAAATAAATAAATAAATAAATAAATAAATAAATGCATTCTTTTCCATGCTGACTGACACTTGCAGGTATCGGTTGTCTTCGGGCATCATCTAGTGGCCACTGTTATTGAAAGTCTAGGTGACATGGAGGGAGGTCTTGCTTACTTCACTGAGCCTGGGCAACGGGTTTCTCTCTCTCCCTTCTGGAGGTCCCTGCCTCTCTCCCTAGTTGCCTAGGGAACCTCCGCCCTGGTGGGGGCCCTATTGTTCTTTGATCAGCGCTTTAGTTTTCTTTGTGTGCTGGTTCTTTCATGCGCATAGACTCTTCTACTTGGGTTTTAGGAGGGGTCACTTTAATTTTCAAGTCGCCCCCCGGCTCCCCCCACTACCCACGTCCCATTACCTTCATTTAGTGAGTCAGTTAGGCGGGTTCCCCCCAAACCCCCCACCCCCCACCTCCCAACACCCTGCTTGGAAACCTTCCGGAGCCACCCTGGTATGCCTCCGTCTTCTCTCCCCTTCCCCCACCCCTTACCGGCGATCTCATCCTTGCCAGGCTGACATTTGCAACGGTGGGCATCAGGCCTCACTCAGTGGCCACCGTTTTTGAAGATGGTGGTGGCACGGTCCCACTTCCCTGGAGGCAGCTCGGGCCGATGGCATAGCCCTTGACCCGCGTGGCAAGCGGGCGTGTCTGCTGTTGTGGGTTTTTTTCCCCCCACTTCCCTCCTCAGGCCTCCCTCCCTAGGAAAGCTTCACCCTGGCTGGGTCTCCATCACCTTTTATCATGATGTTTTAGTTTCTCCGCCCTCCAGCCAGTATAGTTTCACAATGGGAATGGCGTCACAGCTCTAGTCTGGGCATTCTTCGTATTTGCCCATAATAGAAACGTTTTCTGAAAACTAATACTTTGCTCACTTAAGATTTCCAGGGACGGTGCCTTGGCCCGTGTTTGTTGTTTTGTTTTGTCTTGTTCGTGTTTTTCCTTTTTCGTATGTATTTATTTTCAGGTGAAGTAGAAATCCCCAATTTTCAGGAAGACGTATCTTTTCCCCAAGACATGTTAGCTGCTGTTTTCTCCTGTTGTTAACTAGCGCTTTTGTGAATCTCTCAACGTGTAATGAGAGCCGGTTGATATTTACTTCAGAACATCTTATTTTCTTGAAATCCATAAGCGAATGCTGCTGCTGCTCTTGCTACTGCTGCTCTTGTTGCTGTTGTTGTTGTTTTCAAAGCACACCCCGGCCACCCTTTACGGAATCAAATGCGTTATAAAATATGTGTAATTATTTCCTGACCACGCCATTCCTCCTCCTCTCTCTGTCTCTCAGTCTCTCTTTCTCTGTCTCTCTCTCTCTGCCTGTCTATTTTTTCTCTCTCTCTCCTTGCCTGTCTCTCTCACTGTGTCTGTCCTCTGTCTTACTCCCTTTTTTTGCCTTTCTGTCTCTCTCTCTCTGCCTGTCTGTCTGTCTCTCTCTCTCCCTGTCTGTCTGTTTCTGTCTGTCCGTCTCTGTCTTTATCTCTGTCTGTCTCTTTCTTTCTCTCTGTCTCTCTGTCTCTGTGTGTCTCTCTCTCTGCCTGACTCTCTCATGGTGTCTGTCTTCTTTCTTTCTTTCTCTGCCTGCCTCTCTCTCTCTCTCTTTCTCTCTCTCTGTCTCTCTCTGTCCGTCTCATCTTTCTCTGTCTGTCTCTTTGTCTGTCTGTCTGTATCTCTCTTTCTTTCTTTTTCTCGTTGTCTCTGTCTCTCTCTCTCTGTCTCTCTCACTGTGTCTGTCTTCTGTCTTATTCTCTTTCTCTGGCTGTCTGTCAGTGTCTCTCTCTCTCTCTCCCTGTCTGTCTGTCTCTCTCTCTCCCTGTCTGTCTGTTTTTTTCTCTCTCTTTGCCTGTCTGTCTCTCTGTCTCTGTCTCTCTGTCTCTCTCTCTCTCTGTCTGTCTTCTGTCTTACTGTCTTTCTCTTCCTGTCTGTCTCTCTCTCCTTGTCTGTTTCTCTCTGTCTCTGTCTCTGTCTGTCTCTCTCTCTGTTTCTGTCTCTCCCTCTGTCTGTCTCTTTCCCTCTCTGTCTCTTTCCCTCTGTCTGTCTCTCTCTTTCTTTCTCTCTGTCTCTCCAACTGTCTCTGTCTCTGTGTGTGCGTGTGTCTGCTTTCTGTCTTACTCTCTTTCCCTGCCTGTCTGTCTGCCTGTCGGTCTGTCTCTCTCTCTGTCTATCTCTCTCTCTTTCTGTCTCTGTCTCTCTTTCAGTTTCTCTCTGTCTCTTTCCATCTGTGTCTTTCTCTGTGTTTTTATCTCTCTGTCTCTCTCTGTCTTTCTCTCTTTGTGTATCTTTGTGTCTCTCTGTCTGTCTCTATGTCTCTGTCTCTGTGTCTCTCTCTCTCTCTTGCTCGCTCACTCTCTGGCTCTCTCTATCCCCCGCCCTCTCTTTCTTGGCAAAATAAGTTCAAGTACATCTAATCTAATCCATTACCACGGCCTGAAATCTTAATTTTAGACATCCCAGATTTGATCTCCCTACAAAATGCTGTACAGAACTGGAGAGTTGATTTCTGGACTTGGACACCTCTTAGATACTACATATTAATAAAGATCCAACCCTAAAATCTGGGGTTGCATCTAGCTCGACTGTCTCAAAAAATCATACCTCTGTTCACCTAGGATGCTGGGAGGGTTTTCTCCATGTGAATCTGCTCATGTCCTTCATGACCTATGACCAAGTTCTGTCCGTTCTGTCTGAAATATGTATCTGCAAACACTTCTCTCCATTTCCACAACTACCCATGGCCCATTGTGGAACCACTGGCTCTTCGAAAAAAAATCCCAGAAGCGGCTTTGGCTTTTTGGCTAGGAGGTCTAAACCTGCTGAGAACTTTCCTGACCAGGATTCTGTGTGAACAAAAGTGCTTCTGCTGGAAGCTGGGATCCTCGGTACCATGCTTGCTAGCACTGGATGAGTCTCTGGAAGGACACACGGGACTCCACAAAGCTGACCTGTCCCACCGAGGTCAAATGGATACCTCTGCATTGGCCCGAGGCCTCCAACTTACATCACTGTCACCAACCATTACCTTCAGCATCCTTGTGAGCCTGCCCAAGGTCCCGACTCTGGGGAGACTCTTGGGAGCATGGCCTTCCTCGGCGAAAGTCCAAAGGGATGGTGACTTCCACCCACAAGGTCCCCAGTGAACTGCAAAGATGTGGAGCGTAGGTCAGAGAGGGGACCAGGAGGGGAGACGTCCTGACAGGCAATGAGTTCCCTAGGCTCTGGCCACCCCACTCATGTTCCACGTACTGGGCACCCACGTGACACCACCACTTTATCCCCTCCTCTGTCCACAGCCGCCCCAACCCCACCCCACAACCCAGGCACACACACTGGAGGTTACAAAACCACACGGCCTGAATAGAGCCTGACGGAGCGAGAGCTCATTTCACGAAGCGGGGGGGTGGGTTGGGGTGGGGTGGGGTGGGGGCTGGGGGTCTGTAGAGAGCCCGATTCTCCCTCATGGGTGGCTACAGGATACAAATGAATATCACTTCTTGGGCAGAGGGGATTCTTTAGGCCGTCACGTTTGCCATCAACGTTTGCAGGACTGTCTCTCAAACCCTTCCTTGAGGCCACAAAATAGGTTCAACCCCACTCATCAACGTTTTCCCGGGTACTGGATGTATCCTGTCAAGAGACCTGAACCTGACACGTTGAGTTAAACACTTTTATTGGCTTTCTGTGTTTGTTTGCTTCTGAGAGGGAGTCTTGCTCTGTCCCCTCATGGCTGGAGTACAGTGGCGTGATCTCAGCTCACTGCAACCTCTGTCTCCTGGGTTAGAGTGATTCTCCTGCCTCAGCACAACCACGCCTGGCTCATTTTTTTATTTTTAGTAGACACGGGATTTGACCCTGTTTCATTGGTTTTCACTGGAGATTCTAGATTTGAGTCACACCTCATTGTGTGCCATATAATGACTTCTTTTTTTTTTTTAAAGCACAATATATCTGCTTTATTTGAGTGGCTTTGTATATCGTTATAATTGTGTTATAGATGAAGAAAAGGTATTAAACATGGTGCTAATGATAGTAAAAGTGAAAATAAAAGAAAGGCTATCTATTTTGTAGATAGAATAAAGTTGCTCAGTATTTAGAGTTACCTAAATACGTCAGCATTTAAACTCCTCCTACTAAAAGCTTGCCAGTCTGAATAATCCTCCTTTAAACACAATTTTGATATGGATAAGGTTTTTAAGAATGTGACTCCTGTGGAATAGCTGGACAGACAATACACATTTAAAAAAGAACAGCACAAGGATCCACCAGACTTGGGAAAAAATCAAAAACAACAAAAGCCTTATGAAGAACTGAGTTCTTAAAATATTATGGAGAACATAGCTATCGGAAGAGATGGCAATATTGGCAAGTTGATTTTTACATTGGTCAGCAATAGCTAGCACTATTTTTCTGGCAATCTTTCAGGCACTGCAACTACTACTGCAAAATGATATATAATCCATTAAACAACATAATCACAAATAAAAAATATTTTAGTAATATAATGCTTCAGATTTAGAAGCAAATCAAGTGTTAAAACTCAACTGCTATAATAACTAACCCCAAAGAGAACTGTATCTGACAAAAAAGCTTCTGCAGAGTTACTACTTCAGAATTATACTTTCTCTTGATATTTATTTTATTTTATTTTATTTTATTTTTATTTTTATTTTTTCTTGAGATGGCGTCTCACTCTGTCGCCCAGGCTGGAGTGCAATGGCATAATCTTGGCTCACTGCAACCTCCACTTCCCAGGTTCAAGCGATTATCCTTCCTCAGCCTCCTGAGTAGCTGGGACTACAGGAGCCTGCCACCATGCCCAGCTAATTTTTATACTTTTAATATAGGCGGCGTTTCACCATATGGTCTCGATCTGTTGACGTTGCTATCTGCCTGCCTTGGCCTCCCAAAGTGCTGGGATGACAGGCATGAGCCACAATGCCTTGCCTTCTCTTGATATTTAAACTTTTAAGTCAGTCCAGAGAAATACAATAAATGTCAACAGTAAGTATGGTGTTGAGGCAGAAGTAGGACCAAACTTTTTCATATTTTATTCAGTTGATAACAATATGACCTGGGTAGAAATTTTCTATGTGTCTACTTATACACAAATACAAAAAAGTAAAACAGAGATACTGCTAAATAAAGGATACATTAAGTTCTTAATAGTAACTCAATAAACTGGAACATTGTCAAAAAGCAGCTAGTGAACTTTTTCAGTGTTTTTTTTCCATTATCCAATATGTGAATTATGCTATTCCTTTCCAATTTCCCAAGCACTTTTTGTCCCAATCACCATTTTTGTGTTCAAGGAAAAAGTAACAAATCAGGTAACAAAACTAAACAAGCAAACAAACAAAACACAACTACAGTATCTGCAAAAGTTTTGTAGAAGACTGAAACTGTTGAGTATAAGCATCTCGTATTCTATTATCATTAGTTAACTGAAGAGTTTGTTAAAGACATACATTTCATAAAAAAAGTTAGTTTGAAGTTATTGACCAGTATGTACCATTCCTAAGTATTAGTAACCAAATTCATGACAATAAAGAGCTATCTAACAAGAAAAATTAGTGACTACTGGCACCATCAACAAGAATTTGTCTTTACAATTCATTACCACTTACCATGCATTGTAATGTCTAGGATTGACTCTGATAGCATTTTGAAAACAAGCTAATGCTTTGTCCAATTCTTCAGTTAAGACAAACTCTCGCCCCAATAAAGTATAGGCATAGGCATAATTTGGATCCACTTGGATAGCTCTCTGGAAGAATTTAATTGCAATTTACCTTCCAATTTGGCACAGTACCCAACCAGTATTGAAGTGGTGAGAAGGTAGATGGCTCAAAATATTTATAGCTTCATTGCAGTGGTATGAACATAAAGCTAAATAACCTTTCCCCCTTTCACGAAGAAGGCTCATCAAGCCTTCTGCTGCTGCTTTTTGTAGATTAAAAGCCTGAATCTGAGGTGTGATTGTGGATATTTCCTCTTCTGAATTGATGGAAGAGTCCAATTTTGTAATTTCCAGGTTGTCATTTATATTAGATTGAGTTATTCCTCCTTTATTAGTTTTACTTTTTGTTTTTCTGTTTGGGATTTTAGGTGGAAACTTCATTTTTAATTTCTCCCTATTCTCCTTGGTGTGGAACTGTCACTAGTAAAGAGTCATGAACTTTTTGATGCAGTGCATTTGGGGGAGATGTCATAGTGGGTCTCATTACCTGAGGTGTTGTAGTTATTTATGGACCAGAACTTTCTGTTAGTGAAAGAATTGGAGTTACCTCTCGGCTATTTCCACTCTGCGTTAAGACAGACTTTGCTCCAGTTTGGCCAATTCTGGCAACAGACTTTTTTGAAGGGGCTCCGGTGGATGGCACATCAATTACAGAAAGTGTATTAGTGTAGTTTTGTAAATAAGATCCATCTCCAGGACTTGGGGTTTCTAATGGCAAAATCCCAAAACTTGGGGTAAATGGACTAAGAGCTGCTGGTCCTGTTAATAAACTTAGACCAGTTTTTGGTTTATTTTGAACCTGTTTAGATAATATGGAAGTTCCTGTTCCCAGTGGGATAGTTTCAGGTGAAATTACAGCTGAATCAATAAAAGACACTGGGGAATCTGTATTAAAGGAGTACTTTGAATTGGAAGATTCTAAATTGACTCTGTTTAATTCAATTGTGTCCTGGGGTGTTTCCATAAGAATGGTCTCAGGCTGTCTGTGACATAAACTGTGATTAGGTACTTGTGTTGTGCAAGAGTTGGGCAGACAGTTGCTAAATTTCTGTAAAGATGTGAATTTAAATGTTTGGTCAGGATCTGGCTTTTCACCTATTTCACATAATGATTCAAAGGGATACCAGAGGAAAGGATTAAAACTAAGTATCTTTTGGTAACATTCTTATCCTTTGGCAAGCTGATCTGTCTTGCAATATACACGTCCCAACAATGGAAGGGGAAAGCAAACTGAATCACCAAACTCAGTAACAATATCATCATGGCTTTTCTGCTTATTAAACACTCCACCAGATAAGATTTGTTCCCAGTCTGCAAGGTTACTGAGATCAACACAACATTTTGCAAGCAGGTATTTGCATTGTGGTGTAGGACAACTGTGTCTTTTCAAGAGTCTATATGCTTTATAGGCCTTTCCTGGGAGGTAAGAACAGGTCGCCATTAAAAACAAGGCTTCTTCTGAGTGTACTTCTGCATAAAGGCGTTCTGTGAGGAAAACCCCATCACGGTAAGCATAGTGGTTTAGTGCTTGCCATATAGCAGCCTGGAAGGGTTCCTGCAGCACTGTCATCCTCGAGGCAAAGGCCCAATTTCTGCAGTGCCTCAGGAAACCCCCACACCACCCACCACCCTCACCCCTGTAGCGGCTCTGGCCCAGCCAGCCTCGGCTCATTTAAATTCACCAGTTACCGGGGGATGGGGGTGGCCGAGCCAGAATGACTTCTTTATCCTGCTGACTCTGGAAAGCCCGGCCCCTTGTGATCCATTGCAAAGCGAAAGTCACCTCATGTTTGGGAAACAGATCCACTCCCAAGTTCAGTGGAGGGATGTGGCATGTAGGACGAAGGACTCTCTTCCTTCTGATTTGGTCTGCACAGCGGGGCCTAGGTCTGGAGTCCCCTCTGTGAGGACGGCTGACTCCCTCTACCTTGGGTTCCATTGGCCCCACCCTGGGACATGGGCCTTGGCAGATTCTGGCCCTTCCTGGCCCTTAAGTTGCTGTCAGAAACCCCATCTCGTGTTCGGATGCCCCGAATAACTGTGGCTCGTGCCTCTCTGGAAACATTGGAAATCTCTCCTCTACACATGGTCACCTAAAACACCAGGAGCTCGGGACACACGTCTGCCATCCACCTCACTGCTTTGGGGAGACAATGCTGAGAGTCTCTTGCCAAATCTCTCTTGACTTGAGTTCTTCATGGGTGTGTGGTTAAGACGTAGTGAGACCAGATGTATTAATTCAGGCCGGGTGCTGGTGGCTCACACCTGTAACCCCAACACTTTGGGAGGCCGAGGCTGTAGGATCCCTTGAGGAATAGCCTAACCCTGCAGCGGTTGAGGCTGCAGTGTGTGAGCCATAATGGTGTAATTTGGATCCAGCAGTTTTCTAAACAGTCATTTCGTAGAATCTGCAAAGAGATATTTCTGAGCCCATTGAGGCCTACAGTGAAAAGGGAAATATTTTCAAATAAAAAGAAAACAGAAGCTTTCTGAGGAACTTCTTTTTGATGTGTGTATTCATCTCACAGTGTTGAAACTTTTTTTATTGAGCAGTTTGGAAACAGTCTTTTTGTAAAATCTGCAAAGGGATATTTCTTAGCCATTTGAGACCTAAGGTGAAAAAGAGATATCTTCACATAAAAACTAGACAGAAGCATTCTGAGAAAGTTCTTTCTGATGTGTGCATTCATCTCACAGAGTTGAACCTTTCTTTTGTTTGAGCAGTTTGGAAACAGTCTTTTTTTAAAATATGCAAATGGATATTTGTGAGCCCTTCACAGCCTATGATGAAACAGGAAATACCTTGACATAAAAACCAGACAGAATCTTTCTGAGAAAATGCTTTGCAATGTGTGCTTTCATCTCACAGAGTTGAACTTTTCTTTAGATTGAGCAGTTTCTAAACAGGCTTTTTGTAGAATCCACAAATGGAAATTTGCAGCGCTTTTAGGCCTATGGTGAAAACGGAAATATTTTCACAAAAACACTAAAAAGCAGCTTTCTGAGAATCTTCCTTGTGATGCCTGGATTCATATCACAGAGCAGAACCTTTCTTTTGATTGAGCAGATTGGAAACAGTATTTTTGTACAATCTGCAAATGGATATTTCTGAGCCGTTTGATGCCTGTAGTGAAAAAGAATTATCTTCACATAAAAACTAGACAGAATCATTCTGAGAAACTTCTTCCTTATGTGTGCATTCATCTCACAGAGTTGAACCTTTCTTTTCATGGAGCGGTTTGGAAACAGTCTTTTTGTAGTATCTGCAGAGGGATAATTGTGAATGCTTTAAGGACTATGGTGAAAAAGGAAATATCTTCACAAAAAAACTAGACAGAAGCATTCTGAGAAACTTCTTTTTTATGTGTGCATTCATCTCACACAGATGAATCTTTCTTTTCATTGATCAGTATGGAAAGAGTCTTTTGGTTCAATCTGCAAAGGGATATTTCTGAGCAGTTTGAGGCCTATGGTGAAAAAGTAATATCTTCACAGAAAAAGTAGACAGAAGCATTCTGAGAAACTTCTTTTTTATGTGTGCATTCACCTCACAGGGTTGAAACTTTCATTTCATTGAGAAGTTCAGAAACACTCTTTTTGTAGAATCTGAAAGGAATATTTTTGAGTCCATTGAGGCCTGTGGTGAAATAGGAAATATCTTTACATAAAAACTAGACAGAAGCTTTCTGAGAAACTTCTTTGTGATGTGTGCTTTCATCTCACAGAGTTGAGCCTATCTTTTGATTTAGCAGATTGGAAACCGTCCTTTTGTTGTATCTGCAGAGGGATATTTGTGAACGGTTTGAGGCCTATGGTGAAAAAGGAAATACCTTCACATACAAAGTAGACAGAAGCATTCTGGGAAACTTCTCTGTGATGTGTGCATTCAACTCACAGAGGTGAAACTTTCTTTAGATTGAGCAGTTTGGAAATGTTCTTTTTTAGAATCTGCAAAGGGATATTTCTGAGCCCATTGAGGTCTAGGATGAAAAAGAAATATCTTCACATAAAACTGGATAGATGCATTCTGAGAAACTTCTTTGTGATGTCTCCATTCATCTCACAGAGTTGAACCTTTCTTTGGATTGGGCAGTTTGGAAACAGTCTTTTTGAAGAATCTGCAAAAAATATTTGTGAGCTCTTTATGGCCTATGGTGAAATAGGAAATATCTTCACATAAAAACTAGACAGAAGCTTTCTGAGAATCTACCTTGTGATGTGTGCTTTCATCTCACAGAGTTGAACCTTTCTTTTGAATGAGCAGTTTGGAAACACTCTTTTTGTAGAGTCTGTAGATGGATATTTGGAGTACTTTGTGACCCATGGTGAAAAAGGAAATATCTTCACATAAAAACCAGACAGGAGAATTCTGAGAAACTTCTTTGTGATGGGTGTATTCATCTCACAGAGTTGAACATTTCTTTGGATGCAGCAGTTTGGAAACAGTCTTTTTGTAGTATTTGCAGAGGGATATTCATGAGCAGTTTATGACCTATGGTTAAAAAGGTTATATCTTCACAAAAAAAACTCAACAGATCCGTTGTAAGAAACTTCTTTGACATGTATGCATTCAACTCACAGAGTTGAACCTTTCTTTGGATTAAGCAGTTTTCTAAACGTCCTTTTGTAGAATCTGCAAAGGGATATTTCTGAGCCCATTGAGGCCTATGGTGAAAAAGGATATATCTTCATATGAATGCTAAACAGAAGCTTTCTGAGAAACTTCTTTGTGATGTGTGCATTCATCTCACAGTGTTGAAACTTTCTTTTGATTGAGTAGTTTGGTAACAGTCTTTTTGTACAAGCTGCAAAGGGATATTTCTGAGCCATTTGAGGCCTATGGTGAAAGAGAAATATCTTCACATAAAAACTAGACAGAAACATTCTGAGAAATTTCTTTGTGATGTGTGCATTCATCACACATATTTGAACCTCTCCTTTGATTGAGCAGTTTGGAAACAGTCTTTTTTTAGAATATGCAAAAGGATATTTGTTAGCCTTTTCAGGCCTATGGTGAAATAGGGAAAATCTTCAAATAAAAACTGGACAGAAGCTTTCTGAGAAACTTATTTGTCATGTGTGCCTTCATCTCACAGAGTTGAACTTCTCTTTTGATTGAGCAAGTTGGAAACAGTCTTTTTGTAGAATCTGCAAATGGATATTTGCAACATTTTATGCCTATGGTGAATAGGAAATATTTTCACATAAAAATTAGACAGAAGCATTCTGAGAAACTTCTCTGTGATGTGTGCATTCATGTCACAGGGTTGAAACTTTCCTTGGATTAAGCAGTTTGGAAAGAGTCCTTTTGTAGACTCTGCAAGGGGATATTTATGAGCCCATTGAGGCCTACGGTGAAATAAGAAATGTCTTCACTTAAAAACTAGACAAAAGCTTTCTGAAAATCTTCTTTGTACTGTGTGCTTTCATCTCAAAGAGTTGAACCTCTCTTTTGATTGAGCAGTTTGGAAACACTCTTTTTGTAGAATCTGCAAAGGGATATTTGGAGTGCTTTGAGGCCTATGGTGAAAAAGGAAATATCTGAACATAAAAACTAGACAGAAACTTCTGAGAAACTTCTTTGTGATGTGTGCTTTCATCTCAGATTTGGACCTTCCTTTTCATTGAGCAGTTTGGCAACAAGTCATTTTGTAGAATCTGCAAAGGGATATTTGTGAGCAGTTTGAGGCCTATGGTGAGAAAGTAAATACCTTCACATAATACCAAAACAGAAGTATTTTGAGAATACTCTTTGTGATGTTTGCATTCATCTCACTGAGTTGAAACATTCCGTTCATTGAGCAGTGTGGAAACATACTTTTTGTGCAATCTGCAAAGGAATATCTGTTTGCAGTTTGAGACCTATGGTGAAAAAGTAATATCTTCACATAAAAACAAGACAGAAGCATTCTGAGAAACTAACTTTTTATGTGTGCATTCATCTCACAGAATTGAACCTTTCCTTTGATGAAGCAGTTCGGAAAGAGTTTTTTGTAGAATCTGTAAAGGGATAGTTGTGATCCCTTTGAGGCCTAAGGTGAAATAGGAAATATCTTCACATAAAAACTAGACAGAAACTTTCTGAGAAACTTCTTTGTGACGTGGGCTTTCATCTCAAAGATTTGAACCTTTATTTTGATTGAGCAGTTTGGAAAGACTCTTTTTCTAGTATCTGCAGAGGGCTGTTAATGAGCAGACTGAGGCCTATAGTGAAAAAGGAAATGGCTTCTCAAAAAAACTAGGCAGAAGCATTATGAGAGACTTCTATGTAATGTGTGCATTCATCTCACCAAGTTAAATCTTTCTTTTGATTGAGCTGTTTGGAAACACTCGTTTTGGTAGCATCTGCAAGGGTATACTTCTGAGCCCTTTGAGGCCTATTTTGAAATATGAAATATCTTCACATATAAACTAGACAGAAGGTTTCTAAGAAACTTCTTTGTGACGTGTGCTTTCACCTCACAGAGTTGAACCTTTCTTTTGATTGAGCAGATTGGAAACACTCTTTTTGTTGAATCTGCAAGTGGATATTTGGAGCGCTTTGAGGCCCATGGTGAAAAAGGAAATATCTTCACAAAAAACTAAACAGAAGTTTTCTGAGAAACTTCTTTGGGATGTGTGCATTCATCCCACACATTTGAACCCTTCTTTTGATTGCTATGGTGAAAAAGGAAACTTCTTCACATAAAACTATACAAAAGCATTCTGAGAAACTTCTTTGTGATGTGTGCTTTCATCTCACAGAGTTTAACCTTTCTTTTCATTGTGCAGTTTGGAAACAGTCTTTTTGTAGAATCTGCAAAGGGATGTTTGTGAGCAGTTTGAGGCCTATGGTGAAAAAGGAAATACCTTCACATAAAAACCAGACAGAAGCTTTTTGAGAAACTTCTTTGTGATGTTTGCATTCATCTCCCAGAATTGAATCTTCCTTTTCATTGACCTGTTTAGAAACAGTCTTTTTGCACAATCTGTAAAGGGATATTTCTGAGTGGTTTGAGGCCTATGGTGAAAAAGAAATATCTTCACATAAAAATCAGACAGAAGCATTCCGGGAAACTTCTCTGTGATGTGTGCATTCATCCCACAGATTTGAAACTTTCATTTCATTCAGTAGTTCAGAAAGAGTCTTTTCATAGAATCTGCAAAGGGATATTTCTGAGCCCTTTGAGACCTATGATGAAATAGGAAATATCTTCACATAAAAACTAGACAGAAGATTTTTGAGAAACTTCTTTGTGATGCTTGTGAACCTTCTTTTTGATTGAGCAGTTTGGAAACAGTCCTTTTGTAGAATCTGCAAAGGGATATTTCTGAGCCCTTTGAGTCCTATAGTGAAATAGAAAATGTCTTCACATAATAACTAGACAGAAGCATTCTGAGAAACTTCTTTGTGATGTGTGCTTTCATTTCACAGAGTTGAACGTTTCCTTTGATTGAGCAGTTTGGAAACACTCTTTTTGTAGAATCGGTAAATGGATATTTGGAGCGCTTTGAGGCATAAGGTGAAAAAGGAAGTATCTGTACCTAAAAACTAGACAGAAACTTTCTGAGAAACTTCTTTGTGATGCGTGCTTTCATCTCACAGATTTGAACATTTCTTTTCATTGAGCAGTTTGGGAACAAGTCATTGTATAGAATCTGCAAATGTATATTTGTGAGCTGTTTGATGCCTATGCTGAAAAAGTAAATATTCACATAAAAACCAGACAGAAGCTTTTAGAGATAACTTTTTGTGATGTTTGCATTCATATCAAAGAGTTGAACCTTTCTGTTCATTGAAGAGTTTGGAAACATTCTTTTTGTGCAATCTGCAAAGGAATATTTCGGAGTGGTTTCAGGCCTGTGGTGAAAAAGTAATATCTTCACATAAAAACTAGACAGAAGCATTCTGAGAAACTTCTTTTTTATCTGTGCATTCACCTCACAGAGTTGATCCTTTCTTTTCATTGAGCAGTTTGGAAACTGTCTTCTTGTAGCATCTGCAAATTGATATTTGTGATCCCTTTTAGGCCTATGGAGAAATAGGAAATATCTTTACATAAATATTAGACAGAATCTTTCTGAGAAACTTCTTTGTGATGTGTGCTTTCATCCTACACAGTTGAACCTTTCTTTTGATTGATCACTTTGGAAACAATCTTTTTGAAGAGTCTACAAATGGATATTTGGGGAGCTTTGAGGCCTAAGGTCAAAAAGGAAATATATTCACATAAAAACTAGACAGAAGCACTTTGAGAAACTTCTTTGTGATGCGAGCTTTCATTTCAGAGAGTTGAATCTTTCTTTTGTTTGAGCAGTTTGGAAATAGTCTTTTTGTAAAATGTGCAAAGGGATATTTCTGAGCCATTTGAGGTCTATGGTGAAAACGAAATATCTGTACATAAAAAGTAGACAGAAGCATTCTGAAAAACTTCTTTGTGATGTGTCCATTCATGTCACAGAGTCGAACCTTTCTTTTGATTGAGCAGTTTGGAAACAGTCGTTTTGTAGAATCTGCAAAGAGATATTTGTGAGCTCTTTATGGCCTGTGATGAAATACGAAATATCTCCACATAAAAACTAGACAGAAGATTTCTGAGAAACTTCTTTGTGATGTGTGCTTTCTTCTCACAGTACTGAACCTTTCTTTTGATTGAGCAGTTTGGAAAGTCTTTTTGCAGAATCTGCTAATGGATATTTGGAGCTATTTGAGGCCCATGGTGAAAAAGGAAGAATCTTCACATAAAAACTAGACAGAAGATTTCTGAGAAACTTCTTTGTGATGTGTGAATTCATGTCACAGAATACAAACTTTCTTTCGATTGAGCAGTTTGGAAACAGTCTTTTGTAGAAGCTGCAAAGGGAAATTTCTTAGACATTTGTGGCTTATGGTGAAAAAGAAATATCTTCACATAAAAACTAGACAGAAGCTTTCTGAGAAACTTTTTTGTGATGTGTCCATTCATCTCACAGAGTTAAACCTTTCTTTTGATTTAGCAGTTTGGAACATGTATTTTCTCAGAATCTGCAAATGGATATTTGTGAGCCCCTTATGGCCTATGTTGAAATATGAAATATCTTCACATAAAAACTAGATAGAAGCTTTCTTAGAAACTACTTTGTGATGTGCACTTTCCTCTCACAGAGTTGAACCTTTCTTTTTATGGGGCGGTTTGGAAACAGTCTTTTTGTAGAGTCTGCAAATGGATATTTGGAGCATTTTGAGGCCTATAGTGGAAAAGGAAATATCTTCACATAAAAACTAGACACTAGCTTTTTGAGAAAACTATTTGTGACATTTCCATTCATCTCTAATAGTTGACAATTTCTTTTCATTGAGCAGTTTGGAAACAGTCTTTTTGTACAAACTGCAAAGTGATATTTCAGAGTGGTTTGAGGCCAATGGTGAAAAATAAATATCTTCACATGAATACTAGACAGAAGCATTTTGAGAAGCTTCTTTGTGATGTGTGCATTCATCTCACAAATTTGAACGTTTCTTTTGATTTAGCAATTTGGAGAAAGTCTCTTGGAAATATAAGCGGAGATATATTTGTGAGCACTTTAAGGCCTATTGTGCAAAAGGAAATACCTTCATATAAAAAGTAAACAGAAGCTTCCTGAGAAACTTCTTTGTGATGTGTGCTTTCGTCTCACAAAGTTTCACCTTTCTTTTGATTGAGAAGTTTGGAAACATTCTTTTTGTAGAATCTGCAAATGGATATTTAGAACAATTTGAGTCCTATGGTGAAAAAGGGAATATGTTCACATAAAAACTAGACAGAAGAATTCTGAGAAACTTCTTTGTGATGAGTCCATTCATCTCACAGAATTGAAACTTTCTTTGATGGATCAGTTTGGAAACAGTCTTTTTGTAGTATCTGCAGAGGGATATTTTTGAGTGGTTCAAAGACTATAGTGAAAAAGGAAATATCTTCACAAAATAACTAGACAGAAGCATTTTGGGAAACTTCTTTGTGATGTGTGCATTCATCTCACAATGTTGAACGTTTCTTTTGATTTAGCAATTTGGAGAAAGTCTCTTGGAAGTATAAGCAGAGTTATATTTGTGAGCAGTTTGAGGCCTATGGTGCCAAAGGAAATACCTTCATATAAAAAGTAGACAGAAGCTTTCTGAGAAACTTCTTTGTGATGTATGCTTTCGTCTCACAGAGTTGCACCTATCTTTTGATTGAGCAGTTTGGAAACATTCTTTTTGTAGGATCTGCAAATGGATATTTGGAGCAATTTGAGTCCTATGGTGAAAAAGGAAATATGTTCACATAAAAACTAGACAGAAGAATTCTGAGAAACTTCTTTGTGATGAGTCCATTCATCTCAGAGAGTTGAAACTTTCTTTGATGGACCAGTTTGGAAACAGTCTTTTTGTAGTATCTGCAGAGGGATATTTTTGAGTGGTTTAAAGACTATGGTGAAAAAGGAAATATCTTCACATAATAACTTGACAGAAGTATTCTGAGAAACTTCTTTGTGATGTGTGCATTCATCTCACAGAGTTGAACCTTTCTTTTGATGGAGCACTTTGGAAACAGTCTTTTTGTAGAACCTTCAAAGGAATATTTGTGAGCCCTTTATGGCCTCAGGTGAAATGGAAATATCTTCACATACAAACTAGAGAAAAGCTGAGTAACTCCTTTGTTATGTGTGCTTTCATCTCAGAGAGTTAAAAATTTGTTTTTATTGGTCAGTTTGGAAACAGTCTTTTTGTAGAATCTGCAAATGGATATTTGGATCACTTTGAGGCCTATGTTGAGAAAGGAAATATCTTCACATAAAAACAAGATAGAAAATTTCTGAGAAACTTCTTTGTTATATGTGCATTCATCTCACAGGGTTGAACCTTTCTTTTGATTGAGCAGTTTGGAAACAGTCTTTTTGTAGAATCTACAAAGGGATATTTCTGAACGGTTTTATGCCTATGGTGAAAAAGAAATATCTTCACATAAAAACTAGACAGAAGCATTATGAGAAATTAATTTATTATTTGTGCATTCGTCTCACAGAGTTGAAACTTTCTTTTCATGGAGCAGTTCAAAAACTGTCTTTTCGTAGAGTCTGCAAAGGGATACTTGTGAGCCCTTTGAGGCTTATATTGAAATAGAAAATATCTTCACAGAAGCATTATGGGAAACTCCTTTGTGATGTGTGCTTTCATCTCTCAGATTTGAATCTTTCTTTTCATTGAACAGTGTGGAAACTCTCTTTTTGTAGATTCTGCAAAAGGATATTTGGAGGGCTTTGAGGCCTATGGTGAAAAAGGAAATATTTTCATTAAAAATTAAACAGAAGCTTTCTGAAAAACTTCTTTGTGATGTGCATATTCATGTCACAGAGTTGAACCTTTCTTTTCATTGAGCAGTTTGGAAACCATCTTTTCGTACAATCTGCAAAGGGATATTTCTGAGTGGTTTGAGGTCTATGGTGAAAAAGAAATATCTTAGCATAAAAACTACACAGAGGCATTCTGAGAAACTTCTTTTTCATGTGTGCATTCATCTCCCAGAGTTGAACATTTCTTTTCATTGAGAAGTTCAGAAACAGTCTTTCTGTAGAATCTGCGAAAGGATATACGTGAGTCCATTGAGGGCCATGGTGAAATAGGAAATATCTTCACAGAAAAACTAGACAGAAGCATTCTAAGAAACTTCTTTGTGATGTTTGCATTCATCTCACAGAGTTGAAACTTTCTTTTGATTGATCCGTTTGGAAACAGTCTTTTTGAAGAATCTGCAAATGGATATTTGGAGCGCTTTGTGGCTTGTGGTGAAAAACTAAATATCTTCACATAAAATCTACTGAGAAACTTTCTGAAGAACGTCTTTGTGATGTGTGCTTTTAACCCACAGAGTTGAACTTTCTTTTCATTGAGCAGTTTGGAAGCAGTCTTTTTGTATTATATGTAGAGGGATATTTGGGAGCGGTTTAAGGCCTACGGTGAAAAAGTAAATATCTTCACATAAAAACTAGACAGAAGCATTCTGGGAAAGTTCTTTGTGATGTTTACATTCATCACACAGAGTTGAAAATTTCTTTTGATTGAGAAGTTTGGAAACAGTCTTTATGTCCAATCTGCAAAGGGATATTTCTTAGACGTTTGAGGCCTATGGTGAAACAGAAATATCTTCACATAAAAACTAGACAGAAGCTTTCTGAGAAACTGCTTTGTGATGCATCCATTAATCTCATACAGTTGAAATTTTCTTTTGATGGAGCAGTTTGGAAAGAGTCTTTTTGTAGATTCTGTAAAGGGATATTTGTTATCCCTTTATGGCCTAAGGTGAAATAGGAAATATCTTCCCATGAAAACTAGACAGAAGCTTTCTGAGAAATTTATTTGTGATATGTGATTTCGCCTCACAGAGTTGAAACTTTCTTTTATTAGAGCAGTTTGGAAAGAGGCCTTTTGTAGGATCTGCAAAGAGATATTTTTGAGCCCACTGAAGCGTATGGTGAAAAAGGAAATGTCTTCACATTAAAAGTAGAAAGAAACCATCTGAGAAACTTCTTTGTGATGTACACTTTCATCTCATAGAGCTGAACCTTTCTTTTGATTGAGCAGTTTGGAAAAAGTCTTTTGGTAGAATGTGCAATTGGATATTTGGAGCGCTTTGAGGCCTATGGTGAACAAGGAAATATCTTCACATAAAAACTAGACAGAATCTTTCTGAGAACCTTGTTTGTGATGTGTGCATTCATCACACAGAGCTGAATGTTTCTTTTGATTGAGCAGTTTGTAAACAGTCTTTTTAAAGATTCTGCCAAAGGATATTTGTGAGCCCTTTCAGGCTTATGGTGAAAATGGAAATATCCACTAATAAAATCTGGACAGAATCTTTCTGTGACACTTCTTTGTGATGAGCACATTCAACTCACAGAGTTGAACCATTATTTTCATTGAGCAGTTTGGAAACAGTCTTTTTGTAGAATCTCCAAAGGGATATTTTAAGTGATTTATGGCTTAAAGTGAAAAAGGGAATATCAACAAATAAAATCTAGACAGAAGCTTACTGAGGCACTTTTTTGTGATGTGAGCATTCATCTCACAGGGTTGAAACTTTCTTTTGATTGAGGAGTTTGTAAATTGTCTTTCTGTAGAATCTGCAAAGGGATATTTTTAAGCAGTTTATGGCTTATGGTGAAAAAGGAAATATCCACAAATAAAATCTAGACGGAAGATTTCTGAGACACTTTTTTTTTGATGTGAGCATTCATATCACAGTGTTGAAACTTTCTTTTGATTGAGCAGTTTGTAAAGTGTCTTTTTGGAAAATCTGCAATGGGATATTTGTGAGCAGTTTGAGGCCTAAGGTGAGAAAGTAAATATATTCAGGTAAAAACTAGACAGAATCTTTCTGAGAAACTTCTTTGTGATGTCAGCATGCATCTCACAGTTTGGAACTGATCTTTTGATTGAGCAGTTAGGCAACAGTCTTTTTGTAAAATCTGCAAAGGGACATTTGTGAAAGCTTTGCAGCTAATGGTGAAAAAGGAAATACATTCACATAAAAACTAGACAGAAGCTTTCTGAGAAACCCCTATTTGATGTGTGTGTTCATCTCAAGAGTTGAACCATTCTTTTAATTGAGCTGTTTGGAAAGAGTCTTTTGTAGATCTATAAATGGATATTTGTGAGCGGTTTGAGCCCTATGGTGAGAAGGGAAATGTCTACAAATACATAATAGAAAGAATCTTCCTGAGAAACTTCTTTGTGATGTCTGCATTCATCTCATGGAGTTGAACTTTCTTTTGATTGAGCAGTTTGGAAACAGTCTTTTTGTAGAATCTTCAAAATGATATTTGTGAACGATTTGAGGCTTATGTTGAAAAAGGAAATATCTTCACATAAAAAATAGAAACTTTCTGAGAAGCTTTTTTGTGATGTGTGCATTCATCTCACAGATTTCAACATTGCTGTTGATTGAGCAGTTTGGAAACGGTCTTTTTGTAGATTCTGCAAAAGGATATTTGTGAGCAGTTTGAGGCTTATGATGAAAAAGGAAATATCTACAAATAAAATCTACACAGAAACTTTCTGAGAAACTTCCTTGTCATGTGTGCATTCATTTCACAGAGTTGAACTTTTCTTTTGATTGAGCAGCTTGGAAACCATCTTTTTGGAGCATCTCCAAAGGGATATTTGTGAGTGTCTTAAGGCATATGGTGAGAAAGTAAATATATTCACACAAAAACTAGACAGAATATTTCTGAGAAACTTCTTTGTGATGTGTGCCTTCATGTCACAGAGTTGAACCATTCTCTTGATTGAGCAGTTTGGAAACAGTCTTTTTGTAGAATCTGCAAAGGGATATTTGTGAGTGATAGTAGGCCTATGGTGACAAAGGAAATATCTTCACATAAAAACCAGACAGAAGATTTCTGAGAAACCTCTTTGTAATGTGTGCATTCATCTCTCAGAGTTGAAAATTTCTTTTCATTGAGCAGTTTGGAAGCACACTTTTTGTAGAATCTGAAAACTGATATTTCTGAAGGCTTTGAAGCTTATGGTGAAAAAGGAAATATCAGCCCATAACAACTAGACAGAAGCTTGCTGAGAAACTTCTTTGTGATGTGTGCATTTACCTCACAGATATGAACCTGTCTTTTGATTGAGAAGTTTGGAAACCGTCTTCTTGTAGAATCTGCAAAGAGACATTTGAGAGAGCTTTGAGGTCTATGGTGAAAAAGGAAATATCTTCACATAAAAACTAGATAGAAGCTTTCTGAGAAACTTTTTTGTGATGTGTGCATTTGTCTCACAGAGGTGAACCTTTCTTTTGATTGAGAAGTTTTGAATCAATCTTTTTGTAGGATCTGCAAAGGGATATTTGCGATCCATTTTTGGCCTACAGTGAAAAAGGAAATGTCTTCACATAAAAACTAGACAAAACTATTCTAAGAAACTTCTTTGTAATGTGTGCATTCATCTCACAGAGTGGAACCTTTCTTCTGATTGAGCAGTTTGGAAGCAGGCTTTTTGAATAATCTGCAGAGGTATATATGTAGGAGGTTTGACATCTATGGTGAAAAATGAAATGTCTTCACATAAAAGCTAGACAGAATCTTTCTGAGAATCTTCTTTGTGATGTGTGCATTCATCACACAGAGTTGAAACTTTCTTTTGGTTGAGCAGTTTGTAAACAGTCTTTTTGTAGATTCTGCCAAAGGATTTTTGTGAGCCCTTTCAGGCTTATTGTGAAAAAGGAAATATCCACTAATAAAATCTGGACAGAATCTTTCTGTGAAACTTCTTTGTGACGGGTGCATTCATCTCATGGGTTTGAACCTTTCTTTTGATTGAGCATTTGGAAACAGTCTTTTGGTAGAATCTGCAAAGTGATATTTCTGGGCACTTTGAGGCATATGGTGAGAAAGGAAATATATGCACATGAAAACTAAACAGAATCTTTCTGAGAAACTTCTTTGGTGTGTATGCATTCATCTCACGGATTTGAAGCTTCCTTTTGATTCAGAATTTTAGGAGCAGTTTTTTTATAGAATCTGCATAGGGATATTTTTGAAAATGTTGGAGCATATGGTGAAAAAGCTAATGTATTCACAAAAAAACTATGGAGAAGCATTCTGAGAAACTTCTTTGTGATGTGTGCATTCATCTCACAGAGGTGAACCTGTCTTTTGATTGAGCTGTTTGGAAAGGTCTCTTTGGAGAATCTGCAAAAATATATTTGTGTGCAGTTTGAGCCCTAAGGTGAAAAAGGAAATATCCACAAATAAAAGCTAGAAAGAAGCTTTCTATGAAACTTCTTTGTGCTGTGTGCATTCATCTCACAGAGTTGAAACGCTCTTTTGATTGAGTAGCTGGGGAGCTTTTTGTATAATCTGCAAATTGGTATTTGCGAACAATTTGAGGTTTATGGTGAAAAAAGAAATATCCTCACAAAAAAACTAGACAGAAATTTTCTGAGAAACTTTTTGTGATGTGTGCATTCATCTCACAGAGTTGAAGCTTCCTTTTGATTGATCCATTTGGAAGCATTCTTTTTGTAGAATCTGCATAGTGATATTTGTGAACCCTTTGAGGCCTATGGTGAAAAAGGAAATATCTTCATACAAAAACTAGACAGAAGCATTCTGAGAAACTTCGTCATGTTGTATGCTTTCATCTCACCGAGTTGAACCTTTCTTTTCATTGAGCAGTTTGAAAACAGTCTTTATGTAGAATCTGCATAGGGACATTTGTGAGCGATTTGAGGCCTATGGTGAAAAAGGAAATATCTTCACATAAAAACTACACAGAAGCATTCTGAGAAACTTCTTTGGGATGTGTGCATTCAGCTCACAGTGTTGAACCCCTCTTTAGATTGAGCAGGTTGGAAAAAGTGTTTCTATAGAATCTGCAAAGGGATATCTGTGAGCCCTTTAAGGCCTATGGTGAAAAAGGAAATAGCCACAAATAATATCTAGACAGAAGCTCTCTGAGAAACTTCTTTGTGATGTGTGCATTCATCTCACAGAGTTGAATCTTCCTTTTGATTGAGTAGTTTGGAAACAGTCTTTTTGTAGAATCTGCATAGGGATATTTGTGAGCCCATTGAGGCCTATGTTGAAAAAGGAATTATCATCACATGAAAACTAGACAGAAGCTTTTTGAGAAACTTCTTTGTGACGTGTGTGTTCATCTCACAGAGTTGAAACACTCTTTTGATTGAGTAGTTCGGAAACAGTCTTTTTTTAGAAACTGCAAGGAATATTTGTGAGCAATTTGAAACCTATGGTGAAAAAGGAATTATCTAAAAATAAAATCTAAACAGAAGCTTTCTGAGAAACTTCTTTGTGATGTTTGCATTCATCTCACATAGTTGACCTTTTGTTTTGATTGAGAAGTTTTTAAATAGTCTTTTTGTACAATCTGCAAAGAGATATCTATGAATGCTTTCAGGCTTATGGTAGAAAAGGAAATATCTTCACCTAAACCTATAAAAAAGCTTTCTGAGAAACTTCTTTAGGATGTGTGCATTCATTTCACAGAGTTGAATATTTGTTTTGATTCACCAGTTCAAAAACAGTATTTTTGTAGAATCTGTAAGGAGACATTTTTGAGCTCTTTGAGGCCCATAGTGTAAAAGGAAATATCTTTAAATAAAAACTATACAGAAGCTTTCAAAGAAACTTCTCTGAGATGTGTGCATTCATCTCACAGAGTTGAACCTTTGTTTTGATTGAGCAGTTTGGGAAGAGTTTTTTTGTATAATCTGTAAAGGGATATTTGAAGGCGTTTTGAGGCATATGGTGAAAAAGGAAATACCTTCACATAAAAAGTAGACAGAAGCTATCTGAGAAACTTCCTTGTGATGTGTGCATTCATCTCACAGAGTTGAAACTTTCTTTTGACTTATCAGGTTGGAAACAGTATTTTTGTAGAATGTGCAGAGGGATATTTATGAGTGGTTTGAGGTCTGCAGTGAAAAAGGAAATATTTTCACATAAAACCTAGAGAGAAGCATTCTGAGAAATTTCTTCATGATGTGCACATTCGTCTCAGAGAGTTGAACCTTTCTTTTCATTTGGGCAGTTTGGAAACCGTCTTTTTGTAGAATCTGCAAAGTGATATGTTTCAGTGGTTTGAGTCCTCTGGTGAAAACGGAAATATTGAAAAATGAAATGTAGACAGCAGCTTTCTGCAAAACTTCTTTGTGATGCGTGCATTCGTCTCACAGGGTTGAAACTTTCTTTTGATTGAGCAGTTTGGAAACAGTCTTTTCATAGAACCTGCAAAGTGATATTTTTGAAGGCTTTGAGGCTTATGGTGAAAAAGGAAATATCTTCACATAAAAACTAGACTCATGTTTTCTGGGAAACTTCTTTGTGATGGGTGTATGCATCTCAAAGAGTTGAATCTTTCTTTTGATTGAGCAGTTTGGAAACAGTCTTTTTGGAGAATATGCAAAGGGATGTTTTAGAGTGGTTTGAGGCATGTGGTGAAAAAGGAAATACCTTCACATAAAAAGTAGACAGAAGCTATCTGAGAAACTTCCTTGTGATGTGTGCATTCATCTCACAGAGTTGAAACTTTCTTTTGACTTATCAGGTTGGAAACAGTATTTTTGTAGAATGTGCAGAGGGATATTTATGAGTGGTTTGAGGTCTGCAGTGAAAAAGGAAATATTTTCACATAAAACCTAGAGAGAAGCATTCTGAGAAATTTCTTCATGATGTGCACATTCGTCTCAGAGAGTTGAACCTTTCTTTTCATTTGGGCAGTTTGGAAACCGTCTTTTTGTAGAATCTGCAAAGTGATATGTTTCAGTGGTTTGAGTCCTATGGTGAAAACGGAAATATTGAAAAATGAAATGTTGACAGCAGCTTTCTGCAAAACTTCTTTGTGATGCGTGCATTCGTCTCACAGGGTTGAAACTTTCTTTTGATTGAGCAGTTTGGAAACAGTCTTTTCATAGAACCTGCAAAGTGATATTTTTGAAGGCTTTGAGGCTTATGGTGAAAAAGGAAATATCTTCACATAAAAACTAGACTCATGTTTTCTGGGAAAATTCTTTGTGATGGGTGTATGCATCTCAAAGAGTTGAATCTTTCTTTTGATTGAGCAGTTTGGAAACAGTCTTTTTGGAGAATATGCAAAGGGATGTTTTAGAGTGGTTTGAGGCATGTGGTGAAAAAGGAAATACCTTCACATAAAAAGTAGACAGAAGCTATCTGAGAAACTTCCTTGTGATGTGTGCATTCATCTCACAGAGTTGAAACTTTCTTTTGACTTATCAGGTTGGAAACTATTTTTGTAGAATGTGCAGAGGGATATTTATGAGTGGTTTGAGGTCTGCAGTGAAAAAGGAAATATGTTCACATAAAACCTAGAGAGAAGCATTCTGAGAAATTTCTTCATGATGTGCACATTCGTCTCAGAGAGTTGAACCTTTCTTTTCATTTGGGCAGTTTGGAAACCGTCTTTTTGTAGAATCTGCAAAGTGATATATTTCAGTGGTTTGAGTCCTATGGTGAAAACGGAAATATTGAAAAATGAAACGTAGACAGCAGCTTTCTGAAAAACTTCTTTGTGATGCATGCATTCGTCTCACAGGGTTGAAACTTTCTTTTGATTGAGCAGTTTGGAAACAGTCTTTTCATAGAAACTGCAAAGTGATATTTTTGAAGGCTTTGAGGCTTATGGTGAAAAAGGAAATATCTTCACATAAAAACTAGACTCATGTTTTCTGGGAAACTTCTTTGTGATGGGTGTATGCATCTCAAAGAGTTGAATCTTTCTTTTGATTGAGCAGTTTGGAAACAGTCTTTTTGGAGAATCTGCAAAGGGATGCTTTTGAGTGGTTTGAGGCATGTGGTGAAAAAGGAAATATCTTCATATAAAAACTAGACAGAAGTATTCTGAGAAACCACCTTGTGATGTGTGCATTCATCTCACAGAGTTGAATTTTCTTTCATTGAGTAGTTTGGAAGCGGTCTTTTTGTAGAATATGCAAAGGGATATTTGTGAGCTTTTTGAGGCCTGTTGTGAAAAAGGAAATATCCACAAATAAAATCTAGACAGAAGCCTTCTGAGAAAATTCTTTGTGATGTGTGCATTCATCACACAGAGTTGAACCTTTCTTTTGATTGAGCAGTTTGGAAACAGTCCTTTTGTAGAATCTACAAAGGGTTATTTATGAGCAGTTTGAGGTCTATGGTGAAAAAAGGAGTATTGACAAACAAGAACTAGATAGATACTTTCTGAGAAACTTCTCTGTGATGTGTGCATTCATCTCACAGAGTAGAAAGCTTTCTTTGATTAAGCAGTTTGGAAACAATCTTTTTGTAGAATCTGCAAAGGGACGTATGTAGGTGATTTCAGGTCTATGGTGAAAATGGAAATATCTTCACATAAAAACTAGACAGAAGCTTTCTGAGAAAATTCTTTGTGATGTGCTCATTCATTTCACAGATTTGAAGTGTTCTTTTCATTGACCAGTTTGGATACAGTCTTTTTGTAGAAGCTGCTTTGTGATATTTGTGAGCTCTTTGAAGCCTATGGTGAAAAAAGAAATATCTTCACACAAAAACTAGACAGAAGCTTTCTGAGATACTTCGTTGTGATGTGTGCATTCATCTCGAAGAGTTGAAACTGTCTTTGGATTGAGCAGTTTTGAAAGAGTCCTTTTGTAGAATGTACAAAGGGATAATTGGGATCCCTTTTTGGCCTATGGTGAAAAAGGAAATGTCTACACATAAAAACTAGACTGAAGCATTCTATGAAACTTCTTTTTGATGTGTGCTTTCTTCTCACAGCTTTGAAGCTTTCTTTAGATAGAGCAGGTTGGAAAATGTTTTTGTAGAATCTGCAAAGTGATAATTTGAATGCTTTTAGACTTATGGTGAAAAAGGAAATACCTTCAAATAAAAACTGGACAGAAGCTTTCTGAGAAACTTCTTTGTGATGTGTGCATTCATCTCAAAGAGTTGAAGCTTTGTTTTGGCTGGGCAGTTTGGGAACAGTCTTTTTGTAAATTCTGTAAAGGGACACTTGTGAGCACTTTGAGGCCTATATTGAAAAAGGAAACATCGTCAAATAAAAACTAGACAGAAGCCTTCTGAGAAACTTCTTTGTGATGTGTGCATTCACCTCACAGAGTTGAACCTTTCTTTTGATTGAATAGTTTGGAAACAGTCTTTTTGTAGAATCTGCAAAGGGTTATTTATGAGTGGTTTGAGGCCTATGGTGAAAAAGGGAGTATCAACAAATAAAAAGTAGACAGAAACTTTCTGAGAAACTTCTCTGTGATGTGTGCATTCATCTCACAGAGTGGAAACTTTCTTTGAGCCGTTTGGAAACAATCTTTTTGTAGAATCTGCAAAGGGATATATATAGGCAGTTTGAGGTCTATGGTGAAAAGGAAAACATCTTCACATAAAAACTAACTGCTCAATGGGAGGAAACTTTTACTTCTGTGTGATGAATGCACATGTCAGAAAGGAGTTACTCAGAAAATTTCTTTATGCTTTTTATGTGAAGATATTTCCTTTTTCACCACAGGCCTCAACGTGCTCCCAGATATCCCTTTGCAAATTGAATGAAAAGAATGTTTCCAAACTGCTCAATAAACAGAGTGGTTCAACACTGTGAGACGAACGTGCACATCACAAAGAAGTTTCTCAGAAAACCTCCTTCTCGTTTTTATGTGAAGATATTCCCTTTTTGAACATAGTCCTCAATGTGCTCTCAAATATACCTTTGCAGAATCTACAAAAAGACTTTCCAAACTGCTCAATCAAAAGAAAGTTTCAACTCTGTTAGATGAATGCACACATCAGAAAGTAGTTTCTCAGCAAGCTTCTCACTAGTTTTTATGTGAAGATAGTCCCTTTTTCAATGTGGGCCTCAAAGCACTCAAAAATATCCCTTTGTAGATTCTAGAATAACAGAGTTTACAAACTGCTCAATGAAAAGAAATATTTACCTCTGTGAGATGAATACACATATCTTAAAGCAGCTTCTCAGAATGCTTCTTTCTAGTTTTTATGTGAAGATATTTCTTTTTTCACCATAGGCCTCAACGCACTCCTAAATATCCCTTTGCAGTTTGTACCAAAAGGACTGTTTTCAAACTGCTCAATCTGAAGAATGTTTCAACTCTCTGAGATGAATGCACACATCATGAAGAAGTTTCTCAGAAACTTTCTTTATAGTTTTTCTGTGAAGATATTTCCTTTTTCACCATAGGCCTCACCTCAAAGATCTCACAAATGTCCCTTTGCAGATTCTACAAAAAGACTGTTTCCAAACCGCTCAATAAAAAGAATTATTGAACATGGTGAGATGAATGCACACATCTCAAAGAAGTTTCTCAGAAACCTTCAGTCTAGTTTTTATGTGAATATATTTCCTTTTTCAACAAAGGCCTCAATGTGCTCCAAATATCCATTTGCAGATTCTACAAAAAGACTGTTTCCAAACTGCTCAACCAAAACAAAGGTTTAACTCTGTGTGATGAATGCACACATCACAAGGAAGTTTCTCAGAATGCTTCTGTCTAGATTTTAAGTGAAGATACTTGCTTTTTCACCGCTGGCCTCAAAGTGCTCACAAATATCCCTTTACAGATTCTACAAAAATACTTTTACCAAATTGCTCAATCAAAAGAAAGGTTCAACTGTGTGAGATGTATGCACACCACAAAGAGGTTTCTCAGAAAGCTTCTCTCTAGTTTTTATGTGAAGATATTTCCTTTTTCACCATAAGCCTCAAAAGGTTCACAAATATCCCTTTGCAGATTCTACAAAAAGACTCTTCACACACTGCTCAATCAAAAGAATGTTTCAACTCTGTGAGATGAATGCTCACATCACCAGAATGTTTCTCAGAAAGCTTCTGTGTAGTTTTTATGTGAAGATATTTCCTTTTTCACCATATGCTTCAAAGGGCTCATAAATATCACTTTGGAGATTTTACAAGAAAAGAGTTTCAAATCTTCTCAATGAAAAGAAACAGAAACATATGGGAGATGAGTGCACATATCACAAAGCAGTTTCTCAGAAACATTCTGTCTAGTTTTCATGTGAAGGTATTTCCTTTTTCACCACTGGATGCAAAGTGCTCAAAATTGTTCCTTTGCAGATTCTACAAAAAGTCTGTTTCCACACTGCTCATCAAAAGAAAGTTTCAACTCTGTGAGATGAATGCACATGTCAGAAAGAAGTTTCTCAGAAAGCTTCTATTAAGTTTTTATGTGAATGTTTCCTTTTTAACCATAGGCCTCAATGCCCTCACAAATATCTCTTTGCAGATTCTGCAAAAAGACTGTTTCCAAACTGCTCAATAAAAATAATTATTGAACTTTGTGAGATGAATGCACACACCTCAAAGAAGTTTCTCAGAAACCTTCAGTCTAGTTTTTATGTGAATATAATTCCTTTTTCACCATAGGCTTCAAAGTGCTCCAAATAGCCTTTTGCAGGTTCTACAAAAAGACTGTTTCCAAACGGCTCAAAGAAAAGAAAGTTTCAAATCTGTGAGATGAATGCGCACATCACTAAGAAGTTTCACAGGAGGCTTCTGTCTAATTTTTATATGAAGACATTTCCTTTTTCACCATAGGCCTCCATCTGCTCACAAATATCCCTTAGCAGATTTTACAAGAACAGAAGTTCCAGACTGATCAAAGAAAACAAATGTTTTCCTCTGTGAGATGAATGCACACATCACAACCTCTTTCTCAGAAGCCTTCTTTATACTTTTTATGTGATGATATTTCTTTTTTCTCCCTAGGACTCAAAGTGCTCAAAAATATCCCTTTGCAGATTCTATAAAAAGATTGTTTCCAAACTGCTCAATCAAAAAAATAGTTCAACTCCATGAGATGAATGCATACATCACAAAGAATTTTATCAGAAACCTTCTTTATAGTTTTTATGTGAAGGTATTTCATTTTTCACCATAAGCCTCCAAGTGCTCAGCAATATCCCTTTGCAGATTCTGCAAAAAGACGTCTTCCCAACTGCTCAACCAAACAAATGTATGAACTCTGTGAGATGGATGCACACATCACAAAGAGGTTTCTCAGAAATCTTCTGTCCATTGTTTATGTGAAGATATTTCCTTTTTCACCATAGCACTCAAAGTCCTGAAAATTATCCCTTGCAGATTCTACAAAAAGGCAGTTTCCAGACTTCTCAATCAAAATAATGGTTGAACTCTGTGAGATGATTGCACACATCACAGAGAAGCCACTAAGAAAGCTTCTGTCTAGTTTTTGTGTGAAGATATTTTCTTTTTCACCATAGACCTCAAATCACTCACTAATATCCCTTTGCAGATTCTACAAGAATAGAGTTTCCAGACTAATCAGAGAAAATAAACATTTACCTCTGTGAGATCAATGCACACATCACAAAGCTGTTTCTAAGAAACCTTCTTTATACCTTTTATATGAATACATTTCCTTTTTTACCATTGGCCTCAAATGCTCATAAATATCCCTTTGCAGATTCCCCAAACAGAGAGTTTCCATACTGCTCAATCAAAAGTAAGTTTCATCTTTGTGAGATGAATTCCCACATCACAAAGACGTTTCTCAGAAAGCCTCTCTCTAATTTTTATGTGAAGATATTTCTTTTTTCACCATAGGCCTCAAAGGACTCATAAATATCTCTTTGCCGACTCTACAAGAACAGTTTCCAGACTGACCAGAGAAAAGTTTACCTCTGTGAGATGAATGCTTACATCACAAAGCTGTTTCTGAGAAACCTTGTTTATACTTTTTATGTGAATATATTTCCTTTTTCACCATAGGCTTCAAAGCACTCATAAATATCCCTTTGCAGATTCTCCAAAAAGACTGTTTTCAAACTGTTCAATCAAAAGAATGGTTGAGCTCTATGAGATGAATGCACACATCGCAAAGAAGTTTTTTGGGAAGCTTCTGTGTAGTTTTTATGTGAAGATATTTCCTATTTCATCATAAGCCTCAAAGCTGTCAATAATATGCCTTTACAGATTCTACAAAAATACTGTATCCAAATTGCTCAATCCAATGAAAGGTTCAAATCTGTGAGATGAATGTGCACATCACAAGGAGGTTTCTCAGAAAGCTTCTCTCTAACTTTTATGTGAAGGTATTTCTTTTTACACCATAGGCCTCTAAGGACTCATAAATATCCCTTTGCCGACTCTACAAGAACAGTTTCCAGACTGACCAGAGAAAAGAAAATTTTACCTCTGTGTGATGAATGCTTACATCACAAAGCTGTTTCTGAGAAACGTTGTTTATACTTTTTATGTGAAAATATTTCCTTTTTCACCATAGGCATCAAAACATCACAAATATCCCTTTGCAGATTCTACCAAAATACTGTTTACAAACTGCTCAATCAAAAGAATGTGTCAATTCTGTGAGATGAATTCTCGCATCTCCAAGATGTTTCACAGAAAGATTCTGTCCAGTTTTTACATGAAGATAGTTCCTTTTTCACCATAGTCCTCAAAGTGCTGACAAATATCCCTTTGCAGATTTTACAAGAACAGAATTTCCAATCTGCTCAATGAAGAGAAATGGTTAACTCTGTGGGATGAAATCACACATCACAAAGCAGTTTCTCTGAAATATTCTGTCTAGTATTTATGTAAAGATATTTCCTTTTTCAACATAGGACACAAAGTGCTAACTAATAACCATTTGGAAATTCTACAAAATACTGTTTCCAAACTGCTCATCAAAGGAAAGGTTCACCTCTCTGGGATGAATACATATATCAAAAAGATGTTTCTCAGAAAGCTTCTATCTTGTTTTTATGTGAACGTGTTTCCTTTTTTACCACGGGCCTCAAAGTGCTCAAAAGTATCTCTTTGCGGATCCTAAAAAAAGACTGTTTCCAAACTGCTGAGTCAAAGGAATGGTTCAACTCTGTGAGATGAATGCACACATCACAAAGAGGTTGTTCACAAACCTTCTTTATAGTTTTTATGTGAAGATATTTCCTTTTAACCATAGACCTCAAAGCGCTCACAAATATACCTTTGCAGATTCTACAAACAGACGGTTTCCCAACTGCTCAATCAAAAGAATTGTTGAAATCTGTGAGATGAATGCATACATCACAAGGCAGTTTCTCAGAATTCTTTAGTTTTTATGTGGACATATTTTCTCTTTCACCATAGGCCTCAAAGTGCTCAGAAATATCCCTTTGCAGATTCCACAAAAAGATGTTTCCAAACTGCTCAATCAAAAGAAAGTTTCAATTCTGTGAGATGAATGCACACATCACTAAGAAGTTTCTCAGTAGGCTTCTGTCTAGTTTTTATGTGAAGACAATTCCTTTTTCACCATAAGGCTCTATGCACTCACAAATATCCCTTAGCAGATTCTAAAAAAACAGAGTTTCCCAACTGATAAAAGAAAAGAATCATTTACCTCTGTGAGATGAATGAAGACATCACAAAACAGTCTCTCAGAAACCTTCTTTATAGTTTTCTTTGAAGATACTTCTTTTTCTGCATAGGCCTCAAAGTGCTCAAAAATATCCATTTGCAGATTCTATAAAAATACCATTTCCAAACTGCTCAATCAAAAGAGAGGTTCAACTCTGTGAGATGAATGCACATATCTCAAAGAAGTATCTGAGAAACTTTCTTTTTACTTTGTATGTGAAGATATTTCCTTTGTCAGCATAGGCCTCAAAGTGCTCAAAAATACCCCTTTTCAGATTGTACAAGAACAGATTTTCCAGACTGAACAGAGAAAATAAACCCTTACCTCTGTGAGATGAATGCACACATCACAAGGCTGTTTTTAGGAAACCTGCTTTACAGGTCTTATGTGAAGATATGTCCTTTTGCACCATAGGCCTCACAGCACTCAAAATATCCACTTGCAGATTCTACAAAAAGAGTGTTTCAAAAATGTTCAATCAAAGGAAAGGTTCAACTCTGTGAGATGAATGCAAACAACAGAAAGAAGTTTCTCCGAATCCTTCTTTCTAATTTCTATGTTAAGGTATTTCCTTTTCCACCATATGCATAAAAGTGTTCTAAATATCCACATGCAGATACTACAAAAAGTCTGTTTCCAAACTGCTCAATCAAATGTGTGGTTTAACTCTGTGAGATGAATACACACATCACTAAGAAGTTTCTCAGAATGCTTCTGTCTAGTTTTTATATGAAGATATTTCCTTTTTCAAAAAAGACCTCTAATAACAACAGATATCCACTTACAGATTCAACAAAAAGAGTGTTGCAAAACTGCTCAATAAAAAGAAAGGTTCAACTCTGTGAGATGACTGCACACAACACGAAGAAGTTTCTCAGAATGCTTCTTTCTAGTTTTTATGTAAATATATTTCTTTTCCACCATAAGCCACAAAGCGCTCCAAATATCCACTTGCACATTCTACAAAAAGAGGTTTCGAAACTGATCAATCAAAAGATAAATTCAACTCTGTGAGATGAATGCACACATCACAAAGAAGTTTGTCAGAATTCTTCTGTCTCTTTTTTATGTGAAGATATTACCTTTTCCAACATTGGTCTCAAAGTACTCCGAATATCCAATTGCAGTTTCTACAAAAACAATGTTTCATAACTGCTCAATCAAAAGAAAGGTTCAACACTGTGAGGTGAATGTACACATCACAAAGAAGTTTCTCAGAGTGCTTCTGTGTACTTCGTATGTGAAGATATGTCTTTTCCACCATAGGCCTCAAAGCGCTCCAAGTATCACTTGCAGATTGTACAAAAAGAGTGTTTCAACAATGGTCAATTAAAAGAAAGATTCAACTCTGTGAGATGAATGCAAACATCACAAAGAAGTTTCTCAGAATGCTCCTCCTTAGTTTTTATGTGAAGATATTTCCTTTTCCACCAAAGGCCCCAAGGCTCACCAAACATCCCCTTGCAGATCCTACAAAAGGACTGTTTCAAAACTGCTCAATCAAAAGAAGGGTTCAGCTCTGTGAGATGAATGCACACAACAAAAAGAAGTTTCTCAGAATGCTTCTGTCAAGTTTTTATATGAAGATACTTCCTTTTCCACCATAGGCCTCAAAGCGCTCCAAATATCCATCTGCAGATTCTACAAGAAGAGTGCTTCAAAACTGCTTAATCAAAAGATAGTTTCAACCCTGTGAGTTAAATATACACATCACAAATAAGTTTCTCAGAATGCTTCTTTCTGGTATTTATGTGAAGATATGTCGTTTTTCACTGTAGGCCTCAATCTCCTCCAAATATCCATTGGCAGATACTACAAAAAGAGTATTTCAAAACTCCTCAATCAAAAGAAATGTTCAACTCTGTGAATTGAATGCACACATCAAAAGGGAGTTTTTCAGAATGCTTCTGTTTAGTTTTTCTGAAGATATTTCCTTTTCCACCATAGGCCCCAAAGATCTGCAAACATCCACAGGCAGATTCTGCAAAAGAGTGTTTCAAAACTGCTCAATCAAAAGAAAGTTTTAACTCTGTGAGTTGAATACACTCATCACAAATAAGTTTCTCAGAATGCTTCTGTCTAGTATTTATGTGAAGATATGTCCTTTTCCACCGTATGCCTGAATCCGCACCAAATATCCATTTGAAGATGCTACAAAAAGAGTGTTTCAAAACTGATCAATCGAAGGAAAGGTTCCATTCTGTGAGTTGAATGCACACATCACAAAGAAGTTTCTCAGATTATTTCTGAGTAGTTTTTATGTGAAGATATTTCCTTTTCCATCATAGGCCCCAAAGCGCTCCAAACATCCAAAGGAAGATTCAACAAAAAGAGTGTTTCAAAGCTGTTCTACCAACAGAAGTCTTCAACTCTGTGAGATGAACACACACATCAGTAAGAAGTTTCTCAAAATGCTTCTGTCTAATTTTTATATGAAGATATATCCTTTTCCACCATTGACCTCAAGGTGCTCCAAATATCCACTTGCAGATTCTACAAATAGAGTGTTTAAAAACAGCTCAGTCAATAGGAAGGTTAAATTCTGTGAGATGAACGCACACATCACCAAAAAATTTCTTAGAATACTTCTCTCTGGTTTTTATGTGAAGATAATTGCTTTTCCTCCATGGGCCTGAAACGCTCCAAATATCCAATTGCAGATTCCACAAAACGAGTGTTTTAAAACTGCTCAATCAAAATACAGGTTCAACACTGTGAGATCAATGCCCAATCACAAAGAAGTTTCTCAGAATGCTTCTGTCTTGTTTTTATGTGAAGATATTTCCTTTTCCACTGCAGGACTCAAAGTGATCCATATATGCACTTGCAGATTCTACAAAAAGAGTGTTTCAAAACTGCTCAATCAAAAGAAAGTTTCAACTCTGTGAGATGAATGTACACATCACAAAGAACTTTCTCAGAATGCTTTTGTCTTGTTTTTACGTGAAGATATTTCCTTTTGCAACATAGGCCTCAAAGTGCTCCAATCACCACTTGCAGATTCTACAAAAAGAGTGCTTCAAAACTGCTTAATTAATAGAAAGGTTCAACTGTGTGAGATGAATGCACACATCACAAAGTAGTTTCTCTAATGCTCCTGTCAAGTTTTTATGTGAAGATATTTCCTTTTCCAGTAAATGTTGCATATCATGCAAAATATCCACTTGCAGATTCAACAAAAACTGTGTTTTAAAACTGCTCAATCAAACTAAAGGTTCAACCTTGTGGGTTGAATGCACACATCACAAAAAACTTTCTCAGAAATCTTCAGTCTAGTTTTCATGTGAAGATATTTCCTTTTCCACCATAGGTCTCAATGCCCTCAAAATATCCACTTGCAAATTCTACAAAAAGAGGATTTCAAAACAGCACAATCAAAAGAAAGTCTCAACTCCATGAGATGAATGAACACATCACAAAGAAGTTTCTCAGAATGCTTCTGTCTAGTTTTTATGTGAAGATATTTCCTTTTCCACCATAGGTCTCAGAGCACTCCAATTATCAACTTGCAGATTCTACAAAAAGAGTGTTTCAAAACTGCTCAATCAAAAGAATGGTTTAAATCTATGAGATGAATGCACACATCACAAAGAAGTTTCTCAGAATGCTTCTGTCTAATTATCATGTGAAGATATTTCCCTTTCCACTAGAGGCCACAAAGAACTCCAAATATCCACTTGCAGGTTCTACAAAAACAGTGTTTCAAATCTGCTCAATCAAAATAAAGGTTCAGCCCGGTGAGAAGAATGCACACATCTCAAAGTTGTGTCTCAGAATGCTTCTGTCTGGTGTTTATGTGAAGATATTACTTTTGCACCTTAGGCCCCTATCTACTTGCAGATTCTACAAAAAGAGTGTTTCATAACTACTGTATCTAAAGCAGTGTTCAACGTTGTGAGATGAATGCACACATCACAAAGAAATTTCTCAGAATGCCTCTGTCTTGTTTTTAAGTGAAGATGTTTCCTTTTCCATCGTAGGCCTCAAATCGATCCAAATATCCACTTGCAGACTCTCCAAAAAGAGTGTTTGAAAACTGCTCTATCAAAAGAAAGTTTCAACTCTGTGAGATGAAGGCACACATCACAATGAAGTTTCTCAGAATGCTTCTGTTTAGCTTTTAAATGAAGATATTTCCTTTTCCACCAAAGACCTCAAAGCACTTGAAATATCCACTTGCAGATTCTACAAAGGAGTGTTTCAAAGCTATTGAATCAAAAGAAAGTTTCAACTCTGTGAGATGAATGCACACATTACAAAGAGGTTTCTCAGAATGCTTCTGTCTAGTTTTTATGTTAAAATATTTCCTTTTCCACCATAGGCTGCAAATCTCTCCAAATATCCACTTGCAGTTTCTACAAAAAGAGTATTTCTAAACTGCTCAATCAAAAGAAAGGTTCAACTCTGTGAGTTGAATGCACATATCACTAAGAAGTTTCTCAGAACACTTTTGTCTAGTTTCTGTGTGAAGTTATTTCCTTTTCCACTATACGCCACAAATCGCTAAAAATATCAAGTTGCAGATTCTACAAAAAGAGTGTTTCAAAACTGCTCAGTCAAAAGAAAGGTTCAACTCTTTAAGATGAATGCAAATATCACAAAGAGGTCTCTCAGAATGCTTCTGTCTAGTTTTTATGTAAAGATATTTCCTTTTTCACCATGGGCTGCAAAGCGCCCCAAATACCCACATGTAGAATCCATAAAAAGAGAGTTTCAAAACTGCTCAATATATAGAAAGGTTCTACTCTGTGAGATGAATGCACACGTCACTAAGATGTTTCTCAGAATACTTCTATCTAGTTTTTATGTGAAGATATTACCTTTTCCACCTTAGGCCTCAAAACGCTCCAAATATCCACTTGCAGATTCTACAAAAAGAGTGTTTCAAAACTGCTCAATCAAAAGTAAGGTTCCACTCTGTGCGATGAATGCACACATCACAAACAAGGTTCTGTGAATGCTTCTGTCTAGTTTTTATGTGAAGATATTTCTTTTCCACCTTAGCACTCAAAGTGCTGCAAATATGCTCTTTCAGACTCTACAAAAGGAGTGTTTCAAAACTGCTCAATCAAAAGAAAGGTTCAACTCTGTGAGATGAATGTGCACGTCACAAAGAAGTTTCTCAGAATGCTTCTTTGTAGTATTTATGCGAAGATATTTTGTTTTCCACTAGAGGCCACAAAGTGCTCCAAATATCCGCTTGCAGATTCTACAAAAAGAGTGTTTCAAAACTGCTCAACCTAAAGAAAGTTTCAACTCTTTGAATTGAATGCCCACTTCACAAAGAAGTTTCTCAGAATGCTTCTGTCTAGTTTTTATGTGAAGATATTTCCTTTTCCACCATAGGCCTCAAAGCGCTCCAAGTATCCAGTTTCAGAAACTACCAAAAGATTGTCTCCACACTGCTCAATCAAAAGAATGGTTCAACTGTGTCAGTTGAATACACACATCACAAGGAAATTTCTCAGAATTCTTCTGTCTTGTTTTTATGTGAGGATATTTCCTTTTCCACCATAGACCTCAAAGCCCTCCAAGTATCCAACTGCAGATTCTATAAAAAGAGTGTTTCAATACTGGTTAAACAAAAGAAAAGTTCAACTGTGTGAGATGAATGTATACATTAAAACCAGCTTCTCAGAAAGCCTCTGTCAAGTTTTTATATGAAGGTATTTCCCTTTCCACTGTAGGCCTCAAATCGCTCCAAATATCCCCTTGCAGATTCTACAGAAAGTGTACTTCAAAACTGCTCAATCAAAAGAAAGTTTCAACTCTGTGAGTTGAAGCGCACATCAGAAAGAAGTTTCTCAGATTACTTCTGTGTAGTTTTTATGTGAAGATATTTCCTTTTCCACCATAGGCCCCAATGCACTCCAAATATCCACGTGCAGATTTTACAAAAAGAGTATTTCAAAACTGCTCAATCAAAAAAAAGTTCAACTCTGTGAGATGAACGCAAACATCACAAAGAAATTTCTCAGAATGCTTCTGTCTAATTTTTATGTGAAGATATTTCCTTTTCCACCAAAGGGCTCAAAGAGCTCCGAATATCCACTTGCAGTATCTATGAAAAAGGATTTCAAAACTGCTCAATCAAAAGAAAGTTTCATCTCTGTGAATTGAATGCACACATCACAAAGAAGTTTCTCAGAATTCTTCTGTCTAGTTTTTATGTGAAGATATTTCATTTTCCTCTATAGGCCTCAAAGCACCGAAATAACCATTTGCATATACTACAAAAATACTGTTTCCAAACTGCTAAATCAAAAGAAAGGTTCAACCCTGTGAGTGGAATGCACACATCACGAAGAAGTTTCTCAGATTTCTTCTGTCTAGTTTTTATGTGAAGATATTTCTTTTTCCACCACAGGTTTCAAAGCTCTCAAAGTATCCAATTGTGGATTCTACAAAAAGAGTGTTTCAAAAGTCCTCAGACCAAAGAAATGTTGAATTCTTTGAGAGGAATGCAGACATCACATGGTATTTTCTCAGAATGCTTTTGTCTAGTGTTTATGTGATGTTATTTCATTTTCCACCATGGGCCTCAAAGTGCTCCAAATAACCTCTTGCAGATTTGACCAAAAGAGTGTTTCAAAACTGCTCTGTCAAAAGAAAGGTTTACCTCTGTGAGATGAATGCTCACATCACAGAGAAGTTTCTCAGAATGCCTCTATCTAGTTTTTATTTGAAGATATTTCCTTTCCCACCATAGGCCTCAAAGCTCTCCAAATATCCATTTGCAGATACTACAAAAGACTGTTTCCAAATTGTGCAATCAAAGGAAACGTTCAGCCCTGTGAGTTGAATGCACACATCACAACGAAGTTTCTCAGAATGCTTCTGTCTAGTTTTTATGTGAAGATATTTCCTTTTCCACTATAGGCTTCAAAGCGCTCCAAATATCCAATTGCAGATACTACCAAAAGACTGTTTCCAAACTGCTCAATCAAAGGAAATGTTCAACTCTGTGAGATGAATGCACACATCACAAAGAAGTTTTTCAGAATGCTTGTGTCTAGTTTTTAAGTGAAGATATTTCCTTTTCCATCCTAGGCCTCAATGCGCTCCAAATATCCACTAGCAGATTCCACAAAAAGAGTGCTTCAAAACTAGTGAATCAAAAGAAAGTTTCAACTCTATGAGATGAATGCACATATCACAAAGAAGTTACTCTGAATGCTTCTGTGTAGTTTTTATGTGAAGATATTTCCTTTTCCACTATAGGTCGCAAAGCTGTCCAAATATCCACTTGCAGATTCTACAAAAACAGTGTCTAAACTGCTCAATAAAAAGAAAGTTTCAAATCTGTGAGATGAATGCACACATCACAAAGAAGTTTCTCTGAATCCTTCTGTCTAGTTTTTATGTGAAGATATTTCCTTTTAAACTGTAAGACTCAAAGCGCTCCAAATATCCATTTGCAGATACTACAAAAAGACTGTTTTCAAACTGCTCAATAAAAGGAAAGGTTCAACTCTGTGAGTTGAATGCTCACATCAGAAAGAAGTTTCTCTGAATGCTTCTGTGTAGTTTTAATGTGAAGATGTTTCCTTTTCCACTATAGGCTGCAAAGCACTCCAAATAGCCACTTGCAGATTCTAGAAGAGTATATCAAAACTGCTCAATCAAATGAAAGGTTCAACTCTGTGTGTTGAATGCACACATCATGAAGAAGTTTCTCAGAATGCTTGTGTCTAGTTTTTATGCGAAGATATTTCCTTTTCCACCATAGGCCACATAGTGCTCTAAATATCCAATTGCAGATTCTGCAAAAGGAGTTGTTCAAAACTGCTCAATCAAAAGAAAGTTTCAACTGTGTGAGATGAATGCAAACATCACAAGGAAGTTTCTCAGAAGGCTTCTGTCTAGTATTTATGTGAAGATATTTCCTTCTCCACCGTAGGCCTCAAAGTGCTCCAAATATCAAGTTGCAGATTCTACAAAAAGAGTGTTTCAAAACTGCTCAATTAAAAGAAAATTTCAACACTGTGATTTGAATGTACACATCAAAAAGTAGTTTCTATGGTTTTTGGTCTAACGTTTAAGTCTTTAATCCATCTTGAATTAATTTTTGTATAAGGTGTAAGGAAGGGATCCATTTTCAGCTTTCTACATATGGCTAGCCAGTATTCCCAGCATCATTTATTAAGTAGGCAATCCTTTCAGCTTTGCTTGTTTTTCTCAGGTTTGTCAATGATCAGATATTTGTAGATATGCAGTGTTATTTCTGAGGACTCTGCTCTGTTCCGTTGATCTATATCTCTGTTTTAGTACCAGTACCACGCTGTTTTGGTTACTGCAGCCTTGTAGTATAGTTTGAAGTCAGGTAACATGATGCCTTCAGCTTTGTTCTTTTGGCTTAGGATTGACTTGGCGATGCAGGATCTTTTTTGATTCCATGTGAACTTTAAAGTAGATTTTTCCAATTCTGTGGAGAAAGTTATTGGTAGCTTGATGGGGATGGCATTGAATCTATAAATTTCCTTGGGCAATATGGCCATTTTCACGATATTGATTCTTCCTACCCATGAGCATGGAAAGATATTCCATTTGTTTGCTTCCTCTTTTATTTCATTAAGTAGTGGTTTGTAATTCTCCTTGAAGAGTTCCTTCACGTCCCTTTTAAGTTGGATTCCTATGCATTTTATTCTATTTTAAGCAATTGTGAATGGGAGTTCACTCATGATTTGGCTCTCTGTTTGTCTGTTATTGGTGTATGAGAATGCTTGTGATTTTTGTACATTGATTTTGTATCCTGAGACTTTGCTGAAGTTGTTTATCAGCTTAAGGAGATTTTGGGCTGTGACAATGGGGTTTTCTAGATATACAATCATGTCCTCTGCAAACAGGGTAATTTGACTTCCTCTTTTCCTAATTGAATACCCTTTATTTCCTTCTCCTGCCTAATTGCCCTGGCCAGAACTTCCAACACTATGTTGAATAGGAGTGGTAACAGAGGGCATCCATGTCTTGTGCCAGTATTCAAAGAGAATGCTTCCAGTTTTTGCCCATTCAGTATGATATTGGCTGTGGGTTTGTCATAGATAGCTCTTATTATTTTGAGATACGTCCCATCAATACCTAATTTATTGAAAGTTTTTAGCATGAAGGGTTGTTGAATTTTGTCAAAGGACTTTTCGGCATTTATTGAGATAATCATGTGGTTTTTGTCTTTGGTTCTGTTTATATGCTGAATTACATTTATTGATTTGCATATATTGAACCAGCCTTGCATCCCAGGGATGAAGCCCACTTGATCATGGTAGATAAGCTTTTTGATGTGCTGCTGGATTCTGTTTGCCAGTATTTTATTGAGGATTTCTGCATCAATGTTCATCAAGGATATTGGTCTAAAATTCTCTTTTTTTGTTCTGTCTCTGCCAAGCTTTGGTATTAGGATGATGCTGGCCTCATAAAATGAGTTAGGGAGGATTTCCTCTTTTTCTATTGAATGGAATAGTTTCAGAAGGAATGGTGTCAGTTCCTCCTTGTACCTCTGGTAGAATTCGGCTGTGAATCCAAATCATAAAAACCCTAGATGATAACCTAGGCATTACCATTCAGGATATAGGCATGGGCAGGGACTTCATCTCTAAAACACCAAAAGCAATGGCAACAAAAGTCAAAATTGACAAATGGGATCTAACTAAACTAAATAGCTTCTACAGAGCAACAGAAACTACCATCACAGTGAACTGGCAACCTACAAAATGGGAGATAATTTTCACCACATGCTCATCTGAGAAAGGGCTAATATCCAGAATCTACAATGAACTAAAACAAATTTACAAGATAAAAAGAAACAACCCCATCAAAAAGTGGTCAAAGGACATGAACAGACACTTCTCAAAAGAAGACATTTACACAGCGAAAAAACGTGAAAAAATGCTCACCATCACTGGCCATCAGAGAAATGCAAATCAAAACCACAATGAGATACCATCTCACACCAGTTAGAATGGCATGCATTAAAAGGTCAGGAAACAACAGGTGCTGGAGAGGATGTGGAGAAATAGGAACACTTTGACACTGTTGGTGGGACTGTAAACGAATTCAACCATTGTGGAAGTCAGTGTGGCTATTCCTCAGGGATCTAGAACTAGAAATACCATTTGACCCAGCCATCCCATTGCTGGGTATATATGCAAACGAATATAAATCATGCTGCTATAAAGACACATGCACACATATATGTTTATTTTGGAACTATTCACATGAGCAAAGACTTGGGACCAAACGAAATGTTCAACAGAAATAGACTGGATTAAGAAAATGTGGCATATATACACCATGGAATACTATGTAGCCATAAAAATGACCATTTCATGTCCTTTGCAGGGATATGGATGAAATTGGAAATCATAATTCTCAGTAAACTATTAAAAGGACAGAAAACCAAACACCGCATGTTCTCACTTATAGGTGGGAATTGAACAATGAGAACACAAGGGCACAGGAATGGGAACATCACACTCTGGGGACTGCTGGGCCTTGGAAGGAGGGTGGAGGGATAGCATTAGGCGATATTCCTAATGCTGAATGAGGACTTAATGCGGACAGCACACCAGCATGGCACATGTATACATATGTAACTAATCTGCACATTGTGCACATCTACCATAAATCTTAAAGTACAATAAAAAAAAGAAGTTTCTCAGAATGCATCTGTCTACTTTTTATGTGAAGACATTTCCTATTCCACCCAAGGCCTCAAAGCACTCCAAATATCCACATGCAGATCCTAGAAATAGAGTGTTTAAAATCTGCTCAATCAAAAGAAAATTTCAAATCTGCGAGATGAATGCACACATCACAAATAAGTTTCTCAGAATGCTTCTGTCTAGTTTTTATGTGAAGATATCTCCTTTTCCACTGTAGGCCTCAAAGCGCTCCAAATATCCATTTGCAGATACTACAAAAAGATTGTTTCCAAACTGCTGAATGAAAAGAAATGCTCAACTCTGTGAGTTGAATGCACATATAACAAAGAAGTTTCTCAGAATGCTTCTGTCTAGTTTTTGTATGAAGATATTTCCTAGCCCAACAAAGATCTCAAAGCATTCAAAATATCCACTTGAAGATTCTACAAAAACAGTGTTTCAAAACTGCTCATTCAAAAGAAAGGTTCAACTCTGGAAGATGTATGCACACATCACAAAATAGTTTCTCCAAATGGTTCTGTCTAGATTTTATGTGAAGATACTTCCTTTTCCACCATAGGCCGCAAAGTGCTCTGAATATTCACTTGCAGTTTCCACAAAAAAAGTGTTTCTATACTGCTCAATGAAAAGAAAATTTAAACTCCACAAGATTAAGGCACACATCACAAAGAAGTTTTTCAGAAAGCTTCTGTGTAGTTTTTATGTGAAGATATTTCCTTTTCCACAATAGGCCTCAAAGCACTTCAAATGTCCACTTGCGGATTCTACAAAAAAGTTTTTCAAAACTACTCAATCAAAAGAATGGTTCAACTCTGTGGGATGAATGATTACATCACAAAGAAGTTTCTCTGAATGCTTCTGTGTAATTTTTATGTGAAGATATTTCCCTTTCCACCATAGGCCTCAAAGCACTCAAAATATCCACTTGGAAGTTCTACAAAAAGAGTGTTTCAAAACTGCTTAATCAAATGAAAGTTACAACTGTGTGAGATGAATGCACACAACACAAGAAGTTTCTCAGAATGATTTTGTATAGTTTTTATTGGAAGACAAATCCTTTTCCACAGTATACCTCAAAGCGCTCCAAATATCCACTTGGGGATTCTACAAAAAGAGAGTTTAAAAACTGCGCCACAAAAAGAAAGTTTCAACTCTGTGAGATGAATGCACACATCAAAAAGAAGTTTCTCAGAAAGCTTCTGTGTAGTTTGTATGTGAAGATATTTCCTTTTCCACCAAAGGCTGCAAATGGCTCCAAATATCCACTTGTAGATTCTGCAAAAAAAGAGTTTCAAAACTACACTATCAAAAGTTAGTTTCAATGCTGTGAGTTGAATGCTCAAATTACAAAGAAGATTCTCAGAATTCTTGCGTGTAGTTTTTTGTGAAGATATTTCCTTTTCCACAATAGGCCTCAAATTGCTCCAAATATTGACTCACAGATTCTACAAAAAGAGTGTTTCAAAGCTGCTCAATCAAAAGAAAAGTTCCACTCTGTGAGATGAATGCACACATCACAAAGGAATTTCTTATAATGCTTCTGTGTAGTTTTCATGTGAAGATATTTCCTCTTCCACAATGGGCCTCAAAGAGCTCCAAATATCCACTTCTGGATTCTCCAAAATAATGTTTCAAAACTGCTCAATCAAATGAAAGGCTGACCTCCGTGAGATGAATGCCCACATCACAAAGATGTTTTTCAGAATGTTTCTGTAGAGTTTTCATTGGAAGATATTTCCTTTTCCACCATAGGCTGCAAAGGGTTCCAAATATCCACTTGCAGATTCTACAAAAAGAGAGTTTCAAAACTGCTCTGTCAAAAGATAAGTTCAACTCTGTGAGTTGAATGCACACATCTCAAAGCTGTTTCTCAGTATGCTTCTTTGTAGTTATTCTGTGAAGATATTTCCTTATCCACCATAAGCCTCAAAGCACACCAAATATCCACTTGCAGATTCTACAGAAAGAGTGTTTCAAAACTGCTCAATCAAAAGAAAAGTTCAACTCTGTGAGATGAATGCACACATCACAAAGATGTCTCTCAGAATGCTTCTGTGTAGTTTTATGTGAATATATTTCCTTTTCCACAACAGGTATTTAAGCATTGCAAATATTCACTTGCAGATTTTACAAAAAGAGTGTTTATAAACTGCCCAATCAAAAGAAAAATTCAACTCCTGGAGATGAATGCACATATAAAAAGGAGTTTCTCAGAATGCTTCTGTGTTGCTTTTATGTAAAGAAATTTCCTTTTCCACCATAGGCCTCTAAGTGCTCCAAATATCCACTTGCAGATTCTACAAAAAGAGTGTTTCAAAACTGCTTAATCAAAAGAAAAGTTCAATTCTGTGAAATGAATGCATACATCACAAGGAAGTTACTCAGAATGCTTCTTTGTAGTTTTTATGTGAAGATATTTATTGTTCCACAATATTCCTCAAAGCGCTTAAATATCCACTTGCAGATACTAAAAAAAGAGTGTTTCAAAACTGCTCCATCAAAAGAAAAGATCAACTTTGTGGGAAGAATACACACATCACAAAGAAGTTTCTCAGAATGCTTCTGTGTAGTTTTTATGTGAAGATATTTCCATTTCCACCATAGGCCTCAAAGTGCTCCAAATATCTACTTGCAGATTATACAAAAACAGTGTTTCAAAACTGATCAATCAAAAGAAAACTTCAACTCTGTGGATGAATGCACACCTCACAAGGAAGTTTCTCAGAATGCTTCTGTGTAGTTTTTATGTGAAGATATTTCCTTTTCCACAGTAGGCCTCAAAGCCCTTCAAATATCCACTTGCAGATTCTATAAAAAGGATGTTTCAAAACTGCTCAATCAAAACAAAGTTTCAACTCTGTGAGATGAATGCACACATCACAAAGAATTTTCTCAGAATGGCTCTCTGTAGTTTTTATTTGAAGATATTTCCTTTTCCACAATAGAACTCAAAGAACTCCAAATATCCTATTGCGGATCCTACATAAAGAGGGTTTCCAAATTCCTCAATCAAAGGAAACGTTCAACTCTGTGAGATGAATGCTGATATCACGAAGAAGTTTCTCAGAATGCTTCTGTGTAGTTTTTATGTGAAGATATCACCTTTTCCCGTTAGGCCTCAAACTGCTCCAAATATCCTCTTACAGATTCTACAAAAAGAGTGTTTCAAAACTTCTCAATCAAAAGAAATGTTCAACCCTGTTAGATGAAGGCACACATCACAAAGAAGTTTCTCAGAATGCTTCTGTGTAATTTTTATGTGAATATATTTCCTCTTCCCTATAGGCCTCAAATAGCTCCAAATATCCACTTGCACACTCTACATAAAGAGTGTTTCCAAAATGGTCAATCAAAAGGAAGGTTTAAGTCTGTGAGATGAATGCACACATCATAAAGAAGTTTCTCAGAATGCTTCTGTGTAGTTTTTATGGAAGATAATTCCCTTCCAAAATAGGCCGCAAGGGCTCTAGTTATCCACTTGCAGATTCTACAAAAAGAGAGATTCAAAGCTGCTCAATCAAAAGAAAGTTTCAATTCTGTATGATGAAGGCACACATCACAACAAGTTTCTCAGAATGCTTCTGTGTAGTTTTTATGAGTAGATAATTCCTTTTCTACAATAGGCTTCAAAGCACTCCAATTATCCACTTGCAAACTCTACAAAAAGATTGTTTCAAAACTGCTCAATCAAAAGAAAGCTTTAACTCTGTGAGACGAATGCACACATCACAAAGAAGTTTCTGAGAATGCTTCCATGTAGCTTTTATGGGAAGATATTTCCTTTTCCACTGTAGGCCTCAAATTGCTTAAAATATCCCCTTCCAGATTCTATAAAAGGAGTGCTTCAAAACTGCTCCATCAAAAGAAAATTTCAACTCTCTGAGATGAATGTACACATCACAAAGGAGTTTCTCAGAATGCTTCTGTGTGGTTTTTATGTGAAGATATTTCAATTTCCAAGACAGTCCACATAGGGCTCCAAATATCCTCTTGCAGATTCTACAAAAAGAGAGATTCAAAACTGCTTAATCAAAAGATAGGTTCAACAATGTGAGTTGATTGCACACATCCCAAAGAAGTTTCTCAGAATCATTCTGTGTAGTTACTATGTGAAGATATTTCCTTTTAGACAATAGGCATCAAAGTGCTCCAAATATCCACTTGCACATTCTACAAAAAGAGTGTTTCCAATCTGCTGAATCAAAAGAAAGGTTCAACTCTGTGAGATGAATGCACACATCACAAAGAAGTTTCTCAGAATGCTTCTGTGTAGTATTTATTTAAAGATATTTCCTTTTCCACAATAGGCCTCAAAGAGCTCCAAATATCTACTTGCAGATTCTGTAAAATAGTGTTTCCAAACTGCTTAATCAAAAGAAAGATTCAACTCAGTGAGATGAATGCACACATAACAAAGAAGTTTCTCAGAATGCTTCTGTGTAGTTTTTATAGGAAGATATTTCCTTTTCGGAAATGGCCTCAAAGGGCTGCAAATATCCACTGGCAGATTCTACAAAAAGAGTATTTGAAAACTGCTCATCAAAAGAAAATTTGAACTCTGTGAGATGAAGGCATAGATCACAAAGGTGTTTCTCAGAATGCTTCTGTGTAGTTTTTATATGAAGATATTTCCTTTTTCACCACAGGTCACAAAGGGCTCCAAATATCCTCTTGCAGATTATACAAAAAACAGAGTTTCAAAACTGTTCATTCAAAAGATAGGTTCAACTCCATCAAGTGAATGCGCCCATCACAAAGAAGTTTCTCAGAATGCTTCTGTGTAACTTTTTTGTGAAGATATTTCCTTTTCCAACATAGGCCTCAAAGCGCTCCAAATATCCACGTGCATATTCTCCAAAAAGAATGTTTCCAAACTGCTCAATCAAAAGAAAGTTTCAATTCTGTGAGATTAGTGCACACATTGAAAAGAAGTTTCTCAGAATGCTTCTGTACAGTTTTTATGTGGAAATATTTCCTTTTCCACAAGAGGCCACAAAGTGCTCCAAAAATTCACTTGCAGATTCTGCAAGAAGGGTGTTTCAAAACTGCTAAATCAAAAGAAAGATTGAACTCTGTGAGATGAATACACACATCATAAAGTAGTTTCTGAGAATGCTTCTGTGTAGTTTTTATGTGAAGATATTTCCCTTTCCAAAACAGGCTGCAGAGGACACCAAATATCTACTTGCAGATTCTACAAAAAGAGTGATTCAAAACTGCTCAATCGAAAGATAGTTTCAACTCTTTGAGTTGAATGCAAACATCACAAAGAAGTTTCTGAGAATGCTACTGTGTAGTTTTTATGTGAAGACATTTCCGTTTCTACTATAGGACTCAAAGTGCTTCAAATATCCACTTGCAGATTCTACAGAAAGAGTATTTCCAAACTGCTCAATCAAAAGAAAGGTTCAACTCTGTAAGATGAATGCACACATCACAAAGAAGTTTCTCAGAATGTGTCTGTGTAGTTTTTATGTAAAGATATTTCCTTTTCCACAATAGGCCACAAAGGGCTCCAAATATCCACATGTAGATTCTACAAAAAGACGGTTTCAAAATTGCTCAATCAGAAGAAAGTTTCAAAAAGAAGTTTCTCAGAATATTTCTGTGTTGTTTTTATTTAAAGATATTTCCTTTTCCACCATAGGCTGCAAAGGGCTTCAAATATCCACATACAGATCCTGCAAAAAGAGAGTTTCAAAACAGCTCTATCAAAAGATAGGTTCAACTCTATGAGTTGAATGCAAATAGACCAAAGAAGTTTCTCAGAATGCTTCTGTGTAGTTTTTATATGAAGATATTTGCTTTTCCACAGTAGTCCTCAAAGGGCTCAAAATATCCACATGTAGATTCTGCAAAAAGAGAGATTCAAAACAGCTCAATCAAAAGATAGGATCAACTCTGTGAGATGAATGCACACATCACAAAGAAGTTTCTCAGAATGTTTCTGTGTAGTTCTTCTTTGAAGGTATTACCTTTTCCACCATAGGTCAAAAGGAGCTCCAAACATCCATATGGACATTCTGCAAAAAGAGAGATTCAAAACTGCTCAATCAAAAGATAGGTTCAGCTCTGTGAGTTGAATGCACACATCACAAAGAAGTTTCTCAGAATACTTCTGTGTAGTTTTTATGTGAACGTATTTGATTTTCCACATTAGGCATCACAGCACTCCAAATATCCACTTGCAGATTCTACAAAAAGAGAGATTCAAAACTGCTCAATGAGAAGATAAGTTCAACTCTGAGAGCGGAATGCACACTTCACAGAAAGTTTCTCAGAATGCTTCAGTGTAGTTTTTACGTGAAGATATTTCCTTTTCCACAATAGGCCTCAAGGCTCTCCAAACATCCACTTGCAGATTCTGAAAAAAGAGAGATTCAATACTGCTCAACTGCTCAATCAAAAGATAGATTCAACTCTGTGAGTTCAGTGCACACATCCCAAATTAGTTTCTCAGAATGCTTCTGTGTAGATTTTATGAGAACATATTTGATTTTCCTCAGTAGGCTTCACAGCACTCCAAATATCCACTTGCAGAGTCTACAAAAAGAGATTCAAAACAGCAAAATCAAAAGATAGGTTCAACTCTGTGAGTTGAAAGTATACATCACAAAGATGTTGCTGAGAATGCTTCTGGGTAGTTTTTATCTGAAGATATGTCCTTTTACACCATAGGGTGCAAAGGGCTCCAAATATCCACTTGCTGATTGTATAAAAAGAGTGTTTCAAAACTGCTCAATGAAAAGATAAGTTCAACTCTGTGAGTTGAATGTACACATCAAAGGAGATTCTCATAGTGATTCTGTATAGTTTTTATGTGAACATATTTAATTTTCCACAGTAGGCCTCACAGCACTCCAAATATCCACTTGCAGATTCTAAAAAAGAGAGATTCTAAACTGCTCAATCAAAAGATAGGTTCAACCCTTTGAGTTGAATGCACACATCACAAAGAAGTTTCTCAGAATGCTTCTGTGTAGTCGTTAGGTGAACATATTTGATTTTTCACAGTAGACCTCACAGCACTCCAAATATCCACTTGCAGATACTACAAAAAGAGAGATTAAAAACTGCTCCATCAAAAGATAGGTTCAACACGGTGAGTTGAATGCACACATCATGAAGAAGTTTCTGAGAATGCTCCTGTGTAGTTTTTATTTGAAGATATTTCCTTTTCCACCATAGGCCACAAAGGGCTCCAAATATCCACTTGCAGATTCTCCAAAAAGAGAGATTCAAAACTGCTCATTCAAAAGATAGGTTCAACTCTGTTAGTTGAAAGCATACATCGCAAAGAAGTTTCTCTTAATGCTTCTGTGTAGTTTTTATTTGAAGATATTTCCTTTTCCACCATAGGGCATAAAGGGCTCCAAATATCCACTTGCAGATTCTACAAAAAGAGAAATGCAAAACTGCTCAATGAGAAGACAATTTCAATTCCGTGAGTTGAAAGCACACGTCACAAAGAAGTTTCTCAGAATCTTTCCGTGTAGTTTTTGTGTGAAGATATTTCCTTTTCCACAATAGGCCTCAAAGCTCTCCAAGCATCCACTTGAAGATTCTGAAAATGAGAGATTCAGAACTGCTCAATCAAAAGATAGGTTCAACGCTGTGAGTTGAATGCATACATCACAAAAACGTTTCTCTGAATGCTTCTGTGTAGTTTTTATTTGAAGATATTTCCTTTTCCACAATAGGGTGTAAGGTTTCCAAATATCCACTTGCAGACTCTACAAAAAGGGAGATTCTAAACTGCTCAAACAAAAGATAGGTTCAACTCTGTAAGTTGAATGCACACATCACAGAGAAGTTTCTCAGAATGCATCTGAGTAGTTTTTATATGAAACTATTTTTTTTAAATAGGCCTCAAAAGGCCCCAATTATCCACTTACAGATTCTACAAAAAGAGTGTTTCGAAACTAGTCAATCAAAAGAAAGATTCAACTCTGTTGGATGAATGTACAGATCACAAAGAAGTTTCTCAGAATCCTTCAGTGTAGTTTTTATGATGATATTTCCTTTTCCACAATAGGCCTCAAAGGGCTCCAAATATAAATTTGCAGATTCTAAAAAAACAGAGTTTCAAAACTGTTCCATCAAAAGTAACGTTCAACTCCGTGAGATGAATGAACACATCACAAAGAAGTTTCTCAGAATGCTTCTGTGTATTTTTAATCTGAAGATATTTGCTCTTCCACAGTAGGCCTCAAAGTGTTGCAAATATTCACTTGCAGATTCTACAAAAAGAGATATTCAAAACTGCCCAATCATAAGATAGTTTCAACCCTGTGAGATGAATACACATCACAAAGAAGTTTCTCAGAATGCTTCTGAGTAGTTTTTATTTGAAGATATCTCCTTTTCCACAATAGGCCTGAAAGGGCTCCAATTATCCACTTTCAGATTCTACAAAAAGAGTGTTTCAAAACTGCCCAATCATAAAATAAGTTCAAACTTGTGAGATGAATGCATACATCACAAATAAGTTTCTCAGAATGCTTCTGTGTAGTTTTTATGTGATGATATTTCCTTTTCAACAATAGGCCACAAAGAGCTCCAAATATGCACATGCAGATTCTACCAAAAGACTGTTTCAAAATTGCTCAATCAAAAGAAAGTTTCAACACTGTGAGATGAATCCACACATCAAAAAGAAGTTCTCAGAATGTTTCTAGGTTGTTTTTATTTGAAGATATTTCTTTTTCCACCATAGGCTGCAAAGGGCTCCAAATATCCACATGCAGATCCTGCAAAAAGAGAGATTCAAAACTGCACAATCAAAAGATTGGTTCAACACCATGAGTTGAATACACACATCATGAAGAAGTTTCTTGGAATGCTTTTGTGTAATTTTTATGTGAAGATATTTGCTTTTCCACAGTAGGCATCAAAGGGCTCAAAATATCCACCTGTATATTCTGCAAAAAGAGAGATTCAAAACAGCTCAATCAAAAGATAGATTCAACTCTGTAAGATGAATGCACACATTGCAAAGAAGTTTCTCAAAATGTTTCTGTGTAGTTCTTATTTGAAGATATTTCCTTTTCCACCATAGGCCAAAAGGGGCTCCAAATATCCATTTGCACATTCTGCAAAAAGAGAGATTCAAAACTGCTCAATCAAAAGATAGGTTCAGCTCTGAGTTGAATGCACACATCACAGTGAAGTTTCTCAGAACGCTCCTGTGTAGTTTTTAAGTGAACATATTTGATTTTCCACATTAGGCTGACAACGCTCCCAATATCCACCTGCAGATTCTACAAAAAGAGAGATTCAAAACTGCTCAATCAAAAGATGGATTCAACTCTGTGAGTTGAATGCACACATCACAGAGATGTTTTTGAGAAAGGTTCTATCTAGTTTTTATTTGAAGATATTTCCTTTTCCACCACAGGGCAAAAAGCACTCCAAATATCCACTTGCAGATTCTAGGAAAAGAACGTTTCAAAACTGCTCAATCATAAGATAGGTTCAACTCTGTAAGATGAATGCATGCATTCTAAAGGAGTTTCTGAGAAAGCTTCTGTGTAGTTTTAATCTGAAGATATTTGCTTTTCCACGGTAGGCCTCACAGCGCTCAAAATATCCAACTGCAAATACTTTAAAAAGAGTGTTTCGAAACTGCTCAATCTTAAGATAAGTTCAACCCTGTGAGATGACTACACACATCACAAAGAAGTTTCTCAGAATGTTTCTGTGTAGTTTTTATTTGAAGATATTTCCTTTTCCACCATAGGCCACAAAGTGTTCCAAATATCCACATACAGATTCTGCAAAAAGAGAGATTCAAAACTACCCAATCAAAGGATAGGTTCAACACTGTGACATGAATGTACACATTACAAAGAAGTTATTGAGACTTATTCTGTGTAGTTTTTAGGTGAAGATATTTGCTTTTCCACAGTAGGCCACAAAGGGCTCCAAATATCCACCTGCAGATTCTGCAAAAAGCGAGATTCAAAACTGCTCTATCAAAAGACAGATTCAATGCTGTGAGTTGAATGCACACATCACAAAGAAGTTTCTGAGAATGCTTCTGTGTAGTTTTTATTTGAAGACATTTCCTTTTCCACCATAGGGTGCAAAGTGCTCCAAATATCCACTTGCAGATTCTACAAAAGAGATATTCAAAACTGCTCAATGAGAAGATAAGTTCAACTCTGTGAGTTGAATTCATACTTCACAAATAAATTTCTACGAATGCTTCTGTCTAATTTTTAGGTGAAGATATTTCCCTTTCCAAAATAGGCCTCAAAGGGCTCCAAATATCCACTTGCAGATTCTACAAAAAGAGTATATCCAAGCTGCTCAATGAAAAGAAAGTTTCAAAACTGTGAGATGAATGCACACGTCACAAAGAAGTTTCTCAGAATTTTTTCTGTAGTTTTAATTGGAAGATATTTCCTTTTCCACCATAGGCTGCAAAGGGTGCCAAATATCCACTTGCCGATTATGCAAAAAGAGAGATTCAAAATTGCTCAATCAAAAGATAGGTTCAACTCTGTGAGTTCAATGCACACCTCACAAATCAGTTTCTCAGAATGCTTCTGTGTAGTTTTTATTTGAAGATATTCCCTTTTCCACAATAGGAATCTGAGATCTCTGAACATCCATTTGTAATTTCTACAAAAACAGAAATTCAAAACTGCTCAATCAAAAGATTGGTTCATCTCTGTGTGTTCAATGCACACATCACAAAGAAGCTTGTCAGAATGCTTCTGTGTAGTTTTTATGTGAACATATTTGATTTTCCAGTTAGCCTCACAGTGCTCCAAATATCTACTTGCTGATTCTACAAAAAGAGAGACTCAAAACTGCTCAATCAAAAGATAGATTCAACACTCTTAGTTGAATGCACACATAATGAAGAAGTTTTTGAGAATGCTTCTGTTAATTTTGTTATTTGAAGATATTTCCTTTTCCACCATGGGCAAAAAGCACAAAAAATACCACTTGCAGTTTCTATAAAAAGTGTGAACTGAAGATGGCCGAATAGGAAAAGCTCCAGTCTACAGCTCCCAGTGTGAGCTATGCAAAAGACAGGTGATTTCTGCATTTCCATCTGAGGTACCAGGTTCATCTCACTAGGGAGTTCCAGACAGTGGGCGTAGGTCAGTGGATGAACGCACCGTGCGTGAACTGAAGAAGGGCGAGGCATTGCCTCACTCAGGAAGCACAAGAGGTCAGGGAGTTCCCTTTCCTGCACAAAGAAAGGGGTGACAGACGGTACCTGGAAAATCGGGTCACTCCTACCCGAATACTGTGCTTTTCTGAAGGGCTTAAAAAACGGTGCACCAGATTGTATCCCACACCTGGCTCAGAGGGTCCTACGCCCACGGAGTCACACTGATTGCTAGCACAGCAGTCTGAGATCAAACTGCAAGGCGGCAGCGAGGCTGGGGGAGGGGCTCCCGCCATTGCCCAGGCTTGCTTAGGTAAACAAAGCAGCTGAGAAGCTCGAACTGGGTGGAGCCCACCACAGCTCAAGGAGGCCTGCCTGCCTCTGTAGGCTCCACCTCTGGGGGCAGGGCACAGACAAACAAAAAGACAGCAGTAACCTCTGCAGACTTAAATGTTCCTGTCTGACAGCTTTGAAGAGAGCAGTGGTTCTCCCAGCACACAGCTGGAGGTCTGAGAATGGGCAGACTGCCTCCTCAAGTGGGTCCCTGACCCCTGAACCCCGAGCAGCCTAAGTGGGGGGCACCCCCGAGTAGGGGCAGACTGACACCTCACATGGCCGACCGGGTACTCCAACAGACCTGCAGCTGAGGTTCCTGTCAGTTAGTAGGAAAACTAACAAACTGAAAGGACATCCACACCAAAAACCCATCTGTACATCACCATCATCAAAGACCAAAAGTAGACAAAACCACAAGATGAGGAAAAGCAGAGCAGAAAAACTGGAAACTCTAAAAAGCAGAGCGCCTCTCCTCCTCCAAAGGAACGCGGTTCCTCACCAGCAACAGATCAAAGCTGGATGGAAAATGACAATGACAAGCTGAGAGAAGAAGGCTTCAGACGATCAAATTACTCTGAGATATGGGAGGATATTCAAACCAAAGGCAAAGAAGTTAAAAACTTTGAAAAAAATTTAGAAGAATGTATAACTAGAATAACCAATACAGAGAAGTGCTTAAAGGAGCTGATGGAGCTGAAAACCAAGGCTCGAGAACTACGTGAAGAATGCAGAAGCCTCAGGAGCTGATGTGATCAAATGGAAGAAAGGATATCAGTGATGGAAGATGAAATGAATGAAATGAAGCGAGAAGGGAAGTTTAGAGAAAAAAGAGTAAAAAGAAATGAGCAAAGCCTCCAAGAAATATGGGACTATGTGAAAAGACCTAATCTATGTCTGACTGGTGTACCTGAAAGTGACGGGGAGAATGGAAACAAGTTGGAAAACACTTTGCAGGATATTATCCAGGAGAACTTCCCCAATCTAGCAAGGCAGGCCAACATTCAGATTCAGGAAATACAGAGAATGCCACAAAGATACTCCTCGAGAAGAGCAACTCCAAGACACATACTTGTCAGATTCACCGAAGTTGAAATGAAGGAAAAAATGTTAAGGGCAGCCAGAGAGAAAGGTCGGGTTACGCACAAAGGGAAGCCCATCAGACTAACAGTGGATCTCTCAGCAGAAACTCTATAAGCCAGAAGAGAGTGGGGGCTAATATTCAACATTCTTAAAGAAAAGAATTTTCAACCCAGAATGTCATATCCAGCCAACTAAACTTCATAAGTGAAGCAGAAATAAAATACTTTACAGACAAGCAAATGCTGAGAGATTTTGTCACCACCAGGCCTACCCTAAAAGAGCTCCTGAAGGAAGTGCTAAACATGGAAAGGCACAACCGGTACCAGCCACTGCAAAATCATGCCAAAATGTAAAGACCATCGAGAATAGGAAGAGACTGCATCAACTATCACGCAAAATAACCAGCTAACATCATAATGACAGGATCAAATTCACACGTAACAATATTAAGTGTAAATGTAAATGGACTAAATGCTCCAATTAAAAGACAATGACTGGCAAATTGGATAAAGAGTCAAGACCCATCAGTGTGCTGTATACAGGAAACCTATCTGACGTGCAGAGACACATATTGCCTCAAAATAAAAGGATGGAGGAAGATCTACCAAGCAAATGGAAAACAAAAAAAGGCAGGGGTTGCAATCCTAGTCTCTGATAAAACAGACTTTAAACCAGCAAAGATCAAAAGAGAAAAAGAAGGCCATTACATAATGGTAAAGGGATCAATTCAACAAGAAGAGCTAACTATCCTAAATATATATGCATCCAATACAGGAGCACCAAGAATCATAAAGCAAGTCCTGAGTGACCTACAAAGAGACTTAGACTCCCACACATTAATAAAGGGAGACTTTAACACTCCACTTTCAACATTAGACAGATCAACGAGACAGAAAGTCAACAAGGACACCCAGAAATTGAACTCAGCTCTGCACCAAGCGGACCTAATAGACATCTACAGAACTCTCCACCCCAAATCAACAGAATACACATTTTTTTCAGCACCACACCACACCTATTCCAAAATTGACCACATAGTTGGAAGTAAAGCTCTCCTCAGTAAATGTAAAAGAACAGAAATTATAACAAACTATCTGTCAGATCACAGTGCAATCAAGCTACAACTCAGGATTAAGAATCTCACTCAAAACCGCTCAACTACATGGAAACTGAACAACCTGCTCCTGAATGACTACTGGATACATAACAAAATGAAGGCAGAAATAAAGATGTTCTTTGAAACCAACAAGAACCAAGATACAACATACCAGAATCTCTGGTATGCATTCAAAGCAGTGTGTAGAGGGAAATGTATAGCACTAAATGCCCACAACAGAAAGCAGGAAAGATCCAAAATTGACACCCTAACGTCATTATTAAAAGAACTAGAAAAGCAAGAGCAAACACATTCAAAAGCTAGCAGAAGGCAAGAAATAACTAAAATCTGAGCAGAACTGAAGGTAATAGAGACCAAAAAAAAAGCCTTCAAAAAATTAATGAATCCAGGAGCTGGTTTTTTGAAAGGAACAACAAAATTGAAAGACCACTAGCAAGATTAATAAAGAAAAAAAGAGAGAAGAATCAAATAGATGCAATAAAAAATGATAAAGGGGATATCACCACCGATCCCACAGAAATACAAACTACCATCAGAGAATACTACAAACACCTCTATGCAAATAAACTAGAAAATCTAGAAGAAATGGATAAATTCCATGACACATATACTCTCCCAAGACTAAACCAGGAAGAAGTTGAATCTCTGAATAGACCAATAACAGGAGCTGAAATTGTGGCAATAATCAATAGCTTACCAACCAAAAATAGTCCAGGAGCAGATGGATTCACAGCCGATTTCTACCAGAGGTACAAGGAGGAGCTGGTACTATTCCTTCTGAAACTATTCCAATCAATAGTAAAAGAGGGAATCCTCCCTAACTCATTTTATGAGGCCAGCATCATCCTGATATCAAACCGGGCAGAGACATAACCAAAAAAGAGAATTTTAGACCAATATCCTTGATGAACATTGGCGCAAAAATCCTCAATAAAATACTGGCAAACAGAATCCAGCAGCACATCAAAAAACTTATCCACCATGATCAAGTGGGCTTCATCCCTGGGATGCAGGGCTGGTTCAATATACACAAATCAATAAATGTAATCCAGAATATAAACAGAACCTAAGACAAAAACCACATGATTATCTCAATAGATGCAGAAAAGTCCTTTGACAAAATTCAACAACGCTTCATGCTAAAAACTCTCAATAAATTAGGTATTGTTGGGACGTATCTCAAAATAATAAGAGCTATCTATGACAAACCCACAGTCAATATCACACTGAATGGGCAAAAACTGGAAGCATTCTCTTTGAAAACTGGCACAAGACAGGGATGCCCTCTCTCACTACTCCTATTCAACATAGTGTTTGAAGTTCTGGCCAGGGCAATTAGGCAGGGGAAGGAAATAAAGTGTATTCAATTAGGAAAAGAGGAATTCAAATTGTCCCTGTTTGCAGACGACATGATTTTATATCTAGAAAACCCCATTGTCTCAGCCCAAAATCTCCTTAAGCTGATAAGCAACTTCAGCAAAGTCTCAGGATACAAAATCAATGTACAAAAATCACAAGCGTTCTTACACACCAACAACAGACAAACAGAGAGCCAAATCATGAGTGAACTCCCATTCACAATTGCTTCAAAGAGAATAAAATACCTAGGAATCCATCTTACAAGGGACATGAAGGACCTCTTCAAGGAGAACTACAAACCACTGCTCAAGGAAATAAAAGAGGATAAAAACAAATGGAAGAACATTCCATGCTCATGGGTGGGAAGAATCAATATCGTGAAAATGGCCATACTACCCAAGGCAATTTACAGATTCAATGCCAGCCCCATCAAGCTACCAATGACTTTCTTAACAGAATTGGAAAAAACTACTTCAAAGTTCATATGGAACCAAAAAAGGGCCACATCGCCAACTCAATCCTAAGCCAAAAGAACAAAGCTGGAGGCATCACACTACCTGACTTCAAACTATACTACAAGTCTACAGTTACCAAAAGAGCATGGTACTGGTACGAAAACAGAGATATAGATCAATGGAACAGAACAGAGCCCTCAGAAATAATGCCACATATCTACAACTATCTGATCTTTGGCAAACCTGAGAAAAACAAGCAATGGGGAAAGGATTCCCTATTTAATAAATGGTGCTGGGAAACTGGCTAGCCATATGTGGAAAGCTGAAACTGGATCCCTTCCTTACACTTTATACAAAAATCAATTCAAGATGGATTAAAGACTTAAACATTAGACCTAAAACCATAAAAACCCTAGAAGAAAACCTAGGCATTACCAATCAGGACATAGGCATGGGCAAGGGCTTCATATCTAAAACACCAAAAGCAGTGGCAACAAAAGCCAAAATTGACAAATTGGATCTAATTAAACTAAAGAGCTTCTGCACAGCAAAAGAAACTACCATCAGAGTGAACAGGCAACCTACAAAATGGGAGAAAATTTTCACAACTTACTCATCTGACAAAGGGCTAATATCCAGAATCTACAATGAACTCCAACAAATTTACAAGAAAAAAACAAACAACCCCATCAAAATGTGGGCGAAGGACATGAACAGACACTTCTCAAAAGAAGACATTTATGCAGCCAAAAAACACATGAAAAATTGCTCACCATCACTGGCCCTCAGAGAAACGCAAATCAAAACCACAATGAGATACCATCTCACACCAGTTAGAATGGCAATCATTAAAAAGTCAGGAAACAACAGGTGCTGGGGAGGATGTGGAGAAATAGGAACACTTTTACACAGTTGGTGGGACTCTAAACTAGTTCAACCATTGTGCAAGTCAGTGTGGCATTTCCTCAGGGATCTAGAACTAGAAATTCCATTTGACCCAGCCATCCCATTACTGTGTATATACCCAAAGGACTATATATCATGCTGCTATAAAGACACATGCACACGTAAGCAACCCAAATGTCCAACAATGATGGACTGGGTTAAGAAAATGTGGCACATATACACCATGGAATACTATATAGCCATATAAAATGATGAGTTCATGTCCTTTTTAGGAACATGGATGAAATTGGAAATCATCATTCTCAGTAAACTATCGCAAGAACCAAAAACCAAACACTGCATATTCTCACTCATAGGTGGGAATTGAACAATGAGAACACATGGACACAGGAAGGGGAACATCACACTCTGGGGACTGTTGTGGGGTGGGGGGAGGGGGGAGGGATAGCACTGGGAGATATACCTAATGCTAGGTGAGGAGTTAGTGGGTGCAGCGCACCAGCATGGCACATGTATACATATTTAACTAACCTGCACATTGTGCACATGTACACTAAATCCTAAAGTATAATAATAATAAATTAATTAATTTAAAAAAGTGTGAACTGCTGAATCATAAGATTGCTTCAAACTTGTGAGATGAATGCACACATCACAAAGAAGTTTCTCACAATGTTTCTGTGTAGTTTTTTTTTTTTGAAGATATTTCCTTTTCCACCATAGGCCACAAAGGGCTCCCAATATCCACTTGCAGATTCTACAAAAAGAGAGATTCTAAACTGTTCAAACAAATGATATTTTCAACTCTGTGAGTTGAATGCACACATCACAAAAACTTTCTCAGAAGGCTTCTAAGTAGTTTTTATGTGAAGATATTGCCTTTTCCACGATAGGCCTCAAAGGGCTGCAATTATCTACTTGCAGATTCTACAAAAAGGATGTTTCAATACTGCTCAATCAAAAGAAACTTTCAACTCTGTGAGATGAATGTATACATCACAATGTAGTTTCTCAGAATGCTTCTATCTGGTTTTTATGGGAAGATATTTCCTTTTCCACAACAGGCCTCAAAAAGCTGCAAACATCCACTTGCAGTTTCTACAAAAAGAGAGTTTCAAAACTGCTCAATCAAAAGAAAATTTCAGCTCTGAGATGAATGCACACATCACAAAGAAGTTTCTCAGAATGATTCTGTGTAGTTTTTTTCTGAAGATATTTGCTTTTCCACAGTAGGCCTCAAAGTGCTCCAAATATCCACTTGTAGATTATACAAAAAGATTGTTTCAAAACTGCTCAATCAGAAGAAAGGTTCAACCCTGTGAGATAATGGCACACATCCCAAAGAAGTTTCTCAGAATGTTTCTGTGTAGTTTTTATTTGAAGATATTTCCTTTTCAACCACAGGCCGCAATGGGCTCCAAATATCCACTTGCAGATTCTGCAAAAAGAGAGATTCAAAACTGCTCAATCAAAAGATAAGTTGAACCCTATGAGGTGAATGCACACATGCCAAAGAAATTTCTCAGAATTCTTCTGTGTAGTTTTTATGTGAAGATATTTGGTTTTCCACAGTAGGCCTCAAAGGGCTCCAAATATCCACCTGCAGATTCTGCAAAAAGAGTTTCTATACTGCTCAATCAAAAGAAAGGTTCAACTCTGTGAGTTGAATGCACACAACAGAGAGAAGTTTCTCATAATGCTTCCGTCTACTTTTTATGTGAAGATATTTCCTTTTCCACAATAGGTAAAAAAGGGCTCCAATTATCCACTGGCAGATTCTATAAAAAAGCGTGTATCAAAACTGCTCAATCAAAAGAAAAGTTCAACTCTGAGATGAATGCACACATCACAAAGGAGTTTCTCAGAATGCTTCTGTGTAGTTTTTATCTGAAGATACTGGCTTTTCCATGGTAGGCCTCAAAGCGCTCCAAATATCCCCTTGCAGATACTACAAAAAGAGTGTTTGAAAACTGATCAATCATAAGATATGTTCAACCCTGTGAGATGAATGCACATATCAGGAAGTAGTTTCTCAGAATGTTTCTGTGTAGTTTGTATTTGAAGATATTTCCTTTTCCACCATTGGGTGCAAAGGGCTCCAAATATCCACTTGCAGATTCTGCAAAAAGAGAGATTCAAAACTGCTCCATGAAAGAAAGTTTCAAATCTGGGAGTTGAATGCACACATCCCAAAATAGTTTCTCAGAATGCTTCTGTGTAGTATTCATGTGAAGATATTTGCTTTTCCACCATTGGCCTCAAAGTGCTCCAAATATCCAACTGCAAATTCTGCAAAAAGAGAGATTCAAAACTCATCAATCAAAACATAAGTTCATTTCTGTGAGATGAATGCATACATCACAAAGAAGTTTCTCTGAATACTTCTGTGTCGATTTTATTTGAAGATATTACCTTTTCCACCATACGGCGCAAAGGGCTCCAAATATCCACTTGTAGATTCTACAAAAAGAGAGATTCGAAACTGCTAAATGAGAAAACAAGTTCAATTCTGTGAGCTGAATGCACACATCACAAAGAGCTTTCTCAGAATGCTTCTGTATGGTTTTTATGTGAAGATATAGCTTTTTCCACAATAGGCCTCATAGCTCTCCAACCATCCACTTGCAGATTCTGCAAAAAGAGAGATTCAAAACTGCTCAGTCAAAAGAAAGTTTCAACTCTGTGAGTTGAATGCACACATCACAAACAGGTTTCTCAGAATGCTTCCGTGTAGTTTTTATGTGAGCATATTTGATTTTCTACAGTAGGTTTCACAACGCTCCAAATATCCACTTGCAGATTCTACAAAAAGAGAGATTCAAAACTGCTCAATCAAAACATAGGTTCAACTCTGTGAGTTGAATCTACACATCACAAAGAAGTTTCTCAGAATGCTTCTGAGTAGTTTTTATATGAAGATATTTCCTTTTCTGCAATAGGCTTCAAAGGTCTCCAATTATCCACTTGCAGATTCTACAAAAAGAGTGTTTCAAAACTGCTAAATCAAAAGAAAGGTTCAACTCTGTGAAACGAAAGCACACATCACAAGAAAGTTTCTCTGTATGCTTCTATGTAGCTTTTATTTGAAGATAATTCCTTTCCCACCATAGGACGCAAAGGGCTCCAAATATCCACTTGCATATTCCACAAAAAGAGAGACTCAAAACTGCTCAATGAGAAGATAAGTTTAACTCTGTGAGTTGAATGGGCACCTCACAAAGGAGTTTCTCAGAATGTTTCCATGTAGTTTTTTTGTGAAGATATTTCCTTTTACACAATAGGCCTCAAAGATCCCCAAACATCCACTTGCAGATTCTGCAAAAGGATAGATTCAAAACTGCTCAATCAAACGATAGGTTCAACACTTTGAGATGAATGAACACATCAGAAAAAGTTTCTCAGAATGCTTTTGTGTAGTTTTTCTGTGAACATGTTTGATTTTCCAAAGCAGGCCTCACAACACTCCAAATATCCACTTGCAGATTCTACAAATAGAGCGATTTGAAACTGCTCAATGTGAAGATAAGTTTAACTCTGTGAGTTGAATGCACACCTCACAAAGAAGTTTCTTAGAATGCTTCTTTTTAGTTTGTATGTGAAGATATTTCCTTTTCAACAATTGGCCTCAAAGCTCTCCAAACATCCACTTGCAGATTCTGCAAAAACAGAGATTCAAAACTGCTCAATCAAAAGATAGGTTCGACTCTGTGAGTTGAATGCACACATCACAAAGAAGTTTATCAGAATGCTTCTGTGTAATTTTTATGTGAACATATTTGATTTTCCCTAGAAGCCCTCACAGCACTCCAAATATCCACTTGCAGACTCCACAAAAAGAATGTTTCAAAACTGCTCAATCATAAGATTGGTTCAACCTTGTGAGATGAATACACATCACAAAGAAGTTTCTCAGAATGCTTCTGAGTAGTTTTTATTTGAAGAAATTTCCTTTTCCACCATAGACCGCAAAGGGCTCCAAATATCCACATGCAGATCCTGCAAAAAGAGAGATTCAAAACTGCTCAATCAAAAGATAAGTTCAACTCTGTGAGTTGAGTGCTCACATCCCAAAGAAGTTTCTCAGAATGCTTCTGTGTAGTTTTTATGTGAAGATATTTCCATTTCCACAATAGGCCTCAAAGCTCTCCAAACATCCACTTGTAGATTTTGCAAAAAGAGAGATTCAAAACAGCTCATTCAAAAGAGAGATTCAAATATGTGAATTGAATGCACACATCACAGAGAAGTTTCTCAGAATGCTTCTGTGTAGTTTTTTGCTGAAGATATTTGCCTTTCCATGGTAGGCCTGAAAGTGATCCAAGTATCCACTTGCAGATTCCACAAAAAGAGTGTTTCAAAACTGCTCAATCATGAAATAGGTTCAACCTTGTGAGATGAATGCACACATCACAAATAAGTTTCTGTGACTGCTTCTGTGTAGTTTTTATGTGAAGATATTTCCTTTTCCACAATAGGTCTCAACGGGCTCCAAATATCCACTTGCAGATTCTAAAAAAAGAGTGATTCAAAACTGCTCAATCAAAAGATATGTTGAACTCTGTCAGTTGAATGCATACATCACAAATAAGTTTCTCAGAACGCTTCTGAGTAGTTTTTATGGTAAGATATTCCCTTTTCCACAATAGGACTCAATGGGCTCCAATTATCCACTTGCAAATACTATAAAAACAGTGTTTAAAAATGGCTCAATAAAAAGAAAGTTTCAACTCTCTGAGATGAATGCACACATCAATGAGAAGTTTCTCAGAATGCTTCTGTGTAGTTTTTATGTGAGAATATTTCGTTTTCCACAGTAGTCCTCAATAGGATCCAAATATCCACTTGCAGATTTCACTAAAACAGTGTTTCAAAACTGCTGAATCAAAAGAAAGTTTCAATTCTGTGAAATGAATGCACGCATCACAAAGAGTTTTCCAAAATGCTTCTGTGTAGTTTTTATCTGAAGATAATTGCTTTTCCACGGTAAGCCTCAAAGTGCTCCGAATATCAACTTGCAGATTTTACAAAAAGAGTGTTTCAAAACTGCTCAATCGCAAGATAGGTTCAACCCTGTGAGATGAATGCACACGTCACAAAGAAGTTTCTGAGACTATTTCTCTCTAGTTTTTGTTTGAAGATATTTCCTTTTCCACCATAGGCTGCAAAGGGCTCCAAATATCCACTAACAGATTCTGCAAAAAGAGAGATTAAAATCTGCTTAATCAAAGCATAGATTCAACTCTGTGATTTGAATGCAGACATCCTAAAGAAGATTCTCAGAATGTTTCTGGTTAGTTTTAATTTGAAAATATTTGCTTTTTCACAGTAAAGCTCAAAGGGCTCAAATTATCCACTTGCAGATTCTGCAAAAGAGTGTTTCAAAACTGCTCAATCAAAATAAATTCTCAACTCTGTGAGAAGAGTGCACACATCACAAAGAGGTTTCTCAGAATGCTTCTGTGTAGTTTTTATGTGAAGATATTTCCTTTTCCATATTAGGCCTCAAAGCTCTGCAAACATCCACTTGCAGATTCTTCAGATTCTTCAAAAAGAGAGATTCAAAACTGCTCAATCAAAAGATGGCTCTATCCTGTGAGTTGAATGCAGACATCACAAAGAAGTTTCTCAGAATGCTTCTGTGAAGTTTCTATGTGAACGTATTTGATTTTCCACCGTAGGCCTCACAGAGGTCCAAATATCCACTTGCAGTTTCTACAATAAGAGAGATTCAAAACTGGTCAATCAAAAGATAGGTTCAACTCTGTGAGTTGAATTCACACATCAAGAAAAAGTTTCTGAAAATGCTTCTGTGTACTTTTTATTTGAAGATATTTCCTTTCCCACCATAGGGCGCAAAGGAATACAAATACACACTTGCAGATTCTACAAAAAGTGAGATTCAAAACTGTTCAATCAAAAGATAGTTTCAACTCTGTGAGTTGAATGCACACATCACGAAAAAGTTTCTGGGTTTATTTGAAGATATTTCCTTTTCCACCATAGGGCGCAAAGGGCTCCAATTATCCACTTGTAGATTCTACAAAAAGAGTGTTTCAAAACAGCTGAATCAAAAAGAATGTTCAACGCTGTGAGATGAATGCCCACATCACAAATAAGTTTCTCTGACTGCTTCTGTGTAGTTTTTATGTGAAGATATTTCCTTTTCCACAATAAACCTCAAAGGGCTCCAAATATCCCCTTGCAGATTCTACAAAAATAGTGTTTCAAAACTCCTCAATCAAAAGAAAAGTTCAACTTTGTGAGATGAATGCACACATCACAAAGAAGTTTCTCAGAATGCTTCTGTGTAATTTTTATCTGAAGATTTTTGCTTTTCCAAGGTAGGCCTGAAAGCGCACCAAATATCCACTCGCAGATTCTGTAAAAGGAGTGTTTCAAAACTCCTCAATCATAAGAAAGGTTGAACCCTATCAGATGAATGCACACATCACAAAGAAGGTTCTCTGAATGTTTCTGTGTAGTTTTTAATTGAAGATATTTTCTTTTCCACCATGGGACCCAATGGACTCCAAATATCCTCTTCCAGTTTCTGCAAATAGAGAGATTCAAAACTGCTGAATCAAAAGATAGGTTCAACTCTGTGAGTTGAATGCACACTTCCTAAAGTAGCTTCTCAGAATGCTTCTGTGTAGTTTTTATGTGAAGAGATTTGCTTTTCCACTGTAGACCTCAAAAGGCTCAAAATATCCACCTGCATATTCTGCAAAAGCAGAGATTCAAAACTGCTCTATCAAAATATAGGTTCAACTCTGAGAGTTGATTGCATACATCACAAAGAAGTTTCTCTAGATAGTACTGTGTAGTTTTTATTTGAAGATATTTCCTTTTCCACTATGGGGCACCAAGGTCTCCAAAAATCCACTTGCCGATTCTACAAAAAGAGAGATTCAAAACTGCTCAATGAAAAGATGGGTTCAGCCCTGTTAGTTGAATGCCTACATAAAAAAGAAGTTTGTCTGAATTCTTCTGTGTAGTTTTTATTTGAACATATTTCCTTTTCCACCACAGGTCACAATGGGCTCCAAATATCCACATGCAGATTCTACAAAAAGAGAGATGCAAAACTGCTCAATTAGAAGATAAGTTCAACTCTGTAAGTTGAATGCACACCTCACAAAGAAGTTTCTCAGAATGCTTCTGTGTAGTTTTTATGTGAAGATATTTCCTTTTCCACCACAATCCTCAAAGCTCTCGAAACATCCACTTGCAGATTCTTCAAAAAGAGACATTCAAAACTGCTCCATCAAAAGATAGGTTCAACTCTGTGAGTTGAATGCACACATGACACAGAAGTTTCTCAGAGTGCTTCTGTGTAATTTTTATCTGAAGATATTTGCTTTTCCACGGTTAGCCTCAAAGCCCTCCAAATATCCATTTGCAGATTCCACAAAAACAGTGTTTCAAAGCTGCTCAATCATCAGATAGGTTCAACCCTGTGAGATGAATGCACACATCACAAAAAACTTTCTCAGAATGTCTCTGTGTAGTTTTTACATGAAGATATTTCCTTTTCCACCATAGGGCACATAGGGCTCCAAATATCCACTTGCAGATTCTGCAAAAATGGAGATTCAAAACTGCTCAATCAAAAGAAAGGTTCAACTCTGTGAGTTGAATGCACTCATCCCAAAGAAGTTTCTCAGAAGGCTTCAGTATAGTTTTTATGTGAAGATATTTTCTTTTCCACAGTAGACCTCAAAGGGCGCCAAACATCCACCTGCCGATTCTGCAAATAGAGAGATTCACAACTGCTCAATCAAAAGATGGGTTCAACACTGTGAGTTGAATGCATACCTCACAAAGAAGTTTCTCTGAATGCTTCTGTGTAGTTTTTATTTGAAGACATTTCCTTTTCCAGAATAGGGCTCAAAGGGCTCAATATATCCACTTGCAGATTTTACAACAAGATAGATTCAAAACTGCTCAATGAGAAGATAAGTTCAACTCTGTGAGTTGAATGCACACCTCACAAAGAAGGTTCTCAGAATTATTCTGTGTAATTTTCATGTGAAGATATTTCCTTTTCCACAACAGGCCTAGGAGCTCTCCAAACATCCACTTGTAGATTCTGCAAAAAGAGAAATTCAAAGCTGCTCAATCAAAATGTAGTTTCAACCCTTTGAGTTGAATGCACACATCACAAAGAAGTTTCTCAGAATGCTTGTGTGTAGTTTTTATGTGAGCATATTTGATTTTCCAAAGTAGACCTCACAGCACTCCAAATATCCACTTGCAGATTCTACAAAAAGAGAGATTCAAAACTGCTCAATCAAAAGATAGGTTCAACTATGTGTGTTGAATGCACCCATCCCACAGAAGTTTCCCAGAATCCTTCTGTGTAGTTTTTTTGTGAAGATTTTTTTTTCCACATTACACCTCAAAGGACTCCAATTATCCATTTGCAGATTCTACAAAAAGAGTGAATCAAAACTGCTCTAACAAAAGAAAGGTTCAACTATGTGAGATGACTGGACACATCACAGAGAAGTTTCTCAGAATGCTTCTGTGTAGTTTTTATGAGAGATATTTGCTTTTCCACATTAGGCCTCAAATGTCTCCAAATATCCACCTGCAGATTCTGCAAAATGAGTGATTCAAAACGGCTAAATCAAAAGACAGGTTCAGCTCTATGAGTTCAATGCATACATCACAAGGAAGTTTCTCTGAATGATTTTCTGTACTTTTTATTTGAAGATATTTCCTTTTCCACCATACGGCACAAAGGGCTCCAAATATCCACTTGCAGATTCTCCAAAAAGAGAGATTCAAAACTGCTCAATGGGAAGATAAGATCAACTGTGTGATTTGAATATACAACTTGCAAAGAAGTTTCTCAGAATGTTTCTGTGTAGTTTTTATGTGAATATATTTCCTTTTACACAAAGCCTCAAAGCTCTCCAAACATCCACTTGCAGATTCTCCAAAAAGAGAGATTCAATATTTCTCAATCAAAAGATTGGTTCAACTCTGTGAGTTGAATGCACACATCATAAAGAAGTTTCTCAGAATGCTTCTGTGTGGTTTTATTGGAAAGTATTTTATTTTCCACAGTAGGAGTCACAGCGCTCCAGATATCCACTTGCAGATTCTATGAACAGAGAAATCCAAACGGCTCAATAGAAAGGTAGGAACAACTCATTGTGTTGAATGCACACATCACGAAAAGTTTCTTAGAATGCTTCTGAGTAGTTTTCATTTGAAGATATTTCCTTTTCCACAACAGGTCGCAAAGGGCTCCAAATATCCACTTGTAGATCCTACAAAAAGAGAGATTCAAAACTGCTCAATGAGAAGATAAGTTCAACTATGTGAATTGAATGCACACATTTCAAAGAAGTTTCTGAGAATGCTTCTGTGTAGTTTTTATTTGAAGTTATTTCCTTTTCCATCACAGGGCACAAAGTGCTCTAAATATTCACTTGCAGATTCTACAAAAAGAGAGATTCTAAACTGCTCCATCAAAAGATAGATTCAACTCTGTGAGTTGAATGCAAACATCACAAAGAAGTTTCTCAAAATGCTTCTGAGTAGTTTTTAGTTTTAAGATATTTCCTATTCCACAGCAGGCCTCAAAGGGCTTCAATTATCCACTTGCAGATTCTACGAAAAGAGTGTGTCAAAACTGCTCAATCAAAAGAAAGTTTCAATTCTGTGAGATGAATGCACACATCACAAAGAAGTTTCTCAGAATGCTTCTGTGCAGTTTTCATGTGAAGAGATTTCCTTTTCCACCATAGGCAACAAAGGACTGCAAATATTCACTTGCAGCTTCTACAAAAAGAGTGTTCCAAAACTGCTCAATCAAAAGAAAGTTTCAACTCTGTGAGATGAATGCACGCATCCCAAGAAGTTTCTCAGAATTCTTCTGTGTAGTTTTTGTCTGAAGATATTTATTTTTCCATGGTGGGCCACATAGCGCTCTAAATATCCACTTGCAGACTGTACAAAAAGTTTCTGTGTAGTTTTTATTTGAAGATATTTCCTTTTCCACCATAGGCCACAAAGGGCTAAAAATATCCACTTGCCGATTCTGGAAGAGACAGATTAAAAACTGCTCAATCTAAAGATGGGTTCAACTCTGGGAGTTGAATGCATGCATCACAAAGAAGTTTCTCAGAATCATTCTGTGTAGTTTTTATGTGAAGATATTTGCTTTTCCACTATAAGCCTCTAAGGGCTCCAAATATCCACCTGCAGATTCTGCAAAAAGAGAGATTCAAAACTACTCAATCAAAAGACAGGTTCAACAATGTGAGCTGAATGTACACATTGCAAAGTAGTTTCTCTGATTGTTTCTATGTAGTTTTTATTTGAAGATATTTCCTTTTCCACCATATTATGCAAAGGGCTCCAAATATCCACTTGCAGATTCTACAAAATGAGAGATTCAAAACTTCTCAATGAGAAGATAAGTTCAACTCTATGAGTTGAACGCACAGCTCACAAAGAAGTTTACAGAATGCTTCTGTGTAGTATTTATGTGAAGATATTTCCTTTTTCACAGTAAGATTCAGAGCTCTCCAAACACCCATTTGCAGATTCTGCAAAAAGGGAGATTCAAAACTGCTCAATAGAAAGATAGGCTCAATTCTTTGAGTTGAATGCACACATCCCAAAGAAGTTTCTCAGAATACTTCTGTGTTGTTTTTATGTGAAGGTATTTCCTTTTCCATCATAGAGGTCAAAGAGCACCAAATATCCACTTGCAGTTTCTACAAAAAGAGTGTTTCAAAACTGCTCCATTAAATGAAAGTTACAACACTGTGAGTTGAATGCGCACATCAAAAAGCAGTTTCTGAGAATTCTTCTGACCAGATTTTATGTGAAGATAATTCCCTTTCCATGAAGGCCTCAAAGCGCTTCAAAAGTCCACTTGCATATTCTACAAAAGGAGTGTTTCAAAACTGCTCAATGAAAAGTTATGTTCAACCCTGTGAGTTGAAAGCACTCATCACAAAGAATTTCCTGAGAATGCTTCTGTTTAGTTTTATGTGAAGATAATCCCATATCCAATGAAGGCCTCAAAGCGGTCCAAATATCCACTTGCAGATCCTGCAAAAAGAGTGTTTCACAACTTCTCTATGAATAGGTATGTTCAACTTTGTGAGTTGAATGCAAACATAACAAATACGTTTCTGAGAATGCTTCTGTCTAGTTTTTATAAGAAGATATTACCTTTTCCACCATTGCCCTCAAAGCACTACAAATGTACATTTGCATATTCTACAAAAAGAGTGTTTAAAAAGTGCTCTATCAAAAGAAATGTTCAACTCTATGAGTTGAATGCACACATCACAAAGTAGTTTCTAACAATGCTTCTGTCTAGTTTTTATTCCAAGATATTTCCGTTTCCAATGAGGGCTTCAAAGGGCTTCAAATTTCCACCTATATATTCTACAAACTCAGAATTTCAAAACTGCTCTATGAAAAGTTATGTTCAACTCTGTGAGTTGAATGCAAACATCACAAAGAAGTTTCTGAGAATTCTTCTGTATAGTTTTTATATGAAGATATATCATTTTCCATGGAAGGCCTCAAAGAGCTACAAATGTCCACTTGCAGATTCTACAGAAAGAGGGTTTCAAAACTGCTCTATCAAAGGGAAGGTTCAACTCTGCGAGTTGAATGTGCATATCACAAAGAAATTTCAGAGAATGCTTCTCTGTAGCTTTTACATGAAGATATTCCCCTTTCCAACGAAGGCCTCAAAAACGGTGCAAATATCCACTTGCACATCCTACAAAAAGAGTGTTTCAAAACTGCTCTATCAAAAGGAAAGTTGAACTCTGTTAGTTGAATTTACACATCACAAAGAAGTTTCTGAGAATGATTCTGTCTGGTTTTTATGTGAGGATATTCCCAATGATGGCTTCAAAGCAGTCCGAATATCCACTTGCAGATTTTACAAAAAGAGTTTTTCAAAAGGCTCTATCAAACGGAAGGTTCAACTCTGTAAGTTGAATGCACACATCACAAAGAAGTTTCTGAAAATGCTTCTGTCTAGTTTTTATTTGAAGATATTCCCATTTACAATGAAGGGTCTCAAAGTGGTCCAAATATCCACTTGCAGGTTCTAAAAAGAACGTTTCAAAACTGCTCTATCAAAAGGAGAGTTCAACTCTGTCAGTTGAATGCACACATCACAAAGAAGTTTCTGAGAATGCTTCTGTCTAGTTTTTATGCGAAGATATTCCCATTTCCAACGAAGGCCTCAAAAGGGTCCAAATATCCACTTGCAGTTTCTTCTAAAAGGGTGTTTCACGACTGCTCTATGAAGAGGTATGTTCAACGCCGTGAGTTGTATGCAAACATCAAAATGAAGTTTCTGAGAATGCTTCTGCCTAGTTTTTATTTCAAGATATTTCCTTATGCACCAAAGCCCTCAAAGGGCTACAAATGTCCACTTGTAGAATCTATAAAGGAGTGTTTCAAAACTGCTCTATCAAAAGGAAGGTTCAACTTTGTGAGTTGAATGCACACATCCCAAAGAAGTTTCTGAGAATGCTTCTGTCTAGTTTTTAGATGAAGATATTCCCGTTTCCAATGAAGACCACAAATCCGGTCCAAATATCCACTTGCAGGTTCTTCAAAAAGCATATTTCATAACTGCTCTATGAACATGTATGTTCAACTCTGTTAGTTGAATTCACACATGACAAAGGAGTTTCTGAGAATGTTTCTGTTTAGATTTTATGTGAAGATATTCCCGTTTCCAACGAGGGCCTCAAATCCGTCCAAATATACCCTTGCAGTTCCTTCAAGAAGAGTGTTTCACAAATGCTCTATGAAAAGGAATGTTCAACTCTGTAAGTTTAACGCACACATTACAAAGAAGTTTCTGAGAATGCTGCTATCTAGTTTTTATTTGATGATATTTCCTTTCCCACCATAGCCCTCAAAGTGCTATAAATGTCCACATGCAGATTCTGAAGAAAAAGTGTTTCAAAACTGCTCTATCAAAAGAAAGGTTCAACTCTATGAGTTGAATGTACACATCACAAAGTAGTTTCTGAGAATGCTTCTCCCTAGTTTTTACTTGAAGATATTCCCGTTTTCAATGAAGTCTTCAAAGCACTCCAAATATTCACTTGCAGATTCTACAAAGAGAGTGTTTCAAAGCTGCTCTATCAAAAGGAAAGTTCAAATCTCTGAGTTGAATGCGCACATCACAAAGAAGTTTCTGAGAACAATTCCGTCTAGTTTTTATTTGAAGACATTTCCTTTTCATTCATAGGTCTCAAAGTGCTCCAAATATCCACTTGCAGATTCTACAAAAAGAGTGTTTCAACAATCCTCTATCAAAGAGGAAGGCTCAAATCTGTGAGATGAATGCACACATCACAAAAAATTTTCTGAGAATGCGTCTGTCTAGTTTTTATGTGAAAATATACAAGTTTCCAACAAAGGACTCAAAGCGGCCTAACTTTCCAATTCCAGATTCTACAAACAGAGTGGCGAAAAACTGCTCTATGAAAAGTTACGTTCAAATCTGGGAGTTGAATGCACGCATCACAAAGAAATTACTGAGAATGCTTCTGTCTAATTTTTATGTGAAGATATTCCCATTTCCAATGACGGCCTCAAGTTGGTCCAAATATCCACATGCAAGTACTTCAAAAAGATTGTTTCACAACTGTTCTATGAAAAGGAATGTTCGACTCTGTGAGCTGAATGCACACATCACAAAGAAGTTTCTGAGAAAGCTTCTGTCTCTTTTTTTATTTGAAGATATTTCCTTTTCCACCACAGCCCTCAAAGTGCTACAAATGTACACATGCATATTTTACAAAAAGAGTGTTTCAAAACTGCTCTATCAAAAGAAATGTTCAACTCTGTGAGTTGAATGCACACATCACAAAGTAGTTTCTGAGAATACTTCTGTCTAGTTTTTATTTGAAGATATCCCCGTTATCTACAAAGGCATATAAGCGCTCCAAATATCCCATTGCAGATCCTACAAAAAGCGTGTTTCAAAACTGCCCTATCAAAAGGAAGGTTCAACTCTGTGAGTTGAATGCACACATCATGAAGAAGTTTCTGTGAATCCTTCTGTCTAGTTATTATGTGAAGATATTTCCTTTTCCACTGAAGGCTTCAAAGCACTCCAAATGTCCACTTGCAGATTCTGCAATAAAAGTGTTTCAAAACTTCTCTATCAAAATGAAAGTTCAACTCTGTGAGTAGAATGCACACATCACAAAGTAGTTTCTGAGAATGCTTCTGTCTAGTTTTTATGTGAAGATATTCCCGTTGCCAATGAAGGCCTCAAATAGGTCCACATATCCCCATGAAGATTCTACAAAAAGAATGTTTCCAAACTGCTCTTTCAAAAGGAAGGTTCAACTCTGTAAGTTGAATGCACACATCACAAAGTCGATTCTGAGAATGCTTCTGTCTAGTTTTTATGTAAAGATATTCCCGTTTTCAACAAAGGCCTCAAAGCGGTCCAAATATCCACTTGCAGATTCTACAAAAAGAGTGTTTCAAAACTGCTCTATCAAAAGGAAGATTCAACCCGGTGAGTTGAATGCCCATATCAGAAAGAAGTTTCTGAGAATGCTTCTGTCTAGTTTTTTGGTTAAGATATTTCCTTTCCTACCGTAGTCCTCAAAGCACTCCAAATATCCACCTGCATATTCTACAAAAAGAGTGTTTCAAAACTAGTCTATCAAATGGAAAGTTGAACTCTGTGAGTTGAATGCATACATCACAAATAAGTTTCTGAGAATGCTTCTGTCTAGGTTTTATGTGAAGGTATTTCCTTTTCTACCATAGGTCTCAAAGCGATCCAAATATCCACTTGCAGATTCCACAAAAAGAGTTTTTCAAAACTGCTCTATCAAAAGGAAGGCTCAGTTCTGTGAGTTGAATGGACACATCACAAAGTACTTTTTGAGAACGCTTCTGTCTAGTTCTTATTTGAAGATATTCCCTTTTCCAATGAAGGCTTCAAAGCGCTCCAAATATCCACTTGCAGATTCTACAAAAAGAGTGTTTCAAAACTGCTCTATCAAAAGGAAGATTCAACCCGGTGAGTTGAATGCCCATATCAGAAAGAAGTTTCTGAGAATGCTTCTGTCTAGTTTTTTTGTTAAGATATTTCCTTTCCTACCGGAGTCCTCAAAGCACTCCAAATATCCACCTGCATATTCTACAAAAAGAGTGTTTCAAAACTAGTCTATCAAATGGAAAGTTGAACTCTGTGAGTTGAATGCATACATCACAAATAAGTTTCTGAGAATGCTTCTGTCTAGGTTTTATGTGAAGGTATTTCCTTTTCTACCATAGGTCTCAAAGCGATCCAAATATCCACTTGCAGATTCCACAAAAAGAGTTTTTCAAAACTGCTCTATCAAAAGGAAGGCTCAGTTCTGTGAGTTGAATGCACACATCACAAAGTACTTTTTGAGAACGCTTCTGTCTAGTTCTTATTTGAAGATATTCCCTTTTCCAATGAAGGCTTCAAAGCGCTCCAAATATCCACTTGCAGATTCTACAAAAAGAGTGTTTCAAAACTGCTCTATCAAAAGGAAGATTCAACCCGGTGAGTTGAATGCCCATATCAGAAAGAAGTTTCTGAGAATGCTTCTGTCTAGTTTTTTTGTTAAGATATTTCCTTTCCTACCATAGTCCTCAAAGCACTCCAAATATCCACCTGCATATTCTACAAAAAGAGTGTTTCAAAACTAGTCTATCAAATGGAAAGTTGAACTCTGTGAGTTGAATGCATACATCACAAAGAAGTTTCTGAGAATGCTTCTGTCTAGTTTTCATGTGAAGATATTCCCGTTTCCAACGAAGGCCTCAAAGCAGTCCAAATTTCCACCTGCAGATTCTACAAAAAGAGTGTTTCACAACGGCTCTATGAAAAATTATATTCAACTCTGTGAGTGCAATGCACGCATCACAAAGTAGTTTCTGAGAAGGCTTTTGTCTAGTTTTTTTTTTTTTGAAGTTATTCCCTTTTCCACCGTAGCCCTCATAGCGCTACAAATGTCCACTTGCAGAATCCACAAAAAGAGTGTTTCAAAACTACTCTACCAAAAGAAAGGTTGAACTCTGTGATCTGAATGCACAAATAGCATAGAGTTTTCTGAGACTTCTTCTATCTAGTTTTTATTTGAAGACATTCCTGTTTCCAACCAAATCTTCAAAGTGCTTCAAATGTCCACTTTCAGATTCTACAAAAAGTGTGTTTCAAAACTGCTCCATGAAACGGAAGGTTCAACTCCGTGAGTTGAATTCGCCCATCACAAAGAACTTTTTGAGTCTGCTTCTGCCTAGTTTTTATGGGAAGATATTCCCGTTTCCAATGAATGCCTTAAAAAGTTCCAAATATCACCTTGGAGATTCTCCAAAAAGAGTGTTTCAAAACTGCTCTATCTAAAGGAAGGTGCAACTCCGTGTGTTGAATGAACACATCCCAAAGAAGTTTCTGAAAATGCTTCTGTCTAGTTTTCATGTGAAGATATTCCCGTTTCTAACGAAGGCCTCACAGTTTTTATACAGAGGCCTCAAATCGGTCAAATATCCCCCTGCAGATTCTTTAAAAAGAGTGATTCAAAACAGCTCTCTGAAAAGGAAGGTTCAATTCTGTGAGTTGAATACACACATCACAAAGAAGTTTCTGAGAATGCTTCTGTCCAGTTTTTATATGAAGATAGTCCCTTTTCCACGAAGACCTCAAAGCGGTCCAAATATCCACTTGCAGATTCTCCAAAAAGAGTGTTTCAAAACTGCTCTCGGAAAAGAGATGCTCAACTTCGTGATTTGAATGCACACATCACAAAGAAATTTCTGAGAATGCTTCTGTCTAGTTTTTATTTGAAGTTATTTCCTTTTCCACCATAGCCCACAAAGCACTTCAAATGTCCCTTTCAGATTCTAAAATAAGAGTGTTTTAAAACTGTTCTATCAAAAGAAATGTTCAATGCTGTCAGTTGAATGCACACATCACAAAGTAGTTTCTGAGAATGTTTCTGTCTAGTTTTTATTTGAAGATATTCCCGTTTCCAATGAAGTCTTCAAAGTGCTACAAATATCCACTTTGAGAGTCTACAAAAAGAGTGTTTAAAAACTGCTCTATCAAAATGAAGGTTCAACTCTGTGAGCTGAATGCACACATCACAAAGATGTTTCTGAGAATGCTTCTGTCCAGTTTTTATATGAAGATATTTTATTTTCCACAGAAATCCTCAAAGCGCTCCAAATGTCTAGTTGCAGATTCTACAAAAAAAGGGTTTCAAAACTGCCCTATCAAAAGAAAAGTTCAACTCTGTGAGTAGAATGAACACACAACAAGGAAGTTTCTCAGAATCATTCTGTCTAATTTTTAAGTGAAGATTTTCCCGTTTCTAATTAAGGCCTCAAAACTGTGCAAATGTCCACCTGCAGGTTCTACAAAGAGTGTTTCAAAACTGCTGTATCAAAAAGAATGTTCAACTCTGCGAGTTGAGTGCACACATCACAAAGAAGTTTCCGAGAATGCTTCTGTCTAGTTTTTATGTGAAGATATTCCTGTTTCCAATGAAGGCCACAAATCAGTCCAAATATCCACTTGCAGATTCTTCAAAAAGAGCGTTTCACAACTGCTCTAAGAAAAAGTATGTTCAACTCTGTGTGTTGAATGCAAACATCACCAAGTAGTTTCTGAGAATTCTTCTGTCTAGTTTTTATTTGAAAATATTTCCTTTTCTGCCATAACCCTCAAAGCACTACAAAGTCCACTTGCAGATTCTACAAAAAGAGTGTTCCAAAACTGCTCTCTCAAAAGAAAGGTTCAACTGTGTGAGTTGAATGGATACATCACAAAGCAGATTCTGAGAAGGCTTCTGACTAGTTTTATTTGGAGATATTCCCATTTTCAATGAAGGCTTTAATGCACTCCAAATATCCACTTGCAGATTTTAACAAAATAGTGTTTCAAAACTGCTCTATCAAAAGAAAGTTTCAACTCTGTGAGTTGAATGCATACATCACAAAGTAGTTTCTCAGACTGCTTATGTCTAGTTTTTATTTGAAGATATTCTGGTTTCCAACGAAGTCTTCAAAGCACTCTAAATACTCACTTGCACATTCTACAAATGGGGTTTTCAAAACTGCTCTATCAAAAGTAAGGTTCAACACTGTCAGTTAAATGCAAACATCACAAAGATGTTTCTGAGAATGCATCTGTCTAGTTTTTATGTGAAGAAACTCCCGTTTCCAACGAAGGCCTCAAAGCAATCCAAATATCCACTTGCAGATCCTACAAAAAGAGTATTTCAAAACTGCTCTAGGAAAAGTTGTGTTCAACTCAGTGAGTTGAATGCACACATCACAAAGAATTTTCTGAGAATGTTTCTGTCTATTTTTATGTGAAGATATTCTCGTTTCCAACCTAGACCTCAAATGAGTACAAATATACACTTGCAGGTTCTTCAAAAAGTGTGTTTCACAACTGTTCTATGAAGAGGTATCTTCAACTCTGTGAGTTGAACACAAACATCACAAAGAAGTTTCTGAGAATGCTTCTGTCTAGTTTATATTTGTAGATATTTCCCTTTCCACCACAGCCCTCAAATCACTACAAATGTCCACTTGCAGATTCTGCAAAAAGAGTGTTTCAAAACTGCTCTATCAAAAGAAGGTTCAAATCTGTGATTTGAATGCACACATCACAAAGAAGTTTCTGATAATGCTTCTGTCTGGTTTTTATGTGAAGATATATCCTATTCTATCAAAGGCCTTAAAGCACTCAAAATATCCAGTTGCAGATTCTACAAAAAGAGTGTTTCAAAACTGCTCTATCAAAAGGAAGGTTCAACTCTGTGAGTTGAATGCACACATCACAAAGACGTTTCTGAGAATGCTTCTGTCTAGTTTTTATTTGAAGATATTCCCGTTTCCAACAAAGGCCTCAAAATGGTACAAATATCCCCTTGCAGATATTACAAAATTATTGATTCAAAACTGCTCTATGAAAAGTTTTGTTCAAACCTGTGAGTTGAATGCACATATCAAAAAGACGTTTCTGAGAATGCTTCTGTCTAATTTTTATGTGAAGATATTCCCGTTTCCAAAACAGGCCTCTAACTGGTCCCAATATCCACTTACAGATTCTACAAAAAGAGTGTCTCAAAACTGCTCTATGAAAAGCTATGTTCAACTCTGTTAGTCGAATGTACACATCACAAAGAAGTTTCTGAGAATGCTTCTGTCTAGTTTTTATGTGAAGATATTCCCGTTTCCAACAAAGGCCTCAAAGAGGTCCGAATATCCACTTACAGATTCTACAAAAAGAGTGTTTCAAAACTTCTCAATGAAACGTTATGTTAAACACTGTGAGTTGAATGCACACATCACAAAGATTTTTCTGAGAATGCTTCTGTCTGGTTTTCATGTGAAGATATTCCCGCATCCAACGAAGGACTCAAATTGGTCCAAATATCCACCTGCAGGTCCTTCAAAAAGAGTGTTTCATATCTGCTCTATGAAAAGGTATGTTCAACTCTGTGAGTTGAATGCCCACATCACAAAAAAGTTTCTGTGAATGCTTCTGTCTAGTTTTTTTAAAAGATATTTCCATTTAGAACATAGCACTCAAAGCACTAGAAATGTCCATTTGCAGATTCTACAAAAAGATCATTTCAAAACTGCTCTATCAAAGGAAAGGTTCAACTCTGTGAGTGGAATGCACACCTCACAAAGAAGTTTCTGAGAATTCTTCTGTCTAGTTTTTATGTGAAGTTATTTTCTTTTCTATCGTAGGCTTCACAGTGCTTCAAATATCCACTTGCAGATTGTACAACAGTGTTAGAAAACTGCTCCATCAAAAGGAAGGTTCAACTCTGTGAATTTAATGCACACATCATAAAGTAGTTTCTAAGAATGCTTCTGTCTAGTATTTATGTGAAGATATTCCCGTTTCCAACAAAATCCTCAAAGCAGTCAAATTATCCAGTTGCAGATTCTACAAAAACAATTTTCAAAACTACTCTATCATAAGAATAGTACAACTTTGTGAGTTGAATGCACACGTCACAAAGAAGTTTCTGAGAAAGCTTCTGTCTAGTTTTTATGTGAAGTTATTCGTGTTTCCAATGAAGGCCTCACAACAGTCCATATATACCCATGCAGATCCTACAAAAAGAGTGTTTCAAAACTGCTGTATCAAAAAGAATGTTCAACTATGTGAGTTGAATGCACACATCAGAAAGAAGTTTCTGAGAATGCTTCTGTCTAGTTTTTATATGAAGATATTCCCGTTTCCAATGAAGGCCTCAAATCGGTCCAAATAGCCACTTGCAGTTTCTTCAAAAACAGTGTTTCACAACTGCTCTATGAAACGGTGTGGTCAACATGGTGAGATGAATGCAAACATCAAAAAGAAGTTTCTGAAAATGCTTCTGTCTAGTTTTAATTTTAATATATTCCTTTTTCCACTATAGGCCTCAAAGTGCTACAAATGTCCTCTTTGGGATTCTACAAAAAGAGTGTTTCAAAGCTGCTCTATCAACAAAAAATTTCAGCTCTGAGAGTTGAATGCACACATCACAAAGTTGTTTCTAAGAATGCTTCTGTCTAGATTTTATTTGTTAATATTCCCTTTTCCAACGAATGCTTCAAAGCACACCAAATATACACTTGGAGATTCTACAAAAGGAGTGTTTCAAAACTGCTCTATCAAAAGGAAGGTTCAACTCTGTCAGGTGAATGCACACATCACAAAGAAGTTTCTGAGAATGTTTTGTCTAGTTTTTATGTGAAGATATATCCTTTTCTACCACAGGCTTCAAAACGCTCCAAATATCCACTTGCAGATTCTACAAAGAGAGTTTTTCAAAACTGCTCTATCAAAAGGAAATTTCAACTCTGTAAGTTGAATGCACACATCACAAAGAAGTTTCTGAGAGTGCTTCTGTCTACTTTTTATGTGAAGATATTTCCTTTTCCACTAAAGGCCTCAAAATGCTCCAAATGTAAACTTGCAGATTCTACAAAAAAAGTTTTTCAAAACTGCCCTATCGAAAGGAAGGTTCAACTCTGTGTGTTGAAGGCACACATCACAGAGAAGTTTTGGAGAATGTTTTTGTCTAGTTTTCATGTGAAGATGTTTCCTTTTCCACCAAAGGCCTCAAGGCGCTCCAATTGTTTACTTGCACATTCCACAAAAAAAGGTTTCAAAACTGCTCCAACAAAAGTAAGGTTAAACTTCGTAAGTTGAATGCACACAGCACAAAGAAGTTTCTGAGAATGCTTCTGTCTAGTTTTTATGTGAAGATAATCTCGTTTGCAATGAAGGCCTCAAATCGGTCCAAATATCCCCTTGCAGATTCTACAAAAAGAGTATTTCAAAACTGCTCTATGAAAAGTTATGGTGAACTTGTGAGTTGAATGCACACATCACAAAGAAGTTTCTGAAAATGTGTCTGTCTAGTTTTTATATGAAGATATTCCCGTTTCCAATGAAGACCTCAAAGTGGTCTAAATATCCACTTGCATATTCTACGAAAAGAGGGTTTCAAAACTGCTCTATGAAAAGTTATGTTCAACTCGGTGAGTTGAATGCACGCATCACAATGTACATTCTGAGAATGCTTCTTTCTAGTTTTTATTTGAAGGTATTTACTTTTCGAACATACCCTCGAAGTCCAAGAAATGTCCTCTTTCAGATTCTACAAAAAGAGTGTCTCAAAACTGCTCTATAAAAAGGAATGTTCATCTCTGTGAGTTGAATGCACACATCACAAAGAAGTTTCTGAAAATGCTTCTGTCTAATTTTTATGTGAAGGTATTCCAGTTTCCAATGAAGGACTCACAGCGTTCAAATTATCTGTTTGCAGGATCTTCAAAAAGAGTGTTTCACAACAGCTGTATGAAAAGGTATTTTCAACTCTGTGAGTTAAATGCTATCATCACAAATTAGTTTTTGAGAATGCTTCTATCTAGTTTTTATTTGAAGATATTTCCTTTTCCAACATAGCCCTCAAAACACTACAAATGTCCACTAGCAGATGCTACAAAACGAGTGTTCAAAACTTTTCTATTGAAAGAAGTTTCAACTCTGTGAGATAAATGCACTCATCAAAAAGTGGTTTCTGAGAGTGCTTCTGTCTAGTTTTTATTTGAAGATATTTCCGTTTCCAACGAAGGCTTCAAAGTGCTCCAAATATCCACTTGAAGATTCTATAAAAAGAGTATTTCAAAACTGCTCCATCAAAAGGAAGGTTCAACACTGTGAGTTGAGTGCACACGTCACAAAGAAGTTTCTGAGGATGCTTCTGTCTAGTTGTCATTTGAAGATATTCCAGTTTCCAACAAAGGCCTCCCAGTGGTCCAAATATTCACTTGGAGATTCTTCAAAAAGAGTGCTCTGAAACTGCTCTATGAAAAGTTATATTCACCTCTGTGAGTTGAATGCACACATCACAAATAAGTCTCTGAGATTGCTTCTGCCTAGTTTTTATATGAAGATATTTCCAATTACAACATAGCTCTCAAAGTGCCAGAAATGTCCATTTGCAGATTCTACAAACAGACTGTTTCAAAAGTGTTCTCTCAAAGTAGAGGTTCAACTCTGTTAGCGGAATGCACACATCATAAGAAAGTTTCTGAGAATGTTGCTGTCCAATTTTTATGTGAAGACATTTTCTTTTCTACCATAGGCTTCATGGCACTCCAAATATCCACTTGCAGATTCTACAAAAAGCGTGTTAGAAAACTGCTCTATCAAAAGGAAGGGTCAAATCTGTGAGTTGAATGCACACATCACAAAGTAGTTTCTGAGAATGCTTCTGTCTAGTTTCTGTGTGAAATTATTCCCGTTTCCAGCAAAAGCCTCAAAGCGGTCCAAATATCCACTTGCAGATACTACAAAAAGATTTTTCAAAACTGCTGTATCAAATAAAAGGTTCAATTCTGTGAGTTGAATGCACACATCACAAAGAAATTTCTGAGAATGCTTCTGTCTAGTTTTTATGTGCAGATATTCCCGTTCCAACGAAGGCCTCAAAACAGTCCAAATATACCCTTGCAGATTCTACAAAAAGAGTTTTTCAAAACTGCTCTATCAACAGGATATTTCAACTCTGTGAGTTGAATGCACACATCACAAAGAAGTTTCTGAAAATGCTTTGTCTAGTTTTTATTTGGAGATATTTCCTTTTCCACCTTAGCCTTCAATGAGCTACAAATGTCCACTTGCAGATTCTACAAAAGGAGTGTTTCAAAACTGCTCTATCAAAAGAAAAGTTCAGCTCTGTAAGTTGAATGCAGACATCACAAAGTAGTTTCTGAGAATGCTTCTGTCTAGTTTTAATTTGAAGGTATTCGCTTTTCCCACAAAGGCTTCTAAGCGCTCCAAATATCCACTTGCAAATTCCACCAAAAGAGTGTTCCAAAACTACTCTATCAAAATGAAAGTTCAACTCTGTGAGTTGAATGTGCACTTAACAAAGAAGTTTTGGAGAATTCTTCTGTCTGGATTTTATGTGAAGATATTTCTTTCCCACCAAAGGCCCCAAAGCACTCAAAACGTCAACTTGCGGATTCTACAAATAAGGGTTTCAAAACAGCTCTATCAAAAGTAATGTTAACTCTGTGAGTTGAATGCACACATAACAAAGAATTTTCTGAGAATGCTTCTTTCTAGTTTTTATTTGAAGATATTTCCTTTTCCGCGGAAGGCCTCAAAGTTCTCCAAACGTCCAATTGCAGATTATACAAAAAAATTGTTTCAAAACTGCTGTATCAAAAGTAAGGTTCAATTCTCTGAGTTGAATTCACACATCACAAAGAAGTTTCTGAGAATGCTCCTACCTTGTTTTTATGTGAAGATATTCCCATTTCCAATGAAGGCCCCAAAACGGTCAAAATATCCCCTTGCACATACTACAAAAAGAGTGTTTCAAAACTACTCTATGAAAATTTATGTTCAATTGTGTGAGTTCAATGCACACACGACAAAGATATTTCTGAGATTGCTTCTGTCTAGTTTTTATTTGAAAATATTTCCTTTTCCATCATAACCCTCAAAGCGCTGCAAATGTCCGCTTGCAGATTCTACAAAAACAGTGTTTCAAAACTGCTCCATTAAAGGAAAGGTTCAACTCTGTGAGTTGAGTGCACACATCACATAGTAGTTTCTGAGCATGCTTCTACCTAGTTTTTATATGAAGATATTCTCGTTTCCAAGGAAGGCTTCAAATCGCTCCAAATATCCACTTGCAGGTTCTGCAAAAGTGTGTTTCAAAACTGCTGTATCAAAAGGAAGGTTCAACTCTGTGAGTTGAATCCACACATCACAAAGACGTTTCTGAGAATGCTTATGTCTAGTTTTATGTTAAGATATTTCCCTTTCCACTGAAAGCTTCAAAGCACTCCAAATGTCCCCTTACAGATTCTAAAAAAAAGGTGTTTCAAAACTGCTCTATCAAAAGAAAGGTTCAACTCTGTGAGTTGAATGCACATATCACAAAGACGTTTCTGAGAATACTTCTGTCTAATTTTTATGTGAAGGTGTTCCCGTTTCCAATGAAGGCATCAAAACAGTCCAAATATCCACTTGCAGAACCTACAAAAATAGTCTTTCAAAACTGCTCTATGAAAAGCTATGTTAAAGTCTGAGTTTAATGCACACATCACAAAGACGTTTCTGAGAATGCTTCTGTCTAGTTTTTCTGTGAAGATATTTCCTTTTCTACCAAAGGCCTCAAAATGCTCCAAATATCCGCATGCAGATAGTACAAAAAGAGTGTTTGAAAACTGCTCTATCAAAAGTAATGCTCAACTCTGTTAGTTGAATGCACATATCACAAAGCAGTATCTGAGAATGCTTTGTGCAGTTTTCCTTTGAAGATATTCCTGATTCCAATGAAGCCTTCAATGTGCTGCAAATCTGCACTTGCAGATTTTACAAAAATAGCGTTTCAAAACTGCTCTATCAAAAGGAAGGTTCAACACTCTGGTTTTAATGCACACATCCAAAGAATTTTCTGAGAATATTTCTGTCTAGTTTTTATTTGAAGATATTCCCGTTTCCAATGAAGGCCTCAAAGCGGTCAAAATATCCACTTGCAGATTCTACAAAAAGAGTGTTTCAAAACTGCTCCATGAAAAGGAAGGTTCAACTCTGTGAGTTGAATGCAAACGTCACAAAGTAGTTTCTGAGAATGCTTCTGTCTAGTTTTTATGTGAAGATATTCCAGTTTCCAACAAAGACCTCCCAGCAGTCCAAATATTCACTTGGAGATTTTACAAAAAGAGTGTTCCAAAACTGCTTAATGAAAAGTTATGTTCACCTCTGTGAGTTGAATGGACACATCACAAATAAGTTTCTGAGAATGCTTCTGTCAAGTTTTTGTTTGAAGATATTTCCATTTACAAAAAAAGCTCTCAAAGAGCTAGAAATGTACATTTGCAGATTCTACAAAAAGAGCGATTCAAAACTGCTCTCTCAAAGGAGATGTTCAACTCTGTGAGTGGAATTCCCACATCATAAAGAAGTTTCTGGGAATGCCTCTGCCTAGTTTTTATGTGAAGATATTTTCTTGTCTACCATAGGCTTCATGGTGTTGAAAATATCCACTTATAGATTCTACAAAAAGCGTGATAGAAAACTGCTCTATCAAAACGAAGGTTCAAATCTGTGAGTTGAATGCACACATCACGAAGTAGTTTCTGAGAATGCTTCTGTCTAATTTTTATGTGAAATTATACCCGTTTGCAGTGAAAGCCTCAAAGTGGTCCAAATATCCACTTGCAGATTCTACAAAAAGAGTTTTCAAAGCTGCTCTATGAATAGAAAGGTTCAACTCTGTGAATTGAATGCACACATCACAAAGAAGTTTCTGAGAATGCTCCTGTCTAGTTTTTATGTGTAGATATTCTCGTTTACAACGAAGACCTCAAATCGGTCCAAATATCCACTTGCAGTTTCTTCAAAAACAGCGTTTCCCAACTGCTCTATGAAACGGTGTGTTCAACTCGGTGATTTGAATGCAAATATCACAAAGAAGTTTCTGAAAATGCTTCTTTCTGGTTTTAATTTGAATATATTTCCTTTTACACCAAAGCCCTAAAAGTGCTACAAATGTCCTCATTCAAATTCTACAAAAAGAGTGTCCCAAAGCTGCTTTATTAAAAGACAAGTTCAACTCTGTGAGTTGAATGCACATATCACAACGTTGTTTCTGAGAATGCTTCTGTCTATTTTTTATTTGAAGATATTCCTATTTCCAATGAAGGCTTCAAAGCACTCCAAATATTCATTTGCAGATTCTACAAAAAGAGTGTTTCAAAAGTGCCCTATCAAAATGTAGGTTCAATACTGTCAGGTGAATGCACATATCACAGAGAAGTTTCGGAGAATGCTTCTGTTTAGTTTTCATGTAAAGATATTTCCATCTCTACAATAGGCCTAAAAGTGCTCCAAATATCCACTTGCAGACTCTACAAAACGAGTGTTTCAAAACTGCTCTATCAAAAGGAAAGTTCAAATCTGTGCATTAACTGCACACATCACAAAGAAGTTTCTGACAATGTTTCTGTCTAGTTTTTATGTTTAGATATTCCAGTTTCCAAAGAAGCCCCTAAGTTTCCAAAGAAGTCCTAATATGCCCTTGCAGATTCTACAAAAAGAGCATTTTAAAACTGCTCCATGAAAAATTATGTTCCGCTCTGTGAGTTGAATGCACACATCACAATGTTGTTTCTGAGAATGCTTCTGTCTAGTTTTTATGAGAAGATATTCCTGTTTCCAATGAAGGTGTCAAAGCGGTCCAAATATCCAGTTGCAGATTCTACAAATAGAGTGTTACAAAACTGCTCTATGAAAATTTATGTTCAACTCTGTGAGTTGAATGCACACATCAAAAAAAGTTTCTGAGAATGCTTCTGTCTAGTTTTTATGTGAAGATATTTCCTTTTCTAAAAAAGGCCTCAAAACGCTCAAAATGTCCATTTGCAGAATCTATTAAAAAGTATCCCAAAACTGCTCTATCAACAGAAAGGTTCAACTCTGTGAGTTGCATGCACACATCCCAAAGAAGTTTTTGAGAATGCTTCTGTCTAATTTTTTTGTGAAGATATTTCCTTTTCTACCATAGGTCTCAAAGAGCTCCAAATATCCACCTGCAGACTCTACAAAAAGAGTGTTTCAAAACTGCTCTATCGAAAGGAAGGCTGAACTCTGTGAGTTGAATGCACACATCACAAAGCAGTTTCTGAGAATGTTTCTGTTTAGTTTCTATTTGAAGATATACCCATTTCCAACAAATACACCAAAACGGTCTAAATATCCCCTTTCAAATTGTACAAAAAGAGAGTTTCAAAACTGCTCTATCAAAAGCAAGGTTTAACTCTGTGAGTTGAATGCACACATCCCAAAGAAATTCTGAGAATGCTTCTGTCTAGTTTTTCTGTGAAGATAATTCCTTTTTCACTGAAGGCCTCAAAGCACTCCAAATGTCCTCTTGTGTATTCTACAAAAAAAGTGGTTCAAAACTCCTCTATCAAAAGGAAGGTTAAACTCTGTGAGTTGAATGCACACATCACAAGTAAGTTTCGGAGAATGCTTCTTTGTAGTTTTTATGTGAACATATTCCCATTTCCAACGAAGGCCTCAAAGCGCTCCGAATATCCACTTACAGATTCTACAAAAAGATTGTTTCAAAACTGCTCAATGAAAAGTTATGTTGAACTCTGTGAGTTCAATGCACACATCACAAAGAAGTTTCTGAGAATGCTTCTGTCTATTTTTTTTGTGAAGATATTTCCTTTACTACCATAGGCCTCAAAGCGCTCCAAATATCCATCTGCAGATACTAAAAAAAGAGTGTTTGAAAACTGCTCTATCAAAAGAAAGGTTGAACACTGTGGTTTGAATGCACATATCAGAAAGTAGTTTTTGAGAATGCTTCTGTCCAGTTTTTAATTGATGATATTCTCGTTCCCAACGAAGGCTTCAAAGATCTCCAAATATCTAATTGCAAATTCCTAAAAAAGAGTGTTTCAAAACTGCTATATGAAAACGAAGTTTTAACTTGGTGATTCGAATGCATGCATCACAAAGTACTTTCTGAGAATGCTTGTTTCTAGTTTTTATTTGAAGGTATTCCCATTTCCAAAAAGGCTTCAAAGTACGGCAAATATCCACTTGCAGATTCTACAAAAAGTGTGTTTCAAAACTGCTCTCTGAAAACAAAGGTTCAACTCTGTGATTTGAATGCACACATCACAAAGAAGTTTCTGAGAATGCTTCTGTCTGGTGGTCATTTGAAGGTATTCCCGTTTCCAACAAAGTCTTCAAAGCACTCCAAATATCCACTTGCAGATTCTATAAAAAGAGTGTTTTAATACTGCTGTATGAAAAGTTATGTTCAACCCTCTGAGTTGAATGCCCACATCACAAAATGTTTCTGAAAATGCTTCTGTCTAGTTTTTATGTGAAGATATTCCCGTTTCCAATGAAGGCCTCAAAACGGTCCAAATAACCACTTGCAGGTTCTTCAAAAGGAGTATTTCACAACTGCACTAGGAAAACGTATGTTCAACTCTGCGAGTTGAATGCAAACATCACATAGACGTTTCTGAGAAAGCTTCTGTCTAGTTTTCATTTCAAGATATTTCCTTTTCCACCATAGCCCTCAGAGCACTTCAAATGTCCTCTTTCAGATTCTACAAAGATTATTTCAAAACTGCTCTATCAAAGGAAAGGTTCAACTCTCTGAGTTGAATGGACACATCACACAGTTGTTTCTGAGAAGGCTTCCATTTGTTTTTTATTTCAAAATATTCCCGTTTCCAATGAAGGCTCAAGTGCTCCAAATATCCACTTCCAGATTCTACAAAAACAGTGTTTCAAAACTGCTCTATGAAAAGTTATGTTCAGCACCCTGAGTTGAATGTACACACCATGAAGAAATTTCTGAGAATGCTTCTGTTTAGTTTTTATGTTAAGATATTCGTGTTTCCAAGGAATGCCTCAAATTGGTACAAATATCCACTTACAGTTTCTTCAAAAAGAGTGTTTGACAACTGCTCTATGAAAAGGAAAGTTCAACTCTGTGAGTTGAATGCACACATCACAAAGAAATTTCTGAGAATGCTTCTGTCTAGTTTTATTTGAAGATAATTCCTTTTCCACGCCAGTCCTCTAAAATTTATAAATGTCCACTTGCAGATTCTACAAAAGTAGTGTTACAAAACTGCTCTATCAAAGGAAATGTTTAACTCTGTGTGTTGAATGCACATATCACAAAGTAATTTCTAAGAATGCTACTGTCTAGTTTTTAGTTGAAGATATTCCCGTTTCCAACAAAGGCTTCAAAACGCTCCAATTATCCACTTGCAGATCCTACAAAAAGAGTGTTTCAAATCTGGTCTATCAAAAGGAAGGTTTAACTCTGTCAGTTGAATGCACACATCACAAAGAAGTTTCTGAGAATGTTTCTGTCTTGTTTTTATGTGAAGATATTTCCTTTTTTGCCGAAGGCCTCAAAGCGCTCCAAATGTCCACTTGCAGATTCTACAGAAAGAGTGTTTCAATACTTCTCTACCAAAAGGAAGTTTCATCTCTGTGAGTTGAATCCACTCATCACAAAGAAGTTTCTGAGAATGCTTCTGTCTAGTTTTTATGTGAATTTAATCCCGTTTCCAACCAGGGCCTCAAATCTGTTCAAATATCTACCTTTGGATTCTACAAAAAGAGTGTTTCTAAACTGCTCTATCAAAAGGAAAGTTCAATTCTGTGGGTTGAATGCACCCATCACAAGAAGTTTCTGAGAATGCTTCTGTCTAGTTTTTATTTGAAGATATTCCCGTTTCCAATGAAGGATTCAAAGTGCTCCAAATATCCACTTGCCGATTCTTCAAAAGGACGGTTTCAAAACTGCTCTATCAAAAGGAAGCTTCAACTGTGTGAGTTGAATGTACACATCACGAAGTATATTCTGATAATGTTTCTGTCTAGTTTTTATGGGAAGATATTCCTGTTTCCAATGAGGGCCTCAATACGGTCCAAATATCCCCTTTCAGATACTGCAAATAGAATTTTTCAAATCTCCTCTATAAAAAGTTATGTTCAACTCTGTGAGTTGAATACACACATCACAAACTTGTTTCTGAGAATGCTTCTGTCTAGTTTTTATTTGAAGATATTCCCGTTTCCAACGAAGTCTTCAAAGCACTCCAAATATACACCTGCAGATACTACAGAAGGAGTGTTTCAAACCTGCTCCATCAAAAGAAAGTTTAAACTCTGTAAGTTGAATACACACATCACAGAGAAGTTTCAGATAATGTTTCTCTCTAGTTTTTATTTGAAGATATTTACTTTTCCACCATATCCCACAAAGCGTTACAAATGTCTATATGCAGATTCTACAAAAAGAGTGTTTCAAAACTTCCCTGTCAAAAGAAGTATTCAACACTGTGAGTTGAATGCACACAACACAAAACAGTTTCTGAGAATGCTTCTGTCGAGTTTTTATTTGAAGAAATTCCTGTTTCCAACAAAGGCTTCAAAGCGCTCAAAATATCCATTTGCAGATTGTACAAAAAGAGTGTTTCAAAACTGCTCTACCAAAAGGAAGGTTCAACTCTGTGAGTTGAATGCACACATCACAAAGAAGTTTCTGAGAATGCTTCTGAGTAGTTTTTATGTGAAGAGATTTCCCTTACCACCGAGGGCCTCAAAGCACTCCAAATGTCCACTGGCAGATTCTAAAAAACAATCTGTTTCAAAACTGCTCTATCAAAAGGTAGGTTCAACTCTCTGAGTTGAATGTACACATAACAAAGAAGTTTCTGAGAATGCTTCTATCTACTTTTTATGTGAAGATGTTTCCTTTTCCACCAATGGTCACAAAGCACTCCAAATGTCCACTTGCAGATTCTGCAAAAAAAGTGTTTCAAACGTGCTGTATCAAAAGAAATGTTCAACTCTATAAGCTGAAGGCAGACATCACAAAAATGTTTCTGAGACTGCTTCTGTCTAGTTTGTATGTGAAGGTATTCCCTTTTCTACCATAGGCCCCAAAGCAGTCCAAATATCCGTTTGCAGATTCTACAAAAAGAGATTTCAAAACTGCTGTATCAAAAGAAAGGCTCAACTCCATGAATTGAAAGCGTACATCTCAAAGTAGTTTTGGAGAATGCTTCTGTCTAGTTTTTATTTGAAGATATTCCCGTTTCCAATGAAGGATTCAAAGAGCTCCAAATATCCACTTGGAGATTCTACAATAAGAGTCTTTCAAAGCTGCTTTATCAAAAGGAAGGCTCATCACTGTGAGTTTGAATGCACACATCACAAAAAAGTTTCTGACAATGCTTCTGTCTAGTATTTATGTGAAGGTATTTCCTTTTGTCTCAAAGTGCTCGAAATGTCCTCTTGCAGATTCTACCAAAAATGTGTTACAAAATTGCTCTATCAAAACAAAGGTTCAACTCTGTGAGTTGAATACACACATCACAAAGATGTTTCTAAGAATGCTTCTTTCTAGTTTTTATGTGAAGGTATTCCCGTTTAAATCAAAAGCCTCAAAATGGTCAAAATATCCCCATGCAGATTCGACAAAAAGAGTTTCAAAACTGCTCTACCAAAAGGAAGCTTCAACTCTGTGAGTTGAATGCACACATCACAAAGAAGTTTCTGAGAATGCTTCTGTCAAGTTTTTATCTGCAGATATTCCCTTTTCCAACGAAGGCCTCAAAGTCGTCTAAATATGCACGTGCAGATTCTACAAAAAGAGTGTATCAAAACTGCTCTATGAAAAGTTATGTACAACAATGTGAATTGAATTCACACATCACAAAGAGGTTTCTGAGAATGGTTCTGTCTAGTTTTATGTGAAGACATTCCCATTTCCAATGAAGGCCTCAAATCGGTCCTAATATCCACTTGCAGGACCTTCAAAAAGAGTTTCACAACAGCTCTATGAAAAGGTGTGTTCAACTCTGTGAGTTGAATGTGCACATAACAAAGAAGTTTCTGAGAATGCTTCTGTGTAGTTTTTATTTGAAGATATTTCCTTTTCTACCACAGCTCTCAAAGTGCTACAAGCAACCATGTGAAGATGCTGCAAAAAGAGTATTTGAAAACTGATCTATCAAAAGAAAGGTTCAATTCTGTGAGTTGAATGTACACATCACAGAACAGTTTCTGGGAATGCTTCTGTCTCTTCTTTATTTGAAGAAATTCCCATTTCCAACGAAGGCTTCAAATCTCTCCAAATAGCCAATTGCAGATTCTACAAAAAGTGTGTTTCAAAACTGCTCTATAAAAAGGAATGTTCAACCCTGTGAGTTGAATGCACACATCTCAAAGAAGTTCCTGAGAATGCATCTCTCTAGATGTTATGTGAAGATATTTCCTTTCCTAATGTAGGCCTCAAAGCACTCCAAATATCCACTGGCAGATTCTACAAAAAGTGACATTCAAAACTGCTCTGTCAAAAGAAATGCTCAATTTCGTGAGTTGAAAGCACACATTACAAAGTAGTTTCTGAAAATGCTTCTGTCTAGTTTTTATTTGAAGATATTACCGTTTCCAACGAAGGCTTCAAAGCGCTCCAAATAACCACTTTCAGATTCTACAAAAAGAGTGTTTCAAAACTGCTCTATAAAAAGGAAGGTTATACCGTGTCAGTTGAATGCACACATCACAAAGAAGTTTCTGAGAAAGCTTCTGTGTAGTTTTTATATGAAGATGCTTCCTTTTCTACCTTAGGCCTCAAAGCACTCCAAATATCCACTTGCAGATTCTACAAAAGGGTGTTTGCAAACTGCTCTATCAAAAGTACGGTTCAACTCTGTGAGTTGAATGCACACATCACAAAGAAGTTTCTGAGAATGTTTCTGTTTATTTTTTTATGTGAATATATTTCCTTTTCCAGCACAGGCCTCAAATTGCTCCAAATATCCACTTGCAGATTCTACAAAAATGGTGTTCCAAAGCTGCTCAATCAAAAGGAAGGTTCAATCTGTGAGTTGAATACAATCATTACAAAGAAGTTCCCTGGAAAGCTTCTTTCTAGTTTTTTGTGAAGATATTTCCTTTCCCATCATAGGCCTTAAAGCGCTCCAAATATCCACATGCAGATTCTACAAAAAGAGTGTTTCAAAACACTTCTATGAAAAGGAAGGTTCAACTGTGTGAGTTGAATGCACTCATCACAAAGAAGTCTCTGAGAATGTTTCTGTCTAGTTTTTGTGTGAAGGTACTTTCTTTTCTAGCATAGGCCGCAAAGCCCTCCAAATGTAAATTGCTGATCCTACAAAAAGTGTGTTTCAAATCTCTTCTATCAATAGGAAAGTTCAACTCTGTGAGTCGAATGCAGTCATCACAGAGTACTTTCTGAGAATGCATCTGTCTAGTTTTTATGTGACGATATTTCTTTTTCCATCATAGGTCTCAAAGCATTCCAAATATAAACTTACAGATTGAACAAAAAGACTGTTTCAAAACTGTCTTATCAAAAAGAAGATTCAACTCTGCGAGTTGAATGCACTCATCACAAAGCAGTTTCTGAGAATGTTTCTGTCTAGCTTTTGTGTGAAGATATTTCCTTTTCCAGCATAGGCCCCAAAGCACTCCAAGTATCCACTTGCAGATTCTACAAAGAGAGTGTTTCCAAAGTATTCTATCAAAAGGAAGTTTCAACTCTGTCAGTTTAATGCACACTTTCTGAGAATGCTTCTGTCTAGTTTTTATGTGAAGATATTTCCTTTTCCCACATAGACCTCAAAGTGCTCCAAATATCCACTTGCAGATTGTACGAAAAGGGTGTTTCAAAACTGCTCTATCAAAAGGAAGGTTCAATTCTGTGAGTTGAATGCACACATCACAAAGAAGTTTCTGAGAATGCTTCTGTTTAGTTTTTATGTGAAGATATTTCCTTTTCCAGCTTAGGCCTCAAAGCATTCAATCTATCCACTTGCAGAATCTACTAAAAGTGTGTTTCAAAACTGCTGATTCAAAAGCAAGGTTCAACTCTGTGAGTTGAATGCACACATCACAAAGAAGTTTCTGAAAATGCTTCTGTCTAATTTTTATGTGAAGATATTTTCTTTTATAGCATAGGCCTCATAGAGCTCCAAATATCCACCTTCAGATTCTACCAAAAGAGTTTTTCAACTGCTTTATCAAAAGGAAAGTTCAACTTTGTGAGTTGAATGCATTCATCACAAAGATGTTTCTGAGAATTCTTCTGTATAACTTTTATGGGAAGACATTTCGTCTTCCAGCATAGGCCTCATAGCGCTCCAAATATCCACTTGCAGATTCTACAAAAAGAGTGTTTCAAAACTTTTCTATCAAAAGAAAATTTCAACTGAGGGAGTTCAATGCACTCATCACAGAGAAGTTTATGAGAATGCTTCTGTCTAGTTTTTATGTGAAGATATTTCCTTTTCCATTGTAGGCCTCAAAGCCCTCCAAATATCCACTTGCAGATTCTACAAAAAGAGTGGTTCAAAACCGTTCTATCAAAAGAAAGGTTCAACTCTGTGAATTGAATGCACTCATCAAAAAGAAGTTTCCGATAGAGCTTCTGTCTTGTTTTTATGTGAAGATATTTCCTATTCCAGCATAGGCTTGAAAGTGCTCCAAATGTTGACTTGCAGATTCTACAAAAAGAGTGTTTCAAATCTGCTCTATCAAAAGGCAGGTTCAAGCCTGTAAGTTGAATGCACACATCTCAAAGAAGTGTCTGAGAATGCTTCAATCTAGTTTTTATGTGAAGTTGTTTCCTTTTCCAGCAAAGGCCTCAAATCGCTCCAAATAATAACTTGGAGATTCTACAAAAAGAATGTTTCAAAAGTGTTCTCTCAAAAGGAAGGTTCAACTCTGTGAGCTGACTGTGCACATCACAAAGAAGTTTCTCAGAAGGCTTCTGTCTAGTCTTTATTTGAAGATATTTCCTTTTGCAGCATAGGTCTCAAAAAGCTGCAAATATCCACGTGCATATTCTATAAAAAGAGTGTTTCAAAATGGTTGCATGAAAAGAAAAGTACAACTCTGTAAGTTGAATGCACTCATCATAGAGAAGATTCTGAAAATGCTTCTGTCTAGTTTTTATGTGAAGATATTTCCTTTTCAATCATAAGCCTCAAAGTGCTCCAAATATCCATTTGAAGATTCTAAAAAAAGAGTGTTTCAAATTTCCTCTATCAAAAGGGTGGTTCAAGTCTGTCAGTTGAATTCAGTCATCACAAAGAAGTTTCTTAGAATGCTTCCATCGAGTTTTTATGTGAAGATATTTTCTTTTCTATCTTAGACCTCAAAGCGCTCCAAATATCCACGTGTAGATTCTACAAACAGAGTGTTTCAAAACTGCTGCATCAAAAGGAAAGTTCAAGTTTGTGAGTTGAATGCATAAAGCAGAGGGGAGTTTCTGAGAATGCTTCTCTCTAGTTTTTATGTGAAGATATTTCCTTTTCCAGCATAGGCCTCAAAGCACCCCAAATATCCAATTGCAGATTCCACAAAAATGGTGTTTCAAAACTACTATATCAAACGGAAAGTTCAACTCCGTTAGTTGAATGCACTCATCACATAGAAGTTTCTGAGAATGCTTTCGTCTAGTTTTTATGTCATGATATTTCCTTTTCCAGCATAGGCCTCAAAGCGCTCCAAATATCCACTTGCAGATACTACAAAAAGGGTGTTTCAAAACTGCTCTATCCAAAGTAAGGTTCAACCCTGTGAGTTGAATGCACGCATCACAAAGAAGTTTCTTAGAATGCTTCTGTTTAGTTTTTATGTGAAGATATTTCCTTTTCCAGCATAGGCCTCAAAATATTCCAAATATCCACTTGCAGATTCTACAAAAAGTGTGTTCCAAAACTGCTGTTTCAACACGAAGTTTCAACTCTGTGAGTTGAATGCGCACATCACAAAGAAGTTTCTGAGAATGCTTCTCTCTACTTTTTATGTGCAGATATTTCCTTTTCTTGCATAGGCCTCATAGGGCTCCAATTATCCACTTTCAGATTCTGCCAAAAGAGTGTTTCAAAACTGCTCTATTAAAAGAAAGTTCAAGTCTGTGAGTTAAACGCATTCATCATAAAGATGTTTCTGTGAATTCTTCTGTTTAGCTTTTTGTGAACATATTTCCTTTTCCAGCTTAGGTCTCAAAGCGCTCAAAATATCCACTTTCAGATCCTACAAAAAGAGTGTTTCAAAACTGTTCTATCAAAAGAAAGGTTCATATAAAGGAGTTCAATGCACTCATCACAGAGAAGTTTCTGAGAATACTGCTGTCTAGTTTTTATGTGAAGATATTTCCTTTTCCAGAATAGGCCTCAAAGCACTCCAAATATCCACTTGCAGATTCTACAAAAAGAGTGTTTCAAAACTGCTCTATCAAAAGGAACGCTCACCTCTGTGAATTGAATGTGCTCATCAGAAAGAAGTTTCTGAGGATTCTTCTGTCTAGTTTTGATGTGAAGATATTTCCATTTCCAGCATAGGCTTCAAAGTGCTCGAAATATCCACTTGCAGATTCTACAAAAACAGGGTTTCAAAACTGCTCTATCAAAAGGAAGGCTCAAATCAGTGAGTTGAATGTGCTCATCACAAAGAAGTTTCTGAGAATACTACTGTCAAGTTTTAATGTGAAGATATTTCCTTTTCCAGCATAGGCATCAAAGTGCTCCAATATCCACTTGCAGATTATTGAAACAGAGTGTTTCAACACTGTCCTATCAAAAGGAGGGTTCAACTCTGAGAGTTGAATGGACTCGTCACATAGAAGTTTCCCAGAATCCTTCTGCTTAGTTTTTATGTGAAGATGTTTCCATTTCCAGCATAGGCCTCAAAGAGCTCCAAATGTCCACTTGCAGATTTTACAGAAAGGGTGTTTCAAAGCTGCTCTATGAAAGGGAATTTTAAACTCTGTGAGTTGAATGCACTCATCACAAAGGAGTTACTCATAATGCTTCTGTCTAGTTTTTATTTGAAGATATTTAATTTTCCAGTATAGGCCTCCAAGCGCTCCAAATATCCACTAGCAGATACTACAAAAAGGGTGTTTCAAAACTACTGTATCAAAAGTATGGTTCACCTCTGTGAGTTGAATGCATATATAACAAAGAAGTTTCTGAAATGCTTCTGTTTTGTTTTCATGAGTAAATATTTCCTTTTCCATCATAGGCCTCAAACCGCTCCAAATATCCACCTGCAGATTCTACAAAAAGTGTGTTTGAAATCTGTTCTATCAAATGGAAAGCTCAACTCTGTGGGTTGAAAGCACACATCATAGAGAACTTTCTGAGAATACATCTGTCTATTTTTTATGAGAAGATATTTACTTTTCGAGCATATGCCTCAAAGCATTCCAAATATCCACTTACAGATACTACTAAAAGTGTGTTTCAAAACTGCTGTTTCAAAAGGAAGGTTCAACTCGGTGAGTTGAATGCGCACATCCCAAAGAAGTTTCTGAGAATGCTTCTGTCTAGTTTTTATGTGAAGATATTCAATTTTCTAGCATAAGCCTCATAGCACTCCAAATATCCACTTTCAGATTCTACCAAAAGAATTTTTCAAAACTGCTATATCAAAAGGAAAGTTCAAGTCTGTGAGTTGAATGCACTCAACACAAAGATATTTCTGAGAATTCTTCTGTCTAGTTTTTATGTGAAGATATTTCCTTTTCCAGCATAGACCTCAAGGGCTCCAAATATCCACTTGTAGATTCTACAAAAAGAGTGTTTCAAAACTGTTCTATAAAAAGAAAGTTTCACCTCAGGGTGTTCAGTGCACTCATCACAGAGAAGTTTCTGAGAATACTTCTGTCTAGTTATTATGTGAAGATATTTCCTTTTCCATCATAGGCCTCAAAATGCTCCTAATATCCACTTGCAGATTATACAAAAAGAGTGTTTCAAAACTGTTCTATGAAAAGGAGGGTTCAACTCTGTGAGTTGAATGCACTCATAAGAAAGAAATTTTCGTGAATGCTTCTGTCTTGTTTTTATGTGAAGATATTTCCTTTTCCAGCCTAGGCCTCATAGTGCCCCAAATATCCACTTGCAGATCCGACAAAAAGAGTGTTTCAAAACTTCTCTATCAAAAAGAAGGCTTAACTCTGTGAGGTGAATGCGCTCATTGCAAAGAAGTTTCTGAGAATGATTCTGTCTAATTTTTGTGTGAAGATATTTCCTTAACCAGCATAGGCCTCAAAACACTCCAAATATACACTTGTAGATTCTACAAAAAGAGTGTTTCACAACTGCTCTATTTAAAGGAAGTTTCACATCTGTGAGATGAATGTGCTCATCACAAAGAAGTTTCTGAGAATGCTACTGTCTAGTTTTTATATAAAGATATAACCCTTTCCAGGATAGGCCTCAAATCGCTCCAAATATCCAACTGCAGATTCTACAAAAAGAGTGTTTCAAAACTGTTCTTTCAAAATGAAGGTTCAACTCTGAGATTTGAATGCACTCATCACATAGAAGTTTATCAGAATGCTTCTGTCTAATTTTTATGTGAAGATATTTCCTTTTCCATCATTGGCATCAAAGCACTCCAAATATCCACTTGCAGATTTATAAAAGGGGTGTTTCAAAACTGATCTTTAAAAGCAAAGTTAAACTCTGTGAGTTCAACTCACTCATTACAAAGAAGTTTCTGAGATTGCTTCCATCTAGTTTTTATGTGAAGATATTTACTTTTCCAGTATAGGCCTCAAAGCACTGCAAATATCCACTTGCAGAGCCTACAAAAAGGGTGTTTCGAAACTGCTCTCCAAAAAGTACGGTTCAACTCTGTGAGTTGAATACACACATCACAAAGAATTTGGTGAGGATGCTTCTGTTTCGTTTTTATGTGAAGTTATTTCCTTTTACCACATAAGCCTCTAAGCGCTCCAAATATACACTTGCAGATTCTGTAAAAACAGTAATGCAAAACTGTTCTATCAATAGGAAGGTCCAACTCTGAGAGTTTAATGCCCACATCATAAAGAAGTTTCTGAGAATGCTTCTGTTTAGTTTTCCTGTGAAGACATTTCCTTTTCCAGCATAGGCCTCAAAGCATTCCAAATATCCACTTGCAGATTCTACTAAAAGTGTGTTTCAAAACTGCGGTTTCAAAAAGAAAGTTCAAGTCTGTGAGTACAAAGCGCTCATCATAGAGATGTTTCTGAGAATGCTTCTGTATAGTTTCTATGTGAAGATATTTCCTTTTACAGCGTAGGCCTCATAGCGCTCCAAATATCAACTTGCAGATTATACAAAAAGAGTGTCTCAAAACTGCTATATCAAAAGGAAGGTTTAAGTCTCTGAGTTGAATGCACTCATCACTAAGAACTTTGTGAGTATGCTTCTGCTTAGTTTTGATGAGGACATATTTCCATTTCCAGCATAGGCCTCAGAGCGCACCAAGTATCCACATTCAGATTCTACAAAGAGAGTGCTACCCAACTGTTCTAAAAAAAGGAAGTTTCAACTCCGTGGGTTCAATGCACTCATCACAAAGAATTTTCTGAGAATGCTTCTGTCTAGTTTTTATGTGAAGATATTTCCTTTTCCAGCAAATTCCTCATAGCACTCCAAATATCCACTTTCAGATTCCACTAAAAGAGAATTTGAAACTGCTCTATCAAAAGGAAAGTTCAATTCCATGAACTGAATGCACTCATCACAAAGACGTTTTTGAGAATTATTCTGTCTAGTTTTTATGTGAAGATATTTCCTTTTCCAGGGTAGGCCTCAAAGCACTCCAAAAATCCACTTGCAGATTCTACAAAAAGAGTGTTTCAAAACTGTCCTATCAAAAGCAGTTTTCAACTCAGTGAGTTCAATGCAATCATCACAAAGAAGGTTCTGAGAATGCTTCTGTCTAGTTTTTATGTGAAGATATTTCCTTTTCCAGTATAGGCCTCAAATGGCTACAAATATCCACTTGCAGTTTCTACAAAAATGGTGTTTCAAAACTGCTCTGTCAAAAGGAAGGGTCGATTCTGTGAGTTGAATGCTCACATTACAAAGAAGTTTCTGAGAATGCTTCAATCTAGTTTTTATGTGAAGTTATTTCCTTTTCCAGGATAGACCTGAAAGCGCTCAAAATATCCAACTGTAGATTCTACAAAAAGAGTGTTTCAAACCTGCGCTATCAAAGGAAACGTTCAACTCTTTGATTTGAATGCATAAAGCACGAGGAAGTTTCTCAGAATGCTTCTGTCAAGTTCTTATGTGAAGATATTCCTTTTTCCAGTGTAGGCCTGAAAGCACTCCAAATATCCACCAGCAGATTTTACAAAAAGTGTGCTTCAAAACCGCTATATCAAAACGAAGGTTCAAATCCGTGAGTTGAATGCACTCATCACTAAGAAGTTTCTGAGAATGCTTCAGTCTAGTTTTTTTGTGAAGATATTTTCTTTTCCAGCATAGGCCTCAAAGCGCTCAAAATATCCACTTGCTGATTCTGAAAAAAGGGTGTTTCAAAACTGCTCCATCAAAAATAGTGTTCAACTCTGTGAATTGAATGCACACATCACAAAGAATTTTCTGAGAATCCTTTTTTCTAGTTTTTATGTGAAGGTATTTCCTTTTCCAGCATAGGCCTCAATGAGTTCCAAATATTCACTTGCAGATTCTACAAAAAGGGTGTTTCAAAACTGCTGTATCAAAAGGAAGGTTCAACTCTTTGACTTCAATGCACTCATCACAGAGAAGTTTCTGAGCATGGTTCTGTCTAGTTTTTATATGAAGATATTTTCTTTTCCATCATAGGCCTCAAAGCTCTCCAAATATCCACTTGCAGATTCTACAAAAAGAGCTAGATGACGAGTTGGTGGGTGCAGCGCACCAGCATGGCACATGTATACATATGTAACTTACCTGCACATTGCGCACATGTACCATAAAACCTAAAGTATAATAATAATAATAATAATAATAAAAGAAAAAAAAAAAAGAGTGTTTCAAAACAGTTCTACGAAAACGAAGGTTCAACTGCGTTAGCTGAATGTACTCATCACAAAGAAGTTTCTCAGAATACTTCTCTGTAGTTTTAATGTGAAGATATTTCCTTTTCCAGCAGAGGCCTCAAAGAGCTACAAATATCGACTTGCAGATACTACAAAAAGGGTGTTTCAAAACTGCTCTATCAAAAGTCATGTTCAACTCTGTGAGTTGAGTGCACACATCACAAAGAAGTTCCTGATAATGCATCTGTTTAGTTTTTATGTGAAGATATTTCCTTTTCCATAAAAGGCCTCAAAGCGCTCCCAATATCCACCTGCAGATTCTACTAAAAGTGTGTTTCAAACTGCTGTTTCAAAAGGAAGGTTCAACACTGTGAGTTGAATGCACACATCACAAAGCAGTTTCTGAGAATGATTCTGTCCAGTTTTTATGTGAAGATATTTCCTTTTCCAACAAAGGCCCCATAGCGCTCCAAATATCCACTTTCAGATTCTACCAAAAGAGTGTTTCAAAACTGCTCTATCAGATAGAAGGTTCAAGTCTGTGAGTTGAATGCACTCATCACAAAAAAGTTTCTGAGAATGCTTCTGCTCATGTTTTATGGGAAGATATTTCCTTTTCCAGCACAGGCCTCAAAGCGCTCCAAATAATCTATTGCAGACTCTACCAATAGAGTGTTTCAAAACTGTTCTATCTAAAGGAATGATGAACTCTGTGTGTTAAATGCAATCATCGCAGAGAAGTGTATGAGAATGCTTCCGACTAGTTTTTATGTGAAGATATTTCCTTTTCCAGCATAGGCCTCAAAGTGCTCAAATATCCACTTGCAGACTCTACAAAACGGGTGTTTCAAAACTGTTATATCAAACGGAAAGTACAACTCTGTGAGTTGAATGCACTCATCACAAAGAAGTTTCTGAGAATCCTTTTGTCTAGTTTTTATGTGAGGATATTTCCTTTTCCAGCATAGGCCTCAAAGCCCTCCAAATATCCCTTTGCAATTTCTACAAAAAGAGTGTTTCAAATCTGCTCTTTCAAAAGGAAGGTTCAAGTCTGTGAGTTGAATGCATAAAGCACAGGCAAGTTTCTCAGAATGCTTCTTTCTAATTTTTAAGTGAAGATATTCCTTTTTCCAGCATAGGCCTCAAATCCCTCCAAATGTTCACTTGCAGATTCTACAAAAAGAGTGTTTCAAAACTGCACTATCAGAAAGAAAGTTCAAGTCTGTGAGTTGAATGCACTCCTCACAAAGTTGTTTCTGAGAATTCTTCTATCTAGTATTTATGTGAATTTATTTCCTTTTCCAGCATAGACCTCAAAGAACTAAAATATCCACTTGCAGGTTCTACAAAAAGAGTGTTTCAAAACTGTTCTATCAAAAGGAAAGTTCAACTCTGTGGATTGAATGCAGTCATCACAAAGACATTTCTGAGAATGCTTCTATCTAGTTTTTATGTGAAGATTTTCCCTTTTTGCAGCATAGGCCAAAAATCGCTCCAAATATCCACTTGCAGATTCTAGAAAAAGAGTGTTTCAAAACTGTTCTATCAAAAGGAAGGTTCAACTCTTTTAGTTGAATGCACACATCACAAAGAAATTTCTGTGAATGCTTCTTTCACTTTTTTTTTGTGAAGATATTCCCTTTTCCCGCATAGGCCTCAAAGTGCTCCAAATATCCACTTGCAGATTCTACAAAAAGAGTGTTTCAAAACTGCTCTTTCAAAAGGAAGGTTCAAGTCTGTGAGGTGAATCCACTCATCACAAAATGTTTCTGAGAATGGTTCTGCTTAGTTTTTATGGGAAGATATTTCCTTTTCCAGCACAGGCCTCAAAGCACTCCAAATAATCTCTTGTAGACTCTACAAGGAGAGTGCTTCAAAACTGTTCTATGAAAAGGTATGTTGAACTCTGTGAGTTGAATGCAATCATCACAGAGAAGTGTCTGAGAATGCTTCCATCTAGTTTTTATGTGAAGATATTTCCTTTTCCAGCATAGACCTCAAAGCGCTCAAATATTCACTTGCAGATTCTACAAAAAGTGTGTTTCAAAACTGTTCTATCAAAAGGAAAGTTCAACTCTGTGAGTTGAATGCACTCATCACAAAGAAGTTTCTGAGAGTGCTTTTGTCTAGTTTTTACGTGAGGATATTTCCTTTTCCAGCATAGGCTTCAAAGCACTCCAAATATCTACTTGCAGATACTGAAAAAAGAGTTTTTCAAATCTGCTCCTTCAAAAGGAAGGTTCAAGACTGTGAGTTGAATGCATAAAGTGCAGGGAAGTTTCTCAGAATGCTTCTGTCTAGTTTCTATGTGAAGACATTCCTTTTTCCAGCATAGGCCTCAAATCTCTCCAAAGGTCCACTTGCGGATTCTATAAAAAGGATGTTTCAAAACTGCTCTATCAAACGGAAGGTTCTACTCTGTTAGTTTAATGCAGTCATCACAAAGAAGTCGCTGAGGATGCTTCCGTCTAGTTTTTATATGATGATATTTCCTTTTCAAGCATAGGCCTCAAAGCCTTCCAAATATACACTTGCATATTCTACAAAAAGAGTGTTTCAAAACTGTTCAATCAAAAGCATGGTTCAACTCTGTGAACTGAACGCACTTATCACAAAGAAGTTTCGGAGAACACTTCCATTTAGATTTTATGTGTAGATATTTCCTTTTCCATCGTAAGCCTCAAAGAGCTCCAAATATCCACTTTCAGATTCTACAAAAATAGTGTTTCACAACTGTTCTATCAAAAGGAAGGTTCAACACTGTGAGCTGAATGCATTCATCACAAAGAAGTTTCTGAGAAGGCCTCTGTCCAGTTTTTCAAGCACTCCAAATATCCACTTGCAGTTTCTACAAAAAGAGTGTTTTAAATCTGCTCTTTCAAAAGGAAGCTTCAAGTTTGTGGGTTGAATGCATAAAGCACAGAGAAGTTTCTGAGAATGCTTCCGTCTAGTTTTTATGTGAAGATATTCCCTTTTACAGCATAGGCCTCAAATCGCTCCAAATATCCACTTGAAGATTCTACAAAAAGGGTGTTTCAAAACTGCGCTATCAAAAGGAAAGTTCTGCTCTGTTAGATGAATGCACGCATCACAAAGAAGTTTCAGAGAATGCTTCTGTCTAGTTTTTATGTGAAGATATTTCCTTTTCCAACTTAGGCCTCAAAGCACAGCAAATATCCACTTGCGGATCTACAAAAAGTGTGTTTCAAAACTTCTCTGTCAAAGGGAAGGTTCAAGTCTGTGAGTACAATGCACTCATCATAGAGGTGTTTCTGAGAATGCTTCTGTATAGTTTTTAGGTGAAAATATTTCCTTTTCCAGTGTAGGCCTCATAGCGCTCCAAATATCCACTTGCAGATTCTACAAAAAGAGTGTGTCAAAACTGCTCTATCAAAAGGAAGGTTTAAGTTTGTGAGTTGAATTCACTCATCAATAAGAACTTTGTGAGAATGCTTCTGCTTAGTTTTTATGAGAACATATTTCCATTTCCAGCCTCAAAGCGCTCCAAGTATCCACTTTCAGATTCTATAAAGAGAGTGTTTCAAAACCGTTCTATCAAAAGGAAGGTTCACCTCTGTGAATTGAATGCACTCATCACAGAGAAGTTTCTGAGAATGCTTCTGTCTAGTTTTTATGTGAAGATATTTTCTTTTCCAGCATTGGTATCAAAAGACTTCAAATATCCACTTGCAGATTCTACAAAAATAGTGTTACAAAACGATCCTATCAAAAGGAAGTTTCAACTCTGTGATTTCAATGCACTCATCACAAAGAAATTTCTGAGAATGCTTCTGTCTAATTTTTAAGTGAAGATATTTCCTTTTTCATCATAGGCCTCAAATCTCTTCAAATATCCACTTGCAGATACTACAAAAAGAGTGTTTCAAAACTGCTCAATCAAAAGGAAGGCTAAAGTCTGTGAATTGAATGCATAAAGCATGGGGAAGTTTCTGAGAATGCTTCTGTCTAGTTTTTATGTGAAGTTATTCCCTTTTTGCAGCACAAGCCTCAAATCACTCCAAATATGCACTTGCAGATTCTACAAAAAGAGTGTTTCAAAACTCTTCTATCAAAAGGAAATTTCAACCCTGTGAGTTGAATGCACTCATCACGAAGAAATTTCTGAGAATGCTTCTGTCTAGTTTTTATGTGAAGATATTTCCTTTTCCAGCGTAGACCTCAAAATGCTCCAAATATCCACTTGCAGATTCTACAAAAAGACGTTTCAAACTGTTCTATTAAAACGAAAGTTCAACTCGGTGAGTTAAATGCACTCATCACAAAGAAATTTCTGAGAATGCTTTTGTCTAATTTTTCAGTGAGAATATTTCCTTTTCCATCATAGGCCTCAAAGTGCTCCAAATATGCACTTGGAGTTTCTACAAAAAGAGTGTTTCAAATCTGATCTTTCAAAAAGAAAGTTCAAGAGTGTGAGTTGAATGCACAAAGCACAGGGAAGTTTCTCAGAATGCTTCTGTCTAGTTTTTATATGAAGATATTCCTTTTTCCAGCATAGGTCTCAAATCGCTCCAAATGTCCACATGCAGATTCTATAAAAAGTGTGTTTCAAAACTGCTCTATCAAAAGGAAGGTTCTACTCTGTGAGTTGAAATCATAAAACACAGAGAAGTTTCTGAGAATTCTTCTGTCTAGTTTTTACGTGCAGATATTCCCTTTTCAAGCACTGACCTCAAAGACTCAAAAATATCCACGTGCAGATTCTAAAAAAAGCGTGTTTTGTAACTGCTCTTTCAAAAGGAAGGTTCAACTCTGTGAGTTGAATACACACATCACAAAGAAGTTTCTGAGAATGCTTCTGTCTTGTTTTTATATGATGGTATTTCCTTTTCCAACATAGGCCTCATAGCGCTACAAACATCCACTTGCAGGTACTACAAAAACAGTGTTTCAAAACTGCTCAATCAAAAGGAAGGTTCAAGTCTGTGTGTTGAATTCCTAAAGCACAGGGAAGTTTCTGAGTATGCTTCTGTCCAGTTTTTATGTGAAGATATTCCCTTTTCCAGCCTAGGCCTCAAAGTACTAAAATTATCCACCTGCAGAATCTACAAAATGGTGTTTCAAAACTGCTTTATCAAAAGGCAGTTTCAAGTCTGTGAGATGAAGACACACATCACAAAGATGTTTTTCAGAATGCTTCAATATAGTTTTTATGTGAAGTTATTTTTTAATGCAGAATAGGACTCAAGCGCTCCAAATATCCACTTGCATATACCACAAAAATATTGTTTCCAAACTGTTCTATCAAAAGGAAGTTTCAACCCTGTGAGTTGGATGCACTCATCACAACGTAGTTTCTGAGAATGCTTCGGTCTAGTTTTCAGGTGAAGATATTTCCTTTTCCAGCATAGGCCTCAAAGCCCTCCAAACATCCACTTGCAGATTCTACAAAAAGTGTGTTTCTAAACTAGTCTATCAAAATGAAGGATCAACTCTGTTGGTTGAATGCACTCATCCCACAGATGTTTCTGAGAATGTTTCTGTCTAGTTTTTAGGTGAAGATATTTCCTTTTTCATCATAGGCCTCAAATCACTCCAAATATCCAATTGCAGATTCTACAAAAAGAGTGTTTCAAAACTGCTCTATCAAAAGGAAGGTTCAAGAGTGTGAGTTGAATGCATAAATCACAGGGAAGTCTCTGAGAATGCTTCTGTCTAGTTCTTATGTTCAGATATTCCCGTTTTGCAGCATAGGCCTCAAATCGCTCCAAATATAAACTTGCAAATGCTACAAACAGAGTGTTTCAAAACTGTTCTATCAAAAGGAAAGTTCAACCCTGTGGATTGAATGCACTCATCACAAAGAAATTTCTGAGAATCCTTCTGTCTAGTTTTTATGTGAAGATATTTCCTTTTCGAGCATAGACCTCAAAATGCTCCAAATATCCACTTGCAGATTCTATAAAAAGACTGTTTCAAAACTATTCTATCAAAAGGAAAGTTCACCTCGGTGAGTTAAATGCACACATCACAAAGAAATTTCTGAGAATGCTTTTGTCTAATTTTTCTGGAAGGATATTTCTTTTTCCATCATAGGCCTCAAAGCGCTCCAAATATGCACTTGCAGCTTCCACAAAAAGAGTGTTTCAAATCTGCTCTTTCAAAAAGAAGGTTCAAGAGTGTGAGTTGAATGCACAAAGCGCAGGGAAGTTTCTCAGAATGCTTCTGTCTGGTTTTTATATGAAGATATTCCTTTTTCCAGCATAGGCCTCAATGAGCTCCAAATAATCACTTGTAGATTCTTCAAAAGAGCGTTTCATAACTGACTCATCACAGATAAGTTTCAGAGAATGCTTCCGTCTAGGTATAATGTGAAGATATTTTCTTTTCCAGCATAGGTCTCAAAGCACTCCAAATATCCACTTGCAGATTCTACAAAAAGAGTGTTTCAAAACTGTTCCATCAAAGGAAAGTTTCAACTCTGTGAGCTGAAAACATTCATCCCAAAGAAGTTTCGGAGAATGCTTTTGTCTCGTTTTTATGTGAGGATATTTCGTTTTCCACCATAGGCCTCAAAGCGCTCCAAATATCCACCTGCAGAATCCACAAAAAGAGTACTTAAAATTTGCTCTTTCAAAAGGAAGTTTCGAGTCTGTGAGTTGACTGCATAAAGCAGAGGGAAGTTTCTGAGAATGCTTCTATGTAGTTTTTATGTGAAGATATCCCCTTTTTCAACATAGGCCTCAAATCGCTCCAAATATCCACTTGCAAAGTTTAAAAAAAGAGTGTTTCAAAACTGCTCTATCAAAAAGAAGGTTCACGTCAGTGAGTTGAATGCAGGAAGCACGGGGAAGTTTCTGGGAATGCTTCTGTCTAGTTTTTATGTGAAGATTTCTCTTTTTGCAGCATAGGCCTCAAATCGCTCAAAATACCCACTTGCAGATTCTACAAAAAGAAAGTTTCAAAACTGTTCTATCAAAAGGAAAGTTCAACCCTGTGTTTTGAAAGCACTCGTCACACAGAAATTTCTGAGAATGCTTCTGTCTAGATTTTATGTGAAGATATTCCCTTTTCCAGCATAGGCCTCAAATTGCTAAAAATATCCAATTGTAGATTCTATAAAAAGAGTGTCTAAAAACTGCTCTATGAAAAGGAATGTTCAAGCCTCTGAGTTCAATGCACTCATCACAAAAATGTTACTGAGAATGATTCTGCTTAGCTTTTATGGGAAGATATTCCCTTTTCCAACATAGGCCTCAATGCGCTCCAAATAATCTATTGTAGATACTACAAAGAGGGTGATTCAAAACTCTTCTACCAAAAGGAAGGTTGAACTCTGTGAGCTGAATGCACTCATCACAGAGAAGTGTCTGAGAATGCTTCTGTCTAATTTTTATGTGAAGATATTTCCTTTTCCAGCATAGGTCTCAAAGCACTCCAAATATCCGCTTGCAGATTCTACAAACAGAGTGTTTCAAAACTGTTCTATCAAAAGGAAGGTTCAACTCTGTAAGCTGAATGCATTCATCACAAAGAAGTTTTGGAGAATGCTTTTGTCTAGTTTTTCTGTGAGGATATATCCTTTTCCAGCATAGGCCTCAAAGCGCTCCAAATATCCACTTGCAATTTCTACAAAGAGAGTTTTTCAAATCTGCTCTTTCAAAAGGAAGGTTCAAGTCTGTGAGTTGAATGCATAAAGCACACTGAAGATTCTGAGAATGCTTCCCTCTAGTTCTTAGGTGAAGATATTCCCTATTACACCACAGGCCTCAAATCGTTCCAAATATCCACTTACAGATTCTGCACAAAGGGTGTTTCAAAGCTGCTCTATCAAAAGGAAGTTTCTAGTCTGTTAGATGAATCCACACATCACAAAGAAGTTTCAGAGAATGCTTCTGTCTAGTTTTTATGTGAAGATATTTCCTTTTCCAGATTAGGCCTCAAAGCACACCAAATAGCCACTTGCAAATTCTACAAAAGGAGTGTTTCAAAACTGCTCTATCAAAAAGAAAGTTCAAGTCTGTGAGTACAATGCACTCATCCTAGAGATGTTTCTGAGAATGCTTCTGTATGCTTTTTATGTGAAGATATTTCCTTTAACAGCGTAGGCCTCATAGCACTCCAAATATCCACTTGCGGATTCTACAAAAAGAGTGTCTCAAAACTGCTATATCAAAAGGAAGTTTTAAGTCACTGAGTTGAACGCACTCATCACTAAGAACTTTGTGAGTATGCTTCCGCTTAGTTTTTATGAGGACATATGTCTATTTCCAGCATAGGCCTCAGAGCGCACCAAGTATCCACATTCAGATTCTATAAAGAGAGTGTTACACAACTGTTCTAAAAAAAGGAAGTTTCAACTCTGTGGGTTCAATGCACTCATCACAAAGAAGTTTCTGAGAATGCTTCTGTCTAGTTTTTAGGTGAAGATATTCCCTTTTTCATCATAGGCCTCAAATTGCTAAAAGTATCCACTTGTAGATCCTATAAAAAGAGTGTTTCAAAACAGCTCTATCAAAAGGAATGTTCAAGTCTCTGAGTAGAATGCACTCATCACAAAAATGTTACTGAGAATAATTCTGCTTAGCTTTTATGGGAAGATATTCCCTTTTCCAACATAGGCCTCAATGTGCTCCAAATAATCTATTGTAGATTCTACAAAGAGTGTGATTCAAAACTCTTCTACCAAAAGGAATGTTGAACTCTGTGAGCTGAATGCACTCATCACAGAGAAATGTCTGAGAAGGTTTCTGTCTAATTTTATGTGAAGATATTTCCTTTTCCAGCATAGGTCTCAAAGCACTCCAAATATCCGCTTGCAGATTCTACAAAAAGAGTGTTTCAAAACTGTTCTATCAAAAGGAAGATTCAACTCTGTAAGCTGAATGAATTCATCACAAGGAAGTTTCGGAGAATGCCTTTGTCTAGTTTTTCTGTGAGGATATATCCTTTTCCAGCATAGGCCTCAAAGCGCTCCAAATATCCAACTGCAGATTCTACAAAAACAGTTTTTCAAAACTGCTCTATCAAAAGGAAGGTTCAAGTCTGTGAGTTGAATGCATGAAGCACACTGAAGATTCTGAGAATGCTTCCCTCTAGTTTTTAGGTGAAGATATTCCCTTGTATAACACAGGCCTCAAATCATTCCAAATATCCATTGCAGATTCTGCAAAAAGGGTGTTTCAAAGCTGTTCTATCAAAAGGAAGTTTCTAGGCAGTTTGATGAATGCACGCATCACAAAGAAATTTCAGAGAATGCTTCTGTCTAGTTTTTATGTGAAGATATTTCCTTTTCCAGATTAGACCTCAAAGCATACCAAATATCCATTTGCAAATTCTACAAAAGGAGTGTGTCAAAACTGCTCTACCAAAAAGAAAGTTCAAGTCTGTGAGTATAATGCGCTCATCCTAGAGAAGTTTCTGAGAATGCTTCTGTATACTTTTTATGTGAAGACATTTCCTTTTACAGCGTAGGCCTCATAGCGCTCCAAATATCCACTTGCAGATTCTACAAAAAGAGTGTCTCAAAACTGCTGTATCGAAAGAAAGGTTTAAGTCTCTGAGTTGAATGCACTTATCACTAAGAACCTTGTGAGTGGGCTTCTGATTAGTTTTTATGAGGACATATTTCCATTTCCAGCATAGGCCTCAGAGCGCACCAAGTATCCACATTCAGATTCTACAAAGAGAGTGTTACTCAACTGTTCTAAAAAAAGGAAGTTTCAACTCTGTGGGTTCAATGCACTCATCACAAAGAAGTTTCTGAGAATGCTTCTGTCTGGTTTTTAGGTGAAGATATTCCCTTTTTCATCATAGGCCTCAAATCGCTCCAAATATCCAACTGCAGATTCTACAAAAAGAGTGTTTCAAAACTGCTCTATCAAAAGGCAGGTTCAAGTCTGTGAGTTGAATGCATGAAGCATGGGGAAGTTTCTGGGAATGCTTCTGTCTAGTTTTTATGTGAAGATTTCTCTTTTTGCAGCATAGGCCTCAAATCGCTCAAAATACCCAATTGCAGATTCTACAAAAACAATGTTTCAAAACTGTTCTATCAAAAGGAAAGTTCAACCCTGTGAGTTGAATGCACTCGTCACAAAGAAATTTCTGAGAATGCTTCTGTCTAGTTTTTATGTGAAGATATTCCCTTTTCCAGCATAGGCCTCAAATTGCTACAAATATCCACTTGTAGATTCTATAAAAAGAGTGTTTCAAAACTGCTCTATAAAAAGGAATGTTCAAGTCTCTGTGTTGAAGGCACTCATCACAAAAATGTTAGTGAGAATGATTCTACTTAGCTTTTATGGGAAGATATTAACTTTCCCAATATAGGCCTCAATGCGCTCCAAATAATTTTTGTAGATTCTACACAGAGAGTGATTCACAACTCTTCTACCAAAAGGAAGGTTGAACTCTGTGAGCTGAATGCTCTCATGAGAGAAAAGTGTCTGAGAATGCTTCTGTCTAATTTTTATGTGAAGATATTTCCTTTTCTAGCATAGGTCTCAAAGCACTCCAAATATCCGCTTGCAGATTCTACACAAAGAGTGTTTCAAAGCTGATCTATCAAAAGGAAGATTCAACTCTGTAAGCTGAATGCATTCGTCACAAAGAAGTTTCGGAGAATGCTTTTGTCTAGTTTTTATGTGAGGATATATCCTTTTCCAGCATAGGCCTCAAAACCCTCCAAATATCCACTTGCAATTTGTACAAAAAGAGTTTTTCAAATCTGCTCTTTCAAAAGGAAGGTTCAATTCTGTGAGTTGAATGCATAAAGCACACTGAAGATACTGAGAATGCTTCCCTCTAGTTTTCAGGAGAAGATATTCGCTTTTTCACCACAGGCCTCAAATCGTTCCAAATATCCACTTGCAGATTCTGCAAAAAGGGTGTTTCAAAGCTGCTCTATCAAAAGGAAGTTTCTAGGCAGTTTGATGAATGCACGCATCACAAAGAAGTTTCAGAGAATGCTTCTGTCTAGATTTTATGTGAAGATATTTCCTTTTCCAGATTAGGCCTCAAAGCACACCAAGTATCCACTTGCAAATTCTACAAAAGGAGTGTCTCAAAACTGCTCTATCAAAAAGAAAGTTCAAGTCTGTGAGTACAATGCGATCATTCTAGAGATGTTTCTGAGAATGCTTCTGTATACTTTTTATGTGAAGATATTTGCTTTAACAGCGTAGGCCTCATAGCGCTCCAAATATCCAATTGCAGATTCTACAAAAAGAGTGTCTCAAAACTGCTGTATCAAAAGGAAGGTTTAAGTCACTGAGTTGAATGCACTCATCACTAAGGACTTTGTGAGTATGCTTCTGCTTAGTTTTTATGAGGACATATTTCCATTTCCAGCATAGGCCTCAGAGCGCACCAAGTATCCACATTCAGATTCTACAAAGAGAGTGTTACACAACTGTTCTAAAAAAAGGAAGTTTAAACTCTGTGGGTTCAATGCACTCATCACAAAGAAGTTTCTGAGAATGCTTCTGTCTGGTTTTTAGGTGAAGATATTCCCTTTTTCATCATAGGCCTCAAATCGCTCCAAATATCCACTTGCAGATTCTACAAAAAGAGTGTCTCAGAACTGCTATATCAAAAGGAAGTTTTAAGTCACTGAGTTGAATGCACTCATCACTAAGGACTTTGTGAGCATGCTTCTGCTTAGTTTTTATGAGGACATATGTCTACTTCCAGCATAGGCCTCAGAGCGCACCAAGTATCCACATTCAGATTCTACAAAGAGAGTGTTACACAACTGTTCTAAATAAAGGATGTTTCAACTCTGTGGGTTCAATGCACTCATCACAAAGAAGTTTCAGAGAATGCTTCTGTCTGGTTTTTATGTGAAGATATTTCCTTTTCCAGATTAGGACTCAAAGCATACAAAATATCCACTTGCAAACTCTACAAAAGGAGTGTTTCAAAACTGCTGTATCAAAAAGAAAGTTCAAGTCTGTGAGTTGAATGCATGAAGCACGGTGAAGTTTCTGGGAATGCTTCTGTCTAGTTTTTATGTGAAGATTTCTCTTTTTGCAGCATAGGCCTCAAATCCCTCAAAATACCCACTTGCAGATTCTACAAAAAGAATGTTTCAAAACTGTTCTACCAAAAGCAATGTTCAACCCTGTGAGTTGAATGCACTCGTCACAAAGAAATTTCTGAGAATGCTTCTGTCTAGTTTTTATGTGAAGATATTCACTTTTCCAGCATAGGCCTCAAATTGCTAAAAGTATCCACTTGTAGATTCTATAAAAAGAGTGTTTCAAAACTGCTCTATCAAAAGGAATGTTCAAGTCTCTGAGTTGAATGCACTCATCACAAAAATGTTAGTGAGAATGATTCTGCTTAGCTTTTATGGGAAGACATTACCTTTTCCAACATAGGCCTCAAAGCGCTCCAAATAATCTATTGTAGATTCTACAAAGTGAGTGATTCAAAACTCTTCTACCAAAAGGAAGGTTGAACTCCGTGAGCTGAATGCACTCATCACAGAGAAGTGTCTGAGAATGTTTCTGTCTAATTTTTATGAGAAGATATTTCCTTTTCCAGCATAGGTCTCAAAGCACTCCAAATATGCGCTTGCAGATTCTACAAAAAGAGTGTTTCAAAACTGTTCTATCAACAGGAAGGTTCAACACTGTACGCTGACTGCATTCATCACAAAGAAGTTTCGGAGAATGCTTTTGTCTAGTTTTTATGTGAGTATATATCCTTTTCCAGCATAGGCCTCAAAGCGCTCCAAATGTCCACTTGCAATTTCTACAAAAAGAGTCTTTCAAATCTGCTCTTTCAAAAGGAAGGTTCAAGTCTGTGAGTTGAATGCATAAAGCACACTGAAGATTCTGAGAATGCTTCCCTCTAGTTTTTAGGTGAAGATATTCCCTTTTACACCACAGGCCTCAAATCGTTCCAAATATCCACTTGCAGATTCTGCAAAAAGGGTGTTTCAAAGCTGCTCTATCAAAAGGAAGTTTCTAGGCAGTTTGATGTATGCACGCATCACAAAGAAGTTTCAGAGAATGCTTCTGTCTAGTTTTTACGTGAAGATATTTCCTTTTCCAGATTAGGCCTCAAAGCATACCAAATATCCACTTGCAGTTTCTACAAAAGGAGTGTGTCAAAACTGCTCTACCAAAAAGAAAGTTCAAATCTGTGAGTACAATGCGCTCATCCTAGAGAAGTTTCTCAGAATGCTTCTGTATACTTTTTATGTGAAGACATTTCCTTTTACAGCGTAGGCCTCATAGGGCTCCAAATATCCACTTGCAGATTCGACAAAAAGAGTGTCTCAAAACTGATGTATCAAAAGGAAGGTTTAAGTCTCTGAGTTGAATGCACTCATCACTAAGAACTTTGTGAGTAAGCTTCTGCTTAGTTTTTATGAGGACATATTTCCATTTCCAGCATAGGCCTCAGAGCACACCAAGTATACACATTCAGATTCTACAAAGAGAGTGTTACCCAACTGTTCTAAAAAAAGGAAGTTTGAACTCTGTGGGTTCAATGCACTCATCACAAAAAAGTTTCTGAGAATGCTTCTGTCTTGTTTTTAGGTGAAGGTATTCCCTTCTTCATCATAGGCCTCAAATCGCTCCAAATATCCAACTGCAGATTCTACAAAAAGAGTGTTTCAAAACTGCTCTATCAAAAGGAAGGTTCAAGTCTGTGAGTTGAATGCATGAAGCACGGGGAAGTTTCTGGGAATGCTTCTGTCTAGTTTTTATGTGGAGATTTCTCTTTTTGCAGCATAGGCCTCAAATCGCTCAAAATACCCACTTGCAGATTATACAAAAACAATGTTTCAAAACTGTTCTATCAAAAGGAAAGTTCAACACGGTGAGTTGAATGCACTCGTCCCAAGGAAATTTCTGAGAATGCTTCTGTCTAGTTTTTATGTGAAGATATTCCCTTTTACACCACAGGACTCAAATTGCTAAAAATATCCACTTGTAGATTCTATAAAAAGAGTGTTTCAAAAATGCTCTATCAAAAGGAATGTTCAAGTCTCTGAGTTGAATGCACTCATCACAAAAATGTTACTGAGAATGATTCTGCTTAGCTTTTATGGGAAGATATTCCCTTTTCCAAGATAGGCCTAAATGCGCTCCAAATAATCTATTGTAGATTCTACAAAGAGAGTCATTCAAAACTCTTCTACCAAAATGAAGTTTGAACTCTGTGAGCTAAATTCACTCGTTGCAGAGAAGTGTCTGAGAATGCTTCTGTCTAATTTTTATGTGAAGATATTCCCTATTCCAGCATAGGTCTCAAAGCACTCAAATATCCGCTTCCAGATTCTACACAAAGAGTGTTTAAAAACTCTTCTATCAACAGGAAGATTCAACTCTGTAAGCTGAATGCATTCATCACAAAGAAGTTTCGGAGAATGCTTTTGTCTAGTTTTTATGTGAGGATATATCCTTTTCCAGCATAGGCCTCAAAGCGCTCCAAATATCCACTTGCAATCTCTAAAAAAAGAGCCTTTCAAATCTGCTCTTTCAAGAGGAAGGTTCAAGTCTGTGAGTTGAATGCATAAAGCACACTGAAGATTCTGAGAATGCTTCCCGCTAGTTTTTAGGGGAAGATATTCCCTTTTACACCACAGGCCTCATGTCGTTCCAAATATCCACTTGCAGATTCTGCAAAAAGGGTGTTTCAAAGCTGCTCTATCAAAAGGAAGTTTCTAGACTGTTAGATGAATGCACGCATCACAAAGAAGTTTCAGAGAATGCTTCTGTCTGGTTTTTATGTGAAGATATTTCCTTTTCCAGATTAGGCCTCAAAGCACACCAAATAGCCACTTGCAAATTCTACAAAAGGAGTGTTTCAAAACTGCTCTATCAAAAAGAAAGCTCAAGTCTGTGAGTAAATGCGCTCATCCTAGAGATGTTTCTGAGAATGCTTCTGTACACTTTTTATGTGAAGATATTTGCTTTAACAGCGTAGGCCTCATAGCGCTCCAAATATCCACTTGCAGATTCTACAAAAAGAGTGTCTCAGAACTGCTATATCAAAAGGAAGTTTTAAGTCACTGAGTTGAATGCACTCATCACTAAGGACTTTGTGAGCATGCTTCTGCTTAGTTTTTATGAGGACATATGTCAATTTCCAGCATAGGCCTCAGAGCGCACCAAGTATCCACATTCAGATTCTACAAAGAGAGTGTTACACAACTGTTCTAAAAAAAGGAAGTTTAAACTCTGTGGGTTCAATGCACTCATCACAAAGAAGTTTCAGAGAATGCTTCTGTCTGGTTTTTATGTGAAGATATTTCCTTTTCCAGATCAGGCCTCAAAGCATACCAAATATCCACTTGCAAACTCTACAAAAGGAGTGTTTCAAAACTGCTCTATCAAAAACAAAGTTCAAGTCTGTGAGTACAATGCGCTCATCATAGAGATGTTTCTGAGAATGCTTCTGTATACTTTTTATGTGAAGACATTTCCTCTTACAGCGTAGGTCTCATAGCGCTCCAAATATTCACTTACAGATTCTACAAAAAGAGTGTCTCAAAACTGCTGTGTTGAAAGGAAGGTTGAAGTCTCTGAGTTGAATGCACTCATCACTAAGAACTCTGTGAGTATGCTTCTGCTTAGTTTTTATGAGGACATATTTCCATTTCCAGTATAGGCCTCAGAGCGCACCAAGTATCCACATTCAGATTGTACAAAGAGAGTGTTACACAACTGTTCTAAAAAAAGGAAGTTTCAACTCTGTGGGTTCAATGCACTCTTCACAAAGAAGTTTCTGAAAATGCTTCTGTCTGGTTTTTAGGTGAAGATATTCCCTTTTTCATCATAGGCCCCAAATCGCTCCAAATATCCAACTGCAGATTCACAAAAAGAGTGTTTCAAAACTGCTCTATCAAAAGGAAGGTTCAAGTCTGTGAGTTGAATGCATGAAGCACAGGGAAGTTTCTGGGAATGCGTCTGTCTAGATTTTATGTGAAGATTTCTCTTATTGCAGCATAGGCCTCAAATCGCTCAAAATACCCACTTGCAGATTCTACAAAAAGAATGTTTCAAAACTGCTCTATCGAAAGCAATGTTCAACCCTGTGAGTTGAATGCACTCGTCACAAAGAAATTTCTGAGAATGCTTCTGTCTAGTTTTTAGGTGAAGATATTCCCTTTTACACCACAGGCCTCAAATTGCCAAAAATATCCACTTGTAGATTCTATAAAAAGTGTGTTTCAAAACTGCTGTATCAAAAGGAATGTTCAAGTCTCTGAGTTGAATGCACTCATCATAAAAATGTTACTGAGAATGATTCTGCTTAGCTTTTATGAGAAGATATTCCCTTTTCCAACATAGGCCTCAATGCGCTCCAAATAATCTACTGTAGATTCTACAAAGAGAGTGATTCCAATCTCTTCCACCAAAAGGAAGGTTGAAATCTGTGAGCTGAATGCACTCATCACAGAGAAGTGTCTGAGAATGCTTCTGTCTAATTTTTATGTGAAGATATTTCCTTTTCCAGCATAGGTCTCAAAGCACTCCAAATATCCGCATGTAGATTCTACAAAAAGAGTGTTTCAAAACTGTTCTATCAAAAGGAAGGTTGAAGTCCCTGAGTTGAATGCACTCATCACTAAGAAATTTGTGAGTATGCTTCTGCTTAGTTTTTATGAGGACATATTTCCATTTCCAGCATAGGCCTCAGAGCGCACCAAGTATCCACATTCACATTCTACAAAGAGAGTGTTACACAACTGTTCTAGAAAAAGGAAGTTTCAACTCTGTGGGTTCAATGCACTCATCACAAAGAAGTTTCTGAAAATGCTTCTGTCTGGTTTTTAGGTGAAGATATTCCCTTTTTCATCATACGCCTCAAATCGCTCCAAATATCCAACTGCAGATTCTACAAAAAGAGTGTTTCAAAACTGCTCTATCAATAGGAAGGTTCAAGTCCCTGAGTTGAATGCACTCATCACAAAAATGTTACTGAGAATGATTCTGCTTAGCTTTTATTGGAAGATATTCCCTTTTAAAACATAGGCCTCAATGCGCTCCAAATAATCTATTGTACATTCTACAAAGAGAGTGATTCAAAACTCTTCTACCAAAAGGAAGGTTGAACTCCGTGAGCCGAATGCACTCATCAAAGAGAAGTGTCTCAGAATGCTTCTGTCTAATTTTTATGTGAAGATATTTCCTTTTCCAGCATCGGTCTCAAAGCACTCCAAATATATGCTTGCAGATTCTACAAAAAGAGTGTTTCAAAACTGTTCTATGAAAAGGAAGGTTCAACCCTGTAAGCTGAATGCATTCATCACAAAGTAGTTTCCGAGAATGCTGTTGTCTAGTTTTTATGTGAAGATATATCCTTTTCTGGCATAGGCCTCAAAGCGCTCCAAATATCCACTTGCAATTTCTACAAAAAGAGTCTTTCAAATCTGCTCTTTCAAAAGGAATGTTCAAGTCTGTGAGTTGAATGCATAAAGCACACTGAAGATTCCGAGAATGCTTCCCTCTAGTGTTTAGGGGAAGATATTCCCTTTTACACCACAGGCCTCAAATCGTTCCAAATATCCACTTGTGGATTCTGCAAAAAGGGTGTTTCAAAGCTGCTCTATCAAAAGGAAGTTTCTAGACTGTTAGATGAATGCACGCATCACAAAGTAGTTTCAGAGAATGCTTCTGTCTGGATTTTATGTGAAGATATTTCCTTTTCCAGATTAGGCCTCAAGGCACACCAAATAGCCACTTGCAAATTCTACAAAAGGAGGGTTTCAAAACTGCTATATCAAAAAGATAGTTCAAGTCTGTGAGTACAATGCGCTCATCATAGAGGTGTTTCTGAGAATGCTTCTGTGTACTTTTTATGTGGAGATATTTCCTTTTACAGCGTAGGCCTTATAGCGCTCCAAATATCCACTTGCAGATTCTACAAAAAGAGTGTCTCAAAACTGCTGTATCAAAAGGAAAGTTTAAGTCTCTGAGTTGAATGCACTCATCACTAAGAACTTTGTGAGTATGCTTCTGCTCCGTTTTAATGAAGACATATTTCGATTTCCAGCATAGGCCTCACTGCGCACCAAATATCCACATTCAGATTCTACAAAGAGAGTGTTACACAACTGTTCTAAAAAAAGGGAAGTTTCAACTCTGTGGGTTCAATGCACTCATCACAAAGAAGTTTCTGAGAATCCTTCTGTCTGGTTTTTAGGTGAAGATATTCCCTTTTTCATCATAGACATCAAATCGCTCCAAATATCCAACGGCAGATTCTAAAAAAAGAATGTTTCAAGACTGCTCTATCAAAAGGAAGGTTCAAGTCTGTGAGTTGAATGCATGAAGCACGGGGAAGTTTCTGGGAATGCTTCTGTCTAGTTTTTATGTGAAGATTTCTCTTTTTGCAGCATAGGCCTCAAATCGCTCAAAATACCCTCTTGCAGATTCTACAAAAAGAATGTTTCAATACTGTACTATCAAAAGGAAAGTTCAACCCTGTGAGTTCAATGCACTCGTCACAAAGAAATTTCTGAGAATGCTTCTGTCTAGTTTTTATGTGAAGATATTCCCTTTTCCAGCATACGCCTCAAATTGCTAAAAATATCCACTTGTAGATTCCATAAAAAGAGTGTTTCAAAACTGCTCTATCAAAAGGAATGTTCACGTCTCTGAGTTGAATGCACTCATCACAAAAATGTTACTGAGAATGATTCTGCTTAGCTTTTATGGGAAGATATTCCCTTTTCCATCTTAGGCCTCAATGCACTCCAAATAATCTATTGTAGATTCTACAAAGAGAGTGATTCAAAAGTCTTCTACCAAAAGGAAGGTTGAACTCTGTGAGCTGAATGAACCCATCACAGAGAAGTCTCTGAGAATGCTTCTGTCTAATTTTTATGTGAAGATATTTCCTTTTCCAGCATATGTCTGAAAGCACTCCAAATATCCGCTTGCAGATTCTAAAAAGAGAGTGTTTCAGAACTGTTCTATCAACAGGAAGGTTCAACTCTGTAAGCTGAATGCATTCATCACAATGAAATTTCAGAGAATGCTTTTGTCTAGTGTTTATGTGAGGATATATCCTTTTCCAGCATAGGCCTCAAAGCGCTCCAAATATCCACTTGCAATTTCTACAAAAAGAGTCTTTCAAATCTGCTCTTTCAAAAGGAAGGTTCAAGTCTGTGAGTTGAATGCATAAAGCACACTGAAGATTCTGAGAATGCTTCCCTCTAGTTTTTAGGGGAGGATATTCCCTTTTACACCACAGGCCTCAAATCGTTCCAAATATCCACTTGTAGATTCTGAAAAAAGGGTGTTTCAAAGCTGCTCTATCAAAAGGAAGTTTCTAGACTGTTAGATGAATTCACGCATCACAAAGAAGTTTCAGAGAATGCTTCTGTCTAGTTTTTATGTGAAGATATTTCTTTTTCCAGTTTAGGCCTCAAAGCACACAAAATATCCCCTTGAAATTCTACACAAGGAGTGTTTCAAAACTGTTCTATCAAAAAGAAAGTTCAAGTCTGTAAGTACAATGTGTTCATCCTAGAGATGTTTCTGAGAATACTTCTGTATGCTTTTTATGTGAAGATATTTCCTTTAACAGCGTATGCCTCATAGCGCTCCAAATATCCACTTGCAGATTCCACAAAAAGAGTGTCTCAAAACTGTTATATCAAAGGCAACTTTTAAGTCACTGAGTTGAATGCACTCATCACTAAGAACTTTGTGAGTATGCTTCTGCTTAGTTTGTATGAGGACATATGTCTATTTCCAACATAGGCCTCAGAGCGCACCAAGTGTCCACACTCAGATACTACAAAGAGAGTGTTACACAACTGTTCTAAAAAAAGGTAGTTTCAACTCTGTGGGTTCAATGCACTCATCACAAAGAAGTTTCTGAGAATGCTTCTGTCTAGTTTTTAGGTGAAGATATTCCCTTTTTCATCATAGGCCTCAAATTGCTAAAAAATATCCACTTGTAGATTCTATAAAAAGAGTGTTTCAAAACTGCTCTATCAAAAGGAATGTTCAAGTCTCTGAGTTGAAGGCGCTCATCACAAAAATGTTACTGAGAATGTTTCTGCTTAGCTTTTATGGGAAGATATTCCCTTTTCCAACATAGGCCTCAATGCGCTCCAAATAATCTATTGTAGATTCTACAAAGAGGATGATTCAAAACTCTTCTACCAAAAGGAAGGTTGAACTCTGTGAGCTGAATGCACTCATCACAAAGAAGTGTCTGAGAATGCTTCTGTCTAATTTTTATGTGAAGATATTTCCTTTTCCAGCATAGGTCTCAAACACTCCAAATATCCGCTTGCAGATTCTACAAAAAGAGTGTTTCAAAACTGTTCTATCAAAAGGAAGATTCAACTCTGTAAGCTGAATGCATTCATCACAAAGAAGTTTCGGAGAATGCTTTTGTCTAGTTTTTATGTGAGGATATATCCTTTTCCAGCATAGGCCTCAAAGCGCTCCAAATATCCACTTGCAATTTCTACAAAAAGAGTTTTTCAAACCTGCTCTTTCAAAAGGAAGGTTCAAGTCTGTGAGTTGAATGCATAAAGCACACGGAAGATTCTGAGAATGCTTCCCTCTAGTTTTTAGGGGAAGATATTCCCTTTTACACCACAGGCCTCAAATCGTTCCAAATATCCACTTGCAGATTCTGCAAAAAGGGTGTTTCAAAGCTGCTCTATCAAAAGGAAGTTTCTAGGCAGTTTGATGAATGCACACATCACAAAGAAGTTTCAGAGAATGCTTCTGTCTGGATTTTATGTGAAGATATTTCCTTTTCCAGATTAGGCCTCAAGGCACACCAAATAGCCACTTGCAAATTCTACAAAAGGAGGGTTTCAAAACTGCTATATCAAAAAGATAGTTCAAGTCTGTGAGTACAATGCGCTCATCATAGAGGTGTTTCTGAGAATGCTTCTGTGTACTTTTTATGTGGAGATATTTCCTTTTACAGCGTAGGCCTTATAGCGCTCCAAATATCCACTTGCAGATTCTACAAAAAGAGTGTCTCAAAACTGCTGTATCAAAAGGAAAGTTAAAGTCTCTGAGTTGAATGCACTCATCACTAAGAACTTTGTGAGTATGCTTCTGCTCCGTTTTAATGAAGACATATTTCGATTTCCAGCATAGGCCTCACTGCGCACCAAATATCCACATTCAGATTCTACAAAGAGAGTGTTACACAACTGTTCTAAAAAAAGGAAGTTTCAACTCTGTGGGTTCAATGCACTCATCACAAAGAAGTTTCTGAGAATCCTTCTGTCTGGTTTTTAGGTGAAGATATTCCCTTTTTCATCATAGACATCAAATCGCTCCAAATATCCAACGGCAGATTCTAAAAAAAGAATGTTTCAAGACTGCTCTATCAAAAGGAAGGTTCAAGTCTGTGAGTTGAATGCATGAAGCACGGGGAAGTTTCTGGGAATGCTTCTGTCTAGTTTTTATGTGAAGATTTCTCTTTTTGCAGCATAGGCCTCAAATCGCTCAAAATACCCTCTTGCAGATTCCACAAAAAGAATGTTTCAATACTGTTCTATCAAAAGGAAAGTTCAACCCTGTGAGTTCAATGCACTCGTCACAAAGAAATTTCTGAGAATGCTTCTGTCTAGTTTTTAGGTGAAGATATTCCCTTTTTCATCATAGGCCTCAAATTGCTAAAAATATCCACTTGTAGATTCTATAAAAAGTGTGTTTCAAAACTGCTGTATCAAAAGGAATGTTCAAGTCTCTGAGTTGAATGCACTCATCATAAAAATGTTACTGAGAATGATTCTGCTTAGCTTTTACGAGAAGATATTCCCTTTTCCAACATAGGCCTCAATGCGCTCCAAATAATCTACTGTAGATTCTACAAAGAGAGTGATTCCAATCTCTTCCACCAAAAGGAAGGTTGAACTCTGTGAGCTGAATGCACTCATCACAGAGAAGTGTCTGAGAATGCTTCTGTCTAATTTTTATGTGAAGATATTTCCTTTTCCAGCATAGGTCTCAAAGCACTCCAAATATCCGCATGTAGATTCTACAAAAAGAGTGTTTCAAAACTGTTCTATCAAAAGGAAGGTTGAAGTCCCTGAGTTGAATGCACTCATCACTAAGAAATTTGTGAGTATGCTTCTGCTTAGTTTTTATGAGGACATATTTCCATTTCCAGCATAGGCCTCAGAGCGCACCAAGTATCCACATTCACATTCTACAAAGAGAGTGTTACACAACTGTTCTAGAAAAAGGAAGTTTCAACTCTGTGGGTTCAATGCACTCATCACAAAGAAGTTTCTGAAAATGCTTCTGTCTGGTTTTTAGGTGAAGATATTCCCTTTTTCATCATATGCCTCAAATCGCTCCAAATATCCAACTGCAGATTCTACAAAAAGAGTGTTTCAAAACTGCTCTATCAATAGGAAGGTTCAAGTCCCTGAGTTGAATGCACTCATCACAAAAATGTTACTGAGAATGATTCTGCTTAGCTTTTATTGGAAGATATTCCCTTTTAAAACATAGGCCTCAATGCGCTCCAAATAATCTATTGTACATTCTACAAAGAGAGTGATTCAAAACTCTTCTACCAAAAGGAAGGTTGAACTCCGTGAGCCGAATGCACTCATCAAAGAGAAGTGTCTCAGAATGCTTCTGTCTAATTTTTATGTGAAGATATTTCCTTTTCCAGCATCGGTCTCAAATCACTCCAAATATACGCTTGCAGATTCTACAAAAAGAGTGTTTCAAAACTGTTCTATGAAAAGGAAGGTTCAACTCTGTAAGCTGAATGCATTCATCACAAAGTAGTTTCCGAGAATGCTGTTGTCTAGTTTTTATGTGAGGATATATCCTTTTCCGGCATAGGCCTCAAAGCGCTCCAAATATCCACTTGCAATTTCTACAAAAAGAGTCTTCCAAATCTGCTCTTTCAAAAGGAATGTTCAAGTCTGTGAGTTGAATGCATAAAGCACACTGAAGATTCCGAGAATGCTTCCCTCTAGTGTTTAGGGGAAGATATTCCCTTTTACACCACAGGCCTCAAATCGTTCCAAATATCCACTTGCAGATTCTGCAAAAAGGGTGTTTCAAAGCTGCTCTATCAAAAGGAAGTTTCTAGACTGTTAGATGAATGCACGCATCACAAAGTAGTTTCAGAGAATGCTTCTGTCTAGTTTTTATGTGAAGATATTTCCTTTTCCAGATTAGGCCTCAAGGCACACCAAATAGCCACTTGCAAATTCTACAAAAGGAGGGTTTCAAAACTGCTATATCAAAAAGATAGTTCAAGTCTGTGAGTACAATGCGCTCATCATAGAGGTGTTTCTGAGAATGCTTCTGTGTACTTTTTATGTGGAGATATTTCCTTTTACAGCGTAGGCCTTATAGCGCTCCAAATATCCACTTGCAGATTCTACAAAAAGAGTGTCTCAAAACTGCTGTATCAAAAGGAAAGTTAAAGTCTCTGAGTTGAATGCACTCATCACTAAGAACTTTGTGAGTATGCTTCTGCTCCGTTTTAATGAAGACATATTTCGATTTCCAGCATAGGCCTCACTGCGCACCAAATATCCACATTCAGATTCTACAAAGAGAGTGTTACACAACTGTTCTAAAAAAAGGAAGTTTCAACTCTGTGGGTTCAATGCACTCATCACAAAGAAGTTTCTGAGAATCCTTCTGTCTGGTTTTTAGGTGAAGATATTCCCTTTTTCATCATAGACATCAAATCGCTCCAAATATCCAACGGCAGATTCTAAAAAAAGAATGTTTCAAGACTGCTCTATCAAAAGGAAGGTTCAAGTCTGTGAGTTGAATGCATGAAGCACGGGGAAGTTTCTGGGAATGCTTCTGTCTAGTTTTTATGTGAAGATTTCTCTTTTTGCAGCATAGGCCTCAAATCGCTCAAAATACCCTCTTGCAGATTCTACAAAAAGAATGTTTCAATACTGTTCTATCAAAAGGAAAGTTCAACCCTGTGAGTTCAATGCACTCGTCACAAAGAAATTTCTGAGAATGCTTCTGTCTAGTTTTTATGTGAAGATATTCCCTTTTCCAGCATACGCCTCAAATTGCTAAAAATATCCACTTGTAGATTCCATAAAAAGAGTGTTTCAAAACTGCTCTATCAAAAGGAATGTTCACGTCTCTGAGTTGAATGCACTCATCACAAAAATGTTACTGAGAATGATTCTGCTTAGCTTTTATGGGAAGATATTCCCTTTTCCATCTTAGGCCTCAATGCGCTCCAAATAATCTATTGTAGATTCTACAAAGAGAGTGATTCAAAAGTCTTCTACCAAAAGGAAGGTTGAACTCTGTGAGCTGAATGCACCCATCACAGAGAAGTCTCTGAGAATGCTCCTGTCTAATTTTTATGTGAAGATATTTCCTTTTCCAGCATATGTCTGAAAGCACTCCAAATATCCGCTTGCAGATTCTAAAAAGAGAGTGTTTCAGAACTGTTCTATCAACAGGAAGGTTCAACTCTGTAAGCTGAATGCATTCATCACAATGAAATTTCAGAGAATGCTTTTGTCTAGTGTTTATGTGAGGATATATCCTTTTCCAGCATAGGCCTCAAAGCGCTCCAAATATCCACTTGCAATTTCTACAAAAAGAGTCTTTCAAATCTGCTCTTTCAAAAGGAAGGTTCAAGTCTGTGAGTTGAATGCATAAAGCACACTGAAGATTCTGAGGATGCTTCCCTCTAGTTTTTAGGGGAGGATATTCCCTTTTACACCACAGGCCTCAAATCGTTCCAAATATCCACTTGTAGATTCTGAAAAAAGGGTGTTTCAAAGCTGCTCTATCAAAAGGAAGTTTCTAGACTGTTAGATGAATTCACGCATCACAAAGAAGTTTCAGAGAATGCTTCTGTCTAGTTTTTATGTGAAGATATTTCTTTTTCCAGTTTAAGCCTCAAAGCACACAAAATATCCCCTTGAAATTCTACACAAGGAGTGTTTCAAAACTGCTCTATCAAAAAGAAAGTTCAAGTCTGTAAGTACAATGTGTTCATCCTAGAGATGTTTCTGAGAATACTTCTGTATGCTTTTTATGTGAAGATATTTCCTTTAACAGCGTATGCCTCATAGCGCTCCAAATATCCACTTGCAGATTCCACAAAAAGAGTGTCTCAAAACTGTTATATCAAAGGCAACTTTTAAGTCACTGAGTTGAATGCACTCATCACTAAGAACTTTGTGAGTATGCTTCTGCTTAGTTTGTATGAGGACATATGTCTATTTCCAACATAGGCCTCAGAGCGCACCAAGTGTCCACACTCAGATACTACAAAGAGAGTGTTACACAACTGTTCTAAAAAAAGGTAGTTTCAACTCTGTGGGTTCAATGCACTCATCACAAAGAAGTTTCTGAGAATGCTTCTGTCTAGTTTTTAGGTGAAGATATTCCCTTTTTCATCATAGGCCTCAAATTGCTAAAAAATATCCACTTGTAGATTCTATAAAAAGAGTGTTTCAAAACTGCTCTATCAAAAGGAATGTTCAAGTCTCTGAGTTGAAGGCACTCATCACAAAAATGTTACTGAGAATGTTTCTGCTTAGCTTTTATGGGAAGATATTCCCTTTTCCAACATAGGCCTCAATGCGCTCCAAATAATCTATTGTAGATTCTACAAAGAGGATGATTCAAAACTCTTCTACCAAAAGGAAGGTTGAACTCTGTGAGCTGAATGCACTCATCACAAAGAAGTGTCTGAGAATGCTTCTGTCTAATTTTTATGTGAAGATATTTCCTTTTCCAGCATAGGTCTCAAACACTCCAAATATCCGCTTGCAGATTCTACAAAAAGAGTGTTTCAAAACTGTTCTATCAAAAGGAAGATTCAACTCTGTAAGCTGAATGCATTCATCACAAAGAAGTTTCGGAGAATGCTTTTGTCTAGTTTTTATGTGAGGATATATCCTTTTCCAGCATAGGCCTCAAAGCGCTCCAAATATCCACTTGCAATTTCTACAAAAAGAGTTTTTCAAACCTGCTCTTTCAAAAGGAAGGTTCAAGTCTGTGAGTTGAATGCATAAAGCACACGGAAGATTCTGAGAATGCTTCCCTCTAGTTTTTAGGGGAAGATATTCCCTTTTACACCACAGGCCTCAAATCGTTCCAAATATCCACTTGCAGATTCTGCAAAAAGGGTGTTTCAAAGCTGCTCTATCAAAAGGAAGTTTCTAGGCAGTTTGATGAATGCACGCATCACAAAGAAGTTTCAGAGAATGCTTCTGTCTAGATTTTATGTGAAGATATTTCCTTTTCCAGATTAGGCCTCAAAGCACACCAAATAGCCGCTTGCAAATTCTACACAAGGAGGGTTTCAAAACTGCTCTATCAAAAAGAAAGTTCAAGTCTGGGAGTACAATGCGCTCATCATAGAGATGTTTCTGAGAATGCTTCTGTATACTTTTATGTGAAGATATTTCCTTTAACAGTGTAGGCCTCATAGCGCTCCAAACATCCACTTGCGGATTCTACAAGAAGAGTGTCTCAAAACTGCTATATCAAAAGGACGTTTTAAGTCACTGAGTTGAACGCACTCATCACTAAGAACTTTGTGAGTATGCTTCTGCTTAGTTTTTATGGGGACATACGTCTGTTTCCAGCATAGGCCTCAGAGCGCACCAAGTATCCACATTCAGATTCTACAAAGAGAGTGTTAAACAACTGTTCTAAAAAAAGGAAGTTTCAACTCTGAGGGTTCAATGCACTCATCACAAAGAAGTTTCTGAGAATGCTTCTGTCTAGTTTTTAGGTGAAGATATTCCCTTTTTCATCATAGGCCTCAAATTGCTAAAAATATCCACTTGTAGATTCTATAAAAAGAGTGTTTCAAAACAGCTCTATCAAAAGGAATGTTCAAGTCTCTGAGTTGAATGCACTCATCACAAAAATGTTACTGAGAATGTTTCTGCTTAGCTTTTAAGGGAAGATATTCCCTTTTCCAACATAGGCCTCAATGGGCTCCAAATAATCTATTGTAGATTCTACAAAGAGAGGGATTCAAAACTCTTCTACCAAAAGGAAGGTTGAACTCTGTGAGCTGAATGCACTCATCACGGAGAAATGTCTGAGAAGGCTTCTGTCTAATTTTTATGTGAAGGTATTTCCTTTTCCAGCATAGGTCTCAAAGCAATCCAAATATCCACTTGCAGATTCTACAAAAAGAGTGTTTCAAAACTGTTCTATCAAAAGGAAGATTCAACTCTGTAAGCTGAATGCATTCATCACAAAGAAGTTTCCGAGAATGCTTTTGTCTAGTTTTTATGTGAGGATATATCCTTTTCCAGCATAGGCCTCAAAGCGCTCCAAATATCCACTTGCAATTTCTACAAAAAGAGTTTATCAAATCTGCTCTTCCAAAAGGAAGGTTCAATTCTGTGAGTTGAATGCATAAAGCACACTGAAGATTCTGAGAATGCTTCCCTCTAGTTTTTAGGGGAAGATATTCCCTTTTATACTACAGGCTTCAAATCGTTCCAAATATCTACTTGCAGATTCTGCAAAACCGGTGTTTCAAAACTGGTCTATCAAAAGGAAGATTCTAGTCCGTTTGAAGAATGCACGCATCACAAAGAAGTTTCAGAGAATGCTTCTGTCTAGTTTTTATGTGAAGATATTTCCTTTTCCAGATTAGGCCTCAAAGCACACCAAATATCCACTTGCAAATTCTACAAAAGGAGTGTTTCAAAACTGCTCTATCAAGAAGAAAGTTCAAGTCTGTGAGTACAATGCGCTCATCATAGAGACGTTTCTGAGAATGCTTCTGTATACTTTTTATTTGATGATATTTCCTTTTACAGCGTAGGCCACATAGAGCTTCAAATATCCAATTGGAGATTCTACAAAAAGAGTGTCTCAAATCTGCTGTACCAAAAGAAAGGTTTGAGTCTCCGAGTTGAATGCACTCATCACTAAGAACTTTGTGAGTATGCTTCTGCTTAGTTTTTATGAGGACATATTTCCATTTCCAGCATAGGCCTCAGAGCGCACCAAGTATCCACATTCAGATTCTACAAAGAGAGTGTTACACAACTGTTCTAAAAAAAGGAAGTTTCAACTCTGTGGGTTCAATGCACTCATCACAAAGAAGTTTCTGAGAATCCTTCTGTCTGGTTTTTAGGTGAAGATATTCCCTTTTTCATCATAGACATCAAATCGCTCCAAATATCCAACGGCAGATTCTAAAAAAAGAATGTTTCAAAACTGCTCTATCAAAAGGAAGGTTCAAGTCTGTGAGTTGAATGCATGAAGCACGGGGAAGTTTCTGGGAATGCTTCTGTCTAGTTTTTATGTGAAGATTTCTCTTTTTGCAGCATAGGCCTCAAATCTCTCAAAATACCCTCTTGCAGATTCTACAAAAAGAATGTTTCAAAACTGTTCTATCAAAAGGAAAGTTCAACCCTGTGAGTTCAATGCACTCGTCACAAAGAAATTTCTGAGAATGCTTCTGTCTAGTTTTTATGTGAAGATATTCCCTTTTCCAGCATACGCCTCAAATTGCTAAAAATATCCACTTGTAGATTCTATAAAAAGAGTGTTTCAAAACTGCTCTATCAAAAGGAATGTTCAAGTCTCTGAGTTGAATGCACTCATCACAAAAATGTTACTGAGAATGATTCTGCTTAGCTTTTATGGGAAGATATTCCCTTTTCCAAGATAGGCCTCAATGCACTCCAAATAATCTATTGTAGATTCTACAAAGAGAGTGATTCAAAACTCTTCTACCAAAAGGAAGGTTGAACTCTGTGAGCTGAATGCACTCATCACAGAGAAGTCTCTGAGAATGCTTCTGTCTAATATTTATGTGAAGATATTTCCTTTTCCAGCATATGTCTGAAATCACTCCAAATATCCGCTTGCAGATTCTAAAAAGAGAGTGTTTCGGAACTGTTCTATCAACAGGAAGGTTCAACTCTGTAAGCTGAATGCATTCATCACAATGAAATTTCAGAGAATGCTTTTGTCTAGTGTTTATGTGAGGATATATCCTTTTCCAGCATAGGCCTCAAAGCGCTCCAAATATCCACTTGCAATTTCTACAAAAAGAGTCTTTCAAATCCGCTCTTTCAAAAGGAAGGTTCAAGTCTGTGAGCTGAATGCATAAAGCACACTGAAGATTCTGAGAATGCTTCCCTCTAGTTTTTAGGGGAAGATATTCCCTTTTACACCACAGGCCTCAAATCGTTCCAAATATCCACTTGTAGATTCTGAAAAAAGGGTGTTTCAAAGCTGCTCTATCAAAAGGAAGTTTCTAGACTGTTAGATGAATTCACGCATCACAAAGAAGTTTCAGAGAATGCTTCTGTCTAGTTTTTATGTGAAGATATTTCCTTTTCCAGATTAGGCCTCAAAGCACACCAAATATCCACTTGCAAATTCTACAAAAGGAGTGTTTCAAAACTGCTCTATCAAAAAGAAAGTTCAAGTCTGTGAGTACAATGCGCTCATCATAGAGACGTTTCTGAGAATGCTTCTGTATACTTTTTATTTGATGATATTTCCTTTTACAGCGTAGGCCACATAGAGCTTCAAATATCCACTTGCAGATTCTACAAAAAGAGTGTCTCAAAACTGCTGTACCAAAAGGAAGGTTTGAGTCTCTGAGTTGAATGCACTTATCACTAAGAACTTTGTGAGTATGCTTCTGCTTAGTTTTTATGAGGACATATTTCCATTTCCAGCATAGGCCTCAGAGCGCACCAAGTATAAACATTCAGATTCTACAAAGAGAGTGTTACACAACTGTTCTAAAAAAAAGGAAGTTTCAACTCTGTGGGTTCAATGCACTCATCACAAAGAAGTTTTTGAGAATGCTTCTGTCTGATTTTTAGGTGAAGATATTCCCTTTTTCATCATAGGCCTCAAATCGCTCCAAATATCCAACTGCAGATTCTACAAAAAGAGTGTTTCAAAACTGCTCTATCAAAAGGAAGGTTCAAGTCTGTGAGTTGAATGCATGAAGCATGGGGAAGTTTCTGGGAATGCTTCTGTCTAGTTTTTATTTGAAGATTTCTCTTTTTACAGCATAGGCCTCAAATCGCTCAAAATACCCACTTGCAGATTCTTCAAAAAGAATGTTTCAAAACTGTTCTATCAAAAGGAAAGTTCAACCCTGTGAGTTCAATGCACTCGTCACAAACAAATTTCTGAGAATGCTTCTGTCTAGTTTTTATGTGAAGAAATTCCCTTTTCCAGCATAGGCCTCAAATTGCTTAAAATATCCACTTGTAGATTCTATAAAAAGAGTGTTTCAAAACTCCTCTATCAAAAGGAATGTTCAAGTCTCTGAGTTGAATGCACTCATCACAAAAATGTTACTGAGAATGATTCTGCTTAGCTTTTATGGGAAGATATTCCCTTTTCCAACATAGGCCTCGATGCGCTCCAAATAATCTATTGTAGATTCTACCAAGAGAGGGATTCAAAACTCTTCTACCAAAAGAAAGGTTGAACTCTGTGAGCTGAGTGCACTCATCACAGAGAAGTGTCTGAGAATGCTTCTGTCTAATTTTTATGGGAAGATATTTCCTTTTCCAGCATAGGACTCAAAGCACTCCAAATATCCGCTTGCAGATTCTACAAAAAGAGTGTTTCAGAACTGTTCTATCAAAAGGAAGGTTCAACTCTGTAAGCTGAATGCATTCTTCACAAAGAAGTTTCTGATAATGCTTTTGTCTAGTTTTTATGTGAGGATATATCCTTTTCCAGCATAGTCCTCAAAGCGCTCCAAATATCCACTTGCAATTTCTACAAAAAGAGTCTTTCAAATCTGCTCTTTCAAAAGGAAGGTTCAAGTCTGTGAGTTGAATGCATAAAGCACACTGAAGATTCTGAGAATGCTTCCCTCTAGTATTTAGATGAAGATATTCCCTTTTACACCACAGGCCTCAAATCTTTCCAAATATCCACTTGCAGATTCTGCAAAAAGGGTGTTTCAAAGCTGCTCTATCAAAAGGAAGTTTCTAGACTGTTAGGTGAATGCACGCATCACAAAGAAGTTTCAGAGAATGCTTCTGTCTCGTTTTTATGGGAAGATATTTCCTTTTCCAGATTAGGCCTCAAAGCACACCAAATATCCACTTGCAAATTCTACAAAAGGAGTGTTTCAAAACTGCTCTATCAAAAAGAATGTTCAAGTGTGTGAGTACAATTCGCTCACTATAGAGATGTTTCTGAGAATGCTTCTGTATATTTTTATGTGGAGATATTTCCTTTCCCAGCGTAGGCCTCATAGCGCTCCAAATATCCACTTGCAGATTCTACAAAAAGAGTGTCTCAAAACTGCTGTATTAAAAGGAAAGTTTAAGTCTCTTAGTTGAATGCACTCATCACTAAGAACTTTGTGAGTATGCTTCTGCTCCGTTTTTATGAGGACATATTTCCATTTCCAGCATAGGCCTCAGAGCGCACCAAGTATCCACATTCACATTCTCCAAAGAGAGTGTTACACAACTGTTCTAAAAAAAGGAAGTTTCAACTCTGTGGGTTCAATGCACTCATCACAAAGAAGTTTCTGAGAATGCTTCCGTCTGTTTTTTAGGTGAAGATATTCCCTTTTTCATCATAGGCCTCAAATCGCTCCAAATATCCAACTGCAGATTCTACAAAAAGAGTGTTCAAAACTGCTCTATTAAAAGGAAGGTTCAAGCCTCTGGGTTGAATGCACTCATCACAAAAATGTTACTGAGAATGATTCTGCTTAGCTTTTATGTGGAAACATTTCTTTTTGCAGCATAGGTATCATACCACTCCAAATATCCACTTTCAGATATTGCAAAAAGGCTGTTTCGAAACTACTCTCTCAAAAGGCAGGTTCAACTCTGTGAGTTGAATGCACACAGCACAAAGAAGTTTCTGAGAATGCTTCTGTCTAGTTTTTATGGGAAGATATTTCATTTTCCAGCATAGGCCTCAAATCGCTCCAAACATCCACTAGCAAATTCTACAAAAAGAGTGTTTCAAAACTGTGCTTTCAAAAGGAAGGTTCCTCTGTGTGACTTGAATGCATAAAGCACAGGGAAGTTTCTGAGAATGCTTCCATCTAGTTTTTATGTGAAGATATTTCCTTTTCCGGTATTGGCCTCTTAACACTCCAAATATCTACTTGAAGATTCTACTAAAAGAGTGTTTCAAAACAGCTATATCAAAAGGAAGCTTCAACTCTGTGAGTTCAATGCACACATCACAAAGATGTTTCTGAGAGTGCTTCTAACTAGTTTTTATGTGAAGATATTTCCTTTTCCAGCATAGGCCTCAAAGCGTTCCAAATGTCGACGTGCAGATTATACGAAAAGAGTGTTTCAAAACTGTTCTATGAAAAGGAAGGTTCAACTATGTGAGTTGAATGCAGAAAGCACAGGGAAGTTTCTGAGAATGCTTCTATCTAGTTTTTATGTGAAGATATTTGCTTTTCCAAAATAAGCCTCAAAGCGCTCCGAATAAACAGTTGCAGATCCTAGAAAAGGAGAGTTTCAAAACTGTTCTATCAAAAGGAACATTCAACTCTGTGAGTTGAATGCACTCATCTCGAAGAAGTTCCTGAAAATGCTTCTGCCTAGTGTTTATGTGATGATATTTCGTTTTCCAGCATTTGCATAAAAGCCCTCCAAATATCCACCTACAGATGCTACTAAAACAGTGTTTCAAAACTGCTCTATCAAAGGGAAAGTTCAAGTGTGTGAATTGAATGCACTCATCACAAAGAAGTTTCTAAGAATGCTTCTGTCTCGTTTTTGTGTGAAGATATTTCCTTTTCCATCATAGGCCTCAAAGCGCTCCAAATGAATACTTGCAGATTCAACAAAAGGAGTGTTTCAAAACTGTTCTATAAAAAGGAAGGTTCAAGTCCGTGTGTTGAATGCACTCGTCACACAGAAGTTCCTGAGAATGCTTCTGTCTACGGTTTCTGTGAACATATTTCCTTTCGCAGCATAGGCCTCAAATTGCTCCAAATATCCACTTGAAGATTTTACAAAAAGGTTGTTTCCAAAGTGCTCTATCAAAAGGCAGGTTCACCTCTGTGAGTTGAATACACACATCACAAAGAAGTTTCTGAGACTGCTTCTGTGTAGTTTTCAGGTGAAGATATTTCATTTCCCAGCAAAGGCCTCAAAACGCTCAAAATATCCACTTGCAGATTCTACAAAAAGAGTGTTTCAAAACTGCTCTTTCAAAATGAAGGTTCAAGTCTGTGAGTTGAATGCATTCATCATAAAGAAGTTTCTGAGAATGCTTCTGTCTAGTTTCTATTTTCCAGGATAGGCCTCAAATCGCTCCAAACATCCACTAGCAAATTCTACAAAAAGAGGGTTTCAAAACTGCGCTTTCAAAAGGAAGGTTCCACTCTGTGTCTTGAATGCATAAAGCACAGGGAAGTTTCTGAGAATGCTTCCATCTACTTTTTATGTGAAGATATTTCCTTTTCCAGTGTTGGCCTCCTAGCACTCCAAATATCCACTTGCAGATTCTACTGAAAGAGAGTTTCAAAACAACTATATCAAAAGGAAACTTCAACTCTGTGAGTTGAATGTGCACATCACAAAGAAGTTTCTGAAAATGCTTCTATCTAGTTTTTAGGCAAGATGTTTCCGTTTCCAACATCGGCTTCAAAGCGCCCCAAATATCCACTTGCAGACTCCACAAAAAGAGGGTTTCAAAACTGTTCTATCAAAAGGAAGGTTCAAACCTGTGAGTAGAATGCACACATCACAAGGAAGTTTCTGAGAACGGTTCTATCTAGTTTTCATCTGAATGTATTTCCTTTTCCACTAGATGCCACAATCGCACCAAATATCCACTTGCAGTTTCGACAACAAGAGTGTTGCAGAACTGCTCTATGAAAAGGAAGGTTCAACTCTGTGAGTTCAATCCCCAAATGACCAAGACGTTTCTGAGAATGCTTCTGTCTAGGGTTTATTTGAAGGCATTTCTTTTTGCAGAATAGGTCTCAAATCGCTCCAAATATCCACTTGCAGATTTTACAAAAAGGCTGTTTCCAAACTACTCTATCAAAAGGCAGGTTCAACTCTGTGAGTTGAATGCACACAGCACAAAGAAGTTTCAGAGAATGCTTCTGTCTAATTTTTATGGGAAGATATTTCATTTTCCAGCATAGGCCTCAAATCGCTCCAAACGTCCCCTATCAAATTCTACAAAAAGAGTGTTTCAAAACTCTTCTATCAAAAGGAAGTTTCAACTATGTGGGTGGAATGCAGAAAGAACAGGGTAGTCTCTGAGAATGCTTCTGTCTATTTTTTATGTGAAGATATTTCCTTTTCCAGTGTTGGCCTCTTAACACTCCAAATATGCACTTGAAGATTCTAGTGAAAGAGTCTTTCAAAACAGCTATATCAAAAGGGAGCTTCAACTCTGTGAGTTGAATGTGCACATCAGAAAGGAGTTTCTGAGAATGCTTCTATTTAGCTTTTATGTGAAGATATTTCTTTTTCCAGCATAAGCCTCAAAGCGTTCCAAATGTCGACTTGCAGATACTACGAAAAGAGATTTTCAAAATTGTTCTATCAAAAGGAAGGTTCAACTATATGGGTTTAATGCAGAAAGCACAGGGAAGTCTCTGAGAATGCTTCTGTCTAGTTTTTATGTGAAGATATTTCCTTTTCCAACATAGGCCTCAAAGCGCTCCAAATCAACAGTTGCAGATCCTACAAAAGGAGTGTTTCAGAACTGTTCTATCAAAAGCAACGTTCAACTCTGTGAGTTGAATGCACTCATCACGATGAAGTTTCTGAGAATGCTTCTGCCTAGTTTTTATATGATGATATTTCGTTTTCCAACATTGGCATAAATGTCCTCCAAATAGCCACTTACAGGTGCTGCTAAAAGAGTGTTTCAAAACTGCTCTATCAAAAGGAAAGTTCAAGGGTGTGAGTTGAGTGCACTCATCACACAGAATGTTCTGAGAATGCTTCTGCCTCGTTTTCAATGTGAAGATATTTGCTTTTCCATCATAGGCCTCAAAGCGCTCCAAATAAACACTTGCAGATTCTACAAGAGAGTGTTTCAAAACCGTTCAATCAAAAGGAAGGTTCAAGTCCGTGAGTTGAATGCACTCATCAAAAAGAAGTTCCTGAACATGCTTCTGTCTAGGGTTTCTGTGAAGATATTTCCTTTTGCAGCATAGGCCTCAAATCGCTCCAAATATCCACTTGCAGATTTTACAAAAAGGCTGTTTCCAAACTGCTCTATCAAAAGGCAGGTTCAACTCTGTGAGTTGAATGCACACATCACAAAGAAGTTTCTGAGAATGCTTCTGTGTAGTTTTCAGGTGAAGATATTTCATTTCCCAGCAAAGGCCTCAAAACTCTCTAAATATCCACTTGCAGATTCTACAAAAAGAGTGTTTCAAAACTGCTCTTTCGAAAGGAAGGTTCAAGTCTGTGAGTTGAATGCACTCATCACAAAGAAGTTTCTGAGAATGCTTCAGTCTAGTTTTTATGTGAAGATATTTCGTTTTCCAGCATAGGCCTCAAATCCCTCCAAACATCCACTTGCAAATTCTACAAAAAGAGTGTTTCAAAGCTACACTTTCAAAAGGAAGGTTCCTCTCTGTGACTTGAATGCATAACGCACAGGGAAGTTTCTGAGAATGCTTCCATCTAGTTTTTATGTGAAGATATTTCCTTTTCCAGTGTTGGCCTCTTAGCACTCCAAATATCTACTTGCAGATCCTACTGAAAGAGTGTTTCAAAACAGCTATATCAAAAGGAAGTTTCAACTCTGTGAGTGGAATGCGCACATTACAAAGAAGTTTCTGAGAATGCTTCTATCTAGTTTTTATATGAAGATGTTTCCTTTTCCACCATACGCTTCAAAGTGCTCCGAATATCCACTTGCAGACTCCACAAAAAGAGTGTTTCAAAACTGTTCTATCAAAAGGAAGGTTCAACTCTGTGAGTAGAATGCACACATCACAACGAAGATTCTAGATAACGGTTCTATCTAGTTTTCATCTGAATGTACTTGCTTTTCCACTAGAGGCAGCAATCGCACTAAATATCCACTAGCAGTTTCCACAACAAGAGTGTTGCAGAACTGCTCTATGAAAAGGAAGTTTCAACTCTGTGAGTTCAATCCCCAAATGACAAAGAGGTTTCTGAGAACGCTTCTGTCTAGAAAATATCTTCACATAAAAACCTCTTTGAGATAGTGCATTCCACATTCCATTCCATTGCATTCCATTCCACATTCCATTCCATTGCATTCCATTCCACTTGACATTCCATTTCATTCCATTCTACATTCCATTCCATTTCATTCCATTCCAAATTCTATTCCATTCCACATTCCATTCCATTCCATTCCACATTCCAGTCCATTCCATTCCACATTGCATTCCACATTCCTTTCCACATTCCAGTCCATTCCATTCCACATTGCATTCCACATTCCTCTCCACATTCCATTCCACATGCCATTTGACATTCCATTCCACATTCCATTCCATTCCATTCCACATTGCAGTCCACATTCCATTCCACATTCCGTCCACATTCCATTTCATTCCATTCCATTCCACAATCCATTCCATTACATTCCACATACCACCACATTCCATGTCACATTCCATTCCATTTCATTCCATTCCACATTCTATTCCATTGCACATTCCATTCCACTCCATTAAACATTCCTTTCCAATCCATTCCATTCCATTCCATTCCACATTTCATTCCATTCCTTTCAATCCATATTCCATTCCATTCCATATTCAGTTCCATGCCATTCCACATTCCATTCCATTCCATTCCACATTCCATTCCGTTCCATTTCACATTCCATTCCACATCCTATTCCATTCCACATTCCATTCCATTCCACATTCCATTACAAACCACTCCATTCCATTGCATTTCACAATGTAATCCATTACACCTTCCATTCCATTCCATTCCACATTCCATTCCATTCCATTTCACATTCCATTCCATTCCATTTTACATTGCATTCCATTTCATTCCATTCCATATTCTATTCCACTCCACCTTACATTCCATTCCATTCCACATTCCATTCCATTCCACATTCCATTCCATTCGATTCCATTCCGCATTCCATTAAATTCCCTTAAAATCCATATTACATTCCATTCTAATCCACATTTCATTCCATTCCATTCCACATTCCATTCCATTTATTCCACATTTCATAGCATTCCATTCCATTCTCTTCCACATTCCATTTCATATTCCATTGAATTCCATCCCAGATTGCATTCCACATTCCATTCCATGCCATTCCTTTCCATATTCCATTCCATTCCATTCCATTAAATTCCACTAAATTCCATTACATATTCCATTCCATTCCATTCCATTCCACATTCCGTTCCATTCCACATACCATTTCACATTCCATTCCACATTTCATTCCATTCCACATACCATTCCACATTCCATTCCACATTCCATTCCATTCCATTCCATTCCACATTCTATTCTGCATTCCATTCCATTCCATTCCACATTGCATTCCACATTCCACTCCATTCCATTCCACATGTCATTCCACATTCCGTTCCATTCCATTCTTTTGCACATTCCATTCCACATTCCCTTCCATACCATTTCACATTCCATTCCATTCCATTCCATTCCTTTCCACATTCCATTCCACGATCCATTTCTTTCCATTTGAAATTCCTTTCCATTCTATTCCACATTCCATTCCGTATTCCATTCCCTTCCATTTAACATTCCATTCCACATTCCATTCCTTTCCATTCCACATTCCATTCCGTTGAATTCCACGTTCCATTCTTATCCATTCCACGTTCCATTCCATGTTCCATTCCACGTTCTATTCCACGTTCTATTCCACATGCCATTCCATTCCATTCCAAGTTCCATTACGGATTCCATTCCATTCCATTCCACATTCCATTCCCTTCCATTCCACTCTGCAGTGCACATTTCATTCCACATTCCAGTCCACATTTTCTTCCATTGCATTCCACATTTAATTCCATTCCATTCCATTCCATTCCACATTCCGTTCCACATAACTTTCCATTCCATTCCATTCCATTCCTTTCCACATTCCATTCCAATCCATTCCATTACATTCCATTCCACTTTCCATTCCATTCCATTGCATTCCTCAATCTATTCCATTCCTCATTCCTTTCCATTCCATTCCACATTGCATTTCATTCCATTGCATTCCATTCCACATTCCATTCAATTCCTTTCTACATTTCATTCCATTTCATTCCATTCCGCATCCTATTCCATTCCACAATCCATTCCATTCAATTCCACCTTCCATTCCATTCCATTACTTTCCATTCCACATTCCATTACATTAAATTCTAATCCACATTACATTCCAAACTATTTTACATTCCATTCCATTCCATTCCATTCATTTCCACAGTTCATTGCATTCCAATCCATTCCATTCCACATTCGATTTCATATTCCTTTGCTTTGCATTCCACATTGCATTCCACATTCTAATCCATTCCATTCCACTCCACATTCCATTCCATTCCATTCCATTCCATTCTGCTTTCCATTCCATTCCATTCCACTCCATTCCATTTTATTCCATTCCATTGCACAAACCGTTCCACGTCCCATTCTATTCCATTCCACTCCACATTCCATTCCATTCCATTACACATTCCATTCCATTCCATTCCACATTCCATTCCATTCCACATTCCATTCCATTTCATTCCATTCCACATTCTATACCATTCCACATTCCATTCCATTCCATCCCACATTCCATTCAATTCCATTCCATTCCATTCCACATTCCATTCAATTCCATTCCATTCCATTCCCCATTCCATTCCTTTCCATTCCATTCCATTCCACATTCCATTCAATTCCATTCAATTCCTTTCCCCATTCCATTCCATTCCTTTCCATTCCACATTCTATTCCATTTCACATGCCATTCCATTCCATTCCACACTTCATTACATTCCATTCCATTCCATTCCACATTACATTCCATTCCATTCAACTTTCCATTCCACTTGATTCCATTCCACATTCTATTCCATTACACATTCCAATACATTCCATTCCCCTTTCCATTCCATTGCATTCTATTCCATTCCATTCCACATTCCATTACTTTCCATTCCTTCCCACTTCCATTTCCATTCCATTCCACATTCCACTCCATTCATTTCCACATTTCATTGCATTCCATTCCATTCCATTCCACATAGCATTGCATTCCACATTTCATTCCACATTCTATTCCACGTTCCTTTCCACATTCCATTTCATTCCTTTCCACATTCCATTCCACTTCCATTTCCGTTCCATTCCACATTCCACTCCATTCATTTCCACATTTCATTGCATTCCATTCCATTCCATTACACATAGCATTGCATTCCACATTTCATTCCACATTCCATTCCACGTTACATTCCACATTCCATTCCATTCCTTTCCACATTCCTTTCCATTCCACTCCACATTCCATTCCACATTACATTCCATTCCATTCCACATACCATACCATTCAATTCCATACAACATACCATACCATTCCATTCCATTCCATTCCAGAATCCATTCCTTTCCATTCCATTCCAGAATCCATTCCACATTCCATTCCATTCCATTGCACATTCCATTCCATTCCATTCCACATTCCTTTCCATTGCATTCCACATTCCATTTCTCTTTCCATTCCACGTTCCTTTCCGCATTCCATTCCTCGTTCCATTCCACATTCCATTCCACGTTCCTTTCCATTCAATTCCACGTTCCATTCCACAATCCATTCAACTCCAGTCAATTCCACTGTCTTTTCCACATTCCATTCCACTTTGCATTCCACATTACAATCTGTTCCATTCCACATTCCATACCAAAATCCATTCCACATTCCATTCCATTCCATTCCACTTTCCATTCCACATGCCCCTCAACATTCCATTCCACATTCCATTACATTCCATTCCACATTCTATTAAACATTCCATTCCATTCCATTCCACATTGCATTCCACATTCCATTCCATTCCATTCCACATTGCATTCCACATTTCATTCCATTCCATTTAACATTCCATTACACATTTGATTCCACTCCATTCCACATTCCATTCCACGTTCCATTCCAGGTTCCATTAGACGTTCTATTCCATGCTTCATTCCATGTTCCTTTCCGTTACATTCCACTTACCATTTCATTCCACCATCCATTCCATTCCATTCCAGATTCCATTCCACAATCCATTGCATTTCGTTCAGCATTCTATTCCATTCCATTACACATTTCTTTCCACATTCCATTCCATTGCTTTCCACATTCCATTCCACATTCCATTCCAACTTCCATTCCATGTTCCATTCCAGGTTTCATTGCACATTCCATTACATTCCTTTCCACCTTCCATTCCATTCTATTCCACGTTTCATTTCATTTCGTTCCACATTCCATGCCACAATCCATTTCACATTCCATTCCACATTCCATTTCACCTTCCATTCCATTCCATTCCTTTCCACATTCCATTCCATTCCAAGCCACTTTCCACTGCATTCCATTACACAGTGCATTCCACATTCTATTCCTCATTCCATTCCTCATTCCATTCCATTCCCTTCTATTCCAAATTCCATACCATTCCATTCCCTTCCATATTCCATTCCACAATCCATTGCTTTCCATTTGACATTCCTTTCCATTCTATTCTACATTCCATACCGCATTCCATTCCATTCCATTCCACATTCCATTCAACATTCTATTCCATTTCATCCTACATTCCATTCCACATATTCTTCCACATTCCATTACATTACATTCCGCATTCCATTACACATTCCATTACATTACATTCCACATGCCATACCACATTCGATTCCATTCTCTCCCACATTCCATTCCATTACATTCCACATTCCGTTCCACATTCCATTCCACATTCCATTCCATTCCATTCCAAGTTCCATTCCACCTTCATTTAGATGTTCCTTTCCACGTTCCATTCCATGTTCCATTCCATTCCATTCCACGTTCTATTCCACATTCTATTCTATTCCAATCCACATTGCATTCCATTCCATTCCACATTCCATTTTTTCCATTCCACACTCCATTTCTTTCCATTCCACATTCCATACCATTCCATTCCTTTCAATTGCACATTCCATTCCACATTCCATTCCATTCCACATTCCATTCCATTCCATTCCATATTCCATTCCATTCCACTCCATACACTTTCCATTCCATTCCATTCCACTCCATGCAACATTCCATTCCATTCAACATTCCATTCCATTCCATTGCTTTCCCTTTCCATTCTAGTCCATTCCACATTCCTTTCCATTCCACATTCCATTACATTCCATTCCACATTCCATTCAATTCCATTCCATTCCACTTTCCAATTCATTCTGTTCCACATTCCTTTCCATTCCACATTCCATTCCATTCCGTTCCATTACACATTGCATTCCACATTCCGCTCCACTTTCCTTTACACGTTCCATTCCAAGTTCCTTTCCACATTCAATTCCAATCCATTCCACATTCCTTTGCACTCCATTCCACATTCCTTTCCATTCCATTCCATTCCACTTTCCTTTATATTCCATTCCATTCCATGTTCCATTCAACGTTCCATTCCACGTTCCATTCAACGTTTCTTTCCACGTTCGATTCCACATTCCATTCCACATTCCGTTCCATTCCATTCCATGTTCCTTTCCAATCCATTCCACATTCCATTCCACGTTCCATTCAACGTTTCTTTCCACGTTCGATTCCACATTCCATTCCACATTCCGTTCCATTCCATTCCATGTTCCTTTCCAATCCATTCCACATTCCATTCCACAATCCATTCCATTACATTCAACATTCCATTCCATTCCATTCCAATTTCCTTTCCATTCCATTCATTCCACATCCCATTCGATTCCATTCCATTCCACATTCCATTCCACATTTGATTCCATTCCATTCCACATTGCATTGCACATTCCATTTCATTTCATTCCACATTCCATTCCATTTCATTCCACATTCCATTCCACATTCCATTCGTCCTTCCATTCCACATTCCATTATGTTCCATTCCGCCTTCCATTCCACATTCCGTTCTGTTCCATTCGACATTCCATTCCACATTACTTTCCATTCTATTCCATTCCACATTCCATTCCACATTCCATTTCACATTCCATTCCATGTTCCATTCCACATTCCATTTCACATTCCATTCCACCTTCCATTCTTTTCCTTTCCACATTCTATTCCCCATTCCATTCCATTCCAGTCAACTTCTCATTCCATTCAATTCTACATTCCATTCCATTCCATTACATTACATTCCACATTCAATTCCGTTCCATTCCACATGGATTTCCATTCCATTCCACATTCCATTCCATTCCATTCCACTCTCTATTTTGTTCCATTCCACATTCCATTCCATTCCATTACACATTCCATTCCATTCCATTCCATTCTACATTCCAATACCATTCCATTCCATTCCACAATCTATTCCATTCCATTCCACATTCCATTCCAATCAAATTCATTCCATTCCATTCCGCAATCCATTCCACTCCATTACACATTCCATTCCACATACCATTCCCTTCCACTACACATTCCATTCCATCCCATTCCACACTGCATTCCACATTCCATTCCATATTCCATTCCACGTTCCATTCCATTGCATTCCACATTCCATACTATTCCATTCCATTTCATTCCGGATTCCATTCCATTCCATTCCACATTCCATTCCAAATACCATTACATTCCATTCCACATTCCATTCCACATTCCATTCCATTCCATTCCACATTCCTTTCCATTCAACTCCACATTCCGTTCCTTTCCAATCCACATAACATTTCACATTACATTCCGTGTTCCATTCCACATTCCATTCCACGTTACATTCCACGATCCATGCCATTCCATTCCACATTCCATTCCACGTTACATTCCACTTTTCATTCCACATTCCATTACACGTTCCATTCCATTCCATTCCACATTCCATTCCACATACCATTCCACTCCATTCTATTCCATTCCGTTCCATTCCATTCTATTCCATTCCATTCCATTCCATTCCACTTTCACTTGCATTCCATTCCATTCCATTACACATTCCATTCCTCATTCCGTTCCACATTCCCTTCCAAGTTCCATTCCTCATTCCATTCCATTCCATTCCACATTCTATTCCACATTCCATTCTATTCCATTCCATTCTATTCCACATTCCATTCCACATTCCATTCCATTACATTCCACATTCCATTCCACATTCCATTCCATTTTCAATTCCACATTCCTTTCCACATTCCATTCCATTCCATTCCATTCCATTCCATTCCATTCCACATTCCATTCCAGTTTCCTTTCCACATTCCGTTCCACTTTCCATTCCATTCCATTCCAAATTCCTTTGCATTCAATTCCATTCCATTTCATTTCAATGCATTCCACATTAAATTCCACATTCCATTCCATTGAATTTCCCTTTCCATTCCATTCCATTCCACATTCCATTCCACTCCATTCCACATTCCATTCCGTTCCATTCCATACCATTCCTTTCCACTCCCATGCCACATTCCTTTCCACATTCCATTCCGTAGCATTCCATATTCCATTCCATTCCATTCCACATTCCATTCCATTCAATTCCACACTCCGATTTTTTCTAATCCACATTATATTCCACATTACATTCAGTGTTCCGTTCCACATTCCAATCCACATTCCATTCCACGTTCCATGCCATTCCATTCCACGTTCCATTCCACGTTACATTCCAATTTCCATTCCACATTCCATTACACGCTCCATTCCATTCCATTCCACATTCCACTCCACATTCCATACCATTTCATTCAATTCTATTCCATTCCATTCCACATTCCATGCCATTCCTTTTCACCGTCACTTCCATTCCACTGCATTCCATTACACATTCCATTCCCCATTCCATTCCACGTTCCCTTCGACGTTCCATTCCACATTCCATTCCACTTTCTATTCCATTCCATTCCTTTCCATTCCACATTTCATTCATTTCCTTTCCACCTTCCGTTCTGTTCCATTCCACATTCCATTCCATTGCATTCTATTCCATTCCACATTCCAGTCCACATTCCATTCCACATTCCATTCCATTTTCATTTCCACATTCCTTTCCAAATTCCATTCCATTCCATTCCATTCCATTCCACATTCCATTCCACATTCTATTCCATTCAATTCCACTTTCCATTCAACATTCCTTTCCACATTCCATTCCATTCCTTTCCACATTCCATTCCACATTCCGTTCGACATTCCATTCCATATTCCATTCCAATCCATTCCACATTCCATTTCTCATTCCATTTTATTACATTCCACATTCCATTAAATTCCACTTCATATTCCATTCCACATTCCATTCCATTCCATTCCACATTAGATTCCAAATTCCATTCCACATTCCATTTCATTCCATTCCGCACTTCTTTCCACATTCCATTCCATTCCACATTCCATTCCGTTCTATTCCACATTCTATTACACATGCCATTCCACATTCCATTTCCTTCTATTCTTAATCCCATTCCATTCCATTCCACATTCCCTCCATGTTCCATTCCACGTTCCCTCCATGTTCCATTACACGTTCCTTTCCAAGTTCCATTACACGTTCCATTGCACACTCCATTCCATTGCATTTCACATTCCATTACACATTCCATTCCATTAAATTCCACATTCCCCCCACATTCCATTCCATGTTCCATTCCAAGTTCCATTCCACATTCCATTCCATTGCATTCCATGTTCCATTCCATTCCATTCCACGTTCCTTTTCATTGCGTTTCACATTCCATTGCACATTCCGTTTTTTCCATTCCACACTCCATTTCTTTCCATTCCACATTCCATACCATTCCATTCCTTTCAATTGCACATTCCATTCCACATTCCATTCCATTCCACATTCCATTCCATTCCATTCCACATTCCATTCCATTCCACTCCATACACTTTCCATTCCATTCCATTCCACTCCATTCAACATTCCATTCCATTCAACATTCCATTCCATTCCATTCCTTTCCCTTTCCATTCTAGTCCGTTCCACATTCCTTTCCATTCCACATTCCATTACATTCCATTCCACATCCCATTCAATTCCATTCCATTCCACTTTCCAATTCATTCCATTCCACATTCCTTTCCATTCCACATTCCATTCCATTCCGTTCCATTACACATTGCATTCCACTTTCCGCTCCACTTTCCTTTACACGTTCCATTCCAAGTTCCTTTCCACATTCAATTCCAATCCTTTCCACATTCCTTTCCATTCCATTCCACATTCCTTTCCATTCCATTCCATTCAACTTTCCTTTATATTCCATTCCATTCCATGTTCCATTCAACGTTCCATTCCACGTTCCATTCAACATTTCTTTCCACGTTCGTTTCCACGTTCCATTCCACATTCCGTTCCATTCCATTCCATGTTCCTTTCCAATACATTCCACATTCCTTTCCACATTCCATTCCATTACATTCAACATTCCATTCCATTCCATTCCACTTCCCATTCCACTCCATTCCATTCCACATTCCATTCGATTCCATTCCATTCCACATTCCATTCCACATTTGATTCCATTCCATTCCACATTGCATTGCACATTCCATTCCATTTCATTCCATATTCCATTCCACATTCCATTCGTCCTTCCATTCCACATTCCATTATGTTCCATTCCGCCTTCCCTTCCACATTCCGTTCCGTTCCATTCAACATTCCATTCCACATTACTTTCCATTCTATTCCATTCCACATTCCATTCCACATTCCATTTCACATTCCATTGCATGTTCCATTCCACATTCCATTTCACATTCCATTCCACCTTCCATTCTTTTCCATTCCGCATTCTATTCCCCATTCCATTCCATTCCAGTCAACTTCTCACTCCATTCAATTCTACATTCCATTCCATTCCATTCCATTCCATTCCACATTCAATTCCGTTCCATTCCACATGGAATTCCATTACATTCCACATTCCATTCCATTCCATTCCACTCTCTATTATGTTCCATTCCACATTCCATTCCATTCCATTACACATTCCATTCCATTCCACATACCATACCATTCCATTCCATTCCACAATCTATTCCATTCCATTCCTCATTCCATTCCATTCCACAATCCATTCCACTCCATTCACATTCCATTCCACATTCCATTCCCTTCCACTACACATTCCATTCCATCCCATTCCACACTCCATTCCACGTTCCATTCCATATTCCATTCCATGTTCCATTACATTCCATTCCACATTCCATTCCACATTCCATACTACTCCATTCCATTTCATTCCGGATTCCATTCCATTCAATTACACATTCTATTCCAAATACCATTCCATTCCATTCCACATTGCATTCCACATTCCATTCCATTCCATTCCACATTCCATTCCATTCAACTCCACATTCCGTTACTTTCCAATCCACTTAACATTCCACATTACATTCCGTGTTCCATTCCACATTCCATTCCACGTTACATTCCACGATCCATGCAATTCCATTCCACGTTCCATTCCACGTTACATTCCACTTTTCATTCCACATTCCATTACACGTTCCATTCCATTCCACAATCCATTCCACATACCATTCCATTCCATTATATTCCATTACTTTCCATTCCATTCCATTCCACTTTCACTTGCATTCCATTCTATTCCATTACACATTCCATTCCTCATTCCTTTCCACATTCCCTTCCAAGTTCCATTCCTCATTCCATTCCATTCCATTCCATTCCACATTCCATTCCACATTCCATTCTATTCCACTCCATTCTATTCCACATTTCATTCCACATTACATTACATTACATTCCATTACATTCCACATTCCATTAAACATTCCATTCCACATTCCATTCCATTTTCAACTCCACATTCCTTTCCACATTCCATTCCATTCCATTCCATTACATTCCACGTTCCATTCCACATTCCATTCCAGTTTTCTTTCCACATTCCTTTCCACTTTCCATTCCATTCCATTCCACATTCCATTCCATTCAATTCCATTCCATTTCATTTCAATCCGTTCCACATTAAATTTCACATTCCATTCCATTGAATTTCCCTTTCCATTCCATTCCATTCCACATTCCATTCCACTCCATTCCACATTCCATTCCGTTCCATTCCATTCCATTCCTTTCCATTCCCATTCCACATTCCTTTCCACATTCCATTCCGTAGCATTCCATATTCCATTCCATTCCATTCCACATTCCATACCATTCAATTCCACATTCTGATCCTTTCTAATCCACATTATATTCCACATTCCATTCCGTGTTCTGTTCCACATTTCATTCCACATTCCATTCCACGTTCCATGCCATTCCATTCCACGTTCCATTCCACGTTACATTCCAATTTCCATTCCACTTTCCATTACATGCTCCATTCCATTCCATTCCACCTTCCACTCCACATTCCATACCATTTCATTCTATTCCATTCCACTCCATTCCACATTCCATGCCATTCCTTTCCACCGTCACTTCCATTCCACTGCATTCCATTACATATTCCATTCCCCATTCCATTCCACGTTCCCTTCCACGTTCCATTCCACATTCCATTCCACATTCTATTCCATTCCATTCCTTTCCATTCCACATTCCATTCATTTCCTTTTCACCTTACGTTCTATTCCATTCCACATTCCATTCCATTCCATTCCATTCCATTCCACATTCCATTCCAAATTCTATTCCATATTCTATTCCATTCAATTCCACTTTCCATTCAACATTCCTTTCCACATTCCATTCCATTCCATTCCACATTCCATTCCACATTCCGTTCGACATTCCATTCCATATTCCATTCCAATCCGTTCCACATTCCATTTCTCATTCCATTTTATTATATTCCACATTCCATTAAATTCCACTTCATATTCCATTCCACATTACATTCCATTCCATTCCACATTAGATTCCAAATTCCATTCCACATTCCGTTTCATTCCATTATGCACTTCTTTCCACGTTCCATTCCATTCCACTCCACGTTCCATTCCACATTCAATTCGGTTCTGTTCCACATTCCATTCCACATTCCATTACACATGCCATTCCACATTCCATTTCCTTCCATTCCTAATCCTATTTCATTCCATTCCACATTCCTTCCATGTTCCATTCCATGTTCCTTTCCATGTTCCATTACACGTTCCATTGCACACTCCATTCCATTGCATTTCACATTCCATTACACATTCCATTCCATTAAATTCCACATTCCCCCACATTCCATTCCATGTTCCATTCCAAATTCCATTCCACTTTCCATTCCATTGCATTCCATGTTCTATTATATTCCATTCCACGTTCCTTTTCATTGCGTTTCACATTCCATTCCACATTCCATTTCGCGTTACATTCCACATTCCATTTCACATTCCATTCCATTCGATTCCGTTCCATTCCACTTTCCATTGTATTCCATTCCACATTAAATTCCACGTTCCATTCCGCATTCCATTCCAGTTTTCATTGCACATTCCATTCCACTCCATTCCAAATTCCATTCCACATTCCATTACACATTCCATTCAACATTCCATTCCATTCCACTCCACATTCCATTCCATTCCACTCCACATTCCATTCCACATTACATTCCATTACATTCCACATTCTATTCAAAATTCCATTCCACATTCCATAACGTTCCATTCTATTCCGGATTCCATTCTTTCCATTCCACATTCCATTACATTCCATTCCACATTCCATTGCATTCCATTCCATTCCACATTGCATTCCACATGGCATTCCCTTCCTTTGCACATTCCATTCCATTCCATTACTTTCCATTCCACGTTCCGTTACACATTCCATTCCAATCCGTTGCACATTCCATTCCACATTCCATTCCATTCCATTATAGTTTCCATTCCACATTCCATTCCACTTTGCATTCCATTCCATTCCACATTGCATTAAACATTTCATTCCACATTGCATTGCATTCCATTCCACATTGCATTACACATTCCATTCTACATTCCATTCCATTCCATTCCACATTCCATTCCACATTCCATTCCATTGCACTCCACATTCCAATTCGCATTCCATTCCATTCTATTCCACATTCCAGTCCATTTCATACCATTCCACTTTCCATTCCATTCCACTGCATTCCACAATTCATTCCATTCCACTCTGCTTTCCATTCCATTCCATTCCATTTCATTCCATATTCCTTTCCATTCCATTCTATTCCACATTGCATTTCACTCCATTCAACATTCCATTCTGTTCCATTCCAAATTCCATTCCATTCCATTCCACATTCCATTTCATTCCATTCCACTCCATTCCACATTCAATAGCATTCCATTCCTTTCCACATTCCATTTCATTCCATTCCACTCCATTCCACATTCAATAGCGTTCCATTCTTTTCCACATTCCATTACATTCCATTCCGCATTCCATTCCATTGCTTTCCACATTCCATTCCACATCCCTTTCCATTCCATTCCACATTCCATTCCACGTTCCATTACTTATTCCTTTCCACGTTCCATTCTACGTTCCATTCCACATTCCATTAAATATTACATTCATTTCCTTTCCATATTCCATACCATTCCATTGCATTGCATTCCACTTTCCATTCCATTACGTTCCACATTCCTTTCCATATTCCATTCCATTCCATTACACATTCCATTCCAAATTCCATTACATTCCATTCCACATTCCATTCCACATTCCATTCCATTACATTAAACATTCCATTCCTTTCCAATCCACACTCCATTCCACTCCATCCAAGCTTCCATTCCATTCCACATTCCATTCAATTCTATTCCACATTCGATTCCATTATATTCCACATTCCATTAGATTCCATTCCACATTCCATTCCACATTGCATTCCAGATTCCATTCCATTCCATTCCATTCCAGATTCCATTCCACATTCCATTCCACATTCCGTTCCACGTTCCATTCCATTCCGCTCCACATTGCATTCCGTTCCAATCCACATTCCATTCCATGGAATTCCAGATTTAATTCAATTCCATTGCATTCGACATTCAATTACATACCATTCCACCTTAAATTCCATTCAATTCCCTTCTATTCCACATTCCATTACATTCCATTCCGCATTCCATTCCATTCCATTCCACATTCGATTCCATTAGATTCCACATTCCATTACCTTCCATTCCACATTCCATTCCACATTCCATTCCATTCCACATTCCATTCCATTCCATTTCATTCAATTCCAGATTCCATTCCACATTCCATTCCACGTTCCATTCCGTTCCACTCCACATTGCATTTCATTCCAATCCACATTCCATTCCATCGAATTCTACATTTAATTCAATTCCATTGCATTCCACATTCAATGACATATCAATCCGCCTTAAAATCCATTCCATTCCTTTCTATTCCAATTGCATTCCATTCCATTCCACTTTCCATTCCATTCCATTGCACATTGCATTCCCCATTGCATTCCCCATTCCATTCTTCTTTCCATTCCATTTCATTCCATATTCCATTCCATTCCATTCCACATTCCATTCCACGATCTATTCCATTCGATTCCACATTCCATTCCATTCCACATTCTATTCCATTCAATTGCTTATTTTTTTCCATCCCATTTCATTCCACTTTCCATTCCATTCCTTTCCAATTACATTCCACACCATTCTATTCCAACCCGCATTCCATTCCATTCCTTTCCACGTTCCATTCCACATTCCATTCCACCTTCTCTTCCACGTTCCATTCCATTTCATTACACATTCCAGTACATTCCAGTCCAAATGCCTTTCTATTCCATTCCACATTCCTTTCCACATTCCATTCCACATTCCATTCCATTGCATTCCACATTCCATTCCACATTCCATTCCATTGCATTCCACATTCCAATCCACAATCCATTCCATTCTATTCCACGTTCCTTTCCATTCCATTCCCATCCACTTTCCACTTCATTCCATTGCATTCCACATTTCATTCCATTCCGTTCCACTTTCCATCCCATTCCATTCCATTTCATTCCACATTCCTTTCCATTCCATTCTATTCCACATTGCATTTCATTCCATTCCACATTCTATTCCGTTCCATTCCAAATTCCATTCCATTCCATTCCACATTCCATTTCATTCCATTCCATTCCATTTCACATTCCATAGCATTCCATTCCTTTCCAGATTCCATTACATTCCGTTCCTCCTTCCATTCCATTGCATTATACATTCCATTCCACATTCCTTTCCATTCCATTACACCTTCCATTCCACCTTCCATTCCAAATTCCTTTCCACTTTCCATTCTACTTTCCTTTCCTCATTCCATTAAATATTCCATTCCATTCCTTTCCGTATTACATACCGTTCCATTGCATTCCATTCCACATTACATTCCATTATATTCCACATTCCTTTCCATATTCCATTCCATTCCATTTAACATTCCATTCCAATTTCCATTCCATTCCATTCCACATTCCATTCCACATTCCATTCCATTCCATTCCACATTCCATTCCACATTCCATTCCTTTCCAATGCTCATTCCATTCCATTCCATCCAAGCTTCTATTCCATTCCATATTCCATTCCATTCGATTACACATTCAATTCCATTAGATTCCACATTCCATTCCATTTCACATTCCATTCCATTAGATTCCACATTCCATTCCATTCCATTCCACATTCCATTACACATTCCTTTCCATTCCATTCCACATTAAATTCCATTCCATTCCATTCCATTCCTGATTCCATTCCACTCCTGATTCCATTCCACATTCCATTCCACATTCCATTTCATGTTCCATTCCATTCCACTCCACATTGCATTCCATTCCATTCCACATTCCATTCCATTGAATTCCACATTTCATTAAATTCCAATGCATTCCACATTAAATTACATACCATTCCGCCTTAAATTCCATTCCATTCCCTTCTATTCCACATTCCATTCCATTCCATTCCACTTTGCTTTCCATTCCATTCCACATTCCATTCCCCATTGCATTCCACATTCTTTTCCGATTTCCATTCCATTTCATTCCAACATTCCATTCCATTCCATTCCACATTCCTTTGCACATTCTATTCCATTCGATTCCACATTCCATTCCCTTCCATTCCACATTCCATTCCATTCAATTGCTTATTCCTTTCCATTCCTTTGCATACCACTTTCCATTCCATTGCATTCCAATTCCATTCCACTCCATTCTATTCCATTCCACATTCCATTCCACATTCTATTCCCCGTTCCATTTCATTTCATTCCATATTCCCTTACTTTCCATTCCACATGCCATTCCATTCGATTCCACATTCCTTTCCACATTCCATTCCACATTCCATTCCATTCCATTCCACGTTCCATTCCACATTCCATTGCATTCCACTTTCTTTTCCACATTCCATTACACATTACATTAATTTCCATTCCACATTCCATTCCACTTTCCATCCCACATTCCATTCCATTCCATTCGATATTCCATTCCATTCCATTCCACACTCAATTCCATATTCCATTCCGTTCCATTCCACATTCCATTCCACAATCCATTCCACATTCCATTCCACATTCCATTCCGTTCCATTCCTCATTCAATTGCATTGCCTTCCACATTCCTTTCCGCATTCTACTCCACTCCGTTCCACGTTCCATTCCATTCCATTCCACATTACATTCCACATTCTATTCCACATTCCATTCCACCTTCTATTCCATTGCATTCCACGTTTCATTCCCCCGCCCATTCCACATTCCATTCCACTTTCCATTCGACGTTCCATTCCATTCCATTCCACTTTCCATTCCAACTTCAATTCCACATTCCATTCCATTCCATACTGTTCGATTCCACATTCCATTCCATTACTTTCCACATTCCATTCCTTTCCATTGAACATTCCATTTCAAATTACATTCCAATTTCTATTCCACGTTACATTCCACATTCAAATCCACATTCCACTCCAATCCATACCACTTCCCTTGCCATGATCCTTTCCACATTCCATTCCACGTTCCATTCCATTCCGTTCCGTGTTCTATTCTGCGTTACATTCCATTCCATTCCACGTTCCATTCCACATTCCATTCCACCTTCCATTCCACTTTCTCTTTCATATTCCATTACACGTTCCATTCCACGTTTCATTACAAATTCCATTCCACGTTCCATTGCACATTCCATTCCATTCCATTACACTTTCCATTCCACATTCCATTCCATATTGCATTCCACATTCCGTGACGTTCCTTTCCACTTCCATTCCACATTCCATTTCAATTTCCATTCCGCATTCCATTCTATTTTCCATTCCACATTCCTTTCCACATTCCATTCCATTCTATTCCACATTCCATTCCACATTCCTTTCCACATTTCATTCCACATTCCATTCCACATTCCATTCCATTCCATTCCACGTTCCATTCCACATTCCATTATACGTTCCATTCCACGTTCCTTTCCATTCGATTCCACGTTCCGTTACACATTCCGTTGCACATTCCATTCCACCTACCTTTCCGTTTCATTCCACTTTCCACCCCACTTTTCATTCCGTTCCATTCCACCTTCCATTGCACATTCCGTTGCACATTCCATTCCACATTGCATTCTATTCCATTCCGCGATCCATTCCACATTCATTTCCACGTTCCATTCCACATTCCATTCCACTCCATTCAACGATCCATTCCACATTCCATTCCACATTCCATTCCCCATTCCATTCCTTTAAATAGCACGTTACATTCCACATTGCATTCCACATTCCATTCCACGTTCCATTCCGTTCAGTTCCACATTCCACTCCACATTCCATTCCACCATCCAGTCCATATTCCATTCCATTCCATTTCACATTCCATTCCTTTCCATTGCATTTCATTCCACATTCCAATCCACATTCCATTCCACGTTCCATTCCATCTTCCATTCCATGTTCTGTTCCGCATTCCATTCCATTCCATTCCACTTTCCATTCCACATTCCATTCCACATTGCATTTCACATTACATTCCGTTCCATTCCACATACCGTTCCACATTCCATTCCACATTCCTTTCCATTCCATTCTACTTTCCATTCCACATTCCATTCCACATACCATTCCACATTCCCTTCCTTTCCATTTCACATTCCATTCCATATTCCATTCTCATTCCATTGCATTTCATTCCACATTCCAATCCACATTCCATTGCATTCCAATTCACAATCCATTCCACATTCCATTCCGTTCCATTCCATTCCACATTGCATTCCACGTTTCATTCCATATTCAATTCCGTAGTCCATTCCAAACTCCATTGCACATTCCATTCCACATTCCATTCTCATTCCATTGCATTTCTTTCCACTTTCCATTCCACATTCCATTCCACATTCCATTCCATTCCATTCCATTCACAGTTCCATTCCACATTCCATTAAATTCTGTTTCACATTCCATTCCACATTCCAGTCCATTCCATTCCAAATACCATTCCATTCAAATCCACATTTCATTCCACAATTCATTCTATTCCATTCCACATTCCATTCCACATTCCATTCTCATTCATTGCATTTCATTCCACATTCCATTGCATTCCAATTCACAATCCATTCCACATTCTATTCCATTCCATTCCATTCCACATTGCATTCCACGTTTCATTCCAAATTCAATTCCGTAGGCCATCACAAATTCCATTCCACATTCCATTCAACATCGCATTCCACATTCCATTCTCATTCCACTGCATTTCTTTCCACTTTCCATTCCACATTCCACACCGCTTTCCATTCCACATTCCATTCCATTCCATTCCACATTCCTTTCCATTCCATTCCGTTCCAGTTTCCATTCCACTTTCCATTGAATCCTGTTCTACATTCCATTCCACATTCCATTCCATTCCATTACATATTACATTTCATTCAAATCCACATTTCATTCCACAATTCATTGCATTCCATTCCACATTCAATTCCACTTTCCATTCCACATTCCATTCCATTCCACGTTCCATTCCACATTCCATTCCATTCCATTTCACGTTCCATTGCACGTTAAATTACATATTCAATTCCAATACTTTCCACGTTCCATTCCGCACTGAATTCCACATTCCAATCCATATTCCGTTCTTTTCCGTTGCACATTCCATTCCACATTCCATGCCACATTCAATTCAACATTCCTTTCCACTTTCCATTCCACGTTGCATTCCACGTTCCTTTCCATTCCATTTCACTTTGCATTCCACATTCCATTCCACAATCCATTCCACTCCATTCCATTAGACATTCCATTCCACCTTTCATTCCATGTTCCATTCCATTCTCCATTCCTCGTTGCATTCAGCATTACATTGCATTTCATTCCAAGTTCCATTACACACTAAATTAAACTTACCATTCCACCTTCTATTCCGTTCCATTCCACATTGCATTATATAATCCATTCCACATTCCATTACACTTTTCATTCCACATTCCATTAAAGTCCATTCCACATTATATTCCACATTCCATTCCATTCCTTTCCACATTCCATTCCACATTCCATTTCACTTTCTATTCCATGTTCCATTCTATTTCATTCCATGTTCCATTCCACTTTCCATTCCGTTCCATTCCAATTTCCATTCCACGTTCCGTTACACATACCATTCCACATTCCATTCCTTTCCATTCCACATTCCATTCCACATTCCATTCCACATTTCAATCCATTATATTCCACATTCCATTCCACGTTATATTCCATTCCTTTCCACATATCATTCCAAATTTCATTCCACATTCCATTCCACATTCCATTCCACTTTCAATTCCGCATTCCTTTCCATTCCATTCCATTTCTTTCCACATTCCATTCCATTCAATTACATTACACATTCCATTCCATTCCATTTCAATTTCCATTCCACATTCCATTCCACATTCCATTCCATTCCATTCCACATTCGTTTCCCCTTCCATTGCACTCCATCCCACATTCCATTCCACATTCCATTCCATTCCATTCCACATTTCATACCGCATTCCATTCCATTCCATTCCACTTTCCATTCCACATTCCATTCCTCTTTCCATTCCATGATCCATTCTACGTTCCATTACACGATCCATTACATTCCATTTCACGTTGCATTCGACATTTCATTGGATTCCATTGCAAGTTCCATTCAACACTCCATTACACCTTCCACTCCACCTTCTATTCCGTTCCTTTCCACATTCCTTTCCACAATCCATTCCACATTCCATTCCACTTTCCATTCCACATTCCAATAAAGTCCATTCCACATTCCATTCCACATTCCATTCCATTCTATTCCACACTTCTTTCCACATTCCATTCCACCTTCCATTCCATTCCTTTCCACATTCCATTCCACATTACATTCCGCATTCCAATCCACTTTCCATTCCATGATCCATTCTATTTCATTCCATCTTCCATTCCACATTCCATTCCATTCCATTGCGCTTTCCATTACACATTCCATTCCACATTCTATTCTGTTCCATTCCACATTCCATTCTACATTCCAATCCATTATATTCCACATTCCATTCCACATTCCATTCCATTCTATTCCACATATTTTTCCACATTCCATTCCACATTCCATTTTATATTTCATTCTGCATTCCATTCCATTTCATTCCACATTCCATTCCATTCCATTCCATTCCACATTCCATTCCATTCCATTTAACGTTCCATTCCACATTCCATTCCATTCCATTCCACATTTCTTTCTCATTCCATTGCACTCCATTACACATTCCATTCCACATTCCATTCCATTCCATTCCACATTTTATACCACACTCCATTCCATTGTATTCCACATTCCATTCTACATTCCATTCCTGTTTGCACTCCATGACCCATTCCACGTTCCATTCCACGTTCCATTCCATTCCATTCCACGTTCCATTTCATTCCATTCCACATTCCATTCCACATTCCTTTTCACATTCCGTTCCACATTTTATTTCACTTTCCATTCCATTCCATTCCATTCCATTACACGTTCCATTCCATTCCATTACACATTCCATTTCATTCCATTCCACGATCCATTCCACATTCCATTCCACATTCCATTCCATTCCATTCTATTCCACATTCCATTACATTCCATTAAACCATCAATTCCACATTCCATTCCACAATCCATTCCACGTTCCATTCCATTCCATTCCACATTCCAATCCATTCCATTCCACATTCAATTCCATTGAATTCCACATTCCTTTCCACATTCCATTCCACATTCCAATCCATTATTTTCCACATTCCTTTGCACATTCCATTCCACATTCCAATCCATTACATTCCACATTACATTCCACATTCCTTTCCATTCTATTCCACATTTCATTCCACATTCCTTTCCATGTTACATTCCATATTCCACTCCAAATTCCTTCCCGCATTCCATTCTATTCCATTCCATTTCATTCCAAATTCCATTCCATTCCTGTAATTTCCATATTCCATTCCTTTCCATTTAACATTCCATTCCTCTTACCATACCACATTCCATTCCATTACATTCCACATTCCGTTCTCATTCCATTGCACTCCATTACACATTCCATTCCACATTCAATTACATTCCATTCCACATTTCATACCACACTCCATTCCATTCCATTCCACATTCCATTCCTCTTTCCACTCCATGATCCATTCCACGTTCCATTTCACTTTCCATTCCGTTGCATTCCACGTTCCATTCCCTTGCATTCCTCATTCCATTTCATTCCATTTCACATTCAATTCCACATTCCTTTCCACATTCCGTTCCACATTCTATTTCAGTTTCCATTCCATTAAATTCCATTACACGTTCTATTCCATTCCATTGCACATTCCATTCCATTCCATTCCACCATCCATTCCACATTCCATTCCTCGTTCCATTCCATTCTATTCTATTCCACATTCCATTCCATTCCATTAATCCATCCATTCCAAATTCCATTCCACAATCCACTCCACGTTCCATTCCATTCCTTTCCACATTCCATTCCACATTCCATTCCATTCCATTCCATTCCATTCCCTTCCACACCATTCCACATTTCAATACATTGCATTCCATTCCATTCCATTCCACATTTCACTCCATTCCACTCCATTCCACATTCCATTCCACATTCCATTCCATTCCATTCCACATTTCACTCCATTCCACTCCATTCCACATTCCATTCCACATTCCATTCCACATTCCATTCCATTCCATTCCACATTCCATTCCACGTTCCATTCGACCTCGAATTCCATGTTCCATTCCACGTCCCATTCCACATTCCATTCCTTTCCATTTCACATTCCAGTCCATTCCCTTCCATGTTCCATTCCATTCCATTCCACATTCCATTCCACGTTCCATTCCATTCCATTCAATGTTCCATTCCATTCCCTTCATCGTTGCATTCCATGTTCCAATCCACATTCTATTCCTCATTTTATTCCAAGTTCCACTCCATTGCATTCCACATTCCATTCCATGTTCCATTCCACTCTCCATTCCATGTTCCATTCCATGTCCCATTCGAAGTTTCATTCCTTTCCATTCCACTTTCCATTGCATTCCATTCCACATAATATTCCATTCCATTCCACATTCCATTCCAAGTTCCCTTCCACTTCATTCCACGTTCAACTCCACCTTCCATTCCACATTCCATTCCACATTGCATTCCAACTTTCATTCCATTACTTTCCACATTCCTTTCCATTCCATTCTACGTTCCATTCCACTTTCCATTCCACATTCCATTCCACATTCCAATCCAAGTTCCATTCCATTCTTTCCAAGTTCCATTCCACTTACCATTCCATTCCATTCCATGTTCCCGTCCACATTCCATTGCCCATTCCATTCGGCATTACCTTCCTCGTTTCATTCCATTTTCATTTCCGCATTCCACTTCACGTTCCATTCCATCCCATTCCACGTTCCATTAGAAATTCCATTCCATTCCATTCCATTCCACTTTCCTTTCCAGATTCCGTTCCTCATTCCATTCCATTCCATTCCACATTCCATTCCACATTCCATTCCATTCCATTCCACGTTCCATTCTACATTCCATTCCATTCAACTTCACGTTCCATTCCATATTCCATTCCACATTCCATTCCACTTCCAATTCACTTTCCATTCCATTTTCCATTCCTTATTCATTTCCATGATGCATTGTATGATCCATTCCACATTCCATTCCATTCCGTTTCGTTCCATTCCACATTCCCTTCCACATTCCATTCCACATTCCATTCTACGTTCCATTGCACGTTGCTTTCCACGTTCCATTCCACGTTCCTTTGCATTACATTCCACATTCAATTCCACGTTCCATTCCACATTCCATTTCACATTCCATTCCATTCCATTCCACTTTCAATTCCACATTCCATTCCATTCCACTTTCCATTCCACATTCCATTCCACATTCCATTCCGTTTCATTTCACATTCCATTCCACATTCCATTCCACATTCCTTTCCATTCCATTCCACATTCCATTTAACATTCCATTCCACATTCCATTCCATTCCCTTGTACTTTCCATTCCACATTCCATTCCACATTCCATTCCATTGCTTTCCACTTTCCATTCCACATTCCATTGCATTCCAATTCATTTTCCTTTCCACATTCCTTTCTCCTTCCGTTGCATTGCATTCCACATTCCATTCTGCATTCCATTGCATTCCAATTCACATTCCATTCCACATTTCATTCCATTCCATTCCACATTAGATGCCACATTCCATTCTACATTCCATTCAGCAGTCTATTCCAAATTCCATTCCACATTCCATTCTCATTCCACTGCATTTCATTACACTTTCCATTCCACGTTCAATTGCATTCCAACTCACATGCCATTCCACATTCTATTCCAAGTTCCATTCCGTTATATTCCACATTCCATTCGACATTCTGTTCCACATTGCATTCCACAATCCACTCCTTTCCATTCCATTTCCCGTTCCATTACAATCAACATTCCATTCCACATTTCATTCCATTCCATTCCACATTCAATTGCACGTTCCATTCCACATTCCATTCCATTCAATTCCACATTCCATTCCATTCCACGATCCATTCCACTTTCCATTAAATTCTATTCCACCTTCCATTCTACATTCCAGTCCTTTCCATTCCAGATTCCATTCTATTCTACTCCACATTTCATTCCAAATTTCATTCCATTCAATCTCACATTACATTCCACATTCCATTCCACATTCCCTTCCACATTCCTTTCAATTCCATTCCACATTCCATTCCACATTCCATACCATTACATTCCACATTTCATTCCATTCCATTCCACGTTCCATTTCACGTTCCATTCCACATTCCATTCCACATTCCATTCCGTTCTATTCCACATTCCATTCCACATTCCCTTCCACATTCTGTTGCACATTCCATTCCACATTCCGTTCCACATTCCATTCCACATTCCATTCCATTCCATTCCACATTCCATTCCACTTTCCATTCCACATTCCATTCCATATTCCATTCCGTTCTATTCCATATTCCATTCCACATTCCCTTCCACATTCCTTTCCACATTCCATTCCACATTCCATTTCACATTCCATTCCATTCCATTTCACATTCCATTCCACTTTCCATTCCACATTCCATTCCACATTCCATTCTGTTCTATTCCACATTCCATTCCAAATTCCCTTCCACTTTCCATTCCACATTCCTTTCCACATTCCATTCGATTCCATTCCTCATTTCATTCTCATCCCATTGCACTCCGTTACACATTCCATTCCACTTTCTATTCCATTCCATTCCATTCCACAATTCTTACCACACTCCATTCCATTCCATTCCACATTCCATTCCACATTCCTTTCCTCTTTCCACTCCATGATCCATTCCACGTTCCATTTCACGTTCCATTCCATTCCATTCCACGTTCCATTCCATTCCAAGTTCCATTTCATTGCGTTCCACATTCCTTTCCACATTCCTTTTCACATTCCGTTCCACATTCTATTTCAGTTTCCATTCCATTCCATTCCATTACACGTTCCATTCCATTCCACGATCTATTCCACATTGCATTCCACTTTCAATTCCATTCCATTCTGTTCCACATTCCATTCCATTCCATTAAAACATCCATTCCACATTCCATTCCACAATCCATTCCACGTTCGTTTCCTTTCCATTCCACATTCCAATCCATTCCATTCCACATTCCATTCCATTCAATTCCACATTCCATTCTACATTCCACTCCATATTCCAATCCATTCCATTCCAAATTCCATTCCACATTCCATTCCATTCTATTCCACATTTCATTCCACATTCCATTCCACACTCCATTCCACTTTCCATTCCGTATTCCATTCCGCATTCCATTCCATTCCATTTCATTCCACATTCCATTCAATTCCATTACTTTCCACATTGCATTCCATTCCATTTAACATTCCATTCCACATCCCATTCCACATTCCATTCCATTCCATTCCACATTCCATTCTCATTCCATTGCACTCCATTCCACATTCCATTCCACATTCCGTTCCACATTCCATTCCACTTTCCATTCTTCTTTCCACTACATGAACCAATCCATGTTCCATTTCATGTTCCATTACATTCCATTCCACGTTCCATTCCATTCCATTCCTCATTGCATTTCATTCTGTTCCACATTCAATTCCACTTTCCTTTTCACATTCCGTTCAAAATTCTATTTCAGTTTCCATTCCATTCCATTCCATTCCATTCCATTATGCATTCCATTCCATTCCATTGCACATTCCATTCCATTCCATTACACGATCCATTCCACATTCCATTCCATTCCATTCTATTCCACATTTCATTCCACTCCAATAATCCATCCGTTCCTCATTCCTTTCCACAATCCATTCTACGTTCCATTCCATTCCATTCCACACTGCAATCCATTCAATTCCACATTACTTTCCATTCAATTCCACATTCCTTTCCATTCCATTCCACCTTCCATTCCATACCACTCCATTCCATTCTCTTCCATTCCATTCCACTTTCCAATATATTGCATTCCACACTCCATTCCATTTCATTCCATTCCACATTTCACTCCATTCCATTCCATTCCACATTCCATTCCATTCCATTCCACATTCCATTCCACGTTCCATTCGACATCGAATTCCATGTTCCATTCCACGTCCCATTCCATGTTCCATTCCTTTCCATTTCACATTCCATTCCATTCCCTTCCATATTCCATTCCATTCCTTTCCACATTCCATTCCACGTTCCATTCCATTCCGTTCAACGTTCCATTCCACTCCATTCATCATTGCATTCCACGTTCCAATCCACATTCCATTCCACATTTTATTCCATGTTTAATTACATTGCATTCCACAGTCCATTCCACGTTCCATTCCACGTTGCATTCCTTGTTCCATTCCACATCCCATTCGACGTTTCATTTCTTTCCATTCCACATTCCATTCCATTCCACATAACTTTCCATTCCATTCCACATTCCATTCCACGTTCTATTCCATTTCATTCCACGTTCAACTCCACCTTCCATTACACATACAATTCCACATTGCATTCCAAGTTTCTTTCCACTCTTTCCACATTCCTTTCCATTCCATTCTACATTCCATTACACTTTCCATTCCACATACCATTCCACATTCCAATCCAAGTTCCATTCCATTCTTTCCAAGTTCCATTCCACTTTCCATTAGATTCCATTCCACGTTCCATTCCACAATCCATTGCCCATACCATTCCAAATTAAATTCCTCGTTTCATTCCATTTTCATTTCCACATTCCATTCCACATTCCATTCCATTCCATTTCAGGTTCCATTCCAAATTCCATTCCATTCCATTCCACTTTCCTTTCCAGATTCCGTTCCTCTTTCCATTCCATTACATTCCACGTTCCATTCCACATTCCATTCCATTCCATTCCACGTTCCATTCTACATTCCATTCCATTCAATTTCACCTTCCTTTCTATATTCCATTTTACATTCCATTCCACATTCCATTTCACGTTCCATTCCACGTTCCATTCCACATTCAGTTCCACGATACATTGCACGATCCATTCCAAATTCCATTACATTGCATTCCACATTCCCTTCCCCATTCCATTCTACATTCCATTCTACGTTCCATTGCACATTGCTTTCCACCTTCCATTCCACGTTCCATTCCTCGTTCCTTTCCATTCCATTCCACGTTCAATTCCACGTTCCATTGCATTCCATTCAACTTTCCATTCCACATTCCATTGAATATCCCATTCTACTTTCCATTCCATGTTCCATTCCGCGTTCCATTCCACGTTCCATTCCACATTCCATTCCATTCCATTCCACTTTCCATTCCACATTCCATTCCATTCCACTTTCCATTCCACATTCCATTCCGTTTCGTTCCACATTCCATTACACATTCCATTCCATTCCGTTCCACATTCCATTCCACATTCCATTCCAAGTTCCTTTCCATTCCATTCCACGTTACATTCCACATTGCATTTCACATTCCATACAATGTTCGTTTATTTTCCATTCCACGTTCCATTCTACTTTCAATTGCATTCCATCCCACGTTCCATTCCACATGCCATTGTACATTCCATTCCATGTTCCATACCACATTTAATTCCACTTTCCATTCCCTTCCATTCCACGTTCCATTCAAAAATCCATTCCATTCCATTTCACGATCCATTCCACATTCGATTCCACAATCCATTCCACATTCCATTCCATTCTATTCCACATGCCACTCCACATTCCATTCCACTTTCCATTCCACATTCCATTCCATTCCACTTTCCATTCCACATTCCATTCCGTTTCGTTCCACATTCCATTACACATTCCATTCCATTCCGTTCCACATTCCATTCCACATTCCATTCCAAGTTCCTTTCCATTCCATTCCACGTTACATTCCACATTGCATTTCACATTCCATACAATGTTCGTTTATTTTCCATTCCACGTTCCATTCTACTTTCAATTGCATTCCATCCCACGTTCCATTCCACATGCCATTGTACATTCCATTCCATGTCCCATACCACATTTAATTCCACTTTCCATTCCCTTCCATTCCACGTTCCATTCAAAAATCCATTCCATTCCATTTCACGATCCATTCCACATTCGATTCCACAATCCATTCCACATTCCATTCCGTTCTATTCCACATGCCACTCCACATTCCATTCCACTTTCCATTCCACATTCTATTCCACATTCCAGTCCACATTCCATTCCATCCCATTCCACATTCCATTCCACATTCCATTCCATTCCATTCCACATTGAATATCACATTCTATTCCACATTGAATTCCACATTCCTTTCCACATTCACTTCCACATTCCATTCCATTCCATTCCACATTCTATTCAAAATTCCATTCCATTCAGTTCCACATTGTATTCCACATTGCATTCCACAATCCATTCCATTCCATTCCACATTGCATTAGACATTCCATTCCATTCCATTCCACATTCCATTCCGCATTCCATTCCATTCCACATTCCATTCCATTCCACATAGCATTCCACATTCCATTCCACATTCCCTTCCTCTTTCCATTCCATTTTATTCCACATTCCATTCCACAATCCATTCCATTCCATTCCACATTCCATTCCACATTCCATTCCACATTCCTTTCCATTCAATTCCGCATTACATTCCACATTCCATTCCACATTCCCTTCCACATTCCATTCCATACCATTCCACATTACATTCCACATTCCATTCCACATTCCCTTCCACATTCCTTTCCATTCCATTCCACATTCCATTCCTTTCCATTCCACATTACATTCCACATTCCTTTCCACATTCCCTTCCACATTCCATTCCATTCCATTAAACATTCCATTCCACATTCGAATACATTCCATTCCATATTCCTTTCCACATTCCATTCCACATACCATTCCACCTTCTATTCCATTCCATTACACATTTCATTCCACCTTCCATTCCATGTTCCATTCCAATTTCCATTGGAAGTTATATTCCATACCCTTCCAACTTCCATTCCACATTCCACTCCATTCCATACCATTACAGTCCACATTCCATTCCACATTCCATTCCATTCCCTTCCATGTTTCATTCCGTTCCATTCAACATTCTATTCCACATTCCATTTCACTTTCTATTCCACATTCCATTCCACATTCAAACCCATGTTACATTCCATTCCATTCCACTTTCCATTCCATGATCCATTCCACATTCCATTCCACGTTCCGTTCCATTCCATTCCATGTTCTTTTCCATGTTCCATTCCATTCCATTCCAAGTTCCATTCCACATTAAATTCCATATTCCTTTCCACGTTCCATTCCACATTCCATTGAACGTTCTATTCTACGTTTCATTCCAAGTTCCATTCAACATTCCATTCCACTACACTCCACGGTCCATTGCACAATCCATTCCATTCCATTACACTTTCCATTCCACGTTCCATTCCACATTCCGTTCCACATTCCATTATGTTCCATTCGACATTCCATTCCTCTTTCCATTACATTCCATTCTATTTTCCATTACACATTCCATTCCACATTCCATTGCGTTCTATTTCACATTGCATTCCACATTCCATTCCACATTCCGTTTCACATTTCATTCCATTCTTTTGCATTCCACATTCCATTCCACATTCCATTCCATTCCATTCCACGTTCCATTCCACATTCCATTCCACGTTCCTTTCCGTTCCATTCCACTTTCCATTCCATTCCTCGTTCCATTCCACATTCCATTGCACATTCCATTCCACATTGCTTTCCAAATTCCATTCCATGTTCCATTCCATGTTCCATTTCACGTTCCATTCCATTCCATTCCACTTTCTATTACACTATCCGTTCCATTAGATTCCACGATCCATTCCACATTAAATTCCACGTTCCATTCCACATTCCACTCTATTCCACTGTACTTTCCATTCCACGTTTCAATCCATTCCATTCCACGTTCCATTCCACGTTCCATTCCACATTGCATTCCATTCCTTTCCACATTCCATTCCGTTCCATAACACGTTTCATTCCACATTGCATTCCACATTCCATTCTACATTGCATTCCGTTGAATTCCACATGCCACTCCACATTCCATTCCACATTCCGTTCCATATTGTACTCCACATTCCAGTCCACATTCCATTCCATTCCATTCCATTCCATTCCACATTCCATTCCACATTCCATTCCATTCCACATTCTTTTCCACTTTCCATTCCATTCCATTCCACATTCTTTTCCACTTTCCATTCGACATTCCATTCCATTGCATTCCAGATTGCTTTCCACATTCCATTCCATTCCATTCCACATTCTATTCCACATTCCACTCCACATTCTATTCCATTCCATTCCACATTACTTTCCATTGCATTCCACATTCCATTCCATTCCATTCCACGTTCCATTCCACATTCCATTGCATTCCAATCCACATTGAATTCCACATTCCTTTCCTTTAAATTCCACATTCCATTCCACATTCCTTTCCACATTCCATTCCATTCCACATTACATTACACATTCCATTCCACATTCCCTACCACAATCCATTCCATTCCATTTCAAATTCCATTCCACGTTACTTTCCATTGCATTCCATATTATTTTCAACATTCCATTCCACATTCCCTTCCACATTCGATTCCTTTTCATTCCACATTCCATTCCACTTTCCATTCCATTCCATTCCACATTTCATTTCACATTCCATTCCACTTTCTATTCCATTACTTTCCACCTTTCATTCCAACTTCCATTCCACTTTCCATTCCACTTTCCATTTGTCGTTCCATTCCATTCTATTCCACGTTCCATTCCAACTTCCATTCCATATTCCATTACATTCAATACCATTCCAGTCCACATTCCATTCCATTCCATTCCTCTCCAAATTCTATTCCTTTCCATTGAACATTCCATTGCACATTCCATTCCACTTTCTATTCCACATTCCGTTGCACATTCAAATCCAAGTTCCATTCCATTCCATTCCACTTTCCATTCCACGATCCATTTTACATTCCATTCCACGTTCTGTTGCATTCCATTCCATGTTCCATTCCAAGTACCTTTCCTTTCCACTCCACGTTCCATTCCACATTCTATTCCATATTCCATTCCACGTTCCAATCTACATTCCGTACCATTCCTTTCCACGTTCCATTGCACATTCCATTCCACTCCATTGCACGATGCATTCCGCATTCCATTCCACGTTCCATTCCACATTCCATTCCATTCCTTCCCAGTCTACTTTCCATACCACATTCCATTCCATTCCACGATCCATTCCACATTCCATTCCATTCCACGATCCATTCCACATTCCATTCCACGTTCCACTCCACATTCCATTCCGTCCCTTAGCATGTTCCATTCCACATTGCATTTCACATCCCATTCCATGTTCCATTCCTTTCAATTCCACGTTCCATTCCGTTCAATTCCACATGCCAGTCCAAATCCCATTCCACATTCCATTTCATTCCATTCCACATTCCATTCCATTCCATTCCACATTCCATTCCACATTCCATTCCTTTCCACATTCTATTCCACTTTCCGTTCCACAGTCCATTAAATTCCATTCCAGATTCCTTTCCACATTCCATTCCATTCAATTCCACATTCCATTTCACTTTCCCTTCCACATTCCATTCCATTCCATTCCACATTCCATTCAACATTAGATTCCAATCCATTCCACATTCTTTTCCACATTCCATTCCACATTTCAATCCACTGCATTCCACATTCCATTCCATTCCATTCCACATTCCATTCCACATTCCTTTGCATTCCAATCCACATTCCATTCCACATTCCATTCCATTCCATTCCACATTCCATTCCACATGCTATTCCACATTACCTTCCACATTCCATTCCATTCCATTCCACTTTCCATTCCACATTGCATTGCATTAAATTTCACATTCCATTCCACATTCTATTCCACTACAGTCCACATTCCATTCCATTCCATTCCACGTTCCATTCCACATTCCATTCCATTCCATTCCACGTTCCATTCCATTTTCCATTCGACACTCCATTCCACGTTCCATTCCATTCCATTCCACTTTCCATTCCACTTTCCATTCCATTCCTTTCCACATTCCCTTCCGCATTCCACTGTACATTCCATTCCAAGTTCCATTGCACATTCCATTCCATGTTCCTTTCCACGTTATATTCCAGATTCCATTCCATTCCTGTTCCTTTCCACATTCCATTCCTTTCCATTACACGTTCCAATCCACATTCCATTCCAGTACATTCCACATTCTAGTCCACGTTTCATTCCACTTTCCATTCCATTCCATTCCACGTTCCATTCCACATTACATTTGACATTACATTCCACAATCCATGCCACGTTCCATTCCATTCACTTCCGTGTTCCATTGCACGTTCAATTGCACATTCCATGCCACATACCATTCTATGTTCCATTCCAACTTCCATTCCATATTCCATTGCACATTCCATTCCATTCTATTCCACGATCCATTCCACATTCCATTCCATTCCATTCCACCTTCCTTTCCACATTCCATTCCATTCCACTACACGTTCCATTACATTCCATTCCAGGTTCCATTCCACATTCCATTGCACATTCCATTCCACATTCCATTCCAAATTCCATTCCACATTCCATTCCATTCCATTCCATTCCAATCATCATTCAATTCCTCATTCCATTCAATCCGATTCCATTCCATATTCCCTTCCACTTTCCATTGCTTTCCATTCCATTCCACATTCCATTCCATTGCATTTCATTCCACATTCCATTCCTTTTCATTTCACATTATATTCCGCTTTCCATTCCACGTTCCATTCTAAATTCCATTCCACATTGCATTCTACGTTCCATTCCACGTTACATTCTACATTCATTTCCATTCCATTCCACGTTCCTTTCCATTCCATTCCACCTTCCATTCTCGTTTACATTAGACGTTACATTCCATTCCATTCCACGTTACATTCTATGTTCCATTAGAGGATCCATTCCACGTTCCATTCCATGTTGCATTCCATTCCTTTCCACGTTACATTCCATATTCCTTTCCATTCCATTCCACATTCCATTCAATGCTCCATTCCACGTTCTATTCCACGTTCCATACCATTCCATTCAATTCCACATTCCATTCCACATTCCATTTCACATTCCCTTCCATTCCATTCCACACTCCATTCCATTCCATTCCATTCCATTCCCTTCCAATCCCCATTCCATTCCACGTTCCCTTTCCATCCAGTCCATATTACATTCCACTCCATTCCACATTCCATTCCACGTTCCATTCCACATTCCCTTCCATTCCATTCCATTCCATTCCATTCCGTTGCGGGTTCCATTCCATTCCATTCCGCATTCTATACCACATCCCATTCCATACCATGCCATATTCCATATCACATCCCATTCCTTTCCATTCCACGTTCCTTTCCGCTCAATTTCACATGCAATTCCACATTCTATTACATATTCCAGTCCACATTCCATTCCACATTCCATTCCATTCCACGTTCCATTCCACTTTCTACTCCATTACATTCAACGTTCCATTCCACATTCCATTCCATTCCATTTCAAATTACATTCCACATTCCATTCCACATTCCATTCCACATTCCTTTCCATTCCATTCCACTTTCCATTCTACATTCCATTGCATTCCTTTCCACATTCCATTCCATACCATTACACTTTCCATTCCACTTTCTACTCCGTTCAATTTGGCGTTCCGTTCCACATTCCATTCCACTCCATTTCACATTCCATTCCACATTGCATTCCACATTCTATTATACATTCCAATCCACATTACATTACACATTCCATTCCATTCCATTCCATGTTTCCTTCACCGTTCCATTCCACTTTCCACTCCACGATCCAGTCCTCATTCCATTCCACTCCATTCCACGTTGCATTCCACTTTCCATTTAATTCCATTCCACGTTCCATTCCACATTCCATTGCACATTCCATTCCACGTTCCTTTCCACGTTCCATTCCACTATCCATTCTATGTTAGATTCCACCTTCCATTCCGTTCCATTCCGCGTTCCATTCCACATTCCATTCCATACCATTTCACGTGCCATTCCTCATTGCATTCCGCATTCCATTTTACCTTCCATTCCATTCCATTCCTTTCCATTCCACATTCCTTTCCATTCAATTCGACTTCCGATTCAATTCAATTCTGCATTGCAGTCCATTCCATTCCATTCCATTCCACGTTCCATTCCTTACCATTCCGCATTCCATTCCATCCAATTCCATTCCATTCCATTCCATTCCACATTACATTCCATACCATTCCGCATTCCATTCCATCCCATTCCATTCCATATTCAATTCCATTCCATTCCACATTCCATTCCATTCCATTACTCATTCCATTCCATTCCATTTCACATTCCATTCCATTCCATTCCACATTCCATACCATTCCATTCCATTCCACATATCATTAGTTTCCATTCCACATTCTATTACATTCCATTCCATTCCACTTTCCATTCCATTCCTTTCCATATTCCATTCCATTCCATTTCAAATTCCATTCTGTTCCATTCCATACGATTCCTTTCCACATTCCATATCATTCCATTCCATTCCACATTCCATTCCTTTCCATTCCACATTCCATTCCATTCCCCATTCCATTCCACATTCCCTTCAATTCCATTCCATTCCACGTTCCATTCCATTGTGCTCCACGTTGAATTCCACTTTCTCTTCCACATTCCATTCCATTCCATCTATTCCACTTATCATTCCATTCCATTTCACATTTCATTCCATTCCACGTTCCATTCCATTACAATCCTCATTCCAGTCCATTCCACACTCGATTCCATTAATTTACACTTCACATTCTGTTCCTTTTCACATTCCATTCCATATTTCATTCAATTCTATTCCACATCATATACCATTCCATTCTTTTCCACATTCCATTACATTCCATTCCACATTCCACTCCACATACCATTAAGTTCCATTTGACATTACATTCCACGTTCCATTTCACATTCCATTCTATTCCATTCCACATTCTATTCCACATTCCATTCCATTCCATTCCACATTCCATTCCATTTTCCAATCCATTCCATTCCACTCCACATTCATTCCATTCCCTTCCAAATTCCATTCCATTCCATTCCACATTCCATTCCTTTGCATTCCATTCCATTCCACATTCCATTTCATTCCATTCCACATTTCATTCCATTCCACTCCATTCCATTACTTTCCGCAATCCATTCGACATTCCGTTCCAATTCATTCCACATTCCATTACGCATTCCATTCCACATTCCATTCCATTCCATTCCACATTCCATTCCATTCCATTCCACATTCCATTCCATTCCATTCCACATTCCATTCCACGTTCCATTCGACATCGAATTCCATGTTCCATTCCACGTCCCATTCCATGTTCCATTCCTTTCCATTTCACATTCCATTCCATTCCCTTCCATATTCCATTCCATTCCTTTCCACATTCCATTCCACGTTCCATTCCATTCCGTTCAACGTTCCATTCCACTCCATTCATCATTGCATTCCACGTTCCAATCCACATTCCATTCCACATTTTATTCCATGTTTAATTACATTGCATTCCACAGTCCATTCCACGTTCCATTCCACGTTGCATTCCTTGTTCCATTCCACATCCCATTCGACGTTTCATTTCTTTCCATTCCACATTCCATTCCATTCCACATAACTTTCCATTCCATTCCACATTCCATTCCACGTTCTATTCCATTTCATTCCACGTTCAACTCCACCTTCCATTACACATACAATTCCACATTGCATTCCAAGTTTCTTTCCACTCTTTCCACATTCCTTTCCATTCCATTCTACATTCCATTACACTTTCCATTCCACATACCATTCCACATTCCAATCCAAGTTCCATTCCATTCTTTCCAAGTTCCATTCCACTTTCCATTAGATTCCATTCCACGTTCCATTCCACAATCCATTGCCCATACCATTCCAAATTAAATTCCTCGTTTCATTCCATTTTCATTTCCACATTCCATTCCACATTCCATTCCATTCCATTTCAGGTTCCATTCCAAATTCCATTCCATTCCATTCCACTTTCCTTTCCAGATTCCGTTCCTCTTTCCATTCCATTCCATTCCACGTTCCATTCTACATTCCATTCCATTCAATTTCACCTTCCTTTCTATATTCCATTTTACATTCCATTCCACATTCCATTTCACGTTCCATTCCACGTTCCATTCCACATTCAGTTCCACGATACATTGCACGATCCATTCCAAATTCCATTACATTGCATTCCACATTCCCTTCCCCATTCCATTCTACATTCCATTCTACGTTCCATTGCACATTGCTTTCCACCTTCCATTCCACGTTCCATTCCTCGTTCCTTTCCATTCCATTCCACGTTCAATTCCACGTTCCATTGCATTCCATTCAACTTTCCATTCCACATTCCATTGAATATCCCATTCTACTTTCCATTCCATGTTCCATTCCGCGTTCCATTCCACGTTCCATTCCACATTCCATTCCATTCCATTCCACTTTCCATTCCACATTCCATTCCATTCCACTTTCCATTCCACATTCCATTCCGTTTCGTTCCACATTCCATTACACATTCCATTCCATTCCGTTCCACATTCCATTCCACATTCCATTCCAAGTTCCTTTCCATTCCATTCCACGTTACATTCCACATTGCATTTCACATTCCATACAATGTTCGTTTATTTTCCATTCCACGTTCCATTCTACTTTCAATTGCATTCCATCCCACGTTCCATTCCACATGCCATTGTACATTCCATTCCATGTTCCATACCACATTTAATTCCACTTTCCATTCCCTTCCATTCCACGTTCCATTCAAAAATCCATTCCATTCCATTTCACGATCCATTCCACATTCGATTCCACAATCCATTCCACATTCCATTCCGTTCTATTCCACATGCCACTCCACATTCCATTCCACTTTCCATTCCACATTCCATTCCATTCCACTTTCCATTCCACATTCCATTCCGTTTCGTTCCACATTCCATTACACATTCCATTCCATTCCGTTCCACATTCCATTCCACATTCCATTCCAAGTTCCTTTCCATTCCATTCCACGTTACATTCCACATTGCATTTCACATTCCATACAATGTTCGTTTATTTTCCATTCCACGTTCCATTCTACTTTCAATTGCATTCCATCCCACGTTCCATTCCACATGCCATTGTACATTCCATTCCATGTCCCATACCACATTTAATTCCACTTTCCATTCCCTTCCATTCCACGTTCCATTCAAAAATCCATTCCATTCCATTTCACGATCCATTCCACATTCGATTCCACAATCCATTCCACATTCCATTCCGTTCTATTCCACATGCCACTCCACATTCCATTCCACTTTCCATTCCACATTCTATTCCACATTCCAGTCCACATTCCATTCCATCCCATTCCACATTCCATTCCACATTCCATTCCATTCCATTCCACATTGAATATCACATTCTATTCCACATTGAATTCCACATTCCTTTCCACATTCACTTCCACATTCCATTCCATTCCATTCCACATTCTATTCAAAATTCCATTCCATTCAGTTCCACATTGTATTCCACATTGCATTCCACAATCCATTCCATTCCATTCCACATTGCATTAGACATTCCATTCCATTCCATTCCACATTCCATTCCGCATTCCATTCCATTCCACATTCCATTCCATTCCACATAGCATTCCACATTCCATTCCACATTCCCTTCCTCTTTCCATTCCATTTTATTCCACATTCCATTCCACAATCCATTCCATTCCATTCCACATTCCATTCCACATTCCATTCCACATTCCTTTCCATTCAATTCCGCATTACATTCCACATTCCATTCCACATTCCCTTCCACATTCCATTCCATACCATTCCACATTACATTCCACATTCCATTCCACATTCCCTTCCACATTCCTTTCCATTCCATTCCACATTCCATTCCTTTCCATTCCACATTACATTCCACATTCCTTTCCACATTCCCTTCCACATTCCATTCCATTCCATTAAACATTCCATTCCACATTCGAATACATTCCATTCCATATTCCTTTCCACATTCCATTCCACATACCATTCCACCTTCTATTCCATTCCATTACACATTTCATTCCACCTTCCATTCCATGTTCCATTCCAATTTCCATTGGAAGTTATATTCCATACCCTTCCAACTTCCATTCCACATTCCACTCCATTCCATACCATTACAGTCCACATTCCATTCCACATTCCATTCCATTCCCTTCCATGTTTCATTCCGTTCCATTCAACATTCTATTCCACATTCCATTTCACTTTCTATTCCACATTCCATTCCACATTCAAACCCATGTTACATTCCATTCCATTCCACTTTCCATTCCATGATCCATTCCACATTCCATTCCACGTTCCGTTCCATTCCATTCCATGTTCTTTTCCACGTTCCATTCCATTCCATTCCAAGTTCCATTCCACATTAAATTCCATATTCCTTTCCACGTTCCATTCCACATTCCATTGAACGTTCTATTCTACGTTTCATTCCAAGTTCCATTCAACATTCCATTCCACTACACTCCACGGTCCATTGCACAATCCATTCCATTCCATTACACTTTCCATTCCACGTTCCATTCCACATTCCGTTCCACATTCCATTATGTTCCATTCGACATTCCATTCCTCTTTCCATTACATTCCATTCTATTTTCCATTACACATTCCATTCCACATTCCATTGCGTTCTATTTCACATTGCATTCCACATTCCATTCCACATTCCGTTTCACATTTCATTCCATTCTTTTGCATTCCACATTCCATTCCACATTCCATTCCATTCCATTCCACGTTCCATTCCACATTCCATTCCACGTTCCTTTCCGTTCCATTCCACTTTCCATTCCATTCCTCGTTCCATTCCACATTCCATTGCACATTCCATTCCACATTGCTTTCCAAATTCCATTCCATGTTCCATTCCATGTTCCATTTCACGTTCCATTCCATTCCATTCCACTTTCTATTACACTATCCGTTCCATTAGATTCCACGATCCATTCCACATTAAATTCCACGTTCCATTCCACATTCCACTCTATTCCACTGTACTTTCCATTCCACGTTTCAATCCATTCCATTCCACGTTCCATTCCACGTTCCATTCCACATTGCATTCCATTCCTTTCCACATTCCATTCCGTTCCATAACACGTTTCATTCCACATTGCATTCCACATTCCATTCTACATTGCATTCCGTTGAATTCCACATGCCACTCCACATTCCATTCCACATTCCGTTCCATATTGTACTCCACATTCCAGTCCACATTCCATTCCATTCCATTCCATTCCATTCCACATTCCATTCCACATTCCATTCCATTCCACATTCTTTTCCACTTTCCATTCCATTCCATTCCACATTCTTTTCCACTTTCCATTCGACATTCCATTCCATTGCATTCCAGATTGCTTTCCACATTCCATTCCATTCCATTCCACATTCTATTCCACATTCCACTCCACATTCTATTCCATTCCATTCCACATTACTTTCCATTGCATTCCACATTCCATTCCATTCCATTCCACGTTCCATTCCACATTCCATTGCATTCCAATCCACATTGAATTCCACATTCCTTTCCTTTAAATTCCACATTCCATTCCACATTCCTTTCCACATTCCATTCCATTCCACATTACATTACACATTCCATTCCACATTCCCTACCACAATCCATTCCATTCCATTTCAAATTCCATTCCACATTACTTTCCATTGCATTCCATATTATTTTCAACATTCCATTCCACATTCCCTTCCACATTCGATTCCTTTTCATTCCACATTCCATTCCACTTTCCATTCCATTCCATTCCACATTTCATTTCACATTCCATTCCACTTTCTATTCCATTACTTTCCACCTTTCATTCCAACTTCCATTCCACTTTCCATTCCACTTTCCATTTGTCGTTCCATTCCATTCTATTCCACGTTCCATTCCAACTTCCATTCCATATTCCATTACATTCAATACCATTCCAGTCCACATTCCATTCCATTCCATTCCTCTCCAAATTCTATTCCTTTCCATTGAACATTCCATTGCACATTCCATTCCACTTTCTATTCCACATTCCGTTGCACATTCAAATCCAAGTTCCATTCCATTCCATTCCACTTTCCATTCCACGATCCATTTTACATTCCATTCCACGTTCTGTTGCATTCCATTCCATGTTCCATTCCAAGTACCTTTCCTTTCCACTCCACGTTCCATTCCACATTCTATTCCATATTCCATTCCACGTTCCAATCTACATTCCGTACCGTTCCTTTCCACGTTCCATTGCACATTCCATTCCACTCCATTGCACGATGCATTCCGCATTCCATTCCACGTTCCATTCCACATTCCATTCCATTCCTTCCCAGTCTACTTTCCATACCACATTCCATTCCATTCCACGATCCATTCCACATTCCATTCCATTCCACGATCCATTCCACATTCCATTCCACGTTCCACTCCACATTCCATTCCGTCCCTTAGCATGTTCCATTCCACATTGCATTTCACATCCCATTCCATGTTCCATTCCTTTCAATTCCACGTTCCATTCCGTTCAATTCCACATGCCAGTCCAAATTCCATTCCACATTCCATTTCATTCCATTCCACATTCCATTCCATTCCATTCCACATTCCATTCCACATTCCATTCCTTTCCACATTCTATTCCACTTTCCGTTCCACAGTCCATTAAATTCCATTCCAGATTCCTTTCCACATTCCATTCCATTCAATTCCACATTCCATTTCACTTTCCCTTCCACATTCCATTGCATTCCATTCCACATTCCATTCAACATTAGATTCCAATCCATTCCACATTCTTTTCCACATTCCATTCCACATTTCAATCCACTGCATTCCACATTCCATTCCATTCCATTCCACATTCCATTCCACATTCCTTTGCATTCCAATCCACATTCCATTCCACATTCCATTCCATTCAATTCCACATTCCATTCCACATGCTATTCCAGATTACCTTCCACATTCCATTCCATTCCATTCCACTTTCCATTCCACATTGCATTGCATTAAATTTCACATTCCATTCCACATTCTATTCCACTACAGTCCACATTCCATTCCATTCCATTCCACGTTCCATTCCACATTCCATTCCATTCCATGCCACGTTCCATTCCATTTTCCATTCGACACTCCATTCCACGTTCCATTCCATTCCATTCCACTTTCCATTCCACTTTCCATTCCATTCCTTTCCACATTCCCTTCCGCATTCCACTGTACATTCCATTCCAAGTTCCATTGCACATTCCATTCCATGTTCCTTTCCACGTTATATTCCAGATTCCATTCCATTCCTGTTCCTTTCCACATTCCATTCCTTTCCATTACACGTTCCAATCCACATTCCATTCCAGTACATTCCACATTCTAGTCCACGTTTCATTCCACTTTCCATTCCATTCCATTCCACGTTCCATTCCACATTACATTTGACATTACATTCCACAATCCATGCCACGTTCCATTCCATTCACTTCCGTGTTCCATTGCACGTTCAATTGCACATTCCATGCCACATACCATTCTATGTTCCATTCCAACTTCCATTCCATATTCCATTGCACATTCCATTCCATTCTATTCCACGATCCATTCCACATTCCATTCCATTCCATTCCACCTTCCTTTCCACATTCCATTCCATTCCACTACACGTTCCATTACATTCCATTCCAGGTTCCATTCCACATTCCATTGCACATTCCATTCCACATTCCATTCCAAATTCCATTCCACATTCCATTCCATTCCATTCCATTCCAATCATCATTCAATTCCTCATTCCATTCAATCCGATTCCATTCCATATTCCCTTCCACTTTCCATTGCTTTCCATTCCATTCCACATTCCATTCCATTGCATTTCATTCCACATTCCATTCCTTTTCATTTCACATTATATTCCGCTTTCCATTCCACGTTCCATTCTAAATTCCATTCCACATTGCATTCTACGTTCCATTCCACGTTACATTCTACATTCATTTCCATTCCATTCCACATTCCTTTCCATTCCATTCCACCTTCCATTCTCGTTTACATTAGACGTTACATTCCATTCCATTCCACGTTACATTCTATGTTCCATTAGAGGATCCATTCCACGTTCCATTCCATGTTGCATTCCATTCCTTTCCACGTTACATTCCATATTCCTTTCCATTCCATTCCACATTCCATTCAATGCTCCATTCCACGTTCTATTCCACGTTCCATACCATTCCATTCAATTCCACATTCCATTCCACATTCCATTTCACATTCCCTTCCATTCCATTCCACACTCCATTCCATTCCATTCCATTCCATTCCCTTCCAATCCCCTTTCCATTCCACGTTCCCTTTCCATCCAGTCCATATTACATTCCACTCCATTCCACATTCCATTCCACGTTCCATTCCACATTCCCTTCCATTCCATTCCATTCCATTCCATTCCATTCCGTTGCGGGTTCCATTCCATTCCATTCCGCATTCTATACCACATCCCATTCCATACCATGCCATATTCCATATCACATCCCATTCCTTTCCATTCCACGTTCCTTTCCGCTCAATTTCACATGCAATTCCACATTCTATTACATATTCCAGTCCACATTCCATTCCACATTCCATTCCATTCCACGTTCCATTCCACTTTCTACTCCATTACATTCAACGTTCCATTCCACATTCCATTCCATTCCATTTCAAATTACATTCCACATTCCATTCCACATTCCATTCCACATTCCTTTCCATTCCATTCCACTTTCCACTCTACATTCCATTGCATTCCTTTCCACATTCCATTCCATACCATTACACTTTCCATTCCACTTTCTACTCCGTTCAATTTGGCGTTCCGTTCCACATTCCATTCCACTCCATTTCACATTCCATTCCACATTGCATTCCACATTCTATTATACATTCCAATCCACATTACATTACACATTCCATTCCATTCCATTCCATGTTTCCTTCACCGTTCCATTCCACTTTCCACTCCACGATCCAGTCCTGATTCCATTCCACTCCATTCCACGTTGCATTCCACTTTCCATTTAATTCCATTCCACGTTCCATTCCACATTCCATTGCACATTCCATTCCACGTTCCTTTCCACGTTCCATTCCACTATCCATTCTATGTTAGATTCCACCTTCCTTTCCGTTTCATTCCGCGTTCCATTCCACATTCCATTCCATACCATTTCACGTGCCATTCCTCATTGCATTCTGCATTCCATTTTACCTTCCATTCCATTCCATTCCTTTCCATTCCACATTCCTTTCCATTCAATTCGACTTCCGATTCAATTCAATTCTGCATTGCAGTCCATTCCATTCCATTCCATTCCACGTTCCATTCCTTACCATTCCGCATTCCATTCCATCCAATTCCATTCCATTCCATTCCATTCCACATTACATTCCATACCATTCCGCATTCCATTCCATCCCATTCCATTCCATATTCAATTCCATTCCATTCCACATTCCATTCCATTCCATTACTCATTCCATTCCATTCCATTTCACATTCCATTCCATTCCATTCCACATTCCATACCATTCCATTCCATTCCACATATCATTAGTTTCCATTCCACATTCTATTACATTCCATTCCATTCCACTTTCCATTCCATTCCTTTCCATATTCCATTCCATTCCATTTCAAATTCCATTCTGTTCCATTCCATACGATTCCTTTCCACATTCCATATCATTCCATTCCATTCCACATTCCATTCCTTTCCATTCCACATTCCATTCCATTCCCCATTCCATTCCACATTCCCTTCAATTCCATTCCATTCCACGTTCCATTCCATTGTGCTCCACGTTGAATTCCACTTTCTCTTCCACATTCCATTCCATTCCATCTATTCCACTTATCATTCCATTCCATTTCACATTTCATTCCATTCCACGTTCCATTCCATTACAATCCTCATTCCAGTCCATTCCACACTCGATTCCATTAATTTACACTTCACATTCTGTTCCTTTTCACATTCCATTCCATATTTCATTCAATTCTATTCCACATCATATACCATTCCATTCTTTTCCACATTCCATTACATTCCATTCCACATTCCACTCCACATACCATTAAGTTCCATTTGACATTCCATTCCACATTCGATTACATTACATTCCACGTTCCATTTCACATTCCATTCTATTCCATTCCACATTCTATTCCACATTCCATTCCATTCCATTCCACATTCCATTCCATTTTCCAATCCATTCCATTCCACTCCACATTCATTCCATTCCCTTCCAAATTCCATTCCATTCCATTCCACATTCCATTCCTTTGCATTCCATTCCATTCCACATTCCATTTCATTCCATTCCACATTTCATTCCATTCCACTCCATTCCATTACTTTCCGCAATCCATTCGACATTCCGTTCCAATTCATTCCACATTCCATTACGCATTCCATTCCACATTCCATTCCATTCCATTCCACATTCCATTCCATTCCATTCCACATTCCATTCCATTCCATTCCACATTCCATTCCACGTTCCATTTGACATCGAATTCCATGTTCCATTCCACGTCCCATTCCATGTTCCATTCCTTTCCATTTCACATTCCATTCCATTCCCTTCCATATTCCATTCCATTCCTTTCCACATTCCATTCCACGTTCCATTCCATTCCGTTCAACGTTCCATTCCACTCCATTCATCATTGCATTCCACGTTCCAATCCACATTCCATTCCACATTTTATTCCATGTTTAATTACATTGCATTCCACAGTCCATTCCACGTTCCATTCCACGTTGCATTCCTTGTTCCATTCCACATCCCATTCGACGTTTCATTTCTTTCCATTCCACATTCCATTCCATTCCACATAACTTTCCATTCCATTCCACATTCCATTCCACGTTCTATTCCATTTCATTCCACGTTCAACTCCACCTTCCATTACACATACAATTCCACATTGCATTCCAAGTTTCTTTCCACTCTTTCCACATTCCTTTCCATTCCATTCTACATTCCATTACACTTTCCATTCCACATACCATTCCACATTCCAATCCAAGTTCCATTCCATTCTTTCCAAGTTCCATTCCACTTTCCATTAGATTCCATTCCACGTTCCATTCCACAATCCATTGCCCATACCATTCCAAATTAAATTCCTCGTTTCATTCCATTTTCATTTCCACATTCCATTCCACATTCCATTCCATTCCATTTCAGGTTCCATTCCAAATTCCATTCCATTCCATTCCACTTTCCTTTCCAGATTCCGTTCCTCTTTCCATTCCATTACATTCCACGTTCCATTCCACATTCCATTCCATTCCATTCCACGTTCCATTCTACATTCCATTCCATTCAATTTCACCTTCCTTTCTATATTCCATTTTACATTCCATTCCACATTCCATTTCACGTTCCATTCCACGTTCCATTCCACATTCAGTTCCACGATACATTGCACGATCCATTCCAAATTCCATTACATTGCATTCCACATTCCCTTCCCCATTCCATTCTACATTCCATTCTACGTTCCATTGCACATTGCTTTCCACCTTCCATTCCACGTTCCATTCCTCGTTCCTTTCCATTCCATTCCACGTTCAATTCCACGTTCCATTGCATTCCATTCAACTTTCCATTCCACATTCCATTGAATATCCCATTCTACTTTCCATTCCATGTTCCATTCCGCGTTCCATTCCACGTTCCATTCCACATTCCATTCCATTCCATTCCACTTTCCATTCCACATTCCATTCCATTCCACTTTCCATTCCACATTCCATTCCGTTTCGTTCCACATTCCATTACACATTCCATTCCATTCCGTTCCACATTCCATTCCACATTCCATTCCAAGTTCCTTTCCATTCCATTCCACGTTACATTCCACATTGCATTTCACATTCCATACAATGTTCGTTTATTTTCCATTCCACGTTCCATTCTACTTTCAATTGCATTCCATCCCACGTTCCATTCCACATGCCATTGTACATTCCATTCCATGTTCCATACCACATTTAATTCCACTTTCCATTCCCTTCCATTCCACGTTCCATTCAAAAATCCATTCCATTCCATTTCACGATCCATTCCACATTCGATTCCACAATCCATTCCACATTCCATTCCGTTCTATTCCACATGCCACTCCACATTCCATTCCACTTTCCATTCCACATTCCATTCCATTCCACTTTCCATTCCACATTCCATTCCGTTTCGTTCCACATTCCATTACACATTCCATTCCATTCCGTTCCACATTCCATTCCACATTCCATTCCAAGTTCCTTTCCATTCCATTCCACATTACATTCCACATTGCATTTCACATTCCATACAATGTTCGTTTATTTTCCATTCCACGTTCCATTCTACTTTCAATTGCATTCCATCCCACGTTCCATTCCACATGCCATTGTACATTCCATTCCATGTCCCATACCACATTTAATTCCACTTTCCATTCCCTTCCATTCCACGTTCCATTCAAAAATCCATTCCATTCCATTTCACGATCCATTCCACATTCGATTCCACAATCCATTCCACATTCCATTCCGTTCTATTCCACATGCCACTCCACATTCCATTCCACTTTCCATTCCACATTCTATTCCACATTCCAGTCCACATTCCATTCCATCCCATTCCACATTCCATTCCACATTCCATTCCATTCCATTCCACATTGAATATCACATTCTATTCCACATTGAATTCCACATTCCTTTCCACATTCACTTCCACATTCCATTCCATTCCATTCCACATTCTATTCAAAATTCCATTCCATTCAGTTCCACATTGTATTCCACATTGCATTCCACAATCCATTCCATTCCATTCCACATTGCATTAGACATTCCATTCCATTCCATTCCACATTCCATTCCGCATTCCATTCCATTCCACATTCCATTCCATTCCACATAGCATTCCACATTCCATTCCACATTCCCTTCCTCTTTCCATTCCATTTTATTCCACATTCCATTCCACAATCCATTCCATTCCATTCCACATTCCATTCCACATTCCATTCCACATTCCTTTCCATTCAATTCCGCATTACATTCCACATTCCATTCCACATTCCCTTCCACATTCCATTCCATACCATTCCACATTACATTCCACATTCCATTCCACATTCCTTTCCACATTCCTTTCCATTCCATTCCACATTCCATTCCTTTCCATTCCACATTACATTCCACATTCCTTTCCACATTCCCTTCCACATTCCATTCCATTCCATTAAACATTCCATTCCACATTCGAATACATTCCATTCCATATTCCTTTCCACATTCCATTCCACATACCATTCCACCTTCTATTCCATTCCATTACACATTTCATTCCACCTTCCATTCCATGTTCCATTCCAATTTCCATTGGAAGTTATATTCCATACCCTTCCAACTTCCATTCCACATTCCACTCCATTCCATACCATTACAGTCCACATTCCATTCCACATTCCATTCCATTCCCTTCCATGTTTCATTCCGTTCCATTCAACATTCTATTCCACATTCCATTTCACTTTCTATTCCACATTCCATTCCACATTCAAACCCATGTTACATTCCATTCCATTCCACTTTCCATTCCATGATCCATTCCACATTCCATTCCACGTTCCGTTCCATTCCATTCCATGTTCTTTTCCACGTTCCATTCCATTCCATTCCAAGTTCCACTCCACATTAATTTCCATATTCCTTTCCACGTTCCATTCCACATTCCATTGAACGTTCTATTCTACGTTTCATTCCAAGTTCCATTCAACATTCCATTCCACTACACTCCACGGTCCATTGCACAATCCATTCCATTCCATTACACTTTCCATTCCACGTTCCATTCCACATTCCGTTCCACATTCCATTATGTTCCATTCGACATTCCATTCCTCTTTCCATTACATTCCATTCTATTTTCCATTACACATTCCATTCCACATTCCATTGCGTTCTATTTCACATTGCATTCCACATTCCATTCCACATTCCGTTTCACATTTCATTCCATTCTTTTGCATTCCACATTCCATTCCACATTCCATTCCATTCCATTCCACGTTCCATTCCACATTCCATTCCACGTTCCTTTCCGTTCCATTCCACTTTCCATTCCATTCCTCGTTCCATTCCACATTCCATTGCACATTCCATTCCACATTGCTTTCCAAATTCCATTCCATGTTCCATTCCATGTTCCATTTCACGTTCCATTCCATTCCATTCCACTTTCTATTACACTATCCGTTCCATTAGATTCCACGATCCATTCCACATTAAATTCCACGTTCCATTCCACATTCCACTCTATTCCACTGTACTTTCCATTCCACGTTTCAATCCATTCCATTCCACGTTCCATTCCACGTTCCATTCCACATTGCATTCCATTCCTTTCCACATTCCATTCCGTTCCATAACACGTTTCATTCCACATTGCATTCCACATTCCATTCTACATTGCATTCCGTTGAATTCCACATGCCACTCCACATTCCATTCCACATTCCGTTCCATATTGTACTCCACATTCCAGTCCACATTCCATTCCATTCCATTCCATTCCATTCCACATTCCATTCCACATTCCATTCCATTCCACATTCTTTTCCACTTTCCATTCCATTCCATTCCACATTCTTTTCCACTTTCCATTCGACATTCCATTCCATTGCATTCCAGATTGCTTTCCACATTCCATTCCATTCCATTCCACATTCTATTCCACATTCCACTCCACATTCTATTCCATTCCATTCCACATTACTTTCCATTGCATTCCACATTCCATTCCATTCCATTCCACGTTCCATTCCACATTCCATTGCATTCCAATCCACATTGAATTCCACATTCCTTTCCTTTAAATTCCACATTCCATTCCACATTCCTTTCCACATTCCATTCCATTCCACATTACATTACACATTCCATTCCACATTCCCTACCACAATCCATTCCATTCCATTTCAAATTCCATTCCACGTTACTTTCCATTGCATTCCATATTATTTTCAACATTCCATTCCACATTCCCTTCCACATTCGATTCCTTTTCATTCCACATTCCATTCCACTTTCCATTCCATTCCATTCCACATTTCATTTCACATTCCATTCCACTTTCTATTCCATTACTTTCCACCTTTCATTCCAACTTCCATTCCACTTTCCATTCCACTTTCCATTTGTCGTTCCATTCCATTCTATTCCACGTTCCATTCCAACTTCCATTCCATATTCCATTACATTCAATACCATTCCAGTCCACATTCCATTCCATTCCATTCCTCTCCAAATTCTATTCCTTTCCATTGAACATTCCATTGCACATTCCATTCCACTTTCTATTCCACATTCCGTTGCACATTCAAATCCAAGTTCCATTCCATTCCATTCCACTTTCCATTCCACGATCCATTTTACATTCCATTCCACGTTCTGTTGCATTCCATTCCATGTTCCATTCCAAGTACCTTTCCTTTCCACTCCACGTTCCATTCCACATTCTATTCCATATTCCATTCCACGTTCCAATCTACATTCCGTACCATTCCTTTCCACGTTCCATTGCACATTCCATTCCACTCCATTGCACGATGCATTCCGCATTCCATTCCACGTTCCATTCCACATTCCATTCCATTCCTTCCCAGTCTACTTTCCATACCACATTCCATTCCATTCCACGATCCATTCCACATTCCATTCCATTCCACGATCCATTCCACATTCCATTCCACGTTCCACTCCACATTCCATTCCGTCCCTTAGCATGTTCCATTCCACATTGCATTTCACATCCCATTCCATGTTCCATTCCTTTCAATTCCACGTTCCATTCCGTTCAATTCCACATGCCAGTCCAAATCCCATTCCACATTCCATTTCATTCCATTCCACATTCCATTCCATTCCATTCCACATTCCATTCCACATTCCATTCCTTTCCACATTCTATTCCACTTTCCGTTCCACAGTCCATTAAATTCCATTCCAGATTCCTTTCCACATTCCATTCCATTCAATTCCACATTCCATTTCACTTTCCCTTCCACATTCCATTCCATTCCATTCCACATTCCATTCAACATTAGATTCCAATCCATTCCACATTCTTTTCCACATTCCATTCCACATTTCAATCCACTGCATTCCACATTCCATTCCATTCCATTCCACATTCCATTCCACATTCCTTTGCATTCCAATCCACATTCCATTCCACATTCCATTCCATTCCATTCCACATTCCATTCCACATGCTATTCCACATTACCTTCCACATTCCATTCCATTCCATTCCACTTTCCATTCCACATTGCATTGCATTAAATTTCACATTCCATTCCACATTCTATTCCACTACAGTCCACATTCCATTCCATTCCATTCCACGTTCCATTCCACATTCCATTCCATTCCATTCCACGTTCCATTCCATTTTCCATTCGACACTCCATTCCACGTTCCATTCCATTCCATTCCACTTTCCATTCCACTTTCCATTCCATTCCTTTCCACATTCCCTTCCGCATTCCACTGTACATTCCATTCCAAGTTCCATTGCACATTCCATTCCATGTTCCTTTCCACGTTATATTCCAGATTCCATTCCATTCCTGTTCCTTTCCACATTCCATTCCTTTCCATTACACGTTCCAATCCACATTCCATTCCAGTACATTCCACATTCTAGTCCACGTTTCATTCCACTTTCCATTCCATTCCATTCCACGTTCCATTCCACATTACATTTGACATTACATTCCACAATCCATGCCACGTTCCATTCCATTCACTTCCGTGTTCCATTGCACGTTCAATTGCACATTCCATGCCACATACCATTCTATGTTCCATTCCAACTTCCATTCCATATTCCATTGCACATTCCATTCCATTCTATTCCACGATCCATTCCACATTCCATTCCATTCCATTCCACCTTCCTTTCCACATTCCATTCCATTCCACTACACGTTCCATTACATTCCATTCCAGGTTCCATTCCACATTCCATTGCACATTCCATTCCACATTCCATTCCAAATTCCATTCCACATTCCATTCCATTCCATTCCATTCCAATCATCATTCAATTCCTCATTCCATTCAATCCGATTCCATTCCATATTCCCTTCCACTTTCCATTGCTTTCCATTCCATTCCACATTCCATTCCATTGCATTTCATTCCACATTCCATTCCTTTTCATTTCACATTATATTCCGCTTTCCATTCCACGTTCCATTCTAAATTCCATTCCACATTGCATTCTACGTTCCATTCCACGTTACATTCTACATTCATTTCCATTCCATTCCACGTTCCTTTCCATTCCATTCCACCTTCCATTCTCGTTTACATTAGACGTTACATTCCATTCCATTCCACGTTACATTCTATGTTCCATTAGAGGATCCATTCCACGTTCCATTCCATGTTGCATTCCATTCCTTTCCACGTTACATTCCATATTCCTTTCCATTCCATTCCACATTCCATTCAATGCTCCATTCCACGTTCTATTCCACGTTCCATACCATTCCATTCAATTCCACATTCCATTCCACATTCCATTTCACATTCCCTTCCATTCCATTCCACACTCCATTCCATTCCATTCCATTCCATTCCCTTCCAATCCCCATTCCATTCCACGTTCCCTTTCCATCCAGTCCATATTACATTCCACTCCATTCCACATTCCATTCCACGTTCCATTCCACATTCCCTTCCATTCCATTCCATTCCATTCCATTCCGTTGCGGGTTCCATTCCATTCCATTCCGCATTCTATACCACATCCCATTCCATACCATGCCATATTCCATATCACATCCCATTCCTTTCCATTCCACGTTCCTTTCCGCTCAATTTCACATGCAATTCCACATTCTATTACATATTCCAGTCCACATTCCATTCCACATTCCATTCCATTCCACGTTCCATTCCACTTTCTACTCCATTACATTCAACGTTCCATTCCACATTCCATTCCATTCCATTTCAAATTACATTCCACATTCCATTCCACATTCCATTCCACATTCCTTTCCATTCCATTCCACTTTCCATTCTACATTCCATTGCATTCCTTTCCACATTCCATTCCATACCATTACACTTTCCATTCCACTTTCTACTCCGTTCAATTTGGCGTTCCGTTCCACATTCCATTCCACTCCATTTCACATTCCATTCCACATTGCATTCCACATTCTATTATACATTCCAATCCACATTACATTACACATTCCATTCCATTCCATTCCATGTTTCCTTCACCGTTCCATTCCACTTTCCACTCCACGATCCAGTCCTCATTCCATTCCACTCCATTCCACGTTGCATTCCACTTTCCATTTAATTCCATTCCACGTTCCATTCCACATTCCATTGCACATTCCATTCCACGTTCCTTTCCACGTTCCATTCCACTATCCATTCTATGTTAGATTCCACCTTCCATTCCGTTCCATTCCGCGTTCCATTCCACATTCCATTCCATACCATTTCACGTGCCATTCCTCATTGCATTCCGCATTCCATTTTACCTTCCATTCCATTCCATTCCTTTCCATTCCACATTCCTTTCCATTCAATTCGACTTCCGATTCAATTCAATTCTGCATTGCAGTCCATTCCATTCCATTCCATTCCACGTTCCATTCCTTACCATTCCGCATTCCATTCCATCCAATTCCATTCCATTCCATTCCATTCCACATTACATTCCATACCATTCCGCATTCCATTCCATCCCATTCCATTCCATATTCAATTCCATTCCATTCCACATTCCATTCCATTCCATTACTCATTCCATTCCATTCCATTTCACATTCCATTCCATTCCATTCCACATTCCATACCATTCCATTCCATTCCACATATCATTAGTTTCCATTCCACATTCTATTACATTCCATTCCATTCCACTTTCCATTCCATTCCTTTCCATATTCCATTCCATTCCATTTCAAATTCCATTCTGTTCCATTCCATACGATTCCTTTCCACATTCCATATCATTCCATTCCATTCCACATTCCATTCCTTTCCATTCCACATTCCATTCCATTCCCCATTCCATTCCACATTCCCTTCAATTCCATTCCATTCCACGTTCCATTCCATTGTGCTCCACGTTGAATTCCACTTTCTCTTCCACATTCCATTCCATTCCATCTATTCCACTTATCATTCCATTCCATTTCACATTTCATTCCATTCCACGTTCCATTCCATTACAATCCTCATTCCAGTCCATTCCACACTCGATTCCATTAATTTACACTTCACATTCTGTTCCTTTTCACATTCCATTCCATATTTCATTCAATTCTATTCCACATCATATACCATTCCATTCTTTTCCACATTCCATTACATTCCATTCCACATTCCACTCCACATACCATTAAGTTCCATTTGACATTACATTCCACGTTCCATTTCACATTCCATTCTATTCCATTCCACATTCTATTCCACATTCCATTCCATTCCATTCCACATTCCATTCCATTTTCCAATCCATTCCATTCCACTCCACATTCATTCCATTCCCTTCCAAATTCCATTCCATTCCATTCCACATTCCATTCCTTTGCATTCCATTCCATTCCACATTCCATTTCATTCCATTCCACATTTCATTCCATTCCACTCCATTCCATTACTTTCCGCAATCCATTCGACATTCCGTTCCAATTCATTCCACATTCCATTACGCATTCCATTCCACATTCCATTCCATTCCATTCCACATTCCATTCCATTCCATTCCACATTCCATTCCATTCCATTCCACATTCCATTCCACGTTCCATTCGACATCGAATTCCATGTTCCATTCCACGTCCCATTCCATGTTCCATTCCTTTCCATTTCACATTCCATTCCATTCCCTTCCATATTCCATTCCATTCCTTTCCACATTCCATTCCACGTTCCATTCCATTCCGTTCAACGTTCCATTCCACTCCATTCATCATTGCATTCCACGTTCCAATCCACATTCCATTCCACATTTTATTCCATGTTTAATTACATTGCATTCCACAGTCCATTCCACGTTCCATTCCACGTTGCATTCCTTGTTCCATTCCACATCCCATTCGACGTTTCATTTCTTTCCATTCCACATTCCATTCCATTCCACATAACTTTCCATTCCATTCCACATTCCATTCCACGTTCTATTCCATTTCATTCCACGTTCAACTCCACCTTCCATTACACATACAATTCCACATTGCATTCCAAGTTTCTTTCCACTCTTTCCACATTCCTTTCCATTCCATTCTACATTCCATTACACTTTCCATTCCACATACCATTCCACATTCCAATCCAAGTTCCATTCCATTCTTTCCAAGTTCCATTCCACTTTCCATTAGATTCCATTCCACGTTCCATTCCACAATCCATTGCCCATACCATTCCAAATTAAATTCCTCGTTTCATTCCATTTTCATTTCCACATTCCATTCCACATTCCATTCCATTCCATTTCAGGTTCCATTCCAAATTCCATTCCATTCCATTCCACTTTCCTTTCCAGATTCCGTTCCTCTTTCCATTCCATTCCATTCCACGTTCCATTCTACATTCCATTCCATTCAATTTCACCTTCCTTTCTATATTCCATTTTACATTCCATTCCACATTCCATTTCACGTTCCATTCCACGTTCCATTCCACATTCAGTTCCACGATACATTGCACGATCCATTCCAAATTCCATTACATTGCATTCCACATTCCCTTCCCCATTCCATTCTACATTCCATTCTACGTTCCATTGCACATTGCTTTCCACCTTCCATTCCACGTTCCATTCCTCGTTCCTTTCCATTCCATTCCACGTTCAATTCCACGTTCCATTGCATTCCATTCAACTTTCCATTCCACATTCCATTGAATATCCCATTCTACTTTCCATTCCATGTTCCATTCCGCGTTCCATTCCACGTTCCATTCCACATTCCATTCCATTCCATTCCACTTTCCATTCCACATTCCATTCCATTCCACTTTCCATTCCACATTCCATTCCGTTTCGTTCCACATTCCATTACACATTCCATTCCATTCCGTTCCACATTCCATTCCACATTCCATTCCAAGTTCCTTTCCATTCCATTCCACGTTACATTCCACATTGCATTTCACATTCCATACAATGTTCGTTTATTTTCCATTCCACGTTCCATTCTACTTTCAATTGCATTCCATCCCACGTTCCATTCCACATGCCATTGTACATTCCATTCCATGTTCCATACCACATTTAATTCCACTTTCCATTCCCTTCCATTCCACGTTCCATTCAAAAATCCATTCCATTCCATTTCACGATCCATTCCACATTCGATTCCACAATCCATTCCACATTCCATTCCGTTCTATTCCACATGCCACTCCACATTCCATTCCACTTTCCATTCCACATTCCATTCCATTCCACTTTCCATTCCACATTCCATTCCGTTTCGTTCCACATTCCATTACACATTCCATTCCATTCCGTTCCACATTCCATTCCACATTCCATTCCAAGTTCCTTTCCATTCCATTCCACGTTACATTCCACATTGCATTTCACATTCCATACAATGTTCGTTTATTTTCCATTCCACGTTCCATTCTACTTTCAATTGCATTCCATCCCACGTTCCATTCCACATGCCATTGTACATTCCATTCCATGTCCCATACCACATTTAATTCCACTTTCCATTCCCTTCCATTCCACGTTCCATTCAAAAATCCATTCCATTCCATTTCACGATCCATTCCACATTCGATTCCACAATCCATTCCACATTCCATTCCGTTCTATTCCACATGCCACTCCACATTCCATTCCACTTTCCATTCCACATTCTATTCCACATTCCAGTCCACATTCCATTCCATCCCATTCCACATTCCATTCCACATTCCATTCCATTCCATTCCACATTGAATATCACATTCTATTCCACATTGAATTCCACATTCCTTTCCACATTCACTTCCACATTCCATTCCATTCCATTCCACATTCTATTCAAAATTCCATTCCATTCAGTTCCACATTGTATTCCACATTGCATTCCACAATCCATTCCATTCCATTCCACATTGCATTAGACATTCCATTCCATTCCATTCCACATTCCATTCCGCATTCCATTCCATTCCACATTCCATTCCATTCCACATAGCATTCCACATTCCATTCCACATTCCCTTCCTCTTTCCATTCCATTTTATTCCACATTCCATTCCACAATCCATTCCATTCCATTCCACATTCCATTCCACATTCCATTCCACATTCCTTTCCATTCAATTCCGCATTACATTCCACATTCCATTCCACATTCCCTTCCACATTCCATTCCATACCATTCCACATTACATTCCACATTCCATTCCACATTCCCTTCCACATTCCTTTCCATTCCATTCCACATTCCATTCCTTTCCATTCCACATTACATTCCACATTCCTTTCCACATTCCCTTCCACATTCCATTCCATTCCATTAAACATTCCATTCCACATTCGAATACATTCCATTCCATATTCCTTTCCACATTCCATTCCACATACCATTCCACCTTCTATTCCATTCCATTACACATTTCATTCCACCTTCCATTCCATGTTCCATTCCAATTTCCATTGGAAGTTATATTCCATACCCTTCCAACTTCCATTCCACATTCCACTCCATTCCATACCATTACAGTCCACATTCCATTCCACATTCCATTCCATTCCCTTCCATGTTTCATTCCGTTCCATTCAACATTCTATTCCACATTCCATTTCACTTTCTATTCCACATTCCATTCCACATTCAAACCCATGTTACATTCCATTCCATTCCACTTTCCATTCCATGATCCATTCCACATTCCATTCCACGTTCCGTTCCATTCCATTCCATGTTCTTTTCCACGTTCCATTCCATTCCATTCCAAGTTCCATTCCACATTAAATTCCATATTCCTTTCCACGTTCCATTCCACATTCCATTGAACGTTCTATTCTACGTTTCATTCCAAGTTCCATTCAACATTCCATTCCACTACACTCCACGGTCCATTGCACAATCCATTCCATTCCATTACACTTTCCATTCCACGTTCCATTCCACATTCCGTTCCACATTCCATTATGTTCCATTCGACATTCCATTCCTCTTTCCATTACATTCCATTCTATTTTCCATTACACATTCCATTCCACATTCCATTGCGTTCTATTTCACATTGCATTCCACATTCCATTCCACATTCCGTTTCACATTTCATTCCATTCTTTTGCATTCCACATTCCATTCCACATTCCATTCCATTCCATTCCACGTTCCATTCCACATTCCATTCCACGTTCCTTTCCGTTCCATTCCACTTTCCATTCCATTCCTCGTTCCATTCCACATTCCATTGCACATTCCATTCCACATTGCTTTCCAAATTCCATTCCATGTTCCATTCCATGTTCCATTTCACGTTCCATTCCATTCCATTCCACTTTCTATTACACTATCCGTTCCATTAGATTCCACGATCCATTCCACATTAAATTCCACGTTCCATTCCACATTCCACTCTATTCCACTGTACTTTCCATTCCACGTTTCAATCCATTCCATTCCACGTTCCATTCCACGTTCCATTCCACATTGCATTCCATTCCTTTCCACATTCCATTCCGTTCCATAACACGTTTCATTCCACATTGCATTCCACATTCCATTCTACATTGCATTCCGTTGAATTCCACATGCCACTCCACATTCCATTCCACATTCCGTTCCATATTGTACTCCACATTCCAGTCCACATTCCATTCCATTCCATTCCATTCCATTCCACATTCCATTCCACATTCCATTCCATTCCACATTCTTTTCCACTTTCCATTCCATTCCATTCCACATTCTTTTCCACTTTCCATTCGACATTCCATTCCATTGCATTCCAGATTGCTTTCCACATTCCATTCCATTCCATTCCACATTCTATTCCACATTCCACTCCACATTCTATTCCATTCCATTCCACATTACTTTCCATTGCATTCCACATTCCATTCCATTCCATTCCACGTTCCATTCCACATTCCATTGCATTCCAATCCACATTGAATTCCACATTCCTTTCCTTTAAATTCCACATTCCATTCCACATTCCTTTCCACATTCCATTCCATTCCACATTACATTACACATTCCATTCCACATTCCCTACCACAATCCATTCCATTCCATTTCAAATTCCATTCCACATTACTTTCCATTGCATTCCATATTATTTTCAACATTCCATTCCACATTCCCTTCCACATTCGATTCCTTTTCATTCCACATTCCATTCCACTTTCCATTCCATTCCATTCCACATTTCATTTCACATTCCATTCCACTTTCTATTCCATTACTTTCCACCTTTCATTCCAACTTCCATTCCACTTTCCATTCCACTTTCCATTTGTCGTTCCATTCCATTCTATTCCACGTTCCATTCCAACTTCCATTCCATATTCCATTACATTCAATACCATTCCAGTCCACATTCCATTCCATTCCATTCCTCTCCAAATTCTATTCCTTTCCATTGAACATTCCATTGCACATTCCATTCCACTTTCTATTCCACATTCCGTTGCACATTCAAATCCAAGTTCCATTCCATTCCATTCCACTTTCCATTCCACGATCCATTTTACATTCCATTCCACGTTCTGTTGCATTCCATTCCATGTTCCATTCCAAGTACCTTTCCTTTCCACTCCACGTTCCATTCCACATTCTATTCCATATTCCATTCCACGTTCCAATCTACATTCCGTACCGTTCCTTTCCACGTTCCATTGCACATTCCATTCCACTCCATTGCACGATGCATTCCGCATTCCATTCCACGTTCCATTCCACATTCCATTCCATTCCTTCCCAGTCTACTTTCCATACCACATTCCATTCCATTCCACGATCCATTCCACATTCCATTCCATTCCACGATCCATTCCACATTCCATTCCACGTTCCACTCCACATTCCATTCCGTCCCTTAGCATGTTCCATTCCACATTGCATTTCACATCCCATTCCATGTTCCATTCCTTTCAATTCCACGTTCCATTCCGTTCAATTCCACATGCCAGTCCAAATTCCATTCCACATTCCATTTCATTCCATTCCACATTCCATTCCATTCCATTCCACATTCCATTCCACATTCCATTCCTTTCCACATTCTATTCCACTTTCCGTTCCACAGTCCATTAAATTCCATTCCAGATTCCTTTCCACATTCCATTCCATTCAATTCCACATTCCATTTCACTTTCCCTTCCACATTCCATTGCATTCCATTCCACATTCCATTCAACATTAGATTCCAATCCATTCCACATTCTTTTCCACATTCCATTCCACATTTCAATCCACTGCATTCCACATTCCATTCCATTCCATTCCACATTCCATTCCACATTCCTTTGCATTCCAATCCACATTCCATTCCACATTCCATTCCATTCAATTCCACATTCCATTCCACATGCTATTCCAGATTACCTTCCACATTCCATTCCATTCCATTCCACATTCCATTCCACATTCCTTTGCATTCCAATCCACATTCCATTCCACATTCCATTCCATTCAATTCCACATTCCATTCCACATGCTATTCCAGATTACCTTCCACATTCCATTCCATTCCATTCCACTTTCCATTCCACATTGCATTGCATTAAATTTCACATTCCATTCCACATTCTATTCCACTACAGTCCACATTCCATTCCATTCCATTCCACGTTCCATTCCACATTCCATTCCATTCCATGCCACGTTCCATTCCATTTTCCATTCGACACTCCATTCCACGTTCCATTCCATTCCATTCCACTTTCCATTCCACTTTCCATTCCATTCCTTTCCACATTCCCTTCCGCATTCCACTGTACATTCCATTCCAAGTTCCATTGCACATTCCATTCCATGTTCCTTTCCACGTTATATTCCAGATTCCATTCCATTCCTGTTCCTTTCCACATTCCATTCCTTTCCATTACACGTTCCAATCCACATTCCATTCCAGTACATTCCACATTCTAGTCCACGTTTCATTCCACTTTCCATTCCATTCCATTCCACGTTCCATTCCACATTACATTTGACATTACATTCCACAATCCATGCCACGTTCCATTCCATTCACTTCCGTGTTCCATTGCACGTTCAATTGCACATTCCATGCCACATACCATTCTATGTTCCATTCCAACTTCCATTCCATATTCCATTGCACATTCCATTCCATTCTATTCCACGATCCATTCCACATTCCATTCCATTCCATTCCACCTTCCTTTCCACATTCCATTCCATTCCACTACACGTTCCATTACATTCCATTCCAGGTTCCATTCCACATTCCATTGCACATTCCATTCCACATTCCATTCCAAATTCCATTCCACATTCCATTCCATTCCATTCCATTCCAATCATCATTCAATTCCTCATTCCATTCAATCCGATTCCATTCCATATTCCCTTCCACTTTCCATTGCTTTCCATTCCATTCCACATTCCATTCCATTGCATTTCATTCCACATTCCATTCCTTTTCATTTCACATTATATTCCGCTTTCCATTCCACGTTCCATTCTAAATTCCATTCCACATTGCATTCTACGTTCCATTCCACGTTACATTCTACATTCATTTCCATTCCATTCCACATTCCTTTCCATTCCATTCCACCTTCCATTCTCGTTTACATTAGACGTTACATTCCATTCCATTCCACGTTACATTCTATGTTCCATTAGAGGATCCATTCCACGTTCCATTCCATGTTGCATTCCATTCCTTTCCACGTTACATTCCATATTCCTTTCCATTCCATTCCACATTCCATTCAATGCTCCATTCCACGTTCTATTCCACGTTCCATACCATTCCATTCAATTCCACATTCCATTCCACATTCCATTTCACATTCCCTTCCATTCCATTCCACACTCCATTCCATTCCATTCCATTCCATTCCCTTCCAATCCCCTTTCCATTCCACGTTCCCTTTCCATCCAGTCCATATTACATTCCACTCCATTCCACATTCCATTCCACGTTCCATTCCACATTCCCTTCCATTCCATTCCATTCCATTCCATTCCGTTGCGGGTTCCATTCCATTCCATTCCGCATTCTATACCACATCCCATTCCATACCATGCCATATTCCATATCACATCCCATTCCTTTCCATTCCACGTTCCTTTCCGCTCAATTTCACATGCAATTCCACATTCTATTACATATTCCAGTCCACATTCCATTCCACATTCCATTCCATTCCACGTTCCATTCCACTTTCTACTCCATTACATTCAACGTTCCATTCCACATTCCATTCCATTCCATTTCAAATTACATTCCACATTCCATTCCACATTCCATTCCACATTCCTTTCCATTCCATTCCACTTTCCACTCTACATTCCATTGCATTCCTTTCCACATTCCATTCCATACCATTACACTTTCCATTCCACTTTCTACTCCGTTCAATTTGGCGTTCCGTTCCACATTCCATTCCACTCCATTTCACATTCCATTCCACATTGCATTCCACATTCTATTATACATTCCAATCCACATTACATTACACATTCCATTCCATTCCATTCCATGTTTCCTTCACCGTTCCATTCCACTTTCCACTCCACGATCCAGTCCTGATTCCATTCCACTCCATTCCACGTTGCATTCCACTTTCCATTTAATTCCATTCCACGTTCCATTCCACATTCCATTGCACATTCCATTCCACGTTCCTTTCCACGTTCCATTCCACTATCCATTCTATGTTAGATTCCACCTTCCTTTCCGTTTCATTCCGCGTTCCATTCCACATTCCATTCCATACCATTTCACGTGCCATTCCTCATTGCATTCTGCATTCCATTTTACCTTCCATTCCATTCCATTCCTTTCCATTCCACATTCCTTTCCATTCAATTCGACTTCCGATTCAATTCAATTCTGCATTGCAGTCCATTCCATTCCATTCCATTCCACGTTCCATTCCTTACCATTCCGCATTCCATTCCATCCAATTCCATTCCATTCCATTCCATTCCACATTACATTCCATACCATTCCGCATTCCATTCCATCCCATTCCATTCCATATTCAATTCCATTCCATTCCACATTCCATTCCATTCCATTACTCATTCCATTCCATTCCATTTCACATTCCATTCCATTCCATTCCACATTCCATACCATTCCATTCCATTCCACATATCATTAGTTTCCATTCCACATTCTATTACATTCCATTCCATTCCACTTTCCATTCCATTCCTTTCCATATTCCATTCCATTCCATTTCAAATTCCATTCTGTTCCATTCCATACGATTCCTTTCCACATTCCATATCATTCCATTCCATTCCACATTCCATTCCTTTCCATTCCACATTCCATTCCATTCCCCATTCCATTCCACATTCCCTTCAATTCCATTCCATTCCACGTTCCATTCCATTGTGCTCCACGTTGAATTCCACTTTCTCTTCCACATTCCATTCCATTCCATCTATTCCACTTATCATTCCATTCCATTTCACATTTCATTCCATTCCACGTTCCATTCCATTACAATCCTCATTCCAGTCCATTCCACACTCGATTCCATTAATTTACACTTCACATTCTGTTCCTTTTCACATTCCATTCCATATTTCATTCAATTCTATTCCACATCATATACCATTCCATTCTTTTCCACATTCCATTACATTCCATTCCACATTCCACTCCACATACCATTAAGTTCCATTTGACATTCCATTCCACATTCGATTACATTACATTCCACGTTCCATTTCACATTCCATTCTATTCCATTCCACATTCTATTCCACATTCCATTCCATTCCATTCCACATTCCATTCCATTTTCCAATCCATTCCATTCCACTCCACATTCATTCCATTCCCTTCCAAATTCCATTCCATTCCATTCCACATTCCATTCCTTTGCATTCCATTCCATTCCACATTCCATTTCATTCCATTCCACATTTCATTCCATTCCACTCCATTCCATTACTTTCCGCAATCCATTCGACATTCCGTTCCAATTCATTCCACATTCCATTACGCATTCCATTCCACATTCCATTCCATTCCATTCCACATTCCATTCCATTCCATTCCACATTCCATTCCATTCCATTCCACATTCCATTCCACGTTCCATTCGACATCGAATTCCATGTTCCATTCCACGTCCCATTCCATGTTCCATTCCTTTCCATTTCACATTCCATTCCATTCCCTTCCATATTCCATTCCATTCCTTTCCACATTCCATTCCACGTTCCATTCCATTCCGTTCAACGTTCCATTCCACTCCATTCATCATTGCATTCCACGTTCCAATCCACATTCCATTCCACATTTTATTCCATGTTTAATTACATTGCATTCCACAGTCCATTCCACGTTCCATTCCACGTTGCATTCCTTGTTCCATTCCACATCCCATTCGACGTTTCATTTCTTTCCATTCCACATTCCATTCCATTCCACATAACTTTCCATTCCATTCCACATTCCATTCCACGTTCTATTCCATTTCATTCCACGTTCAACTCCACCTTCCATTACACATACAATTCCACATTGCATTCCAAGTTTCTTTCCACTCTTTCCACATTCCTTTCCATTCCATTCTACATTCCATTACACTTTCCATTCCACATACCATTCCACATTCCAATCCAAGTTCCATTCCATTCTTTCCAAGTTCCATTCCACTTTCCATTAGATTCCATTCCACGTTCCATTCCACAATCCATTGCCCATACCATTCCAAATTAAATTCCTCGTTTCATTCCATTTTCATTTCCACATTCCATTCCACATTCCATTCCATTCCATTTCAGGTTCCATTCCAAATTCCATTCCATTCCATTCCACTTTCCTTTCCAGATTCCGTTCCTCTTTCCATTCCATTACATTCCACGTTCCATTCCACATTCCATTCCATTCCATTCCACGTTCCATTCTACATTCCATTCCATTCAATTTCACCTTCCTTTCTATATTCCATTTTACATTCCATTCCACATTCCATTTCACGTTCCATTCCACGTTCCATTCCACATTCAGTTCCACGATACATTGCACGATCCATTCCAAATTCCATTACATTGCATTCCACATTCCCTTCCCCATTCCATTCTACATTCCATTCTACGTTCCATTGCACATTGCTTTCCACCTTCCATTCCACGTTCCATTCCTCGTTCCTTTCCATTCCATTCCACGTTCAATTCCACGTTCCATTGCATTCCATTCAACTTTCCATTCCACATTCCATTGAATATCCCATTCTACTTTCCATTCCATGTTCCATTCCGCGTTCCATTCCACGTTCCATTCCACATTCCATTCCATTCCATTCCACTTTCCATTCCACATTCCATTCCATTCCACTTTCCATTCCACATTCCATTCCGTTTCGTTCCACATTCCATTACACATTCCATTCCATTCCGTTCCACATTCCATTCCACATTCCATTCCAAGTTCCTTTCCATTCCATTCCACGTTACATTCCACATTGCATTTCACATTCCATACAATGTTCGTTTATTTTCCATTCCACGTTCCATTCTACTTTCAATTGCATTCCATCCCACGTTCCATTCCACATGCCATTGTACATTCCATTCCATGTTCCATACCACATTTAATTCCACTTTCCATTCCCTTCCATTCCACGTTCCATTCAAAAATCCATTCCATTCCATTTCACGATCCATTCCACATTCGATTCCACAATCCATTCCACATTCCATTCCGTTCTATTCCACATGCCACTCCACATTCCATTCCACTTTCCATTCCACATTCCATTCCATTCCACTTTCCATTCCACATTCCATTCCGTTTCGTTCCACATTCCATTACACATTCCATTCCATTCCGTTCCACATTCCATTCCACATTCCATTCCAAGTTCCTTTCCATTCCATTCCACGTTACATTCCACATTGCATTTCACATTCCATACAATGTTCGTTTATTTTCCATTCCACGTTCCATTCTACTTTCAATTGCATTCCATCCCACGTTCCATTCCACATGCCATTGTACATTCCATTCCATGTCCCATACCACATTTAATTCCACTTTCCATTCCCTTCCATTCCACGTTCCATTCAAAAATCCATTCCATTCCATTTCACGATCCATTCCACATTCGATTCCACAATCCATTCCACATTCCATTCCGTTCTATTCCACATGCCACTCCACATTCCATTCCACTTTCCATTCCACATTCTATTCCACATTCCAGTCCACATTCCATTCCATCCCATTCCACATTCCATTCCACATTCCATTCCATTCCATTCCACATTGAATATCACATTCTATTCCACATTGAATTCCACATTCCTTTCCACATTCACTTCCACATTCCATTCCATTCCATTCCACATTCTATTCAAAATTCCATTCCATTCAGTTCCACATTGTATTCCACATTGCATTCCACAATCCATTCCATTCCATTCCACATTGCATTAGACATTCCATTCCATTCCATTCCACATTCCATTCCGCATTCCATTCCATTCCACATTCCATTCCATTCCACATAGCATTCCACATTCCATTCCACATTCCCTTCCTCTTTCCATTCCATTTTATTCCACATTCCATTCCACAATCCATTCCATTCCATTCCACATTCCATTCCACATTCCATTCCACATTCCTTTCCATTCAATTCCGCATTACATTCCACATTCCATTCCACATTCCCTTCCACATTCCATTCCATACCATTCCACATTACATTCCACATTCCATTCCACATTCCCTTCCACATTCCTTTCCATTCCATTCCACATTCCATTCCTTTCCATTCCACATTACATTCCACATTCCTTTCCACATTCCCTTCCACATTCCATTCCATTCCATTAAACATTCCATTCCACATTCGAATACATTCCATTCCATATTCCTTTCCACATTCCATTCCACATACCATTCCACCTTCTATTCCATTCCATTACACATTTCATTCCACCTTCCATTCCATGTTCCATTCCAATTTCCATTGGAAGTTATATTCCATACCCTTCCAACTTCCATTCCACATTCCACTCCATTCCATACCATTACAGTCCACATTCCATTCCACATTCCATTCCATTCCCTTCCATGTTTCATTCCGTTCCATTCAACATTCTATTCCACATTCCATTTCACTTTCTATTCCACATTCCATTCCACATTCAAACCCATGTTACATTCCATTCCATTCCACTTTCCATTCCATGATCCATTCCACATTCCATTCCACGTTCCGTTCCATTCCATTCCATGTTCTTTTCCATGTTCCATTCCATTCCATTCCAAGTTCCATTCCACATTAAATTCCATATTCCTTTCCACGTTCCATTCCACATTCCATTGAACGTTCTATTCTACGTTTCATTCCAAGTTCCATTCAACATTCCATTCCACTACACTCCACGGTCCATTGCACAATCCATTCCATTCCATTACACTTTCCATTCCACGTTCCATTCCACATTCCGTTCCACATTCCATTATGTTCCATTCGACATTCCATTCCTCTTTCCATTACATTCCATTCTATTTTCCATTACACATTCCATTCCACATTCCATTGCGTTCTATTTCACATTGCATTCCACATTCCATTCCACATTCCGTTTCACATTTCATTCCATTCTTTTGCATTCCACATTCCATTCCACATTCCATTCCATTCCATTCCACGTTCCATTCCACATTCCATTCCACGTTCCTTTCCGTTCCATTCCACTTTCCATTCCATTCCTCGTTCCATTCCACATTCCATTGCACATTCCATTCCACATTGCTTTCCAAATTCCATTCCATGTTCCATTCCATGTTCCATTTCACGTTCCATTCCATTCCATTCCACTTTCTATTACACTATCTGTTCCATTAGATTCCACGATCCATTCCACATTAAATTCCACGTTCCATTCCACATTCCACTCTATTCCACTGTACTTTCCATTCCACGTTTCAATCCATTCCATTCCACGTTCCATTCCACGTTCCATTCCACATTGCATTCCATTCCTTTCCACATTCCATTCCGTTCCATAACACGTTTCATTCCACATTGCATTCCACATTCCATTCTACATTGCATTCCGTTGAATTCCACATGCCACTCCACATTCCATTCCACATTCCGTTCCATATTGTACTCCACATTCCAGTCCACATTCCATTCCATTCCATTCCATTCCATTCCACATTCCATTCCACATTCCATTCCATTCCACATTCTTTTCCACTTTCCATTCCATTCCATTCCACATTCTTTTCCACTTTCCATTCGACATTCCATTCCATTGCATTCCAGATTGCTTTCCACATTCCATTCCATTCCATTCCACATTCTATTCCACATTCCACTCCACATTCTATTCCATTCCATTCCACATTACTTTCCATTGCATTCCACATTCCATTCCATTCCATTCCACGTTCCATTCCACATTCCATTGCATTCCAATCCACATTGAATTCCACATTCCTTTCCTTTAAATTCCACATTCCATTCCACATTCCTTTCCACATTCCATTCCATTCCACATTACATTACACATTCCATTCCACATTCCCTACCACAATCCATTCCATTCCATTTCAAATTCCATTCCACGTTACTTTCCATTGCATTCCATATTATTTTCAACATTCCATTCCACATTCCCTTCCACATTCGATTCCTTTTCATTCCACATTCCATTCCACTTTCCATTCCATTCCATTCCACATTTCATTTCACATTCCATTCCACTTTCTATTCCATTACTTTCCACCTTTCATTCCAACTTCCATTCCACTTTCCATTCCACTTTCCATTTGTCGTTCCATTCCATTCTATTCCACGTTCCATTCCAACTTCCATTCCATATTCCATTACATTCAATACCATTCCAGTCCACATTCCATTCCATTCCATTCCTCTCCAAATTCTATTCCTTTCCATTGAACATTCCATTGCACATTCCATTCCACTTTCTATTCCACATTCCGTTGCACATTCAAATCCAAGTTCCATTCCATTCCATTCCACTTTCCATTCCACGATCCATTTTACATTCCATTCCACGTTCTGTTGCATTCCATTCCATGTTCCATTCCAAGTACCTTTCCTTTCCACTCCACGTTCCATTCCACATTCTATTCCATATTCCATTCCACGTTCCAATCTACATTCCGTACCGTTCCTTTCCACGTTCCATTGCACATTCCATTCCACTCCATTGCACGATGCATTCCGCATTCCATTCCACGTTCCATTCCACATTCCATTCCATTCCTTCCCAGTCTACTTTCCATACCACATTCCATTCCATTCCACGATCCATTCCACATTCCATTCCATTCCACGATCCATTCCACATTCCATTCCACGTTCCACTCCACATTCCATTCCGTCCCTTAGCATGTTCCATTCCACATTGCATTTCACATCCCATTCCATGTTCCATTCCTTTCAATTCCACGTTCCATTCCGTTCAATTCCACATGCCAGTCCAAATCCCATTCCACATTCCATTTCATTCCATTCCACATTCCATTCCATTCCATTCCACATTCCATTCCACATTCCATTCCTTTCCACATTCTATTCCACTTTCCGTTCCACAGTCCATTAAATTCCATTCCAGATTCCTTTCCACATTCCATTCCATTCAATTCCACATTCCATTTCACTTTCCCTTCCACATTCCATTCCATTCCATTCCACATTCCATTCAACATTAGATTCCAATCCATTCCACATTCTTTTCCACATTCCATTCCACATTTCAATCCACTGCATTCCACATTCCATTCCATTCCATTCCACATTCCATTCCACATTCCTTTGCATTCCAATCCACATTCCATTCCACATTCCATTCCATTCCATTCCACATTCCATTCCACATGCTATTCCACATTACCTTCCACATTCCATTCCATTCCATTCCACTTTCCATTCCACATTGCATTGCATTAAATTTCACATTCCATTCCACATTCTATTCCACTACAGTCCACATTCCATTCCATTCCATTCCACGTTCCATTCCACATTCCATTCCATTCCATTCCACGTTCCATTCCATTTTCCATTCGACACTCCATTCCACGTTCCATTCCATTCCATTCCACTTTCCATTCCACTTTCCATTCCATTCCTTTCCACATTCCCTTCCGCATTCCACTGTACATTCCATTCCAAGTTCCATTGCACATTCCATTCCATGTTCCTTTCCACGTTATATTCCAGATTCCATTCCATTCCTGTTCCTTTCCACATTCCATTCCTTTCCATTACACGTTCCAATCCACATTCCATTCCAGTACATTCCACATTCTAGTCCACGTTTCATTCCACTTTCCATTCCATTCCATTCCACGTTCCATTCCACATTACATTTGACATTACATTCCACAATCCATGCCACGTTCCATTCCATTCACTTCCGTGTTCCATTGCACGTTCAATTGCACATTCCATGCCACATACCATTCTATGTTCCATTCCAACTTCCATTCCATATTCCATTGCACATTCCATTCCATTCTATTCCACGATCCATTCCACATTCCATTCCATTCCATTCCACCTTCCTTTCCACATTCCATTCCATTCCACTACACGTTCCATTACATTCCATTCCAGGTTCCATTCCACATTCCATTGCACATTCCATTCCACATTCCATTCCAAATTCCATTCCACATTCCATTCCATTCCATTCCATTCCAATCATCATTCAATTCCTCATTCCATTCAATCCGATTCCATTCCATATTCCCTTCCACTTTCCATTGCTTTCCATTCCATTCCACATTCCATTCCATTGCATTTCATTCCACATTCCATTCCTTTTCATTTCACATTATATTCCGCTTTCCATTCCACGTTCCATTCTAAATTCCATTCCACATTGCATTCTACGTTCCATTCCACGTTACATTCTACATTCATTTCCATTCCATTCCACGTTCCTTTCCATTCCATTCCACCTTCCATTCTCGTTTACATTAGACGTTACATTCCATTCCATTCCACGTTACATTCTATGTTCCATTAGAGGATCCATTCCACGTTCCATTCCATGTTGCATTCCATTCCTTTCCACGTTACATTCCATATTCCTTTCCATTCCATTCCACATTCCATTCAATGCTCCATTCCACGTTCTATTCCACGTTCCATACCATTCCATTCAATTCCACATTCCATTCCACATTCCATTTCACATTCCCTTCCATTCCATTCCACACTCCATTCCATTCCATTCCATTCCATTCCCTTCCAATCCCCTTTCCATTCCACGTTCCCTTTCCATCCAGTCCATATTACATTCCACTCCATTCCACATTCCATTCCACGTTCCATTCCACATTCCCTTCCATTCCATTCCATTCCATTCCATTCCGTTGCGGGTTCCATTCCATTCCATTCCGCATTCTATACCACATCCCATTCCATACCATGCCATATTCCATATCACATCCCATTCCTTTCCATTCCACGTTCCTTTCCGCTCAATTTCACATGCAATTCCACATTCTATTACATATTCCAGTCCACATTCCATTCCACATTCCATTCCATTCCACGTTCCATTCCACTTTCTACTCCATTACATTCAACGTTCCATTCCACATTCCATTCCATTCCATTTCAAATTACATTCCACATTCCATTCCACATTCCATTCCACATTCCTTTCCATTCCATTCCACTTTCCATTCTACATTCCATTGCATTCCTTTCCACATTCCATTCCATACCATTACACTTTCCATTCCACTTTCTACTCCGTTCAATTTGGCGTTCCGTTCCACATTCCATTCCACTCCATTTCACATTCCATTCCACATTGCATTCCACATTCTATTATACATTCCAATCCACATTACATTACACATTCCATTCCATTCCATTCCATGTTTCCTTCACCGTTCCATTCCACTTTCCACTCCACGATCCAGTCCTCATTCCATTCCACTCCATTCCACGTTGCATTCCACTTTCCATTTAATTCCATTCCACGTTCCATTCCACATTCCATTGCACATTCCATTCCACGTTCCTTTCCACGTTCCATTCCACTATCCATTCTATGTTAGATTCCACCTTCCATTCCGTTCCATTCCGCGTTCCATTCCACATTCCATTCCATACCATTTCACGTGCCATTCCTCATTGCATTCCGCATTCCATTTTACCTTCCATTCCATTCCATTCCTTTCCATTCCACATTCCTTTCCATTCAATTCGACTTCCGATTCAATTCAATTCTGCATTGCAGTCCATTCCATTCCATTCCATTCCACGTTCCATTCCTTACCATTCCGCATTCCATTCCATCCAATTCCATTCCATTCCATTCCATTCCACATTACATTCCATACCATTCCGCATTCCATTCCATCCCATTCCATTCCATATTCAATTCCATTCCATTCCACATTCCATTCCATTCCATTACTCATTCCATTCCATTCCATTTCACATTCCATTCCATTCCATTCCACATTCCATACCATTCCATTCCATTCCACATATCATTAGTTTCCATTCCACATTCTATTACATTCCATTCCATTCCACTTTCCATTCCATTCCTTTCCATATTCCATTCCATTCCATTTCAAATTCCATTCTGTTCCATTCCATACGATTCCTTTCCACATTCCATATCATTCCATTCCATTCCACATTCCATTCCTTTCCATTCCACATTCCATTCCATTCCCCATTCCATTCCACATTCCCTTCAATTCCATTCCATTCCACGTTCCATTCCATTGTGCTCCACGTTGAATTCCACTTTCTCTTCCACATTCCATTCCATTCCATCTATTCCACTTATCATTCCATTCCATTTCACATTTCATTCCATTCCACGTTCCATTCCATTACAATCCTCATTCCAGTCCATTCCACACTCGATTCCATTAATTTACACTTCACATTCTGTTCCTTTTCACATTCCATTCCATATTTCATTCAATTCTATTCCACATCATATACCATTCCATTCTTTTCCACATTCCATTACATTCCATTCCACATTCCACTCCACATACCATTAAGTTCCATTTGACATTCCATTCCACATTCGATGACATTACATTCCACGTTCCATTTCACATTCCATTCTATTCCATTCCACATTCTATTCCACATTCCATTCCATTCCATTCCACATTCCATTCCATTTTCCAATCCATTCCATTCCACTCCACATTCATTCCATTCCCTTCCAAATTCCATTCCATTCCATTCCACATTCCATTCCTTTGCATTCCATTCCATTCCACATTCCATTTCATTCCATTCCACATTTCATTCCATTCCATTCCATTCCATTACTTTCCGCAATCCATTCGACATTCCGTTCCAATTCATTCCACGTTCCATTACGCATTCCATTCCACATTCCATTCCATTCCATTCCACATTCCATTCCATTACATTCCACATTCCATTCCATTCGATTCCACAATCCATTCCGTCCCATTTCATACAACATTCTCTTCCATTCCATTCCACATTCCCTTCAATTCCATTCCACAGTCCATTCCATTCCACGCCACGTTCCATTCTACGTTCCATTACAGTTTCCACTCCACTTTCCATTCCACATTCCATTCCATTCCACATGCCATTCCAAATTCTATTCCTCATTCCATTCCACATTACATTACATTTCATTCCACAATCCATTACACTTTCCATTCAATTCCATTCTATATTTCATTCCATTCTGTTCCCCATGGCATTCCATTCCATTCCACTTTCCATTCCATTCCACATTCAAATCAAATCCATTACATAAAATTCCACATTCCATTCCATTCAACATTCGATTCCACATTCCATTGCATTCCATATTCCATTCCACATTCCATTCCATTGCATTCCAAAGAAAGTAATGTGGAATGGAAAGTGGAAAGGAATGGAATGGAATGAGGAATGGAATGGAATGGGATGGAATGTGGAATGGGAAGGTATGGAATTTGGAATGGAAAAGCATGGCATGTGGAACGGAATGGAATTGTATGGAATGTGGAATGGAATGGAATGGAATGGAATGCGGAATGGAATCGAATGGAATGTGGAATGGATTGGAATGGGGTGGAATGTCATGGAAAGTAATGGAATGTGGAATGGAATGGAATGGAACTTAGAATGGAATGGAATGGAAAGTGGAATGGAACGTCGAATGGGACGGGTAATGGAATGAGGAATGGAAGTTGGAATGGAGTGGAATGTGGAATGGAATTCAATGGAATGTGTAATGGAGTGTGGAATTAAATGGAATGGAATGCGGAATGGAAAGTGGAACAGAAGGGAAACGAAAGTGGCATGGAATGGAATGCAATATTTAATGGAAAGGAATGGAATGTGGAACAGAATGTGTAATGGAATGGAATGGAATATGGAATGGAATGTTTAATTGAATGGAATGGAATGTGGTATGGAATGTGGAATGAAATGGAATGGAATGTGGAATGGAATGTGGAATGGGATGTGGAATGGAATGGAATGGAATGTGGAATGGAATGGAATGTAATGTGAAGTGGAATGGAATGGAATTGAATGGAATGTGGAATGGAAACAGGAATGGAAAGTGGAATGGAATGGAATGTGGAGTGGAATACAATGTAATGGAATGAAATGTGGAATGAAAACAGGAATTGAAGGTGTAATGCAATGGAATGGATCGTGGAATGGAACGTGGAATGGAACGTGGAATGGATTGTGGAATGGCACGTGGAATGGAACGTGGAATGGAAGGTGGAATGGAGCGTGGAATGGAATGGAATGGAACGTTAAATGGAATGTAGAATTGAATGTTTAACGGAATGTAATGGACTGTGGAATGCAATGTGGAATTAAATGGAAAGCCATGTAGAGTGGAAAGTGGAATGGAATGGAATGAAATTTTGAATGGAGTGGAAGGGAATGTGGAATGGAATGGAATGGAATGAGGAATTGAACTCAATGGAATGGAATGTGGATTGGAAGGGAATGTGGATTGGAATGTGGAAAGGAATGGGATGGAATGTGGAATGGAATGAAATGGAATGTGGAATGGAATGTGGAATGGAATGTTGAATGCAATCTGGAATGGAATGCAATGTAATGTGGAATGGAATGTTTAAAGGAATGTGGAATAGAACGTAATGGAATGAAATGGAATTTGGAATGGAAAGTGGAATGGAATGTCGAATTGAAACGGGAATGAAATGTGGAATGGAATGTGGAATGGAATGGAATGGAATTGATTGGGGAATGGAATAGAATGGAATGGGGACAGAAAGGGAATGGAATGTGAAATGGAATGCAATGGAAGTAGGAATGTAATAGAATGGAATGTTGATTGGAATGAGGAATTGAATGTGGAATGGAATGCAATGGAATGTGGAATGGAAGTGGAATTGAATGGAATGGAACATGGAATGCAACGTGGAAAGGAATGGAATGGAACGTGTAATGGAATGTGGAATGGAACGTGGAATGGAATGCAATGGAATGAGGAATGCAATTTAATGAAATATGGATTGGAATGGAAAGGAATGCGTAATGGAATGGAATTGTATGTGGAAATCAATTGAATGGAATGTGGAATGGAATGGAAAGGAACGTGGAAAGGAATGGAATATAATGGAACGTGGAATTGAAAGGAATTCAATGGGGAATGGAATGGAATGGAACGTGGAAGGCAACGGAATGGAATGTGAAATGCAATGGAATGGAATGTGGAATGGAATGGAATGTGGAATGGAATGGAATGGAATGGAACGTGGAATGGAATGAAATATAAGGTGGAATTTAATGGAATGGAATGTGGAATGGAATGAAAAGGAACAGAATGGAAAGTGGAATGGAATAGAATGGAACATGGTATGGAATGGAACTGAACGTGGAATGGAACGTGGAATAGAATGGAAAGAACGTGGAATGGAATGTAATGGAATGTGGAATGAAATGGAATACAATGTGGAATGGAATGGAATGGATTGTGGAATGGAAAAGAATGGAATGCGGAATGGAACGGAATGGGAGATTGAATGAAATGCAATGGAATGTGGAATGGAATGTGGAATGGAAAGTTGAATGGAATGTGGAATGGAATGGAATTGAATGTAGAATGATAAGTGGAATGGAATGGAAAGGAATGTAGAATTGAATGCAATGGAACTTGCAATGGAAGGAAATGGAAGATGGAATGGAATACAATGGAACATGGAAAGGAATTGAATGGAATGGTATGGAAAGGAATTGAAAGTTGAATGGAAGGGAATGCAGAATGGAACGTAATGTGGAATGGTATAGAATGGAATGTGGAATGGAATTGAATGGAATGTGGACTGGAATCGAATGGAATTGAATATGAAATGGAATGTGGAATTGAATGAAATAGAAAGTGGAAAGGAATGTGGAATGGAATGGAATTGAATGTAGAATGATAAGTGGAATGGAATGGAAAGGAATGTAGAATTGAATGCAATGGAACTTGCAATGGAAGGAAATGGAAGATGGAATGGAATACAATGGAACATGGAAAGGAATTGAATGGAATGGTATGGAAAGGAATTGAAAGTTGAATGGAAGGGAATGCAGAATGGAACGTAATGTGGAATGGTATAGAATGGAATGTGGAATGGAATCGAATGGAATGTGGACTGGAATCGAATGGAATTGAATATGAAATGGAATGTGGAATTGAATGAAATAGAAAGTGGAAAGGAATGTGGAATGGAATGGAATGGAACGTGCAATGGAATGTGGAATGGAACGTGGAATGGAATTTGGAATGGAACTGAATGGAAGGTGGAATGGAATGGAATGTGGAATGGAATGGAAAGGAATTTGGAATGGAATGGAATGGAATGTGGAATGGAAAGGAATGGAATTTGGAATGGAATGGAATGGAATGTGTAATGGAATGGCATGGAAGGTGAAATGGAATGCAAGGGAATGTGCAATTTAATGGAATGGAATGTGCAATGGAATGTAATGGAATGTGGAATGGAATGGAATCTAATGGAATGGAATGTGGAACGGAATGGAATGTGAAATGGAGTGGAATGCAATGTGGAATGGAATGGAATGTAGAATGAAACGAATGGAATGTGGAATGGAATATGGAAGGGAATGGAATGGAACGGAATGCGGAATGGAATGTGGAATGGAATGGAATGGAATGTAGAAAGGAATGTGGAACGGCATGGAATGGAATGTGTAACGGAACGCAGAAGAGAACATAGAATAGAACGCGGAAAGGAACATTCAATGGAAAGCGGAATGTAATTGAAAGGAACGTGGAATGGAGTGTGGAATGGAATAGAATGGAAAGTGAAATGCAATGGAATGGAGTGCGGATTGCAATGGAATGGAATGTGGATTGCAGTATAATTGAATCGAATGTGGAATGGAATGGAATGAATTGCAATGGAAAGGAATTTGGAAAGGAATGGAATGGAAAGTGGAATGGAATGTGGAATGGAATTGAATGGAATTTGCAATGGAGCGTAATGTGGAATGGAATGGAATGGACGGAATGTGGAAAGGAATGGAATGGAATGGATGAATGTGGAAAGGAATGGAATGGAATGGAGAGAGGACTGGAATGGATTGGAATGGAATGTGTAATGGAATATGGTATGGAATGGAAAGGAAAGTGGAATGGAATGTGGAATGGAATGGAATGGAATGCGGAATGGACTGTAGAATGGAATGCAATGAAATGTGGTGTGGTATGGAATGGAGAGTGGAATGGAACTTGGAATGGAATGGAATGAAAGGTAGAATGGAATGGAAAGAAAGGTGGAATGGAAAGGAAGGGTATGGAATGTGGAATGGAATGGAATGTGGAATGGAATAGAATGTGGAATAGAATGGAATGGAATTGAATCTGGAATGGAATAGAATGGAACGGAAGGTGGAATGGAGAGAAAACGAATGGAATGCAATGGAATGGAATGTGGAATGGAATGCAATGTGTAACGGAGTGGAAGGGAAAGGAATCTTCATTGGAATGGAATGGAATGTGGAATGGAATGTGGAATGGAATGAAATCTGGAATGCAATGTTGATTGGAATACAATGTCCAATGGAATTGAATGGAATGTGGAATGGAATGGAATTCACTGTGGAATGGAATGGAATGTGGAAAACAATTGAATGTAATGTGTAATGGAATTGAATGGAAATTGGAATGGAATGGAATGGAATGTGAAATGGGAGGGAATGGAATGTGGAATGGAATGGAATGGAATGTGGAATGGGATGGAATTTGGAATGGAATGGAATGGAATGTGGAATGGAATGGAATGGAATGTGGAATGGAATGTGGTATGGAATGGAATAGAATGTGGAATGGAATCTGGAATGGAATGGAAAAGAACTTGGAATGGAATGGAATGGAATATGGAACGGAATGAAATGGAATTTGGAATGGAATGGAGAGGAATATGAAATGGAATGGAAAGTAATGCGAAATGGAATGTAATGGAACGTGGAATGTAATGGAATGGAATGTGAGATGGAATGGAATGGTATGTGGAATGGAATGGGATTGAATGGAATGTGGAATAGAAAGGAATGGAACGGAATGAAATGTGGAATGGAATGTGGAGTGGAATGGAATGTGGAACGGAATGTGCAATGGAATGGAATTTGAAATGGAATGGAATGGAATGAGGAATGGAATGGAATGGAATGTGGCATGGAATGGAATGTGGAATCGAATGGAATGGAATGAAATCTGGAATGAAATTGAATGGAACGGAATGTGGAATGGAATGGAATGTGGAACGGATTGGAATGGAAGGCAATGTGGAATGTAATGGAATGTGCAGTGGAATGTGGAATGGAATGGAATGTGGAGTGGAATGGAAAAGAATGGAGAGTGGAATGGAATGTGGAATGGAATAGAATGGAATGTGGAATGGAAAGGAATGTGGAATGGAATGGATTGGAATGTGGGATGGAATGGAAAGGAAATTGGAATGGAATGTGGAATGGCATGCAAAGGAATATGGAATAGAATGAGGAACGAATTGAAATGGAATGTGGAATCGAATGGAATGTGGAATGGAAGGGAATGGAATGTGGAATGGAAAGTAATGGAATGTGGAATGGAACGTGGAATGGAAAATCGAATTTAAATTGGAATGGCACATCAAATTGAATGGGAAATGAAATGTGGAATGGAATTCGGAATGGAATGGAATACAATGGGGAATGGAATGGCATGGAATGGGGAATGGAATGGAATGGAATGTGGAATGGAATGGAATGGAATGTGGAATGGAACGGAATGGAACGTGGAATGGTATGAGGAATGGAATGGCACTTGGAATGAAATGGAACGAAATGTGGAATGCAATATGAAATGGAATAGAATGCAAACTGGAAAGGAAAGATGAATGAATCGTGGAATGGAATGTGGAATGTGCAATGGAATCCAATATAATGTGGAATGGAATAGAATGAAATGTGGATTGGAATGGAATTGAAGGTGGAATGGAATGGAATAGTATGTGGAATGGAATTGAATGGAATGTGGAAAGGAATGTGGAATGTAACGTGGAAAAGAACGTGGAATGGAATGGAATGGAAAGTAGATTGGAACGTGGAGAGGAATGTGGAATGGAACGTGGAATGGAATGGAATTGAACGTAGAATGGAACGTGGAATGGAATGTGGAATAGAAAATGGAATGGAAAGTGGAATGTAATTTGAAATGGAAAGGAATGGAATGTGGAATGGAATGGAAAGGAAAGTAGAATGGAATGGAATGTAATGTGGAATGGAATGGAATGGAATGCCAAATTAAATTTGTAATTTAATGGAAAGGAAAACAGAATGGAAAGGAACGGAATGGAATAGAATGGAATGTAATGGAACATGTAATGAAATGGAATGGAACGTGGAATGGAATCGTGGAATGGAAGGTGGAATTGAACGTGGAATGGAATGTGGAATGGAACGTGGAATGGAATGGATAGTGGAATCGAATTTGTAATGGATTGGAATGAAATGGAATGGAATGGAATCTAAAATGGAATGGAATGGAATGTGGAATGGAATGTGGAATGGAATGGAATGGTATGGAATGTGAAATGGAATGGAATGGAATGGAACCGATTGTGGAAAGTATTGGAATGCAATGTGGAATGGTTTGGAATCGAATGTGGAATAGAATGAAAGGAAAGGAATGCGGAATGGTAGGGAATGGAATGTGGAATGGAATGGAATGGAAAGTGGAATTGAAGGTGAAATGGAATGTGGAATGGTACATGCAATGGAATGAAATGGAACATGGAATGGAATGGAGTGGAACATGGAATGGAATGGAATGGAACGTGGAATGGAACGTGGAATGGAAAGTGGAATGGAATGTGGAATGGAAAGTGGAATGGAAGTTGTAATGGAATGGAATGGAATGTTGAATGGAATGGAATGGAATGTGGAATGGAATGGAAGGGAATATGGAATGCAAAGTGGAATGGAATGGAATGGAACGTGGAATGGAACCTCCAATAGAATGTAGAATGGTACGTGGAATAGAATGGAATGGAACGTCTAATGGAAAGTAAAATGGAAGATGGAATGGAATGGAATGGGACTTGGAAAGGAACGTGGAATGGAATGAAATGGAACGAGGAATGGAATGGAATGGAATGTAGAATGGAAATTGGAAAGGATCGTGGAATGGCATATGGAATGGAATGTGGTTTGGAATGGAAAGGATGGTGGAATGGAATGTGGAATTGAATGGAATGGAATGTGGAAAGGAATAAAGAATGTAATGGAGTGGAATGTGGTTTGAAAGTGGAATGCAAAGTGTAATGGATTGTGGAATGAAATGTTTAATGGAATGTGTAACGGAACGGAATGGAATGTGGAATGGAACGTGGAATGGAATGGAATAGAAAGTGGAATGGAAAGCGGAATGGAGTGGAAAGGAATGTGGAATGGAAAGTGCAATGGAATGCGGAATGGAATGGAATGGAATGTGGAATTGAATGTGCAGTGGAATGTAAGGGAATGTGGAATGCAATGCAATTGAATGTGGAGAGGAATGTGGAATGGAACGGAATGGAATGTGAAATGGAAAGGAATGTAATGTGGAATGGAAGGTGGAATGGAAATTGGAATGGAATGGAAGGGAATGTGGAAAGGAACGTGGCATGGAATGGAACGGAAAGTGGAACGGAATGAAATGTGGAATGGAATGGAATGGAATGTGGATTGAAATGTGAAATGGATTCTGGAATGGCATGTTGAATGGAATGGAAAGGAATGCGGAATGGAATGTGGAATGCGATGTGGAATGGAATTTGGAATGGAATGGCGAATGAAATGTGGAATGGAATTTGGAAGAGAACATGGCATTGAAAGGAATGGAATGTGGAAAGGAATGTGGAATAGAATGTGGAATGCAATGAAAGGAGTGTGGAATATAATGTGGAATAGAATGTGGAATGGAATGTGGAATTGAATGGAATGGAATGTGGAATGGAATGGATTGGAACGTAGAAAGGAATGTGGAATGGAACGGAATGGAATGTGGAATGGAATGTGGAATGGAATGTGGAATGGAATGTAATGGAATTTGGAGTGGAACGTGAAATGGAGTGTGGAATAGAATCTGGAATGAAACGGATTGGAATCTGGAATGGAATGTGGAATACAGTGTGGAATGCAATGTGGAATGTAATGAATGGAATGTGGAACGGAATGTGGAATGGAAAGTGGAATGGAATTGAATTGATTGTGGAATGGAGTTTAATGGAATGGTATGGAATACGGAATGGAATGGAACTAAATGTGGAATGGAACCTGGGAAGTAACTTTGAATGGAAACTGCAATGGAACGTGGAATCGAAGGTGGAAATGAATGGAATGGAATGTGGAATGGAATGTGGAATGGAATGGAATGGATCACGTAATGGAATGTGGGAAGGAAAGGCATGATATGTGGAATGGAATGTGGAATGGAACGTGGAACAGAATGCAGAATGGAATGTGGAATGGAATGCGGAATGTAATTGAATGGAATGTGGAATGGAATTTGGAATGTAATTGGATGGAACATGCAATGGAATGTGGAATGCAAGGGAATGGAATGTGGAATAAAATGTGGAATGGAATGGAGTGAAATATGGAATGGAATATGGAATGGAATGGAATGTGGAATGGAATGTGGAATGGAATGGAATGGAATAGAATGTGGAATGGAATGTGGAATAGAATGGAATGGAATGGAAAGGAATGTGGAATGGAATGTTGAATGGAATGTGGAATGGAATCGATTGTGGAATGGATGGAATGTGGAATGGAAAGTGAAATGGAATGTGGAATGGAATGGAATAGAAAGCGGAATGTTATGTGGAAAGGATTTGAATGGAATGTGCAACGGAATGGAATGGAATGGAATGGAATGTGGAGTGGAATGGAATGGAACATGGAATGGAACGTGAAATGGAATGCGGAATGGAATGTGCAATGGAATGTGGAATGGAATGGAATGGAATGTGGAATGGAATGGAATTGAATGTGGAATGGAATGGAAAGGATTTTGGAATGGAATGTGTAATGCCATGTGGAAGGTAACATGGCATTGAATGGAATGGAATGTGGAAAAGAATGTCGATTGGAATGGAATGGAATGGAATGTGCAATAGAATGTGGAATAGAATGTGGAATGGAATGTGGAATGGAATGGAATGGAATGTGGAATGGAATAGTTTGGAAAGTATTAAGGAATGTTTAATGGAATGGAATGGAATGTGGAATGAAATGGAAGGGAATGTGTAATGGAATGTGCACTAGAGTGTGTAATACAATGTGGAATGCAACGGAGTGCAAAGTGGAATGGAAAGTGGATTGGGGAATGGAAAGGAATGTGGAATGGAACGGAATGGAACGTGGAACGGAAAGTGGAATGGAATGGAATGGATTGTGGAAAGAAATGGAAGGGAATGGTATGGAATATGGAATGGAAAGGAATGGAATGTGAAACGGAATGCGGAATGTAACGTAGAATAGAATGTAGAATGGAATGTGGAATGGAATGTGGAATGTAATTGAATGGAATGTGCAATGGAACGTGGAATGGAATGGGATGGAACATGTAATGGAATGTGGAACGGAATGGAATGGAATGTGGAATAGAATGTGGAATAGTATGTGGAATGGAATGAAATTGAATGTGGAATGGAATGTGGAATATAATGGAATGTAGAATGCAATGGAATGCAATGTGGAATGGAATGTGGAATGGAATGTGGATTTGGGAGTGTAATGGATTGTGGAATGGAATGGAATGGGATGTGGAACGGAAAGTGGAATGGAAAGTGGAATGGAATGGAGTGGATTGTGGAAAGAAATGGAAGGTAATGGTATGGAATATGAAATGGAATGGAATGGAATGTGAAATGGAATGCTGAATGTAACGTAGAATAGAATGTAGAATGGAATGTGGAATGTAATTGAATGGAATGTGCAATGGAACGTGGAATGGAATGGGATGGAACATGTAATGGAATGTGGAATGGAATGGAATGGAAAGGAATGTGGAATAGAATGTGGAATAGAATGTGGAATGGAATGAAATGGAATGTGGAATGGAATGTGGAATGGAATGGAATGTGGAATGCAATGGAATGCAATGTGGAATGGAATGTGGAATGGAATGGAATGTGGAGTGGAATGGAATGGAATATGGAATGGAATATGGAATGGAATGGAATGGAATGGAATGGAAGGTGGAATTGAAAGGAATGGTATGTGGAATGGAATGGAATTGAATGTAGAATGGAATGGAATGGAATATGGAATGGAAAGGTATGCAATGGAATGGAATTTGGAATGGAATGGAGTAGAATGTGCAACGGAATGGAATGGAATACGAAATTCAATGGAAATGATAGTGGAATGGAAAGTGCAATGGAACGTGGAATGGAACGTGGAATGGAAAGGAATGAATCGTGGAATGGAACACGGAATGGAAATTAGAATAAAATGGAAGGGAATGGAATGGAATGTGTAATGGAATGGAATGTGGAATGAAATGGAATTGAATGCAATGTGGAATGGAATGCAATGCAATGTTGAATGGAATGAAATGGAATTTGGAGTGGAAAGGATTGGGAAGAAATGTGGAATGGAATGGAATGCTATGTGGAATGGAATGGAATGCTATGTGGAATGGAATGGAATGGAATGTGGAATGGAATGGAATGGAATGAGTAATGGAATGGAATGGAATGTGCAATGGAATGGAATGGAAAGTGGAATGGTATGGTGAATGGAATGGAATGCAATGGAAGGTAAAATGGAATGGAATGGAATGCAATATTGAATCGAATGCAATCAAATGCAATGTGGAATGCAATGGAATGCAATATTGAATCCAACGGAATCAAATGCAATGTGGAATGGAATGGAATTCAATGTGGAATGGAATGGAATGGATTGTGGAATGGAATGGAATGGAATGTGGAATGTAACGGAATGGAATGTGGAATGTAATGGAATGGAATGTGGAATGGAATGAAATGAAACGTAGAATGTAACGGAATGGAATGTGGAATGAAATTTTTAATGGAATGGAATGGAAAGGAATGTGGAATGGAATGGAATGTGGAATGGAATGTGGAATGGAATGGAATGGAAAGTGGAATGGAATGTGGAATGCAATGGATCAAGAATTGGAATGGAACGGAATGTGGAATGTAATAGAATGGAATTTGCAATGGAATGTGGAATGCATTGTGGAATGGAATGGAGTGGAGAGTGGAATGGAATCGACTGGAATATGGAATGGAATGGAATGGAATGTGGAACCGAATGGAATTGAATGTGGAATGGAATGGAATGGAATGTGGAATTCAACAGAAAATATCGTGGAATGGAATGGAAATAAACATGGAAAGGACGATGGAATGGAAAGGGGAATATAATGAAATGGAATGGAAAGGAATGGAATGCAATGGAAGCTGGAATGGAATGGAATGGAAAGTGGATTTGAATAGAATGGAATGTGGAATGGTATGGAATGGAATGTGGAATAGAATGGAATGGAACGTGTAATGGAAGTTGGAAAGGAATGTGGAATGTATCAGAATGGAATGTGGAATCGAAAGGAATGGAATGTGTAATGGAATGCAAGGTGGAATGGAAACGAATGGAATGGAATATGGAATGGAATGTGGAAAGGAATTGAATGGAATGTGGAATGGAATGGGATGGAACAGAATGCATTGCAATGTGGAAAGGAATGGAATGGAAAGCAAAGAGGAATTTAATGGAATGGAATGTGGAATTGAATTGAATGGAATGTCGTATGGAATGGAATGGAATGTGGAAAGGAATGGAATGGAATGTGGAATGTAATGCAATGGAAAGTGGAATGGAATCTGGAATGGAATGGATTGGAATGGAATTGAATGTGGAATTTAATGGAATGGAATATTGAATGGAATGGAATGGAATGGAATGTGGAATGAAATGCAATTGAATATGGAATGTAACGGAATGGAACATGGAATGGAATGGAAAGTGTAATGGAATGGAATTGAATGTGGAATGGAATGGAATGGAATGTGCAATGGAATGGAAAGGAATGCAACGTGGAATGCAATGGAATGCAATGTGGAATGGAATGGAATGCAATGAGGAATGGAATGGAATGGAATGTGAAATTGAACTGAATTGAAAGTGGAGTGGAATGGAACCGAATGCGGAATGGAATGGTATGAAATATGAAATGGAATGGAATTGAATGTTGAATGGAATGGAATGGAATGGAATGGAATGGAATGGAATGGAATGAAAAGTGGAATGGAATACAATGGAATGTGGAATGGAATGGAAAGTGCAATGGAATGTGGAATGGAATGGAATGAAATGTGGAAAGGAATGTGGAATGGAATGGAAATGAATGTGGAATGGAATGTGGAATGGAATGGAGAGGAAAGATATGTGGAATGGAATGTAATGGAATGTGGAATGAAAAGTGGAACGGAGTGGAATGGAATGCAATGTGGAATGGAATGGAATGGTATTCAATGTGGAATGGAACTGAATGGAATGTGGAATGGAATGCAATAGATTTTGGAATGGAATATAAAGGAAAGTGGAATGGAATGTGGAATCGAATGGAATGGTACTGAACAGAATATGGAATGGAATGGAATTTAATCTGGAAAGGAATGGAATCCAATGTGGAATGGAATGGAATGGTATGCATTGTGGAATCGAACGGAATGCAATGTTGAATGGAATGGAAAGCAAACTGTAATGGAAAAGAATGGAATGAAATGTGGAATGGAATGGAATGGAATGTGGAATGGAATGGAATGGAATAAAATGGAATGTGGAATCGAAAGGAATGGAATGTGAAATGGAAAGGAATTCAACGTGTAATGGAACGTAGAATGGAACATGGAGTGAAATGTGGAATGGAATGTGGAATGGAATGGAATGGAATGGAATGGAATATGGAATGGAATGTAGAATGGAATGGAATGGAAAGTGGAATGGAATGGGATGGAATGGAATGCAATGCAATGTGGAAAGGAATGGAATGGAATGCAAAGTGGCATTGAATGGAATGGAATGTGGAATTGAATTGAATGGAATGTCGAATGGAATGGAATGGAATGTGGAATGGAATGGAATGGAATGTGGAATGGAATCCAATGGAAAGTGGAATGGAATGTGGAAATGAATGGATTGGAATGGAAATCAATGTGGAATTTAATGGAATGGAATTTGGGATGGAATGGAATGGAATGGAATGTGTAATGAAATGAAATTGTATATGGAATGGAATGGAATGGAATATGGAACGGAATGGAATGGAATACAATGTGTAATGGAACGGAATTGAATGTGGAGTGGAATGGAATTGAATGGGGAGTGGGATGGAGTCAATGTGGAATGGAATGGAATGAAATATGGAATGGAATGGAATTGAATGTTGAAAGGAATGGAATGGAATGGAATGAAATGTGGAATGGAACAAAATGGAATGTGGAATGGAATGTGGAATGCAATGGAATGTGGAATGGAATGTGGAATGGAATGGAATGAAATGTGGAAAGGAATGTGGAATGTAATGGAAATGAATGAGAAATGGAATGTGGAATGGAATGGAATGGAATGCAATGTGGAATGTAATGTAATGGAATGCGGAATGAAATGTGGAATGGAGTGGAATGGAATGCAATGTGGAATAGGATGGAATGGTATTCAATGTGGAATGGAAGGGAATGGAATGTTGAATGGAATGCAATAGAATGTAGAATAGAATGTAAAGGAATGTGGAATGTAAAGGAATCCGGAATGAAACGGATTGGAATCTGGAACAGAATGTGGAATGTAGAGTGGAATGCAATGTGGAATGTAACGGAATGGAATATGGAAAGGAATTTAGAATGGAAATTGGAATGGAATTGAATGGATTGTGGAAAGGAATTGAATGGAATGGTATGGAATATGGAATGGAATTGAATGAAATGTAGAATGGAACGTGGAAAATAACATTGAACGGAAACGGAAATGGAACGTGGAATCGAAGGTGGAAATGAATGGAATGGAATGTGGAATGGAATGTGGAGTGGAATGGATTGGAACACGTAATGCAATGTGGGATGGAATGGAATGGTATGTGGAATTGATGTGGAATGGAACGTGGAATAGAATGCAGAATGGAATGCGGAATGGAATGTGGAATGTAATTGAATGGAATGTGGAATGGAAATTGGAATGGATTGGGATGGAACTTGCAATGGAATGTGGAATGGAATGGAATGGAATGTGGAATAGAATGTGGAAAGGAAAGCGGAATGGAATGGAGTGAAATGTGGAATGGGATGTGGAATGGAATGGAATGGAAAGGAATGTGGAATGGAATGTGGAATGGAAAGTGGAAAGGAATGTACACTGGAATGGAATGGAATGTGGAATGGAATGGAATGTGGAATGGAAAGTTGAATGGAATGGAATGTGGAATGGAATGTGGAATGGAAATTGGAATGGAATGTGGAAAGGAATGGAATAGAAAGTGGAATGGTATGCGGAAAGGAATTGAATGGGATGTGGAATGGAATGCAATGGAATGTGGAATGGAATGAAATGTAATGGAACATGCAATGGAACGTGAAATGGAATGTGGAATGGAATGTGGAATAGAATGTGGAATGGAATGGAATGGAATTTGGAATGGAATATGGAATGGAATGTGGAATGGAATGGAATGGAATGTGGAATGGAATGGAATGGATTTTGGAATGAAATGTGGAATGCAATGTGGAATGCAATGTGGCAGGGAACAAGGCATTGAATGGAGTGGAATGTGGAATGGAATGTGGAACAGAATGTGGATTGGAATGGATTTGAATGTGCAATGGAATGTGGAATAGAATGTGGAACGGAAAGTAGAATGGAATGGAATGGAATGTGGAATGGAATGTATTGGACTGTAGTAAGGAAAGTTTAATGGAACGGAATGGAATGTGGAATGGAATGTGGAATGAAATGGAATGGAATATGTAATGGAATGACGAATGCAGTGTGTAACAGAATGTGGAATGCAACGGAGTGGAATGTGGAATGGAATGTGGATTGGAGAGTGGAATGAAATGTGGAATGGACCAGAATGGAATGTGGAACTGAATTTGGAATGGAAAGTGGAATGGATTGGAATGGATTGTTTAAAGAAATGGAATGGAATGGTATGGAATACGGAACGGAATTTAATGGAATGGAATGTGGAATGGATCTTGGTATAGAATGCAGAATGGAATGTGGAAAGGAATGTGGAATGTAATTGAATGGAATGTGGAATGGAAATTGGAATGGATTGGGATGGAACTTGCAATGGAATGTGGAATGGAATGGAATGGAATGTGGAATAGAATGTGGAAAGGAATGTGGAATGGAATGGAGTGAAATGTGGAATGGAATGTGAAATGGAATGGAATGGAATGTGGAATGGAATGTGGAATGGAATGCAATGGAATAGAAAGTGGAGTGGAATGTGCAATGGAATGGAATGAAATGGAAAGGAATGGGGAATGGAATGTGGAATCGAAAGTGGAAAGGAATGTACAATGGAATGGAATGGAATGTGGAATGGAAAGTTGAATGGAATGGAATGTGTAATGGAATGTGGAATGGAAATTGGAATGGAATGTGGAAAGGAATGGAATAGAAAGTGGAATGTTATGCGGAAAGGAATTGAATGGAATGTGGAATGGTATGGAATGGAATGTGGAATGGAATGGAATGTAATGGAACATGCAATGGAATGTGAAATGGAATGTGGAATGGAATGTGGAATGGAATGGGGAATGGAATGGAATGGAATGTGGAATGGAATGTGGAATGAAATATGGAATGCAATGTGGAATGCAATGTGGCTGGGAACAAGGCATTGAATGGAATGGAATGTGGAATGGAATGTGGAACAGAATGTGGATTGGAATGGATTTGAATGTGCAATGGAATGTGGAATAGAATGTGGAACGGATAGTGGAATGGAATGGAATGGAATGTGGAATGGAATGTATTGGACTGTAGTAAGGAATGTTTAATGGAACAGAATGGAATGCGGAATGGAATGTGGAATGAAATGGAATGGAATATGTAATGGAATGAGGAATGGAGTGTGTAATAGAATGTGGAATGCAACGGAGTGGAAAGTGGAATGGATTGTGGATTGGAGAGTGGAATGGAATGTGGAATGGACCAGAATGGAATGTGGAACGGAATTTGGAATGGAAAGTGGAATGGAATGAAATGGATTGTTTAAAGATATGGAATGGAATGGTACGGAATACGGAATGGAATGGAATGGAATGGAATGTGGAAAGGAACTTGGTATAGAATGCAGAATGGAATGTAGAATGGAATGTGGAATGTAATTGAATGCAATGTGGAATGGAAATTGGAATAGATTGGGATGGAACTTGCAATGGAATGTGGAATGGAATGGAATGGAATGGAATGTGGAATGGAACTTGGTATAGAATGCAGAATGGAATGTGGAAAGGAATGTGGAATGTAATTGAATGGAAAGTGGAATGGAAATTGGAATGGATTGGGAAGGAACTTGCAATGGAATGTGGAATGGAATGGAATGGAATGTGGAATAGAATGTGGAAAGCAATGCGGAATGGAATGGAGTGAAATGTGGAATGGAATGTGGAATGTAATGGAATGTGGAATGGAATGGAATTCAATGGAATAGAAAGTGGAGTGGAATATGGAATGGAATTGAATGGAATGGAAAGGAATGTGGAATGGAAAGTGGAAAGGAATGTACAATGGAATGGAAAGGAATGTGGAATGGAATGGAATGTGGAATGGAAAGTTGAATGGAATGGAATGTGGAATGGAATGTGGAATGGAAATTGGAATGGAATGTGGAAAGGAATGGAATAGAAAGTGGAATGGTATGCGGAAAGGAATTGAACGGGATGTGGAATGTAATGGAATGGAATGTGGAATGGAATGGAATGTAACGGAACATGCAATGTAAGGTGAAATGGAATGTGGAATGGAATGTGGAATGGAATGTGGAATGGAATGGAATGGAATGTGGAATGGAATGTGGAATGGAATGGAATGGAATAGAATGTGGAATGGAATGGAATGGATTGTGGAATGAAATGTGGAATGCAATGTGGAATGCAATGTGGCAGGGAACAAGGTATTGAATGGAATGGAATGTGGAATGGAATGTGGAACAGAATGTGGATTGGAATGGATTTGAATGTGCAATGGAATGTGGAATAGAATGTGGAACGGAAAGTGGAATGGAATGGAATGTGGAATGGAATGTATTGGACTGTAGTAAGGAATGTTTAATGGAACGGAACGGAATGTGGAATGGGATGTGGAATGCAATGGAATGGAATATGTAATGGAATGAGGAATGGAGTGTGTAATAGAATGTGGAATGCAACGGAGTGGAATGTGGAATGGAATGTGGATTGGAGAGTGGAATGGAATGTGGAATGGACCAGAATGGAATGTAGAACGGAATTTGTAATGGAAAGTAGAATGGAATGGAAAAGATTGTTTAAATAAATGGAATGGAATGGTATGGAATACGGAATGGAATGGAATGGAATGGAAAGTGGAATGGAACTTGGAAAATAACGTGGAATGGAAAGCGCACTGGAACGTGGAATGGAAGTTGGAATGGAATGGAATGGAACGTGGAATGGAATGTGGAATGGAATGGAATGGAACATGTAAAGGAATGTGTGATGGAATGGAATGCAATGTGAAATCGAATGTGGAATGTAACGTGGAATAGAATGTAGAATGTCATGTGGAGTGGAAAGTGGAATGAAATTGAAAGGAATGTGGAATGGAACGTGGAATGGAATGGAATTGAACGTGGAATGGAATTGATTGGAAAGTAGAATGAAATGGAATGGAATGGAATGTGGAATGCAATGGAATGGAATGGAATGGAATGTGGAATGGAATGGAATGAAATGCGGAATGGAATTGAATGGAATGTAGAATGGAATGGAATGGAATGTGGAATGGTACGTGAAATGAAATGGAATGGAAAGTGGAATGGAGTGTGGAATGGAACGTGGAAAGGAATGGAATGTAAGGTGGAATGGAATGTGGAATGGAACGCGGAATGGAATGGAAAGGAACGAAATGTAATATGAAATGGAAATTGTAATAGAAATTGTAATGGAATGGAATGGAACGGAATGGAATGTGGAATGGAATGTGGAATGGAGTGGAATGGAAAGGAATGGAATGTGGAATGGAATGGAATGGAAAGGAAAGTGAAATGGAATGTATTGGAATGTGGAAAGGAAGGGAAAGAAATGTGGAATGGAATGGAATGGAACGTGGAATGGAATTTCAAATGGAATATATTGGAATATGTAATAGAATGTGGAATGGAACGGATTGTGGATTGCCGTGGAATGGAATCGAATGCAATGTGGAACGGAATCGAATGGAATGTGCAATGGAATAGAATAGAATAGAATGTAGAATGGAATTTGATGGAATGTGGAATGGAATGTGGATTGGAAAGGAATGTGGAATTGAATGTGGAATTCAATGGAATGGAATGGAATAGAAAGTGGAATGGAATGTGGAATGGAATGTGGAATGGAATGGAATGGAATTTGGAATGGCATGAGTAATGGAACGTGGAATGGAAGGGAATCGAACGTGGAATGGAACTTGGAATGGAACCTGGACTGTATCGTGGAATGGAATGGCATGGAACGTGGAATGGAATGGAACGTGGAATGGAATTGAATGGAAAGTGGAATGGAAAGGAATGGAAAGGGGAATGGAATGGAAAGTGGAATGGAGTGGAATGGAAAGTGGAATGGAATGTGGAATTTAATTTAATGGAAGGTGGAATGGAATGAGGAATGCATCGTGGAATGAAATGAAATGGAACGTGGAATGGAATGGAACGTGGAATGGAATTGAATGGAAAGTGGAATGGAAAGGAATGGAAAGGGGAATGGAATGGAAAGTGGAATGGAGTGGAATGGAAAGTGGAATGGAATGTGGAATTTAATTTAATGGAACGTGGAATGGAATGAGGAATGGAACGTGGAATGAAATATAATGGCTCGTGGAATAGAACGTGGACTGGAACGTGGAATGCATCGTGGAATGAAATGAAATGGAACGTGGAATGGAATGGAATGTTTAATGAAATGGAATGGAACGTAGAAAGGAATCGAATGTGGAATGGAATGGAATGGAATGTGGAATGGAAAGAAATGAAAAGTGAAATCGAATGGAATGGAAAGTGGAATGAAATTGAACGTGGAATGGAGAGGAATGGAAGCTGGAATGGAATGTGGAATGGAACGGAAAGGAATGGAATGCAAAGTGGAAAGGAATACAGCGTGGAAGTCAATGTGGAATAGAATGGCATGGAAAGGAGAATGGAATGTGGAATGTAATGGAATGGAATTTGGAATGGAATGTAGAAAGGAATGGAATGTGGAATGGAATGTGGAATTGAATAGAATGGAATGTGGGATGGAATGGAATGCAATGGAATGGAATGCGGACTGGAATGGAATGGAATGTGAAATTCAATGGAATGGAATGTGGAATGGAATGGCATGGAATGAGGATAGGAATATGGAATGAAATGGAAAGGAATGTGGAATGGAATGTGGAATGGAATGGCATGGAATGGAATGGAATATGGAATGGAATGTGCAATGGAAAGTGGAAAGGAACGTGAAATGGAATGGAAGGGAATGTGGCATGTAATCTGGAAAGGTCTGGAATGGAATGCGGAAGGGAATGGAATGGAAGGTGGAATGGAATGGAACGGAATTGAATGTGGAATGAAATGGAATGGAATGGAATAGAATGGAATGTGGAATGGAATGAAATGGAATCAAATGGATTGGAATGGAATGGAATGGAATGGAGTGGAATGGAATGTGGAATTGATGGGAATTCAATGTGGAATGGAATGCAATGGAATGTGGAATGCAATGTTGAATTTAATGTAATCGAGTGGAATGGAATGGAATTTGGAATGAAATGGAATGTGGAATGGATCGGAATTCAATGGGGAACGGCATGGAATGAAATGTGGAATGGAATGGAATGGAATGTGGAATCGAATGTGCAATGGAATGGAATGGAACTTGGAATGGAATGTGAAGTAGAATGGAATGGAATGGAATGGAATGTGGAATGGAATGGAATGTGGAATGGAATGGAACGTGGAATGGAATGGAATGGAATGTGGTATGGAATATGGAATGTGTAGGAACGGAATGTGGAAAGTAATGTGGAATATATTATGAAATGGAATGGAAAGGAATGTGGAATGGATTGGAATGCAATGTGGAATGGAATAGAATGCTATGGATTGTGGAATGGAATTGAATCGAATGCAACGGAATGTGGAACGTAACACGTAATGGCCTGTGGAATGGAATGTAATGTGGAACGGAATGGAATGGAATGGAATGAAATGTGGAATGGAATGTGTAACGGAATGTGAAATGGAATGGAATGTGGAGTGGAATGGAATGGAATGTGGAGTGGAAAGTTGTATGGAATGTGGAAAACAACGGTATGGAAAGGAATGGATTGTGGAATGGAATTGAATGGAATGGAATGGAATGGAATGGAAAGTGAAATGGAATCGAATGGAATGTGGAATGGAATGGAATGGGATATGGAATTCAAAGTGGAATGGAATGGAATGGAATGTGGAATGGAATGTGGAATAGAACGGAATGTAGATTGCAATGGAATGGATTCTAATGGAATGTGGAGTGGAATGGAATGGAATATGGAATGGAATGTGTAATGGAACGGAATGTTGATTGCAATGGAATGGAATCTATTGGAATGTGGAATGGAATGGAATGGATTGTGGAATGAAATGGAAAGGAATGGAATGCAGAATGGAATGGGATGGAATCTGGAAATGAATGTGGACCAGAATGGAAAGTGGAATGGAATGTGGACTGGAATGGAATGGAATGTGGAATGGAATGAGGAATGGAACATGGAACGCAATAGAAAGGAAAGTGGAATAGAGCTTGGAATGGAACGTGGAATTGATCGTGGAATGGAATGAAATGGGAAGTGGAGTGGAATGGAATGAAATGGAAAATGGAGTGGAATGGAAGATGGAATGGGGTGGAATGGAACGTGGAATGGAATGGAACGGAACGTGGAATGGAATGGAATGTAAAGTGGAATGGAATGGAACACGGAATGGAATGGAACGTGGAATGGAATGGAATGGAACATGGAATAGAATGGAACGGAACTTGGAAAGTAATGGAATGGACAGTTGAACGGAATGGAATGTGGGATGGAGTGGAATGGAAAGTTGAATGGAATGTGGAATGGATTGGAATGGAATCTAATGCAAAATGGAATGGAATATAATGTGGAATGGAATGTGGAATGGAATGGAATGTGGAATGGAATGGAATGGAATGTGGAAAGGAATGTGGAACGGAATGCAATCTGTAACGGAATGTGGAATTGAATGGAATGGAAAGTCGAATGCAATGGAATGGAATGTGGAATGGAACATGGAAAGGAATGGAAGGGAAAGGACTGTGGAATGGAACGTGGAATGGATTGGAATGTGGAAGTTAATGTGAATGGAATGGAATGGAATGGGGAATGCAATGGTATGGAATGTGGAATTGAAGGTGGAATTTAATGGAATGGAATGTGGAATGGAATTTGAAAAGCAATGTAATGGAAGGGAATGGAATGTGGAATGGAATGTGGAATGGAATGTGGAATGGAATGTGGAGTGGAATGTGGAATGGAATGGAATGGAGTGAGATGTGGAATGCAATCTGGAATGAAATGGAATGGAATGTGAAATGGAAAGGAACGGAATGTGGAATGAAATCGAATGGAATCGAATGTGTTATGGAAAGGAATGGAAAGGAATGTGAAATGGAATGTGGAATGGAATGCAACGGAAAGGAATGTGTAATGGAAGGGAATGGAATGGAATGGAATGGAAAGTGGAATGGAATTGAATGGAATGGAAGGGAATGTAATGCAATGTGGAATGGAATGGAATGGAATGGAATCGAGTGTGGAAAGGAATGCAATGGAATGTAGAATGTAATGGAATGGCATGTGAAATGGATATATAATGGAAAGTGAAATGGAATGGGTATTGAAAAAGAATTGAAAGGTATGTGAAATGGAACGTGGAATTGAATGGAATGTAATGTGTTATGGAATGAGGAATGGATTGGAATAGAATGGAAAGGAATTTGGAATGTAATGGAGTGGAATGTGGAACGGGAAGTGGAATGGAATGGAATGGAATGGAATGTGGAAAAGAACGTGGAATGGAATGGAATTGAATGTGGAATGGAGTAGAATGCAAAGTGGAATGGAACGTGGAATGGAATGGAATGGAAACTGGAATGGAATGTGGCATGGAATGGAATGGAATGTGGAATGGAATGGAATAGAATGTGGAATGGAATGTGGAATGGAATGCAATGGAATGCAATGTGGAATACAAGGCAATGGAACGGAATGGAATGGAATGTGGAACGGAAATTAAACGAATGGAGTGGAATTGAATGTGGAATGGAAATGAATGGGATGGAAAGGAATTTGGAATCCAATGGAATGTGGAATGAAATGGAATGCAATGTGGAATGAAATGGAATGCAATATGGAATGGAATGGAATGGAATGAAATGTGGAATGGAATTGGAATGGAATATTATGGAATGTGGAAAGGAAAGTGCAATGGAATGTAATGTGGAATGGAATGGACTGCAATGTGGAATGGAATGGAATGGAATGTGGAATGGAATGGAATGCAATGTGGAATGGAAAGAAATGGAATGTGGAATGGAATAGAATGGAAGGTGGAATGGAATGGAATGGCATGTGAATTGGAAATAGAATGGAATGTGAAATGGAAATAGAATGCAATGTGGAATGGAATGTAATGGAATGTGGAATGGAAAAGAATGGAATGTGAAATGGAATTGAATGGCAATTGAAATGGAAATAGAATGGAATGTGGAATGGAAAGTAATGGAATATGTAATGGAATGGAATGCAATTTGGAATGCAACGTGGAAAGAACGGATTTGAATGTGGAATGGAATATGGAATGATATGGAATGGAAAGTGGAATTGAATGGTGTGGAATGTTGAGTGGAATGGAATGGAATCGAATGTGGAATGCAATGGATTTGAAAGGAATGGAATGGAATGTGGAATGGAATGCAATTGAATGTGGAGTGGAATGGAAAGTAATGTAATGTGGAATGGAAGACAATGTAATAGAATGAAAAGTAATGGAATGTGGAATGCACCATGTAATGGAAGGTGGAATGGAATGGAATGGAATGTGGAATGGAATAGAATGGAATGTGCAATGGAAAGGAATGGGATGTGGAATGGAATGTGGAATGGAACACGGAATGGAACGTGCAATGGTATGTGGAATGGAACGTGGAATGGAATGGAATGGAACGTGGAACTGATTGTGGAAAGGAATGGAATGGAATGTGTAAAGGAAGGTGGATTGGAATGTGGAATGCATTATGGAAAGGAACGTGGAATGGAATGGAATGGAATGTGGAATGGAAGGTGGATTGGAATATGGAATGGAAGTTGGAATGGAATGTGGAATTGAATGGAATGGAAAGTGGAATGGAACGTGAAATGGAACATGGACAGGAACGTGGAATGGGACGTGGAATGGAGGGTGGACAGTAACGTGGAAAGTACCGTGGAATGGAATGGAATGCAATGTGAAATGAAATGGAATATAATGTGGAATGGAATGTGGAATGGAATGTGGAAAGGAATGTGGAATGGAATGTGGAATGGAAAGCGGAATGGAATGTGGAAAGGAATGTGGAATGGAATGGGGCGGAATGGAATGGAATTTGGAATGTAATGGAATGTGGAATGGAATGAAATGGAACGTGGAATGCAATGTATTGCAGTGTGGAATGTAATGGATTGGAATGTGGAAAGGAATGTGGAATACAAAAGAATAGAATGTGGAACGGAATGTGTAATGGAATGGAAAGGATTGTGGAGTGGATTGTAATGCAATGTGGAATGGAATGGAATTTGGAATGGAAGTTGGAATGGAATGGAATGGAATTTGGAATGGAATGTGGAATGGAATGGAATGGAGTGTGGAATGGAACGTGGAATGGAAGATGGAATGGAACACGGAATGGAATGGAATGTAACGTGGAATGTAAAGGAATGGAATGTGGAATGGAATATGGAATGGAATAGAATATGGAATGGAATGTGGAATAGAATGGAATCAAATGTGGAATGGAATGTGGAATGGAATGGAATGGAACGTGGAATGGAATGTGGAATGGAACGTGGTATGTGATGGATTGGAATGTGCAATGTGACAAAATTGTATGGTATGTGGAATGGATGGTGGAATGGAACAGAAAGGAATGAGGAATGGAATGTGGAATGAAACGGAATGGAATGTGGAAAGGAATGGTATGGAATGTGGAATGCCACATGGAATGGAATGGAAAGGAATGTGGTATTTAACGTGGAATGGAATATGGAATGGAATGGAATGGAATGGAATTTGGAATGGAATGTGGAATGGAATCGAATGTGGAATTGAATGGAATGGAACGGGTAAAGGAACGTGGAATGGAATGCAATGGAATGTGGAATGAAAGTGGAATGGAAAGGAGTGTGGAATGGAATGGCATGGAAAGGAATGTGGAGTGGAATGGAATGGAATGTGGAATGGAATGGAATGGAATGTGGAAAGCAATGTGGAAGGAATGGAATGGATTGTGGAATGGAAAGTGGAATGGAATGCAATGGAACTTGGAATGTAACATGGAACTTAATGTGGAATGGAATGTGTAATGGAAGGGAATGGAATGTGGAATGGAATGTAGAATGGAAAGTGGAATTGAATGCAATTGAATGTGGAATTGAGTGTGGAATGGTAAAGAATGGAATTACGTTCCCTTCCATTCCACATTTCATTCCATTGCATTCCATATTCCATTCCATTCGATTCCATGCCATTCCATTCCATTCCATTCCTCATTCCATTCAATTCCATTCCTCATTCCATTCCATTCCATTCCACATTCCATTACGTTGAATCCCAAGTTCCATTCCACTTTCCATTGCACGTTCCTTTCCACGTTCCATTTCACATTCCATTCCACATTCCATTCCACGTTCCATTCCATTCCATTCCTCTTTCCATTTCACATTCCATTCCTTTCCATTCCGCTTTCCATTCCATTCCATTTCACGTTCCATTACACATTCTATTCAACAATGCATTCCATTCCACATTCCATTCCATTCCATTACATTCAATTGCATTCCATTACATTCAATTCTATTCCACTTTCCATTCCATTGCATTCCATTCCACATTCCATTCCACATTCCATTCCATATTCCCTTCCATTCCATTCCACATTCAATTCCATTCCATTCCATTCCGTTCCACATTGCATTGCATTCCATTCCATTACACCTTCCATTCGATTCCATGCCACATCCCTTTCCATTGCACTCTATTCCATTCCATTCCAGAATGCATTCCATTCCATGCCACTTTCCTTTCCACTTCATTCCACTTTCCATTCCACATTCCATTCTATTCCACATTCCATTGTATATTCCATTCGATTGCCTTCCACATTCCATTCCATTCTAATCCACATTCCATTCCATTCGATTCCATTCCATTCCATGCCATCCCATTCCATTCCATTCCTCATTCCATTCCATTCCATTCCACATTCCATTCCATTCCATTCCACATTCCATTCCACATTCCATTCCATTCCATTTTACATTCCATTCCACATTCCATTCCACATTCAATTCCATTCCATTCCATTTCACATTCCTTTCCATTCCATTCCACTTTCCATTCCACTTTGCATTCAATTGCATTCCACATTCAATTCCATTCCATTCAACATTCCGTTCCATTCCATTCCACATTCCATTCCACATTCCATTACATTCCATTCCACATTCCATTCCATTCCATTCCATTATATTCCACATTCCATTCCATTCCATTCCATTCCACATTGCGCTCCATTCCATTGAATTCCATTTCATTCCATAGTCCATTAAATTCCATTCCATTCTATTCCACTTTGCATTCCAATTACATTCCATTCTGCATTCCATTCCACATCCCTTTTCATTCCAATCCCTTACTTTCCACATCCCATTCCATTCCATTCCACATTCCATTCCATTCCATTCCATTCCACATTCCATTCCCTTCCATTCTAATTTCCATTCAACATACAATTCCATTCCATTCCATTCTAATTTCCATTCCACATTCAATTCCATTCCATTCCAAATTCCATTTCATTGCATTCCATTGCATTCCTTTCCACTTTCAATTCCATTGCATTCCATTCCACATTCCATTCCATTCCACGTGCCATCCAATTCCTTTCCACGTTCCGTTTCATTTCGTTTCATTTCATTTTCCTTTCGAATCCATTCCACGTTCCCTTCCATTACGTTCCACTTTCCATTCCACATTCCTTTCCATTCCATTCCAACTTCCATTACTTTCCATTCCACGTTCCATTCCACATTTCATTCTATTCCATTCCCTTCCATTCTACATGCCATTACATTCCATTCCACGTTCCATTCCATTCCACCTTGCATTCCACCTTCAATTCCATTCCATTCCATTCAACATTCCATTCCATTTCATTCCATTCCACATTCCATTCCATTCCACATTCCATTCCATATTCCGTTCCTTCCATTCCACATTCCATTCAACATTCCTTTCCACATTCCTTTCCATTCCACATTCTATTCCATTCCATTCCACTTTCGAATCCATTCCATTCCACATTCCATTCCATTCCACTCCACATTCCATGGCACATTCCATTCCATTTTCCATTCCACGTTCCACTCCACGTTCCTTTCCACGTTCCATTTCCCATTCCATTCCGCGTTCTATTCAAAATTCCATTTCATTCCATTCCACTTTCCATTCCACATTCCATTCCATTCCATTCCGCTTTCCATTCCATTGCATTTCCCATTCCACATTGCATTCCATTCCATTCCATTCCACATTCCCTTCAATTACTTTCCACATTCATTTCCATTATATTCTATGCTGTTCCATTCCACAGTGCATTCCATTCCATTCCACTTTCCCTTCCATATCATTCCACGTTACATTCCACATTAAATTCCATTCAATTCCACATTCCATTCCATTCCACTTTCCATTCCATTCCATTCTATTCCACATTCCATTCCACATTCCATTCCATTCCATTCTATTCCACATTCCATTCCACATTCCATTCAATTCCACTCCATATTCCATTCCATTCCATTCCACATTCCATTCCTTTCCACTCCACATTCCACTCCACGTTCCATTCCACTTTCCATTCCATGTTCCTTTCCACGCCCCATTCCACATTCCATTCCACATTCCATTCCACCTTTCATTCCATTCCATGCCTCATTCCTTTCCACCTCCCATTCCATTCAACGTTCCATTCCATTACATTTCACATTCCATTCCACATTCCATTCAACATTGCATTCCATTCCATTCCACATTCCATTCCATTCCACTCAATTCCATTGCACTCCATTCCATTCCATTCCATGCCAGTTTCCACTCCATTCTATTGCATTCCACATTCCTTACTATTCCATTCCACATTCCATTGCATATTCCCTTCTATTCCATTCGACATTCCATTCCATTCCATTCCATTCCATTCCAGATTGCATTGCATTCCATTCCAATACACATTCCATTCGATTCCATTCCACATTCCTTTCCCTTCCATTCTTTTCCATTCCTTTCCACAATGCTTTCCATTCCATGCCACTTTCCTTTCCATTTCTTTCTACTTTCCATTCCACATTCCATTCCATTCAATTCCACATTCCATTCCATTCCACTTTCCATTCCATTCCATTCCATTCCACATTCCATTCCACATTCCATTCCATTTCTTTCCATATTCCATTACATTCCATTCCACATTTGATTCCTTTCAACTCCATATTCCACTCCACGTTCCATTCCACTTTCCATTCCCTGTTCCTTTCCACGTTCCATTCCACATTCCATTCCACGTTCCATTCCATTCCATGCCTCATTCCATTCCACCTCCCATTCCATTCCATTCCATTCCACTTTCCATTCCATTACATTTCACATTCCATTCCACATTCCATTCAGCATTGCATTCCATTCCATTCCACATTCCATTCCATTCCACTCAGTTCCACTGCATTCAATTACATTCCATTCCATTCCACATTCCATTCGATTCCATTCCACATTCCTTTCCATTCCATTCTATTACATTCCATTCCACAATGCGCTCCATTCCATGCCACTTTCCTTTCCATTTCATTCCACTTTCCATTCCACATTCCATTCCATTCCACTTTCCATTGCTTACTCCATTTCAATCCTTTCCACATTCAATTCCAGTCCAATGCATGCTCCATTCTATTCCATTCCATGACATTCCATTCCTTTCCATTCCTCATTCCACTCCATTCCCTTACATTCCACGTTCCATTCTATTCCATTCCTTTCCTTTCCACATTTCATTCCATTCCATTCAATATTCCATTCCATACCATTCCATTCCACAGTCCATTACATTCCATTCCAATTTCCATTCCACATTCAATTCCACTCCTTTCCACATTCCTTTTCATTCCATTCCATTGCATTCCTTTCCACATTCCATTCCATTCTACGTTCCACCGCATTCCTTTCCACGTTCCGTTTCATTTTATTCCATTTTCCATTCCATTCCATACCACGTTCCATTCCATTCCATTCCACGTTCCATTCCACATTCCATTCCATTCCATTCCCTCCCATTCCACTTGCCATTCCATTCCGTTCCACTTTCCATTTGATTCCATTCCATTCAACATTCCATTCCATTCCATTCCATTCCATTCCATTCCATATTCCATTGCATTGCATTCCATGCAACAATCCAGTCTGTATTGCATTCCATTCCATTCCACATTCCATTCCACACTCCTTTCCAAATTCCATTCCCTTCCATTCCACATTCCATTCGATTCCATTCCACATTCTATTCCATTCCATTCCACTTTACATTCCATTCCTCTCCACCTTCCATTCCACATTCCATTCCACTTTCCATTCCACGTTCCATTCCACATTCCATTCCACTTTCCATTCTACATTACATTCCACATTCCATTCCATTAAATTTCCACTTTCCATTCCATTACATTTCACATTCCATTCCACATTCCATTCCACATTGCACTCCATTCCATTCCATATTCCACTCCATTCCACTCCATTTCATTGCATTCCATTCCATTCCATTCCATTCTACTCCACATTCCATTCCATTCCATTCCATTACACTTTCCTTTCCATTACATTCCACATTCCATTCCACATTCCCTTCCATTCCATTCAAGATTCCCCTCCATTCCATTCCATTCCACATTCCATTCCATTCCATTCCATTCCACATTCCTTTCCATGACTTTCCACATTCCATTCCATTCCACATTACTTTCCATTCCATTCCACAATCCATTCCATTCCATTCCACAATCCATTCCATTCCATTCCTCATTCCATTCCATTCCATTCCTCATTCAATTCCACAATACATGCCATTCCATTCCACATTCCACTCCATTACATTCCACATTCCATTCCACCTTCCATTCCACATTCCGTTCCGCATTCCATTCCAGTCCATTCCATTCCACATTCCATTCCCTTCCATTCCACATTCCATTCGACATTTTTTTCCATTCCATTCCACATTCCATTCCACTTTTCATTCCATTCCATTCCACATTCAATTCCACTCCGTGTCATTTTCCATTCCATTACATTCCACATCCCATTCCACATTGCTTTGCATTCCATTCCATTCCAATCTACATTCCATTCCACATTCCAATCCATTCCATTCCATTCCACATTCCATTGCATTCCATTCCATTCCATTCCATATTGCATTCCACATTCCATTCCATTCCATTCCACATTCCAATCGATTCGATTCCGTTCCATTACACATTCCATTCCATGGTAATTTCGTTGGTACATTCCACCTTCCTTTCCACGTTCCATTGCACGATCCATTTCATGATCCATTCCAGCTTCCATTACAATCCATTCCACATGCGATTCCATATACCATTCCATTCCATTCCATGTTCCATTCCTCATTCTATTCCCATCCATTCCAATTTCCAATCCAGTCAATTTCAGATTCCATTCCATTCCACATTCCTTTCCATTCCATTCCACATTTCATTCTTTTCCGTTTCACATTCCATTCCATTCCATTCCACATTCTATTCCATTCCTTTCCACATTCCATTCCACTACATTTCTCATTCCATTCCATTCCGTTCCGCATTCCATTCCACATTCCATTCCACATTCCATTCCATTCCATTCGACAATCCTTTCCATTCCATTCAATACCACATTCCTTTCCATTCTATTCCACATTACATTCCGCATTCCATGGTATTCCATTCCATTGAATTCTATTCCATTCCATTGCATTCCACATTGCATTCCATTCCATTCCATTCCATTCCATTCCACTCCACTCCATTCAATATTCCAAACCATTCCATTCCATTCGACAATCTATTCCAATCAATTTCACGTTAAATTCCATTCCATAGCGCATTCCTTTCCACATTACATTCGATTTCATTCCACATTCCTTTCAATTCCATTAAAAATTCCATTCCAAATTTCATTCTACATTCCGTACCATTCCACTCCACATTCCATTCAATTCCATTTTACATTCCATTCCATTCCATTCCACGTTCCATTCCTCATTCAATCCCATTCCTTTCCACATTCCATTCCATTCCATTCCACTTTCCATTCCACTCCGTTTCACATTCCATTCCATTCCATTCCACATTCCACTCCATTCCCTTTCACATTCCATTCCATTCCATTCCACATTCCATTCCATTCCTTTCCATTCCACATTCCTTTCCCTTCCATTCCACATTACTTTCCGCCTTCCCTTGCATTCCATTGCATTCCATTCCAATGCAATATATTCCAATCCACATTCCATTCCATTCCATACCAGTTTCCATTCCACATTCCATTCCATTCCAATCCACATTCCATTCTACATTCCATTCCATTCCACATTCCATTCAAGTCCATTCCACATTCCACTACACATTCCATTCTCCATTCCATTCCATTCTATTCCACATTCCATTCCACATTGCATTCTAAATTCCATTCCATTCCATTCCACATTCCATTCAATTCCATTCCACATTCCATTCCATTCCATTCCACGTGCCATTCATCATTCAATTCCATTCCATTGCACATCCCATTCCACCCCATTCTACATTCATTTCCATTCCGTTCCACACAACATTCCATTCCATTCCTCATTCCATTCCATTACTCTTCACATTCCATTCCATTCCATTTCAAATTCCATTCCACATTCCTTTCCTTTCCATTCAGCATTCCATTCCATCCCATTCCAGATTCATTTCCATTTCATTCCACATTCCGTTCGTCGTTCCCTTCCATCCCATTCCATTCCATTCTTTTCCATTTCATTCCACATTCCATTGATTTCCATTCCACATTCCACTGCATTCCATTCCATTCCAAGTTCCATTGCATTCGATTCCAAATTCCTTTCCATTCCGGTCCACATTGCATTCCATTCCATTCCACGTTCCATTCCATTCCATTCCAAATTCCATTCCACATTCCATTCTGCATTCCATTCTACATTCCGTTCCACATTCCGTTCCATTCCACTGCCCATTCCACTCCATTCCATTGCATTCCACATTCCATTCCATTGCATTCCACATTTCATTCCACATTCGATTCCATTCCATTACACATTCCATTCCACATTCCATCCCATTCCATTCCACATTCCATTCCATTCCATTCCATTATGCAATGCATTCAATTCCAATCCACATTCCATTCCATTCCATTCCATTCCATTGCATTCCTTTCCACATTCCATTCCATTCCATTCCAATCCATTCCACATGGCATTCCACATTCCATTCCATTCCACATTCCATTCCAAATTCCATTCCATTTCATTCCACATTACATTACATTCCATTCCACAATCCATTTCATTCAATTCCACATTCCATTCAATTCCATTGCATTACATTCCATTCCATTCAACATTCCTTTCTATCCCATTCCGTTCCACAATCCATTCCATTCCATTCCACATTTTATTCCATTCCATTCCACATTCCTTTCCTTTCCATTCCATTACACGTTCCATTCCATTCCATTCCATATTACATTCCACATTCCATTCCATTCCACATTCCATTTCACGTTCCATTTCATTCCTTTCCACATTCCATTCCATTGTAAACCACATTACACGTTCCATTCCATGTTCCATTCCATTCCGTTCCACGTTCCATTCCACGTTCCGTTCCAATCCATTCCACGTTCCATTCCATTTTCCATTCCACATTCCAATCCACATTCCATTCATCGATCCATTCCATTCCATTCCACGTTCTATTCCATTCCATTGCACGTTCCATTCCAAATTCTGTTCCTTTGCATTTCACCTTCCATTCCACATTCCATTCCATATCCCATTTGTCATTCCATTCCACATCCCATTCCATATTTCATTTCGTTCCATTGCACCTTACATTCCACATTCCATTCCACTTTCATATCCATTCCATTCCACTTTCCATTGCATTCCATTCCATTCCACAGTCAATTCCATTCCAACCCACATTCCATTCCATTCCATTCCACATTCCACATTCCATTTCACGTTCCATTCCACTTTTCATTCCACTTTCCTTCCCACGTTCCATTGCGTTGCACTCCAGGTTTCATTCCACATTGCATTCCACATTCCATTCCATTCCATTCAACAATTCATTCGATTCCATTATACATTCCACACCTTTCCATTCCGTTCCATTCCACATTGCATTCCAATCCATTCCATTCCATTCCACATTCCATTCCATTCCATTCCACATTCCATTCCATTCCATTCAACATTAGATTCCATTCCATTCCATTCCATATTAAATTCCATTCCAATCCACATTCCATTCCATTCCATTCCACATTCCATTACATTCCACATTCCATACCATTCCATTGCATTCCCCATTCCATTCCATTCCATTCCACATTCAATTACATATTCCATTCCATTGTCTTCCACGTTCTATTCCATTCCATTCCACATTCCATTGCATTAAATTCCGCACTCCTTTCCATTACATGCCAGATTCCACTCCATTACATATCACATTCCATTCCATTCCAGGCCACATTCCATTCTTTAAATTCAACATTCCATTCGATTCCACATTCCATTCTATTCCACATTCCATTCTATTCCACTTTCCATTACATTCCATTCCACATTTCATTGCATTCCATTCCATATTCCATTCCCTTCCATTACAAATACCATTCCATTCCACATTCCATTCCATTCCACATTCCATTCGATTCCATTACATTCCACATTCGATTTCATTTCACGTTCCATTCCATTCCATTCCACATTCTATTCCATTGCATTCCACATTCCATTCCATTTCATTCCGTTACACATTTCATTCTTTCCATTGAATTTCACTTTCCATTTCATTCCATTCCACATTCCATTCCATTCTATTCCATTCCATCCCACATTACATTCCATTCCATTCCACATTACATTCATTTCCATTCTATTCCATTCCACATTCCATTCCATTCCATTGCACATTCCATTCCACTATCCATTCCACATTCCATTCCACATTGCATTCCATTCCATTCCATTCCACATTCCATTCAAATCTATTCCGCATTCCAATCCATTCCATTCCAAATTCCATTCCATTCCTCGTTTAATTCCATATACCATTGCATTCCATACCACATTCGATTTCATTCCAATCGACCTTCCATTCAAATCTATTCTGCATTCCATTCCCTTCCATTCCACATTCCATCCCTTTCCATTCCATTCCATTTTACATTCCATTCCATTGCATTCGACATTCCATTCCATTCCACTCCACTTTCTATTCCACATTCGATTCCATTCCATTCCATTGCATTCCATTCCATATTCCACCCCATTCCTTTACATATTCCATTCAATTCCTTTCCACGTTCTATGGCATTCCATTAAACATTCCATTCCAATCAATTCCACATTACATTCCACATTCCATTCCATTCCATTCCGCATTCCATTCCAAATTCCATTCCATTCCACTTTACATTACATTCCGTATTCCCTTCCATTCCATTCTACCTTATATTCCATTCCATTCCACATTCCATTGCATTCCATTCCATTCCAATTTCCATTCCATTCCATGAGACATAGCATTCCACATTAAATTCCATTCCATACCATTCCATTACTCAGTCGATTCCTTTGCATTCCACATTCCATTCCACTTCACATTCCATTACACATTCTGTTCCATTCCATTCAACAGTCCATTCCACATTCCATTCCATTCCTTTCCGCATTCCATTGCATTCCATTCCACTTTCCATTCCATATTCAATTCCACATTCCATTCAATTCCATTTCACATTGCATGCTATTCCATACAATTGAATTCCGCATTCCATTCCATTCCATTCCACATTCCATTCCACCTTCCATTCCATTCCATTCCACATTCTACAACACTCAACATTCCGTTACATTCTGTTCCACGTTCCATTCCAGTCCGTCCCACATTTAATTTCGTTCCATTCCATTCCATTCCACATTCCCTTCCATTCTATTACATCCAGATTCCATTCTACATTCCATCCCATTCCATTCCACATTCCTTTCTACTTTCCATTCTATTCATTTCCATTCCATTCCACATTACATTCCATTCCATTCCTTCCCATATTCCATTCCATTTCATTCCATTCTACATTAAATTCCATTCAATTTCATTCCACTTTCCATTCCTTTCCATTCCACATTCCATTCCATTCCATTCCAGATTCAATTCCAAATTACATCCGATTCCATTCCATATTGCATTCCACAATCCTTTCCATTCCATTCCACGTTCCATTCCATTCCATTCCATTCCATTCCTCATTCCATTGAATTCCATTTAATTCCACATTCCGTTCCACATTCCATTCCATTCCATTCCATTCCACATCCCATTCCACATTCCATTCCACATTCCAATCCATTCCACTCCACATTGCATTCCACATTGCATCCCATTCCATTCCACATTCCATTCCATTCCATTCCACGTTCCATTCCACATTCCATTCCATTCCATTCCACACTCAAGTCCAAATTCCATTCCACATTCCATTCCATTCTGCATTCCATTTCATTGCATTCCACATTCTATTCCTCATTCCATTCCATTCCATTCCACTTTCTTCTCCACATTCCACTCCATTCCATTCCACGTTCCATGCCACATTCCATTCCATTCCATTGCACATTCCATTTCCTTCCTTTCCACATTCCATTCCATTTTATTCCACATAACATTCCATTCCATTCCTTTCCATTACACATTCCATTCCACATTACTTTCCACATCCTATTCCACATTTCGTACCACATTCCAATCCACGTTCCATTCCATTACATTCTACTTTGCATTCCATGATCCATTCCACATTCAACTGCACGTCCCATTCCATTCCATTCCCTGTTCCATTCCACATTCCATTCCATTCTGTTCCACGTTCCAATCCACATTCCATTCCACAGTCCATTCTACTTTCCATTCCGCATTCCATTGCATGTTTCATTACAATTTACATTCCACGTTCAATTCCATTCCATTCCACTTTCCATTCCACATTCCTTTCCATTCCATTACACTTTCCATTCCACAATACATTACACATTCCATTCCACATTAGATTACTTATTCCATTTCGCATTCCATTCCACATTCCAAAACAGTACATTCCACTTTCCATTTCACATTCATTTTCACATTCCATTCCGTTCTATTCCACATTCCATTCCGCATTCCTTTCCACATTCCAGTAAAGTTTACACTCCATTACATTCCATTCCACATTCCATGCCACATTCCATCCCACATTCCATTCCGCAGTCCATTATACTTTCCATTCCACATTCCATTCCACATTAAATTCTCATTGCATTGCATTTCATTCCACATTCCATTCCACATTCCCTTGCATTTCAATGCACATGCCATTTCACATTCTATTCCAATTTCCTTTCCATTATATTCCACATTCCATTCAACATTCCATTCCGAAGTCCATTCTATTCCATTCCACATTCCATTGCATTCCAATCAACATTCCATTCCACATTCCATTCCATTGCATTCCACATTGCATTCCATTCCTTTCCATTCCATTCCACGTTCAATTCCGCACCCAATTCCTTATTCCATTCCACAATCCACTACGATCCATTCCACATTCCATGCCACGTTCAATTCCATATTCCATTCCACGTTCCACACTACCTTACATTCCACGTTTCATTCCATTGCATTTCACGTTCCATTCCACATTCCTTTCCAGTGCAAGTTACATTCCACATTCCATTCCACGTTCCACTACATTCCATTACACGTTCCATTCCACGTTCCCTTCCACGTTCCATTCCATTCCATTCCACGTTGCATTCCACATTCCATAGCATTCCATTCGAAGTTCCATTCCTCACTCCTTTCCACATTCCATTCCAATTCCATTCTGTTCCATTCCACATTCCAGTCCACAATCTATTCCACATTCCATTCTACTTTCCATTCCACATTCCATTAAAGTCCATTTCACATTCCATTCCACATTACATTCCATTCCATTCCACACTCTATTCCACTTTCCATTCCACATTCCATTCCATTCCTTTCCACATTTTTTTCACTTTCCATTCCACTTTCCATTACACATTGCATTTCACATTCCATTCCATTCCACATTCCATTCCATTCCATTCCATTCCACTTTTCATTCCACATTCCATTGAATTCCATTCCACATTCCATTCCACTTTCCATTCCACATTCCATTCCATTCCATTCCACGTTCCATTCCACACTGAATTCCACATTCCATTCCACATTTCCTTCCATTCGAATCCACGTTTCATTTTACATTCCATTCCATTCCATTAAACTTTCCATTGCATTCCATTAAACTTTCCATTCCATTCCATTCAACTTTCCATTCCATTCCATTCAACTTTCCTTTCCACATTCCATTGCACATTCCATTCTGCATTACATTCCGTTCAATTCCACATTCCATTCCTCTTTCTATTCTACTATGTTCCACATTCCATTCCATCCCACTCCACATTCCATTCCACATTCTATTCCTTTCCATTCCACATTCAATTCCGTTCCACTTCACATTCCATTGCACGTTCCATTCCACATTCCATTCCACATTCCATTCCACGATACATTCTGTTCCATTCCACGTTTCTTTCCACATTCCATTCCACATTCCATGCCTCATTCGAGTACACATTCCAATCCATTACATTCCACATTCCTTTCCACATTCCATTCCATTCCATTCCACATTTCATTCCGAATTCCATTATACTTCCCAGTCCACATTCCATTCCCTTCCTTTCCATATTCCATTCCGCATTCCATTCCATTCCATTCCATTCCATTCCACATTCCTTTCCACAGTGCATTCCACATTCCAGTCCATTCCATTCCACATTATATTCCATATTAAATTCCATTACATTACAGATTTCATTCCACAATCCATTCCGCTTTCCACTCCACAGTTCATTGCATTCATTCCACATTCCATTCCATATTCCTTTCCACATTCCTTTCCACATTCCGCAGTCCATTCCATTCCATTCCACATTCCATTCCATTGCAATCCACATTCCTTTCCACAATTCATTCCATTCCATACCACATTACATTCCACATTCCATTACATTCCATTCCACATTCCATTCCATTCCATTGCATTCCACATTCCATTCCAATTTCCATTAAATTGCATTCCACATTCCATTCCATTCCATTCCATTCCACATTTCATTCCATTCCATTCCACATTCCATTAAACATTCCTTTCCATATTCTATTCCACTTTCCATTCCATTCCATTCCACATTCCATTTCAATTTCCATTAAATTCCATTACACATTTCATTCCATTAAATTCCACGTTCCTTTCCACAGAAAATTACACTTTCCGTTCCACATTCCTTTGCGTTCTGTTCCACATTCCATTCCACATTCCATTGCATTCCATTCCACATTGCATTCCTTTGCCTTGCACATTTTATTCGACATTCCATTCTACATTACATTCCTTTCCATTCCAACTTGCATTCTACGTTCCATTCCAAATTCCAATACACTTTCCATTCCAGTCCATTCCACATTCCATACCACATTAAGTTGCATTCCATTCCACGTTCCTTTCCAAATTCCATTACACTTTCCATTCCACGCTTTATTCCACGTTCTATTCCAGATTCCATTCCAAGTTCCATTCCACGTTCCATTCCATTCCATTCCACGTTCCACTCCATGTTGCATTCCACTTTCCATTCCACATTCCATTCCGCATTCCATTCCGCATTCCATTCCATTCAATTCCACATTGCTTTCCACAATCCATTCCACATTCCCCTCCGTTCCATTCCACATTCCGTTCCACATTCCATTCGATTCCATTTCACATTCCATTACACATTGCATTCCTTTCCAGTCCACATTCTAATCGACATTCCTTTCCATTCCATTGTACTTTCCATTCCATTCCATTCCACATTCCATTCCACCTTCCATTCCACCTTCCTTTCCATTTTATTCCACGTTCCATTTCACATTCCGTTCCAGAATTGATTCCACAATCCATTCCTTTCCATTCCACATTCCATTCCACATTGCATTCGATTGCAGTGCACATTCCATTCCACAATCAATTCCATTCCAGTCCACATTCCATTCCATTTCATTCCACATTCCATTCCATTCCATTCCACTTTCCATTCCAAATTTCATTCCACATTCCATTCCACATTGCATTCCACTTTCCATTTCATTCAATTCCACTTTCTGTCCCAAGTTCCATTGCAGGTACCATTCCATTCCACGTTCCATTCCACAATTCCATTCCACATTCCATTCCATTCAATTCCATTCCACATTACATTCCACATTCAATTCCTTTCCACTCCACCTTCCATTCCTTTCATTTCAGGTTATATTCCTCTTTCCATTTTACGTTCCTTTCCATTCCATTCCACTTTCCATTCCACATTCCGTTCCACGTTTACTTACACATTCCATTCCATTCCACATTCCATTCCATTCCATTCACCGTTCCATTCCACGTTCCATTCCACATTCCATTCCACGTTCCATTCCACTGCATTCCACATTCATTCCACTTTCCATTCCATTATATTCCACGTTCCATTCCACATTCCATTGACCATGCCATTCCACGTTCCATGCCACATTCGAATTCACGTTCCATTCCACGTTCCATTACAAGGTCCATTCCATTATATTTCACGTTCCATTCCACAATCCATTCCATTCTATTCCACGTTGCATTACGCATTCCATTCCACATTCCATTCCGTTCCATTCCACATTCTATTCTTCACTCCATTCCACTATCCATTCCACATACAATTCCATTCCATTCGACATTCAATTGCATTCCATTCCACATACCTTTCCAGATTCTATTCCAGGTTGCATTCCATATTAATTTCCACGTTCCATTCCACTTTCCATTCTACGTTCCATTCCGTGTTCCATTCTATTCAATTGCACGTTCTATTGTACATTCTGTTCCATTCCTTTCCTGTTTCTATTCCACATTCCATACCCCCTTCCATTCCACATTCCTAAGATTCCATTCCACATTCCATATCACTTTCCATTCCATTCCATTCCACATTCCATTCCACATTGCCTTGCATTCCATTAAACATTCTATTCCACATTCCATTAAAATCCATTCGAAGTTCCATTTCACATTCCATTCCACAGTCCGTTCCACATTCGATTCCACGTTCCATTCAATTCCATTCCACGTTCCACTCAACTTTTCACTCCTTTCCATTCCACGTTCCATTCCATAACCCATTACACATTCCTTTCCACAATCCAATGCTTTCCATTACATTCAATTCTATGCTACATTCCACATTCCATTCCACATTTCATTCCACATTCCATTCCTTTCCATTCCACATTCCTTTCCACATTCCATTCCACATTCCATTCCATTCCATTGCATTCCACATTCTATTAGACATTCCATTCCAAATTCCATTCTGTTCCATTCCACATTCCAATCCACATTCCATTCAACATTCCATTCCACATTCCATTCCATTCCATTCCACGTTGCATTCCATTGTAGTCCACATTCCATTCAACATTGCATTCCATTCCATTTAAACTTTCCATTCCATACCATTCCATATTCCACTCCAACTTCCGTTCCATTCCACATTGCATCCCACTCCCCATTCCATTCAATTCCACATTCCATTCCACATTCCGTTCCATTCAATTCCACGTTCCCATCCACGATCCATTAGACATTCAATTCCACATTCCAAACCACATTCCATTCCATTCCATTCCACATTACCTTCCATTGCACTCCACATTCCATTCCACTTTGCATTTCACATTCCATTCCACTTTGCATTCCACTTTCCATTCCACATGGCATTCCACAATCCATTCCGTTCCATTCCATTCCATTCCGCATTCCATTCCACATTCCATTCCAAATTCCATTCCACTTTCCATTCCTTTCCATTGCACTTTCCTTTCCACTTTCCATTCCACATCCCGTTAAATTCCATTCCCTTCCAAATTCCGTTCCACATTCCATTCCAGATTCCATTCCGTTCCATTCAACATTCCAAACCACATTCCATTGCATATTCCATTCCATTCCATTCAACATTGCATTCCATTGCAGTCCTCATTCCATTCAACATTCCATTCCATTCAATTTAAACCTTCCATTTCATCCCATTCCACTTTCCATTCCATTCCACATTCCATTTCACACTCCATTGCATTCCATTCCACATTCCATTCCACATTCTGTTCCATTCCATTCCACTTTACATTCCACTATCCATTCCACATTCAATTCCAAATTCCATTCTACATTCCATTCCATTCCATTCCGCATTCGATTCCACATTCTGTTCCCTTTCATTACACATTCCATTCCACATTCCATTCCCATTGCATTCCACATTCCATTCCATTCCATTCCACGTTCCATTCCACGTTCCATTCCACATTCCCTTCCACGTTCTATTCCACGTTCGATTGCATTTCATTCCATTCCATTCCACATTCCATTCCATTCCATTCCACTCTCCATTCCTTTGAATTCCACATTCCATCTAGATGCATTCCATTCCATTCCACATTCTATTTTATTCCATTCCCCGTTGCATTCCGCATTCCATTTCAGATTCCCTTGCACCTTCCATTCCATTCCATTCCATTCCACTCCATATTCCATTCCATTCAATCCCACTTTCCATTCCATTCCACATTCAGTTCCATTCCATTCCACATTCAATTCCATTCCATTCCACTTTCCATTCCATTAAATTCCACATTCTTTCCATTCCATTCCATTGCATTCCACATTCCATTCCATTCAATTCCATTCCATACCACATTCCATTCCATTCCATTCCTTTCCATTCCATTCCCTTCCACTCCATTCCATTCTATTCCTTTCCAGTCCACATTTCAGACAATTCCATTCCATTCCACAATATATTCCATTCAATTCCACATTCCATTCCTTTCCATTCCACGTTCCATTCTATTCCATTCCAATCCTCATTCCATTCCACGTTCCATTCCTCCTTCAAATCCACTTTCCATTCCACATTCCCTTCCATTCCTTTCCACATTCCACTCTATTCTATTCCATGTTCCTTTCCTTTCCATTCCACGTTATATACCACATTCCATACCACCTTCCATTCCACATTCCATTCCATTCCATTCCAAAATCCATTCCATTAAATTCCGCATTAAATTCCACATTTCATTCCCCATTCCATTCCAATCCACTTTCCTTTCCATTCCATTCGTCGTTATAATCAACGATCCCTTCCACATTCTGTTCCACATTCCATTCCATGTTCCTTTCCATTCCATTCCAATTTCATTCCACTTTCCATTCCATTACATTCCACTTTCCTTTCCACATTCCATTGCCCATGCCATTCCACGTTCCATGCCACATTAAATTTCACGTTCCATTCCACGTTCCATTCCACATTCCATTCCATTCCATTCAACGTTCCATTCCACATTCCATTCTGTTCCATTCCACATTTCATTCCATTCCATTCCACATTGCATTCCATTCCACATAGCATTCCACATTCCATTCCATTCCATTCCACCTTCAATTCCAGTTTCCATTCCACTTTCCATTCCACATTGCCTTTCATTCCATTCCACATTCCATTCCAATACTTTCGATGTTCCTTTTCTCGTTCCATTCCACATTCCATTCCACAGTCCATTCCACATTCGATTCCACGTTCCATTCCATTCCATTTTACGTTCCACTCCACTTTCCTTACCTTTCCATTCCACGTTCCATTCCACTTTCCATTGTACATTCCATTCCACGTTCCTTTCCATGTTCCATTCCATGTTCCATTCCATTCCACTCCACATTCCATTCCACATTCCATTCCATCCCTTTCTACGTTCTATTCCATTCCATTCCACGTTTCATTCCACGTTCCATTCCACATTACATCCCACAGTTCATTCCACAATCCATTCCTTTCCACTCCGTTCCCTACAACATTCCATTCCACATTCCATTCCACATTCCATTCCGTTCCATTCCACATTCCTTTTCACATTCCATACCACATTCCATTCCATTCCATTTCATTCCACATTCCATTCCACATTCCATACCACATTCCATTCCAAAAGCCAGTCAATTCCTCTCCACTTTCCCTTCCACATTCCAAACCTTTCCATTCTACATTGCACTCCATTGCAGTCCACATTCCACTCCACATTCCATTCCATTTCGTTTAAACATTCCATTCCATTGAATTGCACCTTCGAATTCACCTTCCATTCCATTCCAAATTCCATTCCACACTCCAGTCCATTCCATTCCGCATTCCATTCCACTTTCCGTTTCATTCCATTCCACATTCCTTTCCACGTTCCGTTCCACGTTCCATTCCACGTTTCATTTCACATTCAATTCCTCATTTCATTCCAGATTCCATTCCATTCCATTCCATTCCACATTCCGTTCCACTTTCCATTCTATTGCATTCCACATTCCATTCCACATTCCATTCCACATTGTATTCCACATTCCATTCCATTGCATTCCACGTTCCATTCCACGTTCCATTCCACATTCCATTCCACTTTCCATTCTACGTTGCATTATATTCCATTCCAAGTTCCATTCCACATTCCATTCCACATTCCATTCCACGTTCTATTCCATTCCATTCCAAGTTCCATTCCACATTTCATTCCACGTTCCCTTCCATTAAATTCCACCTTACAGTCCACTTTCCATTCCATTCCATTGCATTTTCCATTCCATTCCATTCCAGTTTGCATTCCACACACCGTTCCACATTCCATTCCATTCCATTCCACATTCCTTTCCATTTCATTCCACATTCCATTCCACATTCATTTCCCCATTCCATTCCATTCCACATTCCATTCCACATTCCATTCAACATTCCATTCCATTCCATTCCACGTTCCATTCCACGTTCCATTCCATGTTCCATTCCACGATCCCTTCCATTCCATTCCACATTCCATTCCACGTTGCATTCCACATTTCATTCCACTTTCCATTAAATGTTCCATTCAAGATTGCATTCCATTCCATTCCACATTGCATTCAATTGCAGTCCACATTCCATTCCACATTCCATTCCATTCAATTTAAACATTCCATTCCATTCCATTCCAAATTCCATTCCACCTTCCATTCCATTCCACATTCCAGTCCACATTCCTTTCCACTCTCCGTTCCACACTCCATTCCACATTCCATTCCACTCAATTTAAACTTTCCATTCCATTCCTTTCCACATTCCATTCCACCTTCCATTCCATTTCACATTCCATTCCATATTCCATTATATTGCATTCCACATTCCATTCCACATTCCATTCCACATTCCTTTCAGTTCCATTCCAGTTTCCATGCTACATTCCATTCCACATTCCATTCCACGTTCCATTCCACCTTCCATACCATTCCTTTCCACGTTCCATTTCACGTTCCATCCCACTTTCCATTCCACATTCCATACCATTCCATTCCACATTCCATTTAAATTTCCATTCCATTCAATACCACGTTCCCTTCCACATTTCATTCCACGTTTCATTCAACGTTCCATTCCATGTTCCGTTCCATTCCATTCCACCTTCCATTCTGCATTCCTTTCCATTCCATTCCACGTTGCATTCCACATTCCATTCCACCTTCCATTCCATATTCCATTCTATTGCATTCCACATTCCATTCCACATTCCATCCCATTACATTCCACATTCCATTCCACATTCCATTCCACTTTCCATTCCATTCCATTCCACTTTCCATTACTCATTCCATTCCATTCAATTCCGCATTCCATTCCACATTCCATTCCATTTCTTTCCAGATACCGTTCCACATTTCTTTCCATGTTGCATTCCACATTCCCTTTCACTTTCCATTCCATTCCATTCCACTTTCCATTCCACATTCCATTCCATTCCGTTCCACCTGCCATACCACATTGCATTCCACATTCCATTCAATTCCTTTACACATTCCATACCACATTCTTCCATTCCATTTCTATTACCTTCCATTCCACATTCCATTCCATTCCATTCAACATTCCATTCCGCATTCCATTATCTTTAATTCTCATTCTTTTCTATTTCATTTCACATTCCATTCCAGGTTCCATTCCACTTTCCATTTTGCATTGCTTCCAATTCCATTCCATTCCATTGCAGATTCCATTCCATTCCATTGCACATTCTATTCCACATTTCATTCCATTCACTTCCACAGACCATTCCACGTTCCATTGAATTCCATTCCACATTCCACTCCATTCCATTCCACAATCCATTTATTTCCATTTCTCTTTACATTACACATTCATTTCAAACTTCCATTCCACATTCCATTCCATTCCGCATGCTATTACATTCCATTCCACTTTCCATTCTACTCCATTGCACTTTCCATTCCTCATTCCATTACATTTCATTCCACATTCCATTCCACATTTCATTACATATTGCATTCCACTATCCCTTTCACATTCCATTTCATTCCATTCCACATTCCATACCACATTCCATTACACATTCCATTCCATTCCTTTCCACATTCCATACCACATTCCATTCCTTTCCATTACATGTTCCATTGCGTTCCATTCCACGTTCCATTCATCTTTCCATTAGCTGTTCCATTCTATTCCATTCCACGTTCCATTCTACGTCATGTTACAGGTTCCATTCCACTTTCCTTGCCTTGTTCCATTCCATTCCATTCCACGGTACATTCTATATTCCATTCCATGCCATTCCACATTCCATTCCATTCCATTCAGCATTCCATTCCATTCCACGTTCTTTTCCACATTGCATTCCATATTCCATTCCACGTTCCGTTCCATTCTAACCCACGTTACATTTCATTCCATTACACGTTTCTTTCCACATTCCGTTTCACATTCCATTTCACATTCTATTCCACCTTCCATTCCATTCCATTCCATTCCACATTCCATTCAATACCATTCCACTTTCCATTCCATTCCTTTCCATTCCACAATCGATTCCATTCCATTCCACATTCCATTCCATTCCATTCCACAATCCATTCCATTCCATTCCATTCCATTCCTCATTCCATACCATTCCATTCCATTCCACATTGCATTCCACATTCCATTCCACATTCCTTTCCATTCCATTCCACATTCTATTCCATTCCAATCCATTCCATTCGATTACGCGTTCCATTTCACACTGTATTCCCTTCCATTCCACATTCCATTCCAGTTCATTTCACATTCCATTCCACGTTCCATTCCACGTTCCATTCCACGTTCCATTCCAGGTTCCATTCCATTCCATTCCATTCCATTCCATTCCATTCCATTCCACTCCATTCCATTCTGGATTTCTTTCCATTCCATTACAAACTGTATTCGACATTCCACTCCATTCCATTCCAAATTCCACTAAGTTGCATTCCACATTCCATTCCATTCCATTCCACTTTGCATTCTTTTCCATTCCACATTACATTCCGTTTTCTATTATACATTCCTTTCTACGTTCCATTCCATTGCATTCCACGTTCCGTTACCTTCCATTCCATTTCCATTGCCTTCCATTCCACATTATTTCCATTCCATTCCACATTTTTTCCATTCCATTCCACATTCCATTCCACATTCCATTACCTTCAATTCCACATTCAATTCCAGTCCAGTCAACATTCCATTCCATTCCATCCCACATCCCGTTGCACATTCCATTAACTTCCATTCTCATTCTTTTCCATTCCATTTCACATTCCATTCCAGGTTCCATTCCACGTTCCATCTCGCAATTCTTTAAATTCCATTTCATTCCATTCCGGATTCCACTACATTCCATTCCACATTCTATTCCACATTCAATTATATTAAATTCCACATTCCATTCCACATTCAATTCAATTCCATTCCACATTCGAATCCATTGCATTCCACGTTCCATTGCTTTCCTTTCCACGTTACATTTCACATTCTATTCAACTTTCCATTACACATTCGATTCCATTCCATTCCTAATTCCATTCCATTACATTCCACATTCCATTCCACATTCTATTCCACATTCCATTCCATTCCATTACACATTCCATCCATTGCAATACTGGTTCCATTCCAGGTTCCCTAACACTTTCCATTCCACATTCCATTCCACGTTCATTTCCTTACCATTCCAAATTCCATTCCACACTCCATTCCACATTCCATTCCACATACCATTATATTCATTTCCTCTTTTCATTCCAATACATTCCCTACCATTCCATATTCCACTCAATTCCATTCCCCATTCCGTTCCAATCCATTCCATTCCACATTCCATTCCATTCCATTAAATTCCACATTCCATTCAATTCCACTACACATTCCATTCCATTCCACTCCACATTCCATTCCACATTCCGTAGCATCCCATTCTATTCCACATTCCATTCCTTTCCATTCCACATTCCATACCATTGCATTCCAATCCACATTCCATTCCATTCCATTCAACACCTCATTCCATTCCATTCCACATTCCATTCCCTTCCATTACACATTCCATTCCTTTCCATTCCACATTACACTCCACATTCCATTCCACGTTCCCTTCTATGTTTCATTCCAAGTACATTTCCGCGTTACATTCCATTCCATTTAAAGTTCCATTCCAAATTCCATTCCATTGCATTACACTTTCCATTCCACATTCCATTCCACATTCCATTCCACATTCCATTGCGTTACATTCCACATTGCATTCCACTTTCCATTTCACATTCCATTCCACATTCCTTTCCACATTCCTTTCCACTTTCCATTAAACCATCCATTCCACATTCCATTCCATTCCTTTCCACATTCCATTCCACATTCCATTCCACATTCCATTCCATTCCTTTCCACATTCCTTTCCACATTGCATTCCATTTCAGCACACATTCCATTCCACATTCCATTCCAATCCATTTACCATTCCATTGCATTCCTTTCCACATTCCATTCCACATTCCATTCCATTCTATTCCATTCCACGTTGCATTCCACATTCCATTCCACATTCCATGCCACATTCCATTCCATTCCATTACGCATTCCATTCTATTCCATTTCACATTCCATTCAAGATTCCATTCCACATTCCACTCCGCAATCTACTGCATTCCATTAAACATTCCATTCCATTCCATTCCATTCCATTCCATGCCATTCCACATTCCATTCCACATTGCATTCCATTCCAGTCCACATTCCTTTCCCCATTCCATTCCATTCCATATAAACTTTCTGTTCCATTCCTTCCATATTCCCTTCCACATTCCATTTCATTTCACTCCATTCCACTTTCCATTCCACATTCCATTCCATTCCATTCCACATTCCATTCCATTCCATTCCACGTTCCTTTGCATTCCACTCCATTCCATTCCACTTTCCATTCCATTTCACATTGCATTCCATACCACTCCACATGTCATTCCATACCATTCCACATTCCATTCAATTCCCTTCCACATTCCATTCCATTCCATTCCACTTTCCATTCCAAACACCATTTCATTCCTTTCCACATTCCATTAGACATTCCATTTCAAACACCATTGCATTCCATTCCACATTCCATTCGACATTCCATTCCTTTCCATTCCATTCCCTTTCCATTCCACATTCCATTCCACATTCCATCCAATTCCATTCCACATTCCACATTCCATTCCATTCCACATTCCATTGCAGAATACATTCAGTTCCATTCCACTTTCCATTCCCTTCCATTCCAAATTCAATTCCATCTTCCATTCCAATCCATTCCATTCCATTCCGCATTCCGTTCCAATCCATTCCACATTCCATTCCACATTCCATTCCTTTCCGTTCCATTCCATTACACATTCCATTCCATTGCATTCCACGTTCCATTGCATTCCATTCCAATCCGCATTGCTTTCCATTTTATTCCGCGTTCCATTTCATTCCATTCCCTGTTCCATTCCATTCCATTCCACATTCCATTACACATTCAATTCCAATCCATCCCACATTGCATTGAACACTAAATTCCATTCCATTCCACATTGCACATTCCATACCACATTCCATTGCATTCCAATTGGCATTCTGTTGAACATTCCATTCCATTTCATTCCAATTTCCATTAAATTCTATTCCACTTTCCACTCCATTCCATTCTATATTCCATTCCACATTCTGTTCCGTTCTATTCCACATTCCATACCACATTCCATTCTATTCCACATTCCTTTCCTTTCCATTCCATTCCACATTCCATTCCTTTACATTCCATATTCCATTCCATTCCATACCACATTCCATTCCACATTCGATTCCTTTCCATTCCTCTTTCAATTCCACTTTCCATTCCACGTTCCATTCCATTCCATTCCACATTCCATTCCACATTTGATTCCATTATATTCCACATTCCATTCCATATTCTGTTCCATTCCATTCCATATTCCATTCCATTCCATTCGACATTGCATTCCTTTCCATTCCACGTTACATTCCATTCCATTCCGTGTTGCATTCCACGTTCCATTCCACGTTCCATTCCATACTCCATTGCATTCCATTCAACATTCCATTCCACATTCCATGCATTCTATTCCAAATTCCATTCGACTCCATTCAATTTCACATTCCATTACAATCCATTCCACATTGCATTGTATTCCATTCTATTCCATTTTCCATTCCACTTTACATTCCTTTCCACGTTCCGTTCCACATTACATTACACATTCCATTCCACATTCCATTCCGCATTCCATTCAATTCCATTCCATTCCACATTCCATTCCATTCGATTCCAACTTCCATTCCAAATTCCATTCCATTCCATTCCACATTGCATTACAATCCACTCCACAATCCATTCCGTTCCATTACAAATTCCGTTCCACATTCCATTCCGTTGTATTCCACATTCCTTTCCACATTCCAATCCATTCCATTCCACTCTGCAATACATTCAATTCCACGTTCCATTTCATTCCATTCCACATTCTATTACATTCCAAATTCCATTCCATTCCACCCCATTCCATTCCACATTCCATTGCATGCCATTTCATATTCCATTCCACATTATATACCATTCCATTCCACATTCCATTGCATTCCATTGCACATTCCATACCACATTTCTTTCCACATTCCATTCGACGTTCCATCCCATTCCATTCCACATTCCACATTCCATTCCATTCCACATTCCATTGCAGAATACGTTCAGTTCCATTCCACATTACATTCCCTTCAATTCCAAATTCAATTGCACCTTCCATTCCAATCCATTGCATTCCATTCCGCATTCCGTTCCAATCCATTCCATATTCCATTCCACATTCCATTCCGTTCCATTCCGTTTCATTACACATTCCATTCCATTCCATTGCAAATTCCATGGCATTCCATTCCAATCCGCACTCCATTCCATTCCATTCTGCGTTCCTTTCCATTCCATTCTGCGTTCCATTCCATTCCATTCCACGTTCCATTCTATTCCATTCCATATTCCATTACACATTCAATTCCATTCAATTCCACATGGCATTGAACACTAAATTCCATTCCATTCCACATTGCACATTCCATACCACATTCCATTGTATTCCAATTGGCATTCCGTTGAACATTCCATTCCATTTCATTCCAATTTCCATTCCATTTTATTCCACATTCCACTCCATTCCATTCTATATTCCATTCCACCTTCTGCTCCATTCCATTCTAAATTCCATACCACATTCCATTCTATTCCACATTCCTTTCCATTCCATTCCATTCCACATTCCATTCCTTTAGATTCGACATACCATTCCATTCCATTCCACATTCCATTCCACATTGGATTCCATTCCATTCCAATTTCAATTCCACTTTCCATTCCACGTTCCATTCCATTCCATTCCACATTCCATTCCACATTGAATTCCATTCTATTCCACATTCCATTCCATATTCTATTCCATTCCATTCCACATTCCATTCCAGTTTCCATTCCACATTACATTCCTTTCCACGTTCCGCTCCACATTACATTCCACATTCCATTCTATATTCGATCCCGCATTCCATTCAATTACATGACATTCCACATTCCATTCAATGTTGCATTCCATTCCATTCCAACTTCCATTCCACTCCATTCCACATTGCATTACAGTCCGTTCCACAATCCATTCCATTCCATTACACATTCAGTTCCACATTCGATTCCATTGCATTCCACTTTCCTTTCCACATTCCAATCCATTCCATTCCAGACTGTAATACATTCCATTCTACGTTCCATTTCACATTCCATTCTATTCCACATTCCATTCCACTACACCCCATTCCATTTCACATTCCATTCCACATTCCATTGCTTTCCATTCCACATTCCATTCCACATTATATTCCACTCCATTCCACATTCCATTCCATCCAATAGCACATTCCATACCACATTTCATTTCATTCCATTCAAAATTCACATTCTGCTCCATTACTATCAACATTCCATTCCATTCCATTCCATTCCATTCAACATTCCATTCCATTCCGTTGCATTCCACATTCTATTCCATTCCAAATTCTGTTCAATTCCAATCCACATTCTGCTCCATTACTATCCACATTCCATTCCATTCCATTCCATTCCGTTGCATTCCACATTCTATTCCATTCCAAATTCTGTTCAATTTCATTCCACATTCTGCTCCATTACTATCCACATTCCATTCCATTCCATTCCATTCTATTCAACATTCCATTCCTTTCCATTCAGCATTCCATTCCATTTCATTCCATTCCATGTTCTATTCCATTCCACATTCCATTCCTTTCCATTCCCCATTCCATTCAATTCCATTCCATTCCACTTTCCGTTCCATTTCATTCCACATTCTATTCCATTCCATATTCCATTCCATTTAATTCCATTCCACGTTCCATTCCACGGTCCTTTCCACTTTCCATTCCATATTCCTTTCCATTCCATTCCAAATTCCTTTCCATTACATTCCATTCTGCTTTCCATTATATTCGATTGCATTTCACGTTCCATTGAACTTTATATTCCACGTTCCTCTCCATTTCCCATTCCACATTCCATGCCATTGCATTCCACTTTCAATTCCATATTCCATTCCATTCCATTCCACATTCCATTCCAATCCATTCCACATTCCATGCCACATTCCATTGCATTCCATTCCACATTCCGTTCCACAATCCATTCCATTCCATTGCTCTTTCCATTCCATTCCATTCCATTCCACATTCCATTCCATTCCATTCCACATTCCATTGCATTCCATTCCACGTTCCATTCCATTCCATTCCACATTAAATCCGCATTTCAATCCACAATCCATTCCGTAACATTCCACATTCCATTCCTTTCCATTCCACATTCCTTTCCTTTTAACTTTACATTCCACACTCCATTCCATTTCATTCCACTTTCCATTCCATTCCACATTCCCTTCCATTCCGTTCCGTTACACATTACTTTCCATTCCATTCCACTCCACATTCCATTCCATTCCTCATTCCAATCCATTCCATTCCACTTTCAATCCACATTTCATTCCACATTTCATTCAATTCCATTCCATTCCTCGTTCCATTCCATTGCATTTCATTCCTTTCCACATTCCATTCCATTCCATTCTGTTCCACATTCCATTCTACATTCCATTCTATTCCACATTCCGTTCTTCATTCCATTCCACTTTCCATTCCATTCTATTCCATATTCCACTGCATTCCATTTCACATTCCATTCCATTCCACATTGCATTCCATTCCATTCCACATTCCATTTCAAATTCCATTCCACATTCCATTTCACATTCCATTTCACGTTCCATTCCTTTCCATTCCATTCCACATACTTTTCCTTGCCGTTTCACATTCCATTCCATTACATTACACATTCCATTCCATTACACATTCCATTACATTACACATTCCATTCCATTACACATTCCATTCCATTCCACTCCATTCCATTCCACTTTCCATTCCATTACACATTCCATTCCATCCCATTCCATTCCACATTCCATTCCATTCCATTCCATTCCATTCCACTGAATATTCAATTCCATTCCATTCCACATTCCATTCCATTGCATTCCATTCCATTCCACATTCCATTCCACATTCCATTCCAATCCATTCCACATTCCATTCCATTCCAATCCACATATCCTTCCATTCAATTCACATTCCATTCCAAGATCCATTCCTGTCCACATTCCATTCCATGTTCCATTCCATTTCACTCTACATTCCATTCAGTTCCATTCCACGTTCCATTCCATTCCATTCCACATTGCACTCCATTCCATTCCACATTCCACTGTATTCCATTCCACGTTTCATTCCATTCCATTCCATATTACATTCCATTCCATTCCATTCCAAATTATATTCCATCCATTCCACATTCCATTCCACATTGCAATGAATTCTGATCCATATTCCATTCCATTCCATTCCATTCCACATTCCATTCCACATTCCATTCCACATTGCTTTGCATTCCATTCCACTTTCCATTTCACATTCCTTTTCATTCCATACCACATTCCATTCCACACTCCATTCCACTTTCCATTCCCCACTCCATTCCACATGCCATTCCACAATCCAATCCTTTCCATTCCACATTTCTTTCCAAATTCCCTTCCACTCCATTTCACATTCCATTCCGTTCAATTCCACATTCCTTTCCACATTCCATTCCACATTCCATTCCATTCCCTTCCACATTCCATTCCACATTGCATTCCCTTCCATTCCACATTTCATTACATTCCGTTCCATCCCATATTCCATTCCATTCCATTCGACCTTCCATTGCATTCCATTCAATTTGATTCTATTCCATTCCACATTCCATTCCACAGTCCTTTCCATTCCATTCCACATTCCATTGTATTGCATTCCCCATTCCATTGCATTCCTTTCCATTCCAGATTGCATTCCATTCCATTCCACATTCCACTCAATTCCAATACACATTCAATTCCACATTCTATTCGATTCCATTCTACACTCCTTTCCACATTCCATTACATTCCATTCCACATTGAATTCCACATTCCATTAATTCCAATCTACATTCCATTTCTTGTTCCACTCCACATTCCATTATACATTCTATTACACGTTGCTTTCCAATCTATTCTACGATCCATTCCACGTTCCATTCCATTGCGTTCGACGTTCCATTCCACATTCCATTGCACATTCCATTCCACGTTCCATTCCACCTTCCATTCAACGTCCCATTACATTCCATTCAATGCTCCATTCCATTCCATTCCACGTTCCATTTCATTCCATTCCGCTTTCCATTCTACATTCCATTTCACGTTCCATTCCACACTCCAGTTCACATTCCATTCCGTTCCAATCCACATTCCATTCCATTCTATTCCACATTCCATTCCATTCCATATTCCATTCCATTCTATTCCACATTCCATTCCATTCCATTCCACATTCCATTTCAATCCCATCCACATTCCATTCCACATTCCATTCCATTCCATTCTATTCCACATTCCATTCCATTCCATTCCACATTCTATTCCATTCCACATTCCATTCCACATTCCATTCCACGTTGCATTCCATTCCATTCCACATTCCTTTCTATTCCATTGCATTTCACATTCCATTCCATTCCATTCCAAATTCCATTCAATTCTGTTCCATTCCATTCCACATTCGATTACATTCAATTCCATTCCACATTGCATTCCATTCCAGAACACATACAATTCAATTCCATTCCACATTCCACTCCATTCCCTTCAACATTCCTTTCCCTTCCATTCCATTTCACATTCCATACCATTCCTTTCCACATTCCATTCCTTTAAATTCCACGTTCCATTCCATTCCACATGCCATTCCATTCCATTCAACTACACATACCATTCTGCATTCTATTCCCTTCCATTCCACTTTCCATTCCATTCCATTCCACATTCCAATAAACGTTGCAATCCACGTGGCACTTCACGTTCCAATCCACATTCCATTTCACTTTCCATTCCACATTCTATTCCATTCTATTCCACATACCATACAATACAATTCCGTTCCATTCCACATTTCATTCCATTCCATTCCACATTCTATTCCACATTCCATTCATTTCCATTCCACGTTGCATTTCACATTCCATTCTGCATTCCATTGCATTCCACATTCCATTACACATTCCATTCCATTCCATCCCACTTTGCATTCCACATTCATATCCATTCATTTCCACATTCCTCTCCATTCCGTTCGACTTCGCATTTCACATTCCATTGCCTTACATTCCACCTTCGATTCCGCAGACCATTCCTTTCCATTCCAAATTCCATTCCATTCCTTTCCATCTTCCATTCTACATTCTATTCCACGTTCCATTCCATTCATTTCCACGTTCCAGTCCATTCCATTCCGCGTTCCATTTCATTCCATTTCACATTCCATTCCATTCCGCGTTCCATTTCATTCCATTTCACATTCCATTCCATTCCATTCCGCTTTAAAGTCCACATTCCATTCCAATCCACTTTCCATTTCACAATCCAATCCACATTGAATTCCACATTCCATTCCGTTCCATTCCACATTCCCTTTCATCTTCCATTCTGTTCAATTCCCCTTTCCTTTCCACATTCCATTCCACATTCTGTTCCATAATCCATTCCACATTCCATTCGATTCCATTCTGCATTCCATTCCATTTCATTCCACATTCCATTCCACATTCCATTCCATTCCATTCCACATTCCATTCCATTCCATTTCACATTCCATTCCTTTCCATTCCACATTCCTTTCCACATTCCATTCCGCTTTCCATTCCACATTCCATTCCATATTTCTTTCCACATTCCATTCCACATTATATTCCATTTCATTTCACATTGCGTTCCATTCCATTCCACGGTACTTTCCACGTTACTGTCCACCCTCCATTCCACATCCCATTCCAAGTTCCTGTCAATCTTCCATTTCACGTTCCATTCCACTTTCCATTCCATTCAATTCTACATTCCATTCCAACTTCCATTCCATATTCCAATCCACGTTCCATTCCACATTCCATTCCATTCCGTTCCACGCTCCATTCCATGATCCATTCCACATTCCAATCCACCTTCCTTTACACATTCCATTCCATTCCTTTCCACGATCAGTTCCACATTCCATTTCATTCCTTCCACGTTCCATTCCGCATAACATTGCACGTTCCATTCCGCATACCATTGCACGTTCCATTCCGTGTTCCATTCCACATTCCATTCCACATCCCATTCCTTTCCATTGCACATTCCATTCTATTCCATTCCACATTCCATTCCATTCCATTCCACGTTCCATTCCATGGTGCATTCCACATTCCGTTACTTTTCATTCTATTACATTGTCTTCCATTCCACATTACATTACTTTCCATTCCCCTCCACATTCAATTGCATTCCATCCCACATTCCATTAGATTCCTTTCAAATCGATTGCATTCCGCATTGGATTCCATTCCATTCCACTCGACATTCCATACCATTCAATTCCACTTTCCATTCCATATCATTCCACATTCCATTCCACATTCCAATCCTTTCTTTCCACGTTGCATTCCAAATTGCATTCCATTTCATTACATATTCCATTACTTTCCATTCCACATTCCATTCTATTTCCATTTCAATTGCCATTCAATTCCATTTCACATTCCATTCTATTCCATTCCGCATTCCATTACAATCCATTCCACATTGCATTCTATTTCCATTTCACATTCCTTTCTATTTCCAATTCACATGCCATTCCATTCCATTCCACCTTCCATTCCATTCCATTCCACATTCCATTCCATTCCATTCCACATTGCATTCCATTCCATTCCACATTCCATTCCATTCCATTCCACATTGCAGTCCATTCCATTCCACATTACATTCCATTGCACTTTCCTTTCCGCATTCCATTCTATTCCATTCCAATTCCATTCCACATTTCATTCCATTCCATTCCACATTGCATTCCATTTCATTCCACATTCCATTCGATTCCAAATTCCTTTCCATCCCATTCCTTTCCATTCAACATTCCATTCCATTAAATTCCGTTCCTCATTCCATTCCATTCCGTTCCATTGCCTTCCATTCCACATTGAATTCCATTGCATTCCATTTCACATTCCATTCCACATTCTATTCCATTGCATTCCACATTCCATTCCATTCCATGCCACATTCCATTCCACATTCTATTCCATTCCATTCCACTTTCCATTCCATTCCATGCCACATTCCTTTCCACTTTCCATTCCATTCCATTCCACATTCCATTCCACTTTGCATTCTATTCCATTCCACATTCAATTCCATTCCATTCCACGTTCTTTTCCACATTGCATTACACATTCCATCCCATTCCATTTAAATCCATTCCATTCAATTACACCTTCTATTCGACATTCCTTTCCACATTCCGTTACATTCCAAGCCATTCCATTCCACGTTCCATTCCACAATCCATTCCACATTCCATTCCGTTCCATTCCTTTCCATTTCAAGTTCCATTCCACATTCCATTCCACATAATATTCCATTCCGTTCCTTTCCATTCAAATCCATTGCATTCCATAATCGATTCCATTCCATGTCATTCGAGATTCCATACCATTCGATTCCACTTTCCATTTCATTGCATTCCACATTCCATTCCACATTCCATTCCATTCTGTTCCACTTTCTTTTCCGCATTCCATTCCATTCCATTCCACTTCCCGTTCCACATTCCACTCCAATACATTCCAACTTCCTTTCCATTCTATTCCAATCCATTCCTCATTCCATAACACATTACATTCCATTCAATTCCACGTTCCATTTCACATAACTTTCACTTCCTTTCCACATTCCATTCCATATTCCATTCCATTCCATCCCCTTCCATTCCACACTCCATTCGCTTCCAATCCACATTCCATTCCATTCCATTCCTTTCGAATTTCCATTCCATTCCATTCAACTCCACATTCTATTCCATTCCATTCCCCATTCCATTCTTTTCTATTCCACATTCCATTCCATTCCATTCCGCATTCCATTCCGCATTCCATTCCACATTCCATTCCATTTCATTCAACGTTACATTCCACTTTCCACTCCTTTCCATTCCATTCCATTTCATTGCACATTCCGTTACATTCCATTCCACGTTCCATTCCAATTTCCATTCCATTCCATTCCACTCCACATTCCATTCCACATTCCATTCCGATCCATTCCATTCCATTCCATTTTCCATTCCACATTCCATTCCACCTGTCATTCCATTCCATTCCACATTCCATTACATACCATTCTGTTCCATGTTCCATTCCAAATTCAATTCCACATTCCATTCCATTCCATTCCAATTCACATTCCATTCCATTCCATTCCTCTTTGCATTCCACATTCCATTCCACACTTCATTCTCTTCCATTCAATTCCATTCCACGTTCCATTCCGCATTCCATTCCATTCCACATTGCATTTCATTCCATTCCACATTCCATTCCACTCCGTTGCATTCGACATTCCATTACATTCCACATTCCATTGCATACCATTCCACATTCCGTTCCACATTCCACTCCATTTCATTTCACGTTGCATTCCACATTCCATTCCATTCCATTGCGCATTCCATTCCATTCCATTCCATATCCCATTCTATTTACATTTAAAATTCCATTCTGTTTCCATTTCACATGGCTTTCCATTCCATTCCACATTCCAGTCCATTCCATTCCATTCCACATTCCGTTCCATTCCATTATGTTCGTTTCCACATTCCATTCCATTCCATGACATTCCACATTACATTCCATTTCATTCCATTCCACATTCCATTCCACTTTCCATTCCATTCCATTCCATTCCATTCCACATTCCTTTCCATTCCATTCCACTCCACATTCCAGTCCATTCCTTTCCACATTCCATTCCATTCTCTTCCCATTCCATTCCATTCCACGTTCAATTCCATTGCCTTCCACATTTCATTCCATTGCATTCCACATTCCATTCCATTCCATTCCACATTCCATTCAATTCCGTTCCATTCCATTGCATTTCAATTTCCATTGCATTCCATTCCACATTCCATTCCATTCCCTTCCTCTTTCCATTCCACATTCCATTCAATTCCATTCAACATTTCATTGCACTTTGCATTCAATTACATTCCATTGCATTCCACATTCCATTCCAATCCATTCCGTTCCACATTCCATTCCATTTCATGCCACATTCCATTGCAATGTATTCCAAATTCCATTCCACATTCCTTTCCATTCCAATCCACCATCCATTCCTCTTTCCTTTCTATTCCATTCCATCTTCCATTCCCATCCATTCCACATTCCATTCCACATTCAATTCCTTTCCATTTCACGTTCCATTCCACATTGCATTCAACATTCCACTCCATTTCATGCCATTCAATACCATTAAACCTTCCATTCCAGATTCCATTCCACATTCCATTCCTTTCCAAGCCATTCCATTCCACGTTCCATTCCACTTTCCATTCCGTTCCATTCCACGTTCCATTCCACATTCTGTTCCGCATTCCATTCCATTCCATTCCACATTCCATTCCATTAGTTTCTATTCGATTGCATTCCACATTCCATTCCACTCCATTCCATTTGACATTCCATATCATTCCATTCCAGCTTCCATTGCATTCCATTCCACATTCCAATCCTCATTCCATTCCATTCCATTGTACGTTGCATTCCACATTCCATTACATTCCATTCCACATTCCATTCTGTTCCATTACCCTTTCCATTCCATTCCATTCCACATTCCATTATATTTCCATTTCGCATGCCATTCCATTACATTCTACATTCCATTGCATTCCTTTCCACATTCCATTCCATTCCATTCCATTGCAAATTGCATTCAATTCCATTCCATTCCATTGCGAATTTCATTCCATTCCATTCCATTCCATTCAATTCCCTTCCACTTCCCAATTCATTCAATTGCATTCCCTTCCATTGCATATTCCTTTCCATTGCATTCCGTTGCACATTCCATTTCACATTCCTTTCCATTCCATTCCATAACACATTCGATTCCATTTGATTTCATTCCACATTCCGTTCCTTTCCATTCCACATTCCATACCATTTCATTCCAGTTTCCATTCCACATTCCATTCCATTCCATTCCACATTCCATTCCACATTTCTTTCCCTTCCATTACATTACATTCCACATTCCATTCCACATTCCATTCCATTAAAATCCACCTTCAATTCCACATTCCATACCATTGCATTCCCCATTCCATTCCATTCCATTCCACATTAAATTCTACATTCCTTTCCATTCCACGTTCCATTCCACAGTCCGTTCCTTACTATTCCTTTCCATGTTCCATTCCACATTCCATTCCATTGCATTCCACATTCCATTCTATTCAATTCCACATTCCATTACACATTACATTCCATTCCACATTCCATTACACATTGCATTCCATTCCATTCCACTTTCCATTCCATTCCATTGCACTCCACATTCCGTTCCATTCCATTCCACATTCCATTCCATTCTATTCCACATTCCGTTCCATTCCATTCCACACTCCATTCAATTCCCTTCCACATTCCATTCCATTCCATTCCACATTCCATTTCATTCCATTCCACATTCCATTCCATACCATTCCACATCCCATTCCACCCCATTCCATATCCCATTCCACTTTCCATTCCATTCTATTCCACATTCCTTTCCATTCAATTCCACATTCGATTCCTCTTCATTCTACATTCCATTCCATTCTCATTCTATTCCATTCCATTCCACATTCAATTCCATTCCATTCTATTCCACACTGCATTCCGCATTCCATTCCATTCCATTCAATTCCTTTGCGTTCCATTCCACACTCCCTTCCACTCCATTCCATTCCGCATTCCATTCCATTCCATTCCATTCCATTCCGTTCCATTGCACACTCCATTCCACTCCATTCCATTCCGCATTCCATTGCATTCCATTCCGCCTTCCATTCCACATTCCATTCCATTGCATTCAACGTTACATTCCACATTCCACTCCTTTCCATTCCATTCCATTTCATTGCACATTCCGTTTCATTCCATTCCACATTGCATTCCATTCCATTCCATACCATATTCCATTCCACGTTCAATTCCACATTCAATTACACATTCCATTCCAATCCACATTCCATTCCATTCCATTCCATTGCATTCCACATTGCATTCCAGTCCATTCCATTCCACATTCCATTCCATTCCACTTTCTATTTCACATTCCATTCTATTCCTTTCTATGTACCATTCCACGTTCAATTCCATTCCACTCCACATTCCATTCCATTCCATTCCACATTGCATTGCATTCCATTCCACATTCCATTCCATTCCCTAGCATTGCATTCCACATTCCATTCCATTCGATTCCACAAGCCATTCCCATCCATTAAACTTTGCATTCCACATTAGCTTCCACTCCTTTACACATTCCGTTCTGCATTTCATTTCAAATTCCATTCCATTCCACGTTCAATTCCACATTCCATTCCCCAATCCATTCCACATTCCATTCCATTCCATTCAACATTCCACTCCATTCCATTGCACAATCCATTCCATTCCATTCCATTCCACATTCCATTCCATTCCATTCCACATTCCATTCAATTCCGTTCCATTTCATTGCATTTCACCTTCAATTCCATTCCATTCCACATTTCATTCCATTCTCTTCCTCATTCCATTCCACATTCCATTAAATTCTATTGAATGTTTCATTCCACTTTCCATTCCATTACATTCCATTGAATTCCACATTCCTTTCCAATCCATTCCATTCCATATTCCATTCCATTTGATGCCACATTCCGTTGCAATCCATTCCAAATTCCATTCCACATTCCATTCCATTCCAATCCACGATCCATTCCTCTCTCGTTTCTATTCCATTCCACCTTCCATTCCCATCCATTCCACATTCCATTCCACATTCAATTCCATTCCATTTCACGTTCCATTCCACATTGCACTCCACATTCCACTCCATTTCATGCCATTCAATACCATTAAACCTTCCATTCCACATTCCATTCCACATTCCATTCCTTTCCAAGCCATTGCATTCCACGTTCCATTCCACTTTCTATTCCACATTCCATTCCATTCCATTCCACGTTCAATTCCACATTCTATTCCGCTTTCCATTCCATTCCATTCCACATTCCATTCCATTAGATTCTATTCCATTGCATTCCACATTCCATTCCACTCCATTCCATTTGACATTCCACACCATTCCATTCCACTTTCCATTGCATTCCATTCCACATTCCAATCCACATTCCATTCCACTCCATTGTACGTTGCATTCCACATTCCATTCCATTCCATTCCACATAGCATTCCATTCCACATACCATTCCATTCCATTACCCATTCCATTATATTCCATTGCACATTCCATTATATTTCCATTATTTCACATTCCATTCTATTTCTATTTCACATGCCATTCCATTACATTCCACATTCCATTGCATTCCTTTCCACATTCCATTCCATTCCATTCCATTCCACACTGCATTCCATTCCCTTCCATTCCACTCAATTCCATTCCACTTTCCATTCCATTCCATTCCATTCCCTTAAATTCCACATTTCTTTCCATTGCATTCCATTCCACATTCCATTTCACATTCCTTTCCATTCCATTCCATAACACATTCGATTCCATTCCATTTCATTCCACATTCCATTCCTTTCCATTCCACATTGCATTCCATTTCATTCCACATTCCAGTCCACATCTCACTCCATTCCACGTTCCATTCCATTCCATTCCACGTTCCATTCCATTCCGTGTTCCATTCCATTCCACTTTACATTCCATTCCATTCCATGTTCCGGTCCATTCCATTTCAGGTTCCATTCCATTGCATTCCACCTTCCATTCCACTCCACTTTCCATTTCATTCCATTCCACGATCAATTCCACGTTCCATTCCAAGTCCTATTCCACTTTCCTTTCCATTGCGTTCCACGTTCTATTCCTCATTCCATTCCACATTCCATTAAACTTTCTATTCCGGTCCACATTCAATTCCAGATTCCATCCCTTTCGATTCGTCATTCCATTCATTTCCATTCCATTCCACAATCCATTCCATTCCATTCCACATTCCATTATATTCCATTCCATTGCAATCAACATTCCATTCCATTACACATTCCATTCCATATTCCATTCCATTCCATTCCACATTCCATTAGAATCCATTCCATTGCAATCTACATTCCGTTCTATTCCACATTCCATTCCATATTCCATTCCATTGCATTCCACTTTGCATTCCATATCTCATTCCATTCCTTTCCACATTCCATTCCATTCCATTTCACATTCCACTCCATTCCATTCCATATTCCATTCCACTCAATTCCATTCAATTCCATTCCACAATCCATTCCTTTCCATATCATTGCTTTCCATATTCCGTACAACTTTCCACCCCACATTCCATTCCATTACATTCCACATTGCACTCCATTTCACATTCCGGTACACATTCCATTCCACATTTCATTCCATTCCATTCCATTCCGTTCCACATTACATTACATTCCACATGTTATTACGTGTTAGATTCCACATTCCATTGCATTCGATTGCATTCCATTCCACAATCCACTGCATTCTATTCCATTCCACATTCCATTCCAATCCATTCCACATTCCTTTCCATTCCGTTCCATAATATATTCCACATTACTTTCCACATTCCATTCCTACACATTCCAAATTCCATACCACATTCCATTCCATTCCGTTCCACGTTGCATTCCATTCCACATTCCATTCCATTCCATTCCATTCAAATTCACAATCCATTCCAAGTTCCTTTCCATTCCATTCCATGTTCCATTCCGCATTCCATTCCATGCCAGTCCACATTCCATTCCATTCCGTTCCCCATTGAATTCCAATCCATTCCACATTCCATTTCATTCCAAATTCCATTCCATTCCACTCCATTACATTAAAGTAAACATTGCATTTCACATTCCTTTGCATTCCATTCCACATTGAATTCCCATCAATTCTGCATTCCATTGCATTCCAAATTCCATTCCATTCCATTCCACATTCCATTCCATTCCATTTAATTCCATTCCACATTCCATTATATTCCATTCCATTCCACATTGCATTCCACATTCCATTCCATTCAATTCCATTAAATTTCATTCCACATTCAATTCCGTTCCATTCCTTTCCACATTCCATTCCATTCCCTTCCACATTCCATTCCATTCCTTTCCAAATTACATGCCACATTCCCTTCCATTCCATGTCATGTTCCATTCCACATTCCTTTCCACGTTCCATTCCATTCCATGCCATTCCATTCCATATTCCATTCCACTTTCCTTTCCATTTCATTCCATATTCCTTTCCGCGTTCCATGCCATTCCATTCCACATTCCATTCCATTCAATTTCACATTCCATTCCATTCCAGTCCGCATTCAATTCCATTCCATTCCAGTCCACTGCACATTCCACTCTACTCAATTCCACATTCCATTCCACATTCCATTCCATTCTGCATTCCATTCCAAATTTCATTCCATTACATTCCACATGCCATTCCACATTCCATGCCGTTCCATTCCACATTGACTTCCACGCTGTATTCCTTTCCACTTTGCATTCCTTTCCTTTCCGTTCCATTCCACTTTCCATTCCCGCTTCCATTCCTCTCCATTCCACGTTCGATTTCATTCCACTTTCCATTCCATTCGATTTCACTTTCCATTTCATTCCATTCCACGTTCCATTCCATTCTATTCCACGTTCGATTCCATTCTACGGTCCATTCCATTTCATTCCACGTTCCATTCTGTTCCACGTTCCATTTCCTTTCATTCCACAATGTATTCCACGTTCCAGTCCACGTTCTCTTCCACGAGCCATTATATTCCATTCCACGTTCCATTCCTCATTCCATTCCACATTCCATTCCATTCAATTCCACATTCCATTCCACTTTCCATTCCACTCCATTCCACTTTCCATTCCACTCCACTTTCCATTCCATTCCATTCCACTTTCCATTCAATTCCATTGCACGTTCCATTCCATTCCAAGTTCCATGCCATTCCATTCCATGATATACTCCAGGTTCCATTCCACGTTCCATTCCACGTTCGATTCCATTCCATTCCAAGTTCCATTACTTATACCATTCCAAATTCCATTCCATTCCATTCCACATTCCATTCCACTTTCTATTCAATTCCATTCCACATTCCATTCCATTGAGTTCCACATTCAATTCCACATTCCTTTCCAATCCACATTCCATTTCACATTCCATCCCATTCCATTATACATTCTATTCTATTCTATTCCATTCCACATTCCATTCGATTCCGTTCCACATTGCATTCAATTCCATTCCACGGCAATCCACATTCCGTTCCATTCCACATTCCCTTTCATATTCCAATATATTCCATTTGAAATTCCATTCCACATTCCATTCCTTTCCATTCCACATTTATTTCCCTTCCATTCCACGTTACAATACGTTGCATTTCACATTCCTTTCCATTCCATTCCATTCCACATTCCATTCCTTTCCATTCCATTCCATTCCACATCCCATTCCACATTCCATTCCGTTCCATTCCATTCCATTACAATTTCTGTTACAATTTCCATTTCATATTACATTTCGTTCCTTTCCATTCCATTCCGCGTTCCATTCCACATTCCATTCTACCTTCCATTCCATTCCTTTCCACGTTCCATTCCACACTCCATTCCACTTGCCATTCCATTTCATTCCACGTACCATTCCACATTCCATTCCATTCCATTCCACATTCCATTCCATTCCATTGCAATCCACATTCCATTCCATTCCATTTCATTCTACTTTCCAATCAATTCCATTCCACCTTCCAATCCATTCCTTTCCTCGTACCATTCCACTCTCCATTCCACTTTCCATTCCATTTCATTCCACGTACCATTCCACATTCCATTCCACCTTCCATTCCATTCCTTTCCACGTTCCATTCCACACTCCATTCCAATTTCCATTCCATTTCATTCCACTTGCCATTCTACATTCCATTCCATTCCATTCTACATTCCATTCAATTCCATTCCGCATTTCATTCCATTCCATTCCACCTTCCATTCCATTGCATTCCATTCCATTGCATTCCACATTCTATTCCATTCCATTTCATTCTACTTTCCAATCAATTCCATTCCACGTTCAATTCCATTCCATTCTAAGTTCCATTCCACATTCCACTGAATTTCATTCCACATTCCACTCCACATTCCATTCTACATTGTATTCCACGTTACATTCCACATTCCATTTCACATTGCATTCCATTCCATCACACATTCCTTTACATGTTCCATTCCATTCCATTCCACATTCCATTCCACCTTCCATTCCTTTACACTCCAACTTCCATTCCACGTTTCATTGCACTTTCCATTCCAAGTTATTTTCCAAGTTCCATACCATTCCATTCCATTCCGTATTCCGTACCATTCCATTCCATTTCTTTAAACAATCCATTCCATTCCATTCCACTTTCCATTCCAAATTCCGTTCCACATTCCATTCTGGTCCATTCCACATTCCATTCCACTCTCCAATCCACATTCCGTTCCACATTCCAATCCGTTGCATTCCACATTCTATTACACACTCCATTCCTCATTCCATTACATATTCCATTCCATTGCATTCCACATTCCATTCCACATTCCATTCCGTTCCATTAAACATTCCTTACTACAGTCCAATACATTCCATTCCACATTCCATTCCATTCCGTTCCACTTTCCTTTCCTCATTCTATCCCACATTCCATTGCACATTCAAATCCATTCCAATCCACATTCTGTTCCACATTCTATTCCAGATTCCATTTCATTCAATGCCATGTTCTCTTCCACATTGCATTCCACATTGCATTCCACATTGCATTCCACAATCCATTCCATTCCATTCCACATTCCATTCCATTCCATTTCACATTCCATTCCACATTCCATTCCACATTTCATTCCATTCCATTCCACATTCCATTCCACATTCCATTCCACATTCTATTTCACGTTCCATTCCATGTTCCATTACACTCCATTCCATTCCACATTCCATTCCATTCCATTCCACATTCCATTCAATTCCTTTCCGCCTACCATTCCACTTTCTATTCCATTCCATTCCACATTCCATTCCAATTTCCATTACACATTCCATTCCACATTCCATTCCACATTCCATTCAATTCAACTTTCCATTCCACATTCCATTTCAACCCACTTTCCTTTCCATTCCATTGTACATTACATTCCACATTCCATTCCACATTCCATTCCACATTCCTTTCTATTCCATTCGATTCCATTCCACATTCCACTCCACTTTCTATTCCATTCCATTCCATTCCACATTCCATTCCACCTTCCATTCCATTCCATTCCACATTCCATTCCACATTTCACTCCATTTCATTCCGCATTCCTTTCCACATTCTATTCCACATTCCATTCCATTCAGTTCCACATTACATTGCACGTTCCATCCCATTCCATTCCAATTTCCAGTCCACATTCCATTCAATTACATTCCACATTCCATTCTACATTCCATTCTGCATTCTATTCCACGTTCCATTCCACACTCAATTCCACATACCATTCCATTCCATCCCACATTGCATTACATGTTCCAATGCATTCCATTCCACATTCCATTCCACATTCCTTTCCATTCATTTCCACCTTCGATTCCACGTTCCATTGCAGTTTCCATTCAAAGTTACTTTCCACGTTCCATTCCACATTTCAGTCAATTCCATTCCATATTCCATACCATTCCATTCAATTCCTTTCCACAATCCATTCAATTGCATTCCAATTTCCTTTCCACATTCCGTTCCATATTCCATTCCGTTCCATTCCACATTCCATTCCTTTCCATTCCTCATTCCTTTCTATATTCCAATCCATTCCATTCCACATTCCATTCCATTCCATTCCAGATTAAATTCCATTCCATTCCATATTCCATTCAATTCCATTCCATTCCTTTCCACATTCAATTCCACATTCCTTTACAGTCCTTTCTACATTCTACTGCATTCCATTCCACATTCCATTCCCTTCCATTCCACATTAAATACCATTCCATCCCATTCCACATTGCATTCCATTCCACTCTATTCCACATTTCATTCCACATTCCATTACATTCCATTCCACATTGCATTCCATTCCATTCCATTCCACATTCCATTTCAAATTCATTTCCATTACATTCCACATTCCTTTCCACATTTCATTCCATTCCATTCCACATTCCATTCCAGATTCCATTCCATTCCACATTTCATTCCACATTCCACTGTGTTCCATTCCACATTTCATTCCATTCCATTCCATTCCCTTCAAAATTCAATTCCATTCCATTCCATATTTCATTCCATTCCATTCCATTCCACATTCCATTCCATCTCACTCCCCATTCAATTCCATTCCACTCCACATTCAATTCCGTTCCATTACACATTGCATTCCATTCCATTCCATTCCATATTCCATTCCATTCCATTCCATTCCATATACAATTTCATTTCATTCCACATTCCATTCCATTCCATTCCATCCCAAATTCCATTCCATTAAGTTCCACATTCATTTCCATTCCAATCCACTCCTTTCCACATTCCATTCCAGTTTCCATTGCATTCCTTTCCACGTTCCATTCCATTCCATTCCACATTCCATTCCATTCCATTCGACATTCAATTCAATTCAATTCCACATTCACTTCCATTCAATGCCACTTTGCATTCCATTCCATTCCTTTACACATTGCATTGCATTCCGTTCCATCCCATTCCATTCCACATTCCGTTCCATTCCATTCCACATTCCATTTTCTATTCCATTCCATTCCATTCCATTCCACATTCCGTTGCACATTCCATTCCATTCCATTCCACATTCCATTGCACGTTCCAGTCTACGTTTCATTAAGGTTGAATTCCATTCCATTTCTCTTTCCAGTCCTTTCCATTCCACGTTGCGTTTCATTCCATTGCACATTGCATTGCACATTCTGTTCACATTCCATTCCAAATTCCATTTCACATTCCATTCCATTACATTCCATTACAATCCACATTCCATTCCATTCCAATGCACAATCCATTCGTTTCCATTCCACTTTGCATTCCATTACACATTCCATTCGTTTCCATTGCACATTCCAGTCCGTTACATTCCACATTCCTTTCCACATTCCATTACACGTTTCATTCCATTCTATTCCACATTCCATTCCATAACATTCCACATTCCATTCTATTCAATTCCACATTCCATTCCATTCCGTTCCACCTTCCATTCCATTCCATTCCTTTCCATTCCATTTCATTCCATTCCCCGTTCCATTCCATGGTCCATTCCTCGTTCATTTCCCTTCCACTCCACGTTCCATTGCACGTTCCATTCCATGATCCTTTCCATTGAATCCCACATTCCATTCCATTCCATTACACATTCAATTCTTTTCCGTTCCACATTCCATTCCATTCATTGCATATTCCAGTCCATTCCATTCCACCCTCCACTCCATTCCATTCCACATTACATTGCGTTCCATTCCCCATTCCATTACAAATTTCATTCTATTACATTCCACATTCCATTCCATTCCAATTCTCTATCCGTTGCATTCCACAATCCATTCCACATTCCATTCCATTCCATTCCACATTTCATTACACATTCCATTCCATTCCATTCCTCATTGCATTCCTTTCCATTCCACATTGCATTGCATTGCATTCCATGTTGCATTCCTTTCCATTCCATTGCACATTCAATTCCATTTCATTCCACATTCAATTCCATTCCATTACACTTTCCATTCCATTCCATATCCCATTCCATTCCATTCCATATTCAATTGCATTTCATTCCACATTCCATTCCATTGCATTCCATTCAATATTCCATTCCATTAAATTCCACATTCATTTCCATTCCAATCCATTCCTTTCCACATTCCATTCCACTTTCCATTGCATTGCATTCCACATTCCATTCCATTCAATTCCATTCCATTCGACATTCCATTCAATTCCACATTCCATTCCATTAAATTCCTCTTTGCTTTCCATTCCATTCCTTCCACATTGCATTGCATTCTGTTCCGTGCCATTCCATTCCACATTCCATTACATTCCTTTCCACATTCCATTCCATATTCCATTCCATTCGTTTCCATTCCACGTTGCATTCCATTACACATTCCATTACTTTCCATTCCACATTCCAATCTGTTACATTCCACATTCCTTTCCAACTTCCATTACACGTTCCATTACATTCTTTTCACATTCCATTCCATACCATTCCACATTCCATTCTATTAAATTCCACTTTCCATTCCTTTCCATTCCAGCTTCCATTCCATTCCATTCCTTTCCATTCCATTTCTTTCCATTCCCCGTTCCTTTCCATGGTCCATTCCACGTTCATTTCCATTCCATTCCATGATATTTTCCATTGAATTCCACATTCCATTCCATTCCATTCCAAATTTCAGTCGATTCCATTCCACTCTCCACACCATTCCATTCCACAATCCATTCCACATTCCATTCCGTTCCATTCCACATTCTATTGCAAATTCCATTCTATTACATTCCACATTACATGCCATTCCAATTCTTGATCCATTGCATTCCACATTCCATTCCACATTCCATTCCATTCCATTCCACATTCCATTCCACATTCCGTTCCATTCCATTCCACATTACTTTCCATTCCATTCCATTAAAAATTCCATTACACATTCCGTTCCGTTACATTCTATATTTTATTTCATTCCATTCCACATTCCATTCCATTCCATTCCACATTCCATTCCATTCCATTCCACATTCCATTCCATTCCATTCCACATTTAATTCCCTTCCATTCCAAATTGCATTTGATTCCATTTGATTCAATATTGCATTTCATTCCATTCCACTTTACATTCCATTCCATTCCATTCCATTCACCATTGCATTCCACATTCCATTCCTTTCCATTGCACATTAAATTCCATTCCATTACAGATTCCATTCCATTCCATTCCACATACCATTCCATTCCATTCCACATTCCTTTCCACTTTCAATTCCATTCCATTCCAATTCCATTACATTCCATTACATTCCATATTCCATTCTATTCCATTCCGCATTCCATTCCATTCCATTCCATATTGTGTTACACATTCCATTCCGTTACACTCCACATTCCACTCTATTCCATTCCACAATCCATTCCATTCCATTCCATTCCATATTCCATTCCATTCAGTTCCGTATTCCATTCCATTCCATTCCATTTCTTTCCGCATTCCATTCCGCATTCCTTTCCATTTGATTCCACATTCCATTCCATTCCATTCCACATTTCATTCCTTTGTATTCCACATTCTTTTCTTTTGCATTCCACATTGCATTCCATTCCATTCCATTCCACATTTCTTCCCAATCCTTTCCACTCCACATTCCATTCCATTCCATTCAACATTGCATTCCATTCCATTCCACATTGCGTTCCATTCCATTCCATTCCACGTTCCATTCCATTCCGTTCCAGATTCAATTCCATTCTATTTCATATTCCATTCAATTCCATTGCATTCCATTCCACATTCCATTCCAGATTCCTTTATATTCCATTCCACATTCTATTGCTTTCCATTAAACATTCCATTCCGTTCCATTCCACATTGTATATCGTTCCATTCCATTCCACATTGCCTTCCATTACACTCCATTCCACATTCCATTTCTCATTCCATTATATTCCATTCCACTTTGTATTTCATTCCACTCCATTCCACATTCCATTCCACGTTCATTTCCATTCCATTCCACATTCCATTCCTCATTCCATTCCATTCCATTCCACATTCCCTTCCACATTCCATTGCATTCCATTCCACATTTCATTCCATTCCATTCCATTCCATTCAGCGTTCAATTCCATTCCATTCCATATTACATTCCATTCCATTCCACATTCCATTCCGTTCCACTCCGAATTCAATTCCATTTCATTCAACATTCCATTCCATTCCGCATTGCATTCCATTTCATTCCACATTGCGTTCCATTCCATTCCATTGCACACTCCATTCCATTCCATTTCACATTCCATTCCATTCCATTTCACATTCAGTTCCATTCCATTCCACACTCCTTTCCAATCCATTCCACTTTCCATTCTATTCCATTCCAAATTCCATTCCACTTTCCATTCCATTCTATTCCACATTTGATTTTACATTCCGTTTCATTCCATTCCACATTGCACTCCACTCCATTCCATTCCATTCTATTCCAATTTCCATTCCATTCCCTTCCACATTCCATTCCATTCCCTTCTGCATTTCATTCAGTTGCATTCCGCATTCAATTCCACTTCATTCCGCATTCCATCACATTCCACTCTGCATCCCATTCAATTCCATTCTGTTCCAATCCATTCCACATTGAATTCCTTTCCTTTCCATTCTAAATTCCATTCCATTAAATTCCATGCCATTTCCCTTTCCATTCCACTTTCCATTCCAATCTATTCCACAATCCATTCGCTGTTTCATTCCATTCTATTCCAATGCATTCGACAATCCATTCCACATTCTATTCCATTCTATTCCACATGCAATTTGATTCGATTCCATTCCATTCCATTCGCTTCCATTCTACCTTGCATTTCATTTCATTCCACATTCCATTCCATTCCACATTCCATTCCATTCCATACCATTCCAATACAAAGTCCATTGCACTTTCCATTCCATTCCACTCTACGTTGCATTCCATTCCATTCCATTACACATTCCATTCCATTCCCTTCCATTTTATTCTACTTTCCATTCCGTGTTCCATTCCACGATTCATTCCTTTCCATTCCACGTTCCATTCCACGTTCCATTGCACTTTCCATTCCACTATCCTTTCCACTGAATTTCACATTCCATTCCATTCCGTTGCACATTCTATTCCATTCCATTCCAAATTCCATTCCATTGCATACCATTCCATTCCATATTCCATTCCAAATTCCATTCCATTGCATACCATTCCATTCCATATTCCATTCCATTCCATTCTATATTCAATTCCTTTCCATTCCACATACAATTCGATTCAATTCCACCTTCCATTCCATTCCATTCCATATTCCATTCCACATTCCATTCCATTCCACTCCACATTCCATTCCATTCCACATTCTGTTCCACATTCCATTCCATTCCATTCCACTTTTCTTTCCATTGCATTCCACATTCCATTCCATGCCACATTCCATTCCACATTCCTTTTCTTTCCATTCCACATTCTATTCCACATTCTATTCCACATTCCATTCCATTCCATTCCACATTCCATCACATGTTCAATCCCATTCCATTCCACATTCCATTCCACATTCCATTCAATTCCATTCCACATTCCATTTCACATTCCAGTCCATTACATTCCATTACAATCCACATTCAATTCTATTCCAAATTCCATTTCACATTCCTTTTCACATTCTAGTCCATTATATTCCATTACAATCCACATTCCATTCCATTCCAATCCACCTTCCATTCCTTTCCATTCCACGTTGCATTACGTTACACATTCCATTCCTTTCCATTCCACATTGCATTCCATTTTATTCCACATTCCTTTTCACATTCCATTCCACATTCCTTTCCACATTCCATTCCATTCTTTTCCACATTCCATTCCATTCCATTCCACATTCCATTCAATTCAATTCCACATTGCATTCCATTCCATTCCACCTTCCATTCTGTTACTTTCCATTTCATTCCTTTCCCTTTACATTCCATGGTCTATTCCACGTTCATGTCCATTCCATTCCACATTCCATTGCACGTTCCATTGCCCGATCATTTCCATTGAATTCCACATTGCTTTCCATTCTATTCCACATTCAATTCCATTCCGTTCCACATTCCATTCCATTCCATTGCATATTCCATTCCATTCCATTGCACTTTTCACTCAATTCCATTCCACATTCCATCCCGCATTCCATTCCGTTCCATTCCACATTCCATTCCAAATTCCATTCTATTCCATACCACTTTCCAATCCATTCCACTACTCGATCCGTTGCATTCCACATTGTATTCCAAATTCCATTCCATTCCATTCCACATTCCATTCCACATTCCATTCCATTCCATTCCACATTCCATTCCATTCCATTCCACATTCCATTCCATTCCTTTCCACATTCCATTACATTCCATTCCACATTCAATTCCACTCCATTCCACAATGCATTAGATTCCATTCCATTCAATATTGCATTCCAATCCATTCCATATTCGATTACATTTCATTCCACATTCCAGTCCACATTCCATTCTATTCCATTCAACATTCAATTCCATTCCATTCCACATTCCATTGCCTCCCATTCAACATTCCTTTTCATATTCCATTCCATTCCATTCCCCATTCCATTCCATTCCATTCCATTACACATTCCATTCCACATTCCATTCCATTCCATTCCACATTCCACTCCTTTCCATTCCACATTAAATTCCATTCCATTCCACATTCCATTCCAGTCAATTCCACATTCCATTCCATTCCATTCCACATTGCATTCCTTTCCATTCCATTCCATATTCCATTCCATTCCCTTCCAGTTTCCATTGCATTCCATTCCACATTGCATTCTGTTCCGTTCAATAGCACATTCCATTCCACATTCCATTCCATTGCATTCCACATTCCATTCCACATTCTTTTCCATTGCTTTCCACATTCTATTCCATTCCACATTCCATTTCTTTACATTCCACATTGCATTCCATTCCATTCCATTCCAAATCACATTACTTGCTAGTCGACATTTCATTCCATTCCTTTCCACATTGAATTCCATTCCATTCCATTCCACATTCCATTCCACATTCATTTCCATTCCATTCCACATTGTATTCCACATTCCATTCCACTTTCCATTTCGTTCCATTTCACGTTCCATTCCACATTCCATTACATTCCACATTCCATTCCATGCCACATTGCATTCCTCATTCCATTCTATCCCATTCCACATTCCATTACATGATCCATTCCATTCCAAATTCCATTCCACATTCCACTCCATTCCACACTCCATTCTACATTCCATTCCATTCTATTCCGCATTCCATTCTATTCCATTAAATTCCATATTCCATTCCATTACATTCCACATTCCATTCCATTACATTCCATTGCACATTCCATTCCACATTCCAATCTGCTATCCATTCCATTCCACATTCCATTGCACATTGCATTCCATTCCATTACACGTTCTATTTCACATTCCATTCCACGTTCCATTTCACATTCCATTCCATTCCATTCCATATTTCATTCAACGATCCCTTCCATTCCATTCCAGATTCCATTCCACATTCCATTCCACGTTCCGTCCCATGTTCCATTCCACGTTCCATTCCAAGTTCAGTTCCATTCCATTCCACTTTCCATTCCATTCCATTGCACTTTCCATTCAATTGAATTCCACGTTCCATTTCATTCCGTTCCACATTCCATTCCACATTCCATTTCACATTCCATTCCACATTCTATTTCACTTTCCATTCCATTGCAATCCATTCCATTCCATTCCACATTCAATTCCGTTCCATTCCACATTCCCTTCCACAATCCAGTCCGCATTTCATTCAGTTCCATTCTGTTCCACATTCCGTTCCATTCCATTCCGCATTCCATTCCATATTCCATTCCACATTCCATTCCACATTCCATTACTCGTTCCATTCCATTCCATTCGACTTTCCATTCCATTCCATTCCACATTGCATTCAATTCAATTCCACACTACATTTGTTTCCATTCCATTCCATTCCACATTCCATTCCATTACATTCCATTCTACATTTCTTTGCATTCCATTCCACGTTGCATTCCATTCCATTCCATTCCACATTCCATTCAATTACATTCCAAGTTGCATTCCATTACATTCCTTTACACATTCCATTCTATTCCATTCCACATTCCATTGCATTCCACTCCACATTGCATTCCATTCCATTCCATTCCAACTTCCATTCCATTCCTTTCCTTTCCATTGCACATTCTATTGCATTTCCCTTTCCTTTCCACATTCCATTACATTCAATTCCACTTTCCATTCCATTCCATTCCACATACCATTCCATTGCACTTTCGTTTTCGTTCCACATTCCTTTCCATTCCTTTCCATTCAAATCCAAATTCCATTCCACATTCCATTCCATTCCATTCCAGATTCGATTCCAATCCATTCAATATTCCATTGAATTCCATTCCATTCCATTCCACATTCCAATCCACATTCCTTTCCATTCCATTCCACATTCTATTGCTTTCCATTCCACACTCCATTCTGTTCCATTCCACTTTGTGTACCATTCCATTCCATTCCACATTGCTTTCCATTCCACTTCATTCGACATTCCAATCCACATTCCATTACATTCCATTCCACAGTGCATTCCATTCCATTTCATGCCACATTGCATTCCAAATTCATTTCCATTCCATTATACATTCCTTTCCACATTTCATTCCATTCAATTCCATATTCCATTCGACATTCCATTCCATTCCGTTCCAAATTCCATTCCACATTCCATTGCATTCCATTCCACATTCCATTGCATTCCATTCCACATTTCAATCAATTCCATTCCATTCCTTTCAAAATTCAATTCCATTCCATTCCATATTCCATTCCATTCCTCTCCCCATTCAATTCCATTCCATTCCACATTCCATTCCATTCCATTCCTCATTGCATTCCAATGCATTCCACATAGCATTCCATTCCATTCCACATTGCATTCCATTCCATTCCATTCCACATTCCATTCCATTTGATTCCACTTTCAATTCTATTCCATTACACATTCCATTCCATTACTTTCCCTTCCATATTTCATTCCGTTCCATTCCAATTCAATTCCTTTTCATTCCACATTCCATTCCACTCCATTCCATTCCATATTCCATTTCATTAAATTCCACATTCATTTCCATTCCAATCCATTCCCATCCACATTCCACTCCATTCCATTCCAAGTTCCATTCCTTTCCACATTCCATTCCATTCTGCTCCACATTCCATTCTATTCTATTCCTCATTCCATTCCATTACATTATATTCGACCTTCCATTCCATTACATTCCATAATCCATTCCATTACATTGCACATTCCATTACTAATACCATTCCACATTCCATTCCACCTTCTGTTTCTTTCCATTCCTCATTCCGTTCCATTCCATTCCCCATTCCATTCCTTTCCATTTCACATTATATTTTATTCAATTTCATATTCCATCGCATTGCAGTCCACATTTCATTCCTTTCCATTCCGCATTCCATTCCATTACATTCCATTTATTCCACGTTGCATTCCATTCCATTCTATTCCACAACCCATTCCATTCCATTCCACACAGCATTCCACGTTGTATTCCACTTTCCTTTCCACATTCCATTCCACATTCCGTTCCATTCCATCCCACATTCCATTAAAGTTTCCATTCCATTCCATTGCACATTTCATTCCACATTCCATTCAATTCTGTTCCACATTCCATTCCACATTCCATTGCATTCCATTCCACATTTCAGTCAATTCCATTCCATTCCTTTCATTCCACGTTCCATTCCGCATTCCATTCCATGTTCCATTCCGCATTCCATTTCACTCCATTCCATATTCCTTACCTTTCCATTGCATTTTTTCCACAATCTATTCCATTCCATTGGTCATTCCATTCCACTTTCCATTCCACATTCAATTACTTTCTATTCCATATTCCTTTCCACACTCCATTCCACATTCCAGTCCACATTCCATTCCGTTCCTTTCCACATTACATTCCACATTTCATTCCACATTACATTCCTTTCCATGCCACATTCAATTTTATTCCATTCCACACTCCTTTCCACATTCCAATCTATTCCATTCCACATTCCATAACATTCCATTCCACATTCCATTTCACATTGTATTCCACATTCCTTTACACATTCCATTCCATTCCATTCCACGTTCCATTCCACTTTCCTTTAAATTCCTTTCCACTTACCTTCCACATTCCATTGCACATTCCATTCCACATTCCATTCCTTTCCATTCCACATTAGATTCCACAATTCATTCCAAATTCCATTCCATTCCACTTTCTCTTCCACATTCCAATCAACATTCCATTCCACATTCGATTCCATTCCATACCACATTCCATTCCATATTCCATTGCATTCCATTAGACATTCCATTCAATTCCACTGCACATTTCTTTCCACATAGTATTCCATTCCATTTCACATTACATTCAATTCCATTCCACATTCCATCCCATTCCATTCCACCTTCAATTCCATTGCATTCCACTTTCCATTCCACAATTCATTCCACGAGGCATTCCTTTCCGTTCCACATTCCATTTGACCTTCCATACCATTCCATTCCACGTTCCATTCCACATTACTTTGCATTCCATTCTATTCCACATTCCATTCCACATTCCATTCCACATCCCATTCCATGATCCATTCCATTCCATTCCTCCTTCCATTCCATTCAATTCCACATTCCATTTCATTTCTCATTCCATTCCTCTCCATTGCGCATTTCATTAAATTGCCTTCCATTCCATTCCATTCCATACCAGATTCCATTCCACGTTCCATTCCTCGTTCCATTCCACATTCCACTCCACGTTCCTTTCAACATTCTTTCCACTTTCCATTCCACGTTCCATTCCACCTTCCATTCCACATTCCATTCCGTTCCATTCCACATTCCATTCCATATTTTATTCCACATTCCATTCCAAATTCTATTCCATTCCATTCAACATTCCATTCCACATTCCATTCCATTCCAATCCACATTCCATTCCACGTTGCACTCCACTTTCCACTCCATTCCATTCCATTCCAATATCCATTCCACTTTCCATTCCACATCCCATTTCACGTACCTTTCCTTTCCATTCCACCTACCTTTCCACAATTTATTCTACATTCCGTTTCATTACATTCCATATTCCATTCCACATTCCATTTCACATTACATTCCACATTCCATTTCACATTCAATTCCATTTCATTCCATTCCAAATTACATTCTACATTCCATTCCATATTCCAATCCTTTCTTTTCCACGTTCCATTCCATTCCATTTCACGTTTCATTCCACATTCCATTCCACATTCCATTCCACATTCAATTCCGTTCCATTCCATATTCCATTGCACAATCCATTACACATTCCTTTACACGTTCCATTGCATTACATTCCACATTCCCTTCCATTACATTACAGATTCCATTCCACATTCCTTTCCACATTCCATTCTATTCCATTCCACATTCCATTGCACATTCCATTCCATGTTCCATTCCCGTTGCATTTCACGTTCCATTGCATTGCATTCCACGTTGCATTCCATGCCATTCCACGTTTCATTTCTATCCATTCCACTTTCCATTTCACATTCCATTCCACATTCAATTTCGCAATCTTTTCCATTCCATTCCATTCCACTCCACATTCCATTCCATTCCAATCCACATTACATTCAATTACATTCCACTTTCCATTCTATATTGTATTCCACTCCATTCTATTCCACATTCCATTCCATCCTATTCCACATTCCATTCCACATTCCATTCCACTTTCCATTAAATTCCATTGCATTCCATTCCATGTTCCATTTCATTCCATTTCACATTCCATTTCACGTTACATTTCACATTGCATTCCGCATTCCATTTCACAATCCATTCCATTTCATTGCATTCCACATTCCATTCTACATTCCATTCCACATTCCATTCCACTCCATTCTGTGTTGCATTCCATTTTTCCACGTTCCATTCCACATTCCATTCCACATTCCATTCCACATTCCATTCCGTTTCATTCCATATTCCACTGCAAATTCCATTCCACATTCCTTCGCACCTTCCATTGCATTCCATTTCACTTTCCATTCCATTCCTTTCCACATTGAATTCCACATTCCATTCAATTCCTTTCCACATTCCATTGCACATTTCATTCCACGTTCCATTCCACATTCCATTGCACGTTCCATTGCATTCCACTCCATGATCCATTGCATTACTTTCCACGTTACATTTTCCAATGCATTTCACATTCCATTCCACATTCCATTTCGCAACCTTTTCCATTCCATTCCATTCCACTCGACATTCCATTCCATTCCATTCCACATTCCATTCCATATTCCATTCCATTACTTCCCACATTCCATTCCACATTCCATTCCACGTTCCATTCAAAGTTACATTTCATGTTCCTTTCTATTCCATTCCATTCCACGTCCCATTTCATTCCATTCCAATTTCCATTCCACATTCCATTCCACATTCCATTTCACATTCCATTCCTCTTTCCATTCCGTTTCACATTCCATTCATTTCCTTTCCACATTCTATTCCATTACATTCCACTTTCCATTCCACATTCCATTCCACAACCCAATCAATTCCGTTCTATTTCACATTCCATTCCATTCCATTCCACATTCTATTCCATTACATTGCATTGCACATTCCATTCCGTTCCATTCCACATTCCATTCCATTCCATTCCGTTCCACATTCTATTCCAAATTCCAATCCATTCCATTCCCATTACATTCCATATTCCATTCCATACGGCATTTCTTTCCACATTCCATTCCATTCCATTTCCCATTCCATTCCACATTCCATTCCATTCCATTCCCCATTCCATTCCACATACCATTTCACATTCCAAGAGATTCCATTCCCCATTCCATTCCACATTCCATTCCTTTCCATTTCCCCTTCCGTTCCATTCCACTCCACAGTCCATTCAACACTCCATTCCATTCCATTCGACTTTGCATTCCAGAATCCATTCCATTTCATTCCACATTCCATTAAAAATTCCATTCCATTCCATTTCCCATTCCATTCCACATTTCATCCCATTCCATTCAAATTTCCATTTCATTCCATTCCAGATTCCATTCAATTCCATTCCACATTACATTTCACCTTCCATTCCACTTTTAATTCCACTTTCCATTCCGTTTCACATTCCATTCCATTCCATTCCACATTCCATTCCATTCCATTTAACATTCCATTCCATTCCATTCCATTACATTCCACTTTCCATTCCACATTCCATTCCACAACCCAATCCATTCCATTCTCTTTCACATTCCATTCCATTCCATTCCACATTCCATTCCATTCCATTCCACTTTACATTCCATTGCATTCCGCAATCCATTACGTTTCATTCCACATTCCATTCGATTCCATTCCATATTCCATTCCATTCAATTTCACATTCCATTCCATTACATTGCATTCTACATTCCATTCCATTCAATTCCGCATTCCGTTCAATTCCATTCAATTCTATTTCACATTCCATTCCATTCCATTGCACATTCGATTCAATTACATTCCACATTCTATTCCAAATTCCATTCCACATTCTCTTCCGCGTTCCGCTCCATTACATTCCATATACTGTTGCATTCCATTCCACATTCCATTCCATTCCTTTATGCATTCCATTCCATTCCGTTCTATTCCACATGCCATTAAACATTCCATTCCACTTTAAATTCCACTCCATTACTTTCTATTCCAAATTCCATTGCACAATCCATTCCACATTTCATCCACTTTGCATTAAATTCCATTCTACATTCCATTCCACATTCCATTACATTCCATTCCACATTTCATTCCACATTCCATTTCACATTCCATTCCAGATTACACTGCACTTTGCATTTCACTTTGTATTCCACATTCCATTCCATTAAATTCCACATTCCATTCCACAGTCCATTCCATTCCATTCCACATTCCATTCTATTCCATTACACGTTTCATTCCTCATTCCATTCCACTTTCAATTCCACATTCCAATCCACGTTCCTTTCTATTTCATTCCACATGCCATTCGAAATTCCATTCCCCATTCCACTCCACATTTCATTTCCCATTCTATTCCATTCCTTTCCAAATTCCTTTCCTTTCCATTCCATATTCCATCGGACATTCCATTACACATTCCTTTACAGGTTTCTTTGCATTCTATTCCAAATTCCATTCCATTGCATTCCACATTCCATTCCATTCCATTCCACATTCCATGGCACATTCCATTCCACGTTCCATTCCACGTTCCATTCCACGTTCCATTCCACGTTCCATTGCATTCCACTCCCCTTTCCATTGCATTCCACTCCACGTTCCATTGCATTCCATTCCACTTTCCATTTCAATCCATTCTACGTTACTTTTCAGATTCCATTTCACATTCCGTTCCACATTCCATTTCTCAATACTGTCCATTCCATTCCATTCCACTCCACATTCCCTTCCATTCCAATCCATGTTACATTCAATTACACTCCACGTTCCATTCCATTCAACATTCCCTTCCATTCCATTCCAGATTCCATTACATTCTATTCTACATTCCATTCCACATTATATTCCATTCCATTCTATTCCACATTCCATTCCATTCCATTCCACATTCCATTCCATTCCTTTCCACATTCCATTCCACATTCCATTCCACATTCGATTCTGTTCCATTCGACGTTCCTTTCCACACTCCGTTCTACATTCCTTTCCACAATCCATTCCGTTCCATTCCACATTCCTTTCAACATTCTATTCTACATTCCATTCCATTCCATTCCACATTCCGTTTCACATTCCATGCCATTCTATTTCACCTTCCATTCCACATTCCATACCATTCCTTTCGGCATACCGTTCAACATTCCATTCCATTTCACATTCCATTCCATTCCATTCCACCTTCCATTGCACATTCCGTTCCTCATTCCATTCCACATTCCATTCCACATTCCATTCCACATTCTATTCCACATTCCATTACACATTCCATTCCTCATTCCCTTTAACATTCCATTCCACATTCAATTCTGATACATTCCACAATCCATTTCACATTCCATTCCATTCCTCTCCACATTCGATTCCATTCCATTCCACATTCCATTCCATTCCATTCCACATTCCATTCCATTCCATCCCACGTTCCATTTAATTCAATTCTACATTCCATTCCATTCCATTCCGTATTCCATTTCATTTCTTTCCACATTGCATTCCATTCCACTCCATATTCCTTTCCATTCCACATTCTATTCCATTCCATTCTTAATGCCATTTCACATTGCATTCCATTCCACTGTACATTGCATTCCATTCTATTCCACATTCCATTCCATTGCATTCCGTTCCATTCCACTTTCCTTTCCATGTTCCATTCCGCTTTCCATTGAATTCCATTCCACGTTCCATTCCAAGATCCTTTCCTTTGAATTCCACATTCCATTGCATTCCATTCTACATTCCATTTCTTTCCATTCAGTATTCCATTCCATTCCATTCCACATTCCATTAATTTAATTCCACATTCCATTCCATTTCATTCCATATTCTACTCAACATCCAACATTCCATTCCATTCAACATTCAATTCCATTCCATTCCACATTGCATTCCATTGCTTTCCACTTTGCATTCCATACAGCATTCCATTCCATTCCACATTCCATTCCATTCCTTTCCACATTCAATTCCATTCTATTCCACACTCCATTCCATTCCATTCCACATTCAACTGCATTCCATTCCTTTCCACCTACATTTGCATTCCATCACATGAACGACTCTATTCCATTCCACATTCTTTCCACATTCCATTCCACTTTCCATTCCTCATTCCATTCCACTTTCCATTCCTCATTCCATTCCCTTCCATTCCACTTTCCATTCCATTCCATTTCTCGTTCCATTACACGTTCCATTCCACGTTCCATATCACGTTCCATTACACGTTCCATTAACAATTCCATTCCACATTCCATTCCATTTAATTCCACATTCTATTCCTTTCCATTCCATATTCCATTCCGTTCCATTCAACATTCAATTCCATTCCATTCCACATTGCATTCCGTTCCATTCCAGTTTGCATTCCATATATCATTCCATTCTATTCTGCATTTCATTCCATTGCATTCCATTCCATTCCACATTGCATTCCACATTCCATTCCATGCCATTCCACATTGCATTCCATTCCATTCCATTCCATATTGAATTCCCTTACACACTCCATCACATTCCATTCCACGTTAAATTCCAATCCATTCCACATTGCATTTCATTGCGTTCCATTCCACATTGCATTCCATTCCAGATTCCATTCCACTCCATTCCACATTCTATTCCACATGCCTTTCCATTCCATTCCACATTACATTACACGTACCATTCCATTACACGTTCTATTCCACTTTTCATTCCTCTTTCTATTTCAAATTCCATATAGTTCCATGACACATTCCATTCCACATTTCTTTCCACAATCCATTCCACATTCCAGTCCACATTCCAACCAAATTCCATTCCATTCCATTCCTCATTGCATTCCACATTCCATTCTTTCCCACATTCCATTCCGCATTCCTTTCCATTCCTTTCAACATTCCATTCCACGTTTCTATCCACGGTCCATTCCACTTTCCATTACACGTTCCATTCCATTCCCTTCCATTCCACATTCCATTTCAATCCGTTACACATTCCATTTCACTTTCTATTCAACAATACATTCCACATTCCATTCCGTTACTTTCCACATTCCATTCCACAATCGATTCCACATTCAATTCCACATTCCATTCCGTTCCATTCCACATTCCATTCCATTCCATTCCATTGCAAATTCTATTCGACATTTCTTTCCATTGAATTCCACATTCCATTCTATTCCATTCCACATTAAATTCCACATTTCATTCCATTCTATTACACATTCCTTTCCATTAATTCCCACATTCCGTTTCACATTCCATTCCACATTCCTGTTCACATTCCACTGCATTTCCTTTCCCATTCCATTCCATTCCATTCAACATTCCATTCCACTTTCCATTCAATTGGTTTGACCATTCCATTCCACATTCCATTCCACGTTCCGTTCCATTCCTTTACATTACAGTCCACATTCCATTCCATTGCATTCCATTCCACTTTCCATTCCATTCCTTTCCGCATTCAATTCCATTCTATTCCACACTCCATTCCATTCCATTCCATATTCCATTGCATTCCATTCCATTCCATATTTCTTTCCATTCCTTTACATGTTCCACTCCATTCCATTCCACATTCCTTTCCACATTCCATTCCACATTCCATTCCGCATTCCACTCCCTTCCATTCCACATTCAATTCCATTCCATTTCTCGTTCCATTACTCGTTCCATTCCACGTTCCATTGCACCTTCCATTACACGTTCCATTAAACGTTCCATTCCACATTCCATTCCATATTCCATTGCATTCCATCCCACATTCCATACCATTGCATTGCATTCCATTCCACATTTCATTCCATTATATTCCACATTCCAAACCAATCCAATGCATTCCATTGCACATTTTGTTCCATTACATTCCACATTCCAGTCCACAGTCCGTTCCATTCTATTCCACAATCCATTCTATTCCATTCCGCATTCCATTCCACACTCCATTCCATTCAATTCCACATTCCATTCCACATTGCATCACATTCCACTCCATATTCCATCACATTCAGTTCCATATTCCATTCCAGATGGCATTCCTTTCCATTCCACATTCTATTACATGCCATTCCATTCCATTCCACATTCCATTCCGTTCCATTGAATTCCACATTCCATTCCATTTCATTCCAGTTTCCATTAAAATCCATTCCACATTGCATTCCACGTTCCAAACCATTCCATTCCACATTCCATTCCATATACCATTCCATTCCATTCCACATTCCATTCCATTCCACATTCCATTCCACATTCCATTCCATTCCATTCCATTCCACATTCCATTCCATTGAATTCAATTCCATTCCATATTCCATTCCATTACATTCCATACCACGTTACATAATATTCCATGTTCCACTCGAAGTTCCATTCCACATTCCACTCCACATTCCATTCTATTGCATTCCACATACCATTCCACCTTCCATTCCCTTCCATTCCACATTCCATGCCATTCCATTCCGCATTCCTTTCCACATGACATTCCGTTCCATTCCACATTTCACTAAACATTCCTTTCCACGTTCCAATCCACATTCCGTTCCACATCCATTCCATACCATTCCACATTCCATTCCTCATTCCATTCCATTCCATTCCACCTTCCATTCCACATTGATTCCTTTCCACATTCTCTTCCACATTCCATTCAACACCACATTCCATTTCATTCCATTCTCATTCCATTTCATTCAAATCCACATTGTAATACACATTCCAGTCCATTCCTTTCCACCTTCCATTCTACATTCCATTCGACATTCCATTCAATTCCATTCCACTTTCCTTTCCATTCCATTCAATTGCATTCCACGTTCCATTCCATTCCATTCGACATTACAATGATTTCCATTCCACATTCCATTCCATTCCATTCCACATAAAGTTCCATTCCATTCCACATTCCATTCCAATACCTTCCACAGTCCATTCCACATTCCATTCCATTCTGTTCCACATTCTGTTCCGTTCCATTGAATTCCACATTTCATTGCATTCCATTGCACGTGCCATTACATTGCATTCCATTCCACGTTTCATTCCACATTCCATTCCAATCCATTCCACATTACATTCCGTTCCATTTAATTCCACATTCCATTCCATTCCCTTCCACATTCCATTCCGTTGCATTCCATTGCAATCCACATTCCATACCATTCCATTCCATTCCTTTCCACATTTCACTCCATTCCATTCACATTCCATTCCATTCCATTCCAAAATACATTCCTTTTTATTCCTTTCCACATTCCATTCTATTGCATTCACATTCAATTCCATTCCATTCCACAATGCATTCCATTATATTCGACATTCCATTCCATTCCATTCCACATTCCATTCCACATTACATTGCATTCCATTCCATTCCGCATTCCATTCCAATCAATTCCATTCCGTTCCACATTCCATTCCATTCCATTCCGCGTTCCATTCTATTCCACGTTTCATTCCACATTCCACACCATATTCCATTACATTCCATGTTACATTCCACATTCCACAACATATTCCATTCCATTACATTCCACACTCCATTCTACATTCCATTCCACATTCCATTCTATTCCATTCCACATTCCATGCCATTCCAATCCACTTTCCTTTCTACATTCCATTCCATTCAATTCAACCTTCCATTCCACATTCTATTCCACTTTCCATTTCACAATCCATTCCACATTGCATTCCATTCCATTCCATTGCATTCCACATGCCATTCCATTCCATTCCACATTGCATTCCACATTCCATTCCATTCCATTCCACTTTCCATTCCACATTACATTCCATTGCACTCCACATTTCGTATCACATTCCATTCCATTCCATTACAGTTTGCATTCCACATTTCCTTCCATTCCGCTCGACTTTCCATTCCACATTCCCCTCCACATTCCTTTCCATTCCATGCCACATTCCAATGCACATTCCATTCCATTCCATTTCACAGACCATTACACATTCCCTTCCAAATTCCATTCCATTCCATTCCACATTCCAGTATACGTTCCCTTCCATTCCGTTCGACGTTCCAATCCACATTCCATTCCACATTCCATTTCATTCCATTCCACATTCTATTCCACAATGAATTCCACATTCCCTTCCACATTCCATTCCATTCCATTCCAAATTCCATTCCACATACCAATCCATTCAAATCCGCTTTCCATTCCACATTCGTTTACATTCTTTTCCATGTTCCATTCCATTCCATTCCACATTCCATTCCACGTTCCATTCCATTCTATTCCACATTCCATTCCATTCCATTCCACATTCCATTCCAATCCATTCCACTTTTCTTTCAACATTCCATTCCACATTCCATTCCACATTCCATTCAATTTCTTTACACCTTCCATTCCTTTCCATTCCCCATTCCATTCCATTCCATTCCGTATTCCATTCCATTCCATTCTGCAGTCCGTTCCTTTCCATTCCACTTTGCATTGCATTCCATTCCATTCCACATTCCATTCCATTCCATTCCACATTCAATTCCACTGCCTTCCATTGCATTCCACATTCCATTCCACATTCCAGTCCTCTCCATTCCACATTCCATTCCACGTTCGGTTGCACATTAAATTCCATTTCTTTCCATTCCATTTAACTTTCCATTTCATTCCATTCCACATTCCATTCGACATACCATTTAACATTACTTTCCACATTCCATTTTACATTGCATTCCATTCCACTTCACTTTCCATTCCACGTCCATTCCCCATTAAATTCCTTTCCATTCCATTCCATGGTACTCTCCATTTCATTCCAGTCCACATTCCAATCCACATTCCATTTCACCTTCCTTTCCACATTCCATTTCACATTCCATTCCATTCCATTCCATTCCACATTCCATTCCAATTTCCTTTCCATTGCATTCCACATTCCACACCACATTCCATTCCATTCCATTCCACATTCCATTCCACATTCCATTCTACGCTCCATTACACGTTGCATTCCATTCCATTCCACTTTCCAATCCATTCCATTCCAAGTTGCGTTTCACTTCTTTTCACATTGCATTTCGCATTCCATTTCACATTCCATACCAAATTCCATTTCACATTCCATTTCACATTTCATTCCATTACATTGCATTACAATCCACATTCCATTCCATTCCATTACACATTCCATTCCTTGCCATTCCACATTCCATTCCATTACATTCCATATTCCTTTCCACATTCCATTCGACTTTCCATTCCTCTCTTTTCACATTCCAAACCATTCCATTCAACATTCCGTTCCATTCCTTAATTCACTTCATTCCATTCCAATCCACATTTCATTCCATTCCATTCCTCATTCTATTCCATTCCATTACACATTCCATTCCATTCCATTCCATATTCCATTCCATTCCATTCCACATTCCATTCGATTCCACATTCCGTTTCATTCCACTTTCCATTCCAATCCATTCCATTCCATTCCATTCCAGATTCCATTCCATTCCATTCCATTCCACATTCCATTCCTTTCGAAATTCAATTGCATTAGATTCCACATTCCATTCAATTCCATTACACATTCCATCATTCCATTCCACATTCCATAACATTCCATTACACATTCCATTTCATTCCATTCGACATTCCGTACCATTCCATTCCACATTCCATTCCATTCCACAATCCATTTCTTTCCATTCCATTCCCCATTCCATTCGATTCCATTCCATTCCATTCCACATTGAATTCCAGATTCCATTCCATATCACATTCCATTCCATTACATTCCATTCCACATTCAATTCCAATCCATTCCACATTACATTCCATTCCATATTCCCTTCCATTCCATTCCACATTCCATTCCACAGTGCATCCCATTCCATTCTATATTCCCTTCCACTTTCCATTCCATTCCATTCCATACCGTTCCACACTCAATTCCATTCCACTCCAAATTCCACTCCGTTGGATTCCATTACACATTCCATTCCATTCCATTGCCCTTTCCATTCCAATCCACATTGCAATCCATTCCATTCCCTTCAATATTTCATTCCAATCCATTCCATTCCACATTCCATTCCATTCCATTCAACATTCCATTCCTTTCCATTCCACATTCCACATTCCATTCAACGTTCCGTTCCACATTCCATTTCACTTTCCATTCCATTCCATTCCACATTCCATTCCATCCCATCCCTTTCCACATTCCATTCCCTTCTGTCGCATTCCACATTCCTTTTCGCATTCCTGTCCATTATACTCCACATTACATTCCACTTTCCATTCCATTGCATTTATCATTCCTCTTAACATTCCATTCCACATTGCATTCCACATTCCCTTCCATTCAGTTCAATTCCACTTTCCATTCCTTTCCATTACACATTCCATTCCTTTCCATTCCACATTCCATCCCTTTCCTTTCCACATTCCATTCCACATTCCATTCTATTCCATTGCATATTCCATTCCATTCCATTCCACATTCGATTCCATTCCATTCCATTCTATTCCATTCAACATTGCATTCCATTCCATTCCATTCCACATTCCATTGCATTCCACATTCCATTCCACATTACATTACATTCTATTCCATATTCCAATCCACAATGCATCCCATTCCATTCCATAACCCATTCCACATTCCATTGCATTCCTTTCTGCTTTCCTTTCCGTACGATTCCGTTCCATTCCACATTCCATTCACTTCCGTTGAATTCAACATTCTATTCCATTGCATTCCCCATTCCATTCCATTCCATTCCATTCCGTATTCCATTTAATTCCATTCCACATTCCATTGCGCTCCATTGAATTCCACATTCCATTACATTCCATTCCACATTCCATTCCACTTTCCACTCATCGTACCAATCCACATTTCATTCGACATTCCATTCAACTATCCATTCCGTTACATTCCACCTTCCATTCCCCGTTTCGTTCCACTCCATTCCACGTTCCATTCTACATTCCTTTCCTTTGCATTCCACGTTCAATTCCACATTCAATTCCACATTGCATTCCTTTCCATTCCATATTCCATTCCATTCCCATCCACATTCCATTCCACATTCCATTCCATTCCATTCCACATTGCGTTGCACATTTCTTTCCACATTCCATTGCACTTTCCATTCAATTCAATTGCATATTCCATTGTACATTCCATTGCATTCCATTCCACATTCCATTACACATTCCATTCCACATTCCATTCCTTTCCATTCCGCATTCCATTCCCTTCAATTCCATTCCACTTTCCATTCCATTCCACTTCACGTTCCATTCCATTCCATTCCATTCCATGTTCCATTTCATTCCATTCCACATTCCATTCCACATTCTATTTTACATTCCATTCCACATTGAAATTCACATTCCATTTCCATTCCATTCCACTTCACTTTCCATTCCATTCCATTCCACATTCCATTTCATTCCATTCCACATTCCACTGCACATTCCATTTTACATTCCATTCCACATTCCATTTCACATTCCATTCCACGAATCTTTCCATTACATTCCACGTTCCATTCCATTCCAAACAACGTTCCTTTCAATTCCATTCCATTCCACATTCCATACCATTCCATTCCACATTCCATTCCTTTCCATTACACATTCCATTCCATTCCATTCCATTTTTCATTCCACGTTCCATTCCATTCCTTTCCACGTTCCATTCCGCCTTCCTTTCCACATTCCATTTCCCATTCCATTCAATTCCATTCCACATTCCATTCCTTTCCATTATACATTCCATTCCACATTCCATTCCTTTCCACTCCATATTCCCTTCCTCGTTCCATTCCATTCCATTCCATTCCATTCCACATTCCATTCCACCTTCCATTCCACATTCCATTTCACATTCCATTCAATTCCATTCCACATTCCATTCCATCCCTTTCCACATTCCATTCTACATTCCATTCCATTCCATTCCCCAATCCTTTCAAGATTCCCTTCCATTCCATTCCACATTCCATTACACGTTTCAATCCACTGCATTCCACATTCCATTCCACGTTCCATTCCTCATTAAATTCCATTCCGTTCCATTCCATTCCACTTTCCAGTTCATTCCAATCCACATTCCAATTCATATTCCTTTCCACATTCCATTTCACATTCCATTCCATTCCATTGCACATTCCGTTTCATATTCCATACCACTTTCCATTCTATTCCATTCCACATTCCATTCCATTCCATTCCACTTTCCATTGTATTCAATTCCACATTCCATTCCATTCCATTCCATTCCATTCCATTCCATTCCTAATTCCATTCCACATTCCATTCCTCCTTCCATTCCATTTCATTCCTCATTCCATTCCATTCCACATTCCATTCCATTCAATTCCACATTCCTTTCTCTTCCATTCCATTCCACATTCCATTCCATTCCATTCTATATTGCATTCCATTTCATTCGAATTTCCATTCCATTCCATTCCATTCCATTCCATTTCACATTCCATTCCATTCCTTTCCACATACAATTCCAATGAATTCTACATTCCATTCCCTTCCATTTCATTCCATTCCGCATTCCATTGCATTCCATTCTATTCCATTCCAAGTTCCATTCCATTCCATTCCATTCCAGAGTCCATTCCATTCCATTCCACTTTTGATCCCACATTCCATTCCACATTCCATTCCATTCCAAGATTCATTGCATTCCTGTCCACATTCCATTCCACTTTCCATTCCATTCTGTTACACATTCGAGCCCATTACAATCCACATTCTATTCCACATTCTGTTCCACATTCCATTCCATTCCATTCCATATTCTATTCCACATTCCATTCTACATTCCATTCCATTCAATGCCATGTTCCCTTCCACATTCCATTCCACATTCCATTCCACATTCCATTCCACATTTCATTCCACATTCCTTTCCACTCCATTCAACATGGCTTTCCAGAATCCATTTCACATTTTATTCCACATTCCATTCCATTCTTTTCCACATTTCATTCCGTTGCACGTTCCCTTCCATGTTCCTTAGCTTGTTGCACTGCACGTTCCATGCCATTCCATTCCACTTTCCTTTACACATTCCATTCAATTCCATTCCAATTTCTATCCCATGTTACATTCCACATTACATTCCAGTTTTCAATCTTTTCCATTAAATATTCTATTCCACATTCCATTCCATTACTTTCCACATTCCATTCCACATTCCACACAACATTCCATTCCACATTCCATTCCATTCCATTCCACAATCCGTTCCATATTCCTATGCATTCCATTCCACATTCCTTTCCATTCCACTCCACCTTCCATTCCACATTCCTTTCCATTCCATTCCACTCCACATTCCATTCCATTCCATTCCACATTCCATTGCACATTCCATTCCATCCCATTCCACATTCCATGCCACGTTCTATTCCCTTCCATTCCACGTTCCATTCCACATTCCATTCCGTTCCATGACTCATTCAATCACTCATTTCATTCCACAATCCATTCCACGTTGCATTCCACTTTCCCACCACGTTCCATTCCATTCCATTCTTTATTCCTTTCCACATTCCATTCCATCCCATTCCACATTCCATTGCACTATCCATTCCATTCCATTGCACATTTCATTTCACATTCCATTCCATGTAACTTTCCACTTTCCATTCCACGTTCCATTTCACTTTCAATCCCATTCAATTGCATTCCATTACAGATTCCATTAAATTCTAATCCATACTCCATTCCATTCCATCCCACATTCCATTCCATCCCACATTCCATTCCATTCCACATTCCATTCCATTCCACGTTCCATTCCACATTCCATTCTACGTTGCATTCCATTCCATTCCACATTCCCTTCCATTCCATTCCACATTCCATTCCATTCTATTCCATTCCACAATCCGTTCAGTTCCATCCCATTCCACATTCCGTTCCATTCCATTCCACGTTCCGTTCCACATTCAATTTCACATTCAATTCTACATTCAATTCCGTTCCATTCCACATTCCTTTCCACATTCCATTACACATTCCATTCCATTCCAATCCACCTTCCATTGCACAATCGATTCCATTCCATTGCACTTTCCGTTCCATTGCATTTCACATTCCATTGCACATTACGTTTCACATTCCTTTCCACATTCCATTCAACATTCCACTCCACTTTCCTTTCCACATTCCATTCGACATTACTTACTTTTGATTCCACATTCCATTACACTTTCCATTCCACATACCATTCTACATTATTTTCATTCCATTCCACATTCCATTCCACATTCCATTCCATTCAATTCCACATTCCATACCACATCACATTCCATTCCATTCCACATTCCATTCCATTCCATTCCATTCCACATTCCATTCCACATTCCCTTCGATTCCATTCCACATTCCATTACATGCTCCATCCCATTCCATTCCACTTTCCATTCAATTACATTCGGCATTCCATTCCACTTTCCTTTCTACATTCTATTCCACGTTCCATTCCACATTCCTTTTCACCTACCTTCCATTTCATCCCACATTCCGTTACATGTTCCATTCCATTCCATTCCACATTCCATCACACGTTCCATTCCTTTCCATTCCACCTTCTATTCCAAGTTCTATTGCACTTTCCATTCCACCTTCTATTCCAAGTTCTATTGCACTTGCAATTCCACGCTACTTTCCACGTTCCATTCCACATTTCATTCCATTCCATTCCATATTGTATACCATTCCATTCCGATCCTCTCCACAATCCATTCCATTGCATTCCACTTTGAATTCCACATACCGTTCCACATTCCATTCCGTTCCGTTCCACATTCCATTCCTTTCCATTCCACATTCCATTCCACTTTCTAATCCATTGCATTCCAGATTCTATTACACACTCCATTCCACATTCCATTCCACATTCCATTCCATTGCATTCCACATTCCATTCCATTCCATTCCACATACCATTCCACATTCTATTCCCTTCAATTCGACTTTTAATTGTACTTTCTATTCCATTCCATTACACATTCCACTCAACATTCCTTTCCACATTCCATTCCACATTCCATTTCACATTTCATTCCACTTTCCTTTACAAATTCCATTCCACATTCCATTCCGCATTACTTCCGTTCCATTCCACATTCCATTCCACATCCCATTACATTTTCCATTCCACTTTCCATTCCATTCCATTCCATGTTTCTTTCCACATTCCATTCCATTCCGTTCCACTTTGCTTTCCACATTCCATTCCACATTCAATTCCACAATCCTTTCCATTCCACTATCCCACATTCCATTCCATTCCACATTCCATTACATTTCATTTTACGTTCCAATCCACATTCCAGTCAAAATACCGTACCACATCCCAATCCATTCCATTCCTCATTCCATTCCATTCCATTCCACTTTCCATTCCACATTCCATTCCACATTCCATTACATTCCATTCCACATTCTTTTCTACATTCCTTTACATTCCATTCTATTCCACTTTCCATTCCGTTCCATTCCAAATTCCACTCCATTCTATGCCACGATCCATTTCTTGCCGTTGCATTTTCCATTCCACATTTCATTTCACATTCCATTCCACGTTCCTTTTCTCATTCCATTCCATTCCATTCCATTCCACATTCCATTCAATTCTTATCCATATTCCATTCCATTCCATTCCATTCCATTCCACGCTCCATTCCATTCCACTTTCCGTTCTATTCCATACCATCTTCCATTACAGTGCATTCCACATTCCAATGAATTCCATTCCACATTCCATCCCATTCCATTCCCTTCTATACCACATTCCATTTCATTCCATTCCACATTTCATTCCATTCCATTCCACATTCCATACCACATTCCGTTCTACATTCCATTCCATTTTCCATTTCGTTCCATTCCACATTCCATTCCACACTCCATTCCACGTTCCATTCCACCTTCCATTCCGTTCCATTCCACATTCCTTTCCACATTGCATTCCACATTCCATTCCATTACACTCCAAATTCAATTCCACTTTCAATTCCATTCCATTTCACATTCCGTTCCGTTCCATTCAACATTCCTTTCCACATTCCATTCCATTCCACTTTCCATTCAACATTCCATTACACATTCCATTCCATTTTCCATTCCATTCCACATTCCATTCCACATTGCATTCCATTCCATTCCATTAATCATTCCATTAATTTCTATTACATATTTCTTTCAAAACTCCATTCCAATTTCAATTTCATTCAATTCCACGTTGCATTCCTCTTTCCTGTCCACGTTCCATTCCACGAACTTGTCCACGTTCCATTCCATTTTCCATTCCACGTTCTGTTCCATTCCATTCCACTCCACTTTCCATTCCACATTCCATTCCACATTCCAGTACATTCCTTTCCACATTCTATTCCGAATTTTATTCCATTCCACTCTAATCCACATTCCCTTCCATTCCATTCCACATTTCATTCCGTTCAAATCCACATTCCATTCCACATTCCATTCCACATTGCATTCCACATTCCATTCCACATCCCATTCCACGTTTCATTCGACGTTCCATTCCACGTTGCTTTCCATTCCATTCCCTTTCCATTCAATTCCATTCCACGATCCATTTCATGCCGCTGCACTTTCCATTCCATATTCCATTTCACATTCCATTCCAGACTCCGTTTCTCATTTAATTCCATTCAATTCCATTCCACATTCCATTCAATTCCAATCCATATTCCATTCCATTCCATCCCATTCCATGCTCCATTCCATTCCGCTTTCCATTCTATTCCATTCCATGTTCCATTCCATTGCATTCCGCATTCCAATCCATTCCATTCCACATTCCATTCTAGTTTGCATTCCATTCCCTTCTATTCCACATTCCATTCCATTCTATTCCACATTCCATTCTATTCCATTCCAAATTCCATACCACATGAAGTTCTACATTCCATTCCACATTCCATTTCGTTCCATTCCACATTCCATTGCACTCTCCATTCCACATTCCATTCCACCTTCCTTTGCATTCCATTCCACTTTCCTTTCCACATTGCATTCCACATTCCATTCCACATTCAAATACACATTCCATTCCACATTCAATTCCATTCCATTTCACATTCCATTTCTTTCCATTCCACATTCCTTTCCACATTCCATTCCATTCCATTCCACATTCCATTCCATTACAAATTCCATTCATCATTACATTCCACATTCCATTCCATTCCACATTCCATTCTCATTCCATTCCATTGCATTTCATGCTGAATTCCATTCCACTTTCCATTCTATTCCATTCCCTATTCCATTCCATTGCATTCCACATTTCAATCCGTTCCATTCCACATTCGATTCCATTCCCTTCTATTCCACATTCCATTCCATTCCATTCCACATTCTATTCCATTCTATTCCACATTCCATACCACATTCCGTTCTACATTCCCTTCAACAATCCATTTCGTTCCATTCCACATTCCATTGCACACTCTATTCCACATTCCATTCCACCTTCCTTTCCGTTCCATTCCACGTTTCTTTCCACATTGCATTCCACATTCCATTCCATTCCACCCCAAATTCCATTCCATAAACAATTCCATTCCATTTCACATTCGATTCCTTTCCATTCCACATTCCTTTCCACATTCCATTCCCTTCCATTCCACATTCCATTCCATTCCAAATTCCATTCAACTTTCCATTCCACATTTCATTACATTCCATTCCACATTCCATTCCACATTCCATTCCACGCTCCATTCCTTTCCACTTTCCACCCTATTCCATTCCATATTTAATTCCATTGCATTCCTCATTCCAATCCATTCCATTCCACATTCCATACCACATTCCATTCCATTCCCTTCTATTCCACATTCCAGTCCATTCCATTCCACATACCATTCCATTCCATTCCACATTCCATACCTCATTCCGTTCTACATTCCCTTCCACATTCCATTTCGTTCCATTCCACATTCCATTGCACACTCCATTCCACATTCCATTCCAGCTTCCATTCCGTTCCATTCCACATTCCTTTCCACATTGCGTTCCACATTCCATTCCATTCCACTCCAAATTCCATTCCACATTCCATTCCATTCCATTTCACATTCCATTCTTTCCATTCCTCATTTGTTTCCACATTCTTTTCCACATTCCATTCCATTCCAAATTCCATTCAACATGCCATTACACTTTCCATTCCATTCCATTCAATTGCATTGCACATTACGTTCCTTTCCATTCCACATTCCATTTCATTCCATTCCACATTCCATGCAATATTTCATTCTATTCCATTCGTTATTTAATTGCATATTCTGTTCAACTTTCCTTTCCACATTCCTTTCCACTTTCCATTCCATATTCCTTTCTATTCCACATTCCATTCCACATTCCATTCCATTCCATTCTACTTTCCACTACACTTTCCATTCCATTCTATTCTACCTTCCATTCCACATTCCTTTCCACTTTCAATTCCACGTTCCATTCCATTTTGTATTCCACATTCCATTCCATATTCCATTCCAGGTTCAATTCCACTTCCCTTTCGACGTTCAATTTCAAGTTTCATTCCACTTTCCAATCCATTCCTTCCCACTTTCCGTTCCACACTGCAATCCACGATCCATTCCACGTTGCATTCCACTTCCCTTTCCTTTCCATTCCTCATTCCATTTCACATTCCATTCCGCTCCATTCCACATTCCATTACACATTCTATTCCACTTTCCATTCCACGTTCCTTTCCATTCCTTTCCACATTGTACTCCACTTTCCATTCCATTCTGTTACACATTCCATTGCACTTTCCGTTCCATTGCATTCCACGATCTATTTCACTTTCCATTTCATTCCATCCCACATTCTTCTTCATTCCATTTCACATTCCTTTCCACATTCTTCTCCATTCCATTCTGCTTTCCGATCCATTCCATTCCACATTCCACTACATTCTATTCCACTTTCCATTCCACATTCCCTTCCATTCCATTTCACATTCCATTTCTCTCCATTCGATTCCACATTCCTTTCCATGTTCCATTCCACATTCCATTCCATTCCATTCCACATTCCATTCCATGTTTCATTCCACACTCCATTAAACGTTCCATTCCATTGCATTCCAGATTCCATTCCACACTTCATTCCACATTCCATTCCATTGCATTACTCATTGCATTCCAAATTCCATTCCATTCCATTCAATTCCACATTACAGAGCATTCCATTCCACATTCCATTCCACATTGCATTCCAAATTCCAATTCTAATTCCATTCCTCATTCCATTCCATTCAACCTTCCACTTCATTCCATTCCATTCCACATTCCATTCCATGTTACTTTCCATGTTCCATTCCAGGTTCCTTTCCATTCCATTCCACATTCAATTCCATTCCACCTTGGATTCCTTTCCATTCCACATTCCATTCCATTCCATTACACATTCAATTGCATTCCATTCCACATTCCATTCCATTCCATATTCCATTCCTTTCCACATTCCATTCCATTGCATTCCCTTCCATACTCCATTCCATTCCAATCCGCATTCCATTCCATTTCATTCTATTCCATTCTGCATTCCATTTCACTTTCCTTTCTATTCCTCACTCCATTCCACATTCCATTCCATTCCATTTCACATTCCATCTCATTCCATTCAATTCCTAGCCACATTGCATTCCATTATATTCCTTATTCCATTCCGTTCCTTTCCACATTCCATTCTACATTCCGTTCCACATTCCATTCCATTCCATTCCACTTTCCACACCATTCCATTCCATAAAGTTTTCCATTCCATTAAATTTCACATCCCATTCCATTCCATTCCACAATACATTCCTTTACATTCTATTCCATTTTACTTTCCATTCCATTCCATTCCTCTTTCCATTCCCTTCCATTCCACCTTCCATTCCATTCTATTAAATTCCATTTCACAATGTATTCCAGTTTCCATTCCATTCGACATTCCATTCAATTCCCTTCCACATTCCTTTCTACTTTCCATTCTGTTCCATTCTATTCCATTCATTGCAACCTCCAATCCACGGTCCATTCCACGTTCCTTTCCATTTTCCATTGCACGTTCAATTCCACGATCTATTTAACATTCCATTCCATTCCATTCCACATTCCATTTCACATTCCACACCGATCCATCCCACATTCCATTGCATTCCTTTCCACATTCCAGTTCATTCCGTTTCACATTCCATTCCATTCCACATTCCATTCCATAGCTATTCACATACCATACCATTCCACTCCACATTCCATTCCATTCCTTTTCACATTCCTTTCCATTCCATTCCACATTCCAGTCCATTCGATTCCATTCCACATTGCATTCCACATTGCATTCCATTCCACATTCCATTCCATTCCATTCCACATTCCACACCACATTCACTTCCCTTCCATTCCACTTTCCATTCCTATAGATTCCATTCCATTCCTCTTTCCATTCCATTACATTCTATTCTACTTTCCATTCCATTGCATTCCACATTCCATTCCATTCCATTCCAGATTCCATTCCGCATTCCCTTCGATTCAATTCCACCTTCCATTCTTTTCCATTCCATTCCATTCCACATTCCATTCCATCCCATTCTATTCCACATTCCATTACACATTCCCTTGCATTCCACTCCAGCTTCCATTCTTTCCATTCCATTCCATTGCACATTTCATTACAAATTCCCTTCCCTTCCACTACACCTTCTATTCCTGTCGATTCCATTCCATTCTACTTTTCATTCCATTCAATTGCATTCCATTCCACTCTACTTTCCATTCAATTTCATTCCACATTCCATTCTATTCCATTCCACATTTCATTTCCTTGTATTCCATTCAATTTCATTCCACATTCCATTCCATTGCATTCCATTCCGCAATCCTTTCCACCCCATTTCAGATTCCATTCCATTCCATTCCCTTCCATTCCACTTTCCATTCCACATTCCTTTCCATTCCATTCCACATTCCATTCCATTCCCTTCCAAATTCCAGTGAACTCCATTCCACTTTCCATTCCATTCCATTACACATTTTATTCCACTCCATTCTTCCCAGTCCACATTCCATTCCATTACATTCCACATTGCATTCCATTCCATTCCACATAAAATTCCATTCCATTCCATACCAAATTGCTTTCCATTCCATTCCGTTACACTTTACCTTCCACATTCCATCCCATAGCATTGCATTCCACATTCCGTTCCATTTAAATCAACATTGCATTCCATTCCATTCCACTTTCGATTCCACGTTCCATTCCTCGTCCCACAACACATTCCATTCCATCCCATTCCACATTCCATTCCATTCCCTTCCACGTTTCAATATACGTTGATTTCCACGTTCCATTCGGCATTCCATTCCACATTCCTTTCCATTACATTCCACATTCCACTCCAAATTGCATTCCATTCCATTCCACATTCCATTTAACTTTCCATAACATATTGCATTCCATTCCATTCCACATTGCTTTCCAATCCTTTCCAAATTCCATACCAAACTCGGTTCCATTCCATTCTCGTCCATGCGACATTACATTCCATTCCATTCCACTTTCCCTTCCAGTCCATTGCTTTCCTTTCCACATTCCATTCCATTCCATTTCACATTCCATTCCATTCCAATTCCAATTTCCTTTCCACACTCAATTCCATTCCCTTCCACTTTCCATTCCATTCCATTGACTTCCATTCCATTCCACTTTGCATTCCATTCCATTCCATTCCGTTCCACATTCCATTCCACATGCCTGTCCAATGCATTCCTCATTCCATTCCACATTCCAGTCCATATCCCATTTCACTCCATTCCAACTTCCTCTTCATTCCATTCCATTCCACATTCTGTTGCATTCCATTTCATATTCCTTTCCAGTCCATCCAATTCCATTCCTCATTCCATTCCATTCCATTCCAAATTCCATTCCATTCCATTCCATTGCGCATTCCATTCCTTTCCATTGCCCATTGCAATCCACATTCCATTTCACTTTCCATTCCACTTTCCATTCCAATCCATTCCACATTCCATTCCACGTTCCATTCCACGTTCTCTTACACGTTCCATTTCTCTGTCCATTACACGTTATATTCCATTCCATAACACATTCCATTCCATGTTCCATTCCACGTTCCACTGTACTTTGCTTCCACATTCCATTACATTCCTATCCACGTTCCATTCTATTCCATTCCACATTTCATTTCATTCCATTCCACGTTCCATTTCATTCCATTTCAAATTGCATTCTGCATTCCATTTCACATTCCATTCCATTACATTCCCATTCCATTCCAGATTCCATTCCATTCCACTCCACATTCCATTCCTAATACCATTCCATTCCATTCCTCATTTCATTCCACATTCCATTACATTCCATTCCACAATCCATTCCACAGTTCATTCCCTTCCAATCCACATTCCATTCCTTTTCATCCAACCTTCCATTCCATTCAACACTCCATTCCACATTCCATTCCACATTCCATTCCATTCCATTCTACATTCCTTTCCACAATCTATTCCATTCCATTCCACATTCCATTCCACGTTCCACTCTATTACATTCCACTTTCCATTCCATTCCATTCGACTTTCCATTCCACATTCCATTTCACAAACCATTCCATTCCTTTCCACATTCCATTGCATATTACTTTCCACGTTCCATTCCATTCCATTCCACGTTCCATTCAATGTTCCACTACATTCATTTCCACGTACCATTCCACATTCCATTCCATTCCATTTCAATTTCCCTTCCACATTCCATTCCACATTCCTTATGACTTCCCATTGCGTTCCATTCTACATTCCTTTCCACATTCCATTCCACATTGCATTCCACATTTCATTTCACATTCCTTTCCAATTTCCATTCAATTCCATTCCACATTCAATTCCACCATTCCATTTTCTATTCCACATTCCGTTTCACATTCCAATCCACGTTCCATTCCATTCCATTCCACTTTCCATTCCAGGGTCCATTCCACAATCCCCTCCAAGTTCCATTAAATTCCATTCAAAGTTCCATTCCACGTTCCATTCCATTCCACTTTCCATTGCACAATCCATTCCAAGTTCCATTCCACTTTCCATTCCTCATTCCATTCCACGTTTCATTCCACATTCCGTACCACATTCCATTCCTTTCCATTCCACAGACCATTCCATGACATTCCACAGTCTATTTCAAATTCCATTCCACTTTCCATTCCATTCCATTCCACGTTCCCTTCCACGTTCCATTGGACATTCCATTCCACGTTCCATTCCATTGAACACCTCGTTCCAATCCGTGTTCCATTCCATTCCATTCAACATACCATTCCATTCCATTCAACATTCCATTCCATTCCTTTCCACCTAAAATTCAATTCTCTTCCACGTTCCCTTCCATATTACATTCCACGTCCCATTCCACGTTCCATTCCATTCCATTCCATGTTCCATTCCATTCCATTCCACGTTCCATTCCATTCCATTTCACGTTCCATTTCATCAAATTTCACGTTCCATTCTACGTTCCATTTGACATTCCATTCCACCTTCCATTCCATTCCATTCCCTTCAATTCCACATTCCATTCCATTCCATTCCACGTTGCATTCCACGTTTCATTCCGCGTTCCATTCCATTCTATTCCAAGTTCCATTCCATTCCACTCCACATTCCATTCCACTTTGCATTCCATTCCATTCCACATTCCAATCAAGATTCCATTCCATTCCATTCCGCATTCCATTGCACATAACGTTCCATTCCATTCCACATTCCATTCCATTCCGTTCCATTCCACATTCCATTCCACATTCCGTTCCATTCCATTCCACATGTCATTCCATTATATTCCTCATTCCATTCCATTCCATTCCACATTCAATTTCATCCAACATTCCATTTGAGTTTCCATTCCATTCCATTCCACATTCCATTCCATTCCATTCCACATTCCGTTCCACATTCTATTCCACATTCCATTGCACATTCCATTCCATTCCATTCCACATTCTGTTCCACATTCCATTCCACATTAAATTCCTTTCAATTTCACATTCCATTCCATTCTATTCCACATTGCTTTCCACATTCCATTGCATTCCATTCCACATTCCATTGCACATTCCATTCCACATTCCATTCCGTTCCATTCCACGATCCATTGCACATTCCATTCCATTCCGTTACACATTCCATTCAACATTTCCTTTCAAAATTCATTCCAAATTGCATTCCAATTTCCAACCACATTCCATTCCATTCCATTCTTTATTCCTTTCCACAGTCCATTCCATTTGATTCCACTTTCCTTTCCACTATCCATTCCATTTCATTCCACTTTCCATTCCATGTTCCTTTCCACGTTCCATTCCACATTCCATTCCATTCCATTCTACTTTCCTTTTCATTCCATTCCACTTTCCATTACACATTCCATTCCACATTCCATTTCACTTTCCATTCCACATTCCATTCCATTCCATTCCACATTCCATTTCACATTCTATTCCATTCCATTCTATTCCACAATCAGTTCTGTTCCATTCCTTTCTACATTCCATTCCATTCCACAATCCATTCTACGTTCCACTCCATTCCATTCCACATTCCTTTCCATTCCATTCCACATTCCATTCCATTCCATTCCACATTCCATTCCATTCCATTCCGAATTCTATTCCATTCTATTTCACATTCTATTCTGTTACATTCCACATTGCATTCCACATTCTATTTCACAATCCATTCCATTCCATTCCACATTCCTTTCCATTCCATTCCAAATTCCATTCCACTTTCCATTCCTTTCCATTCCACATTCTTTTCCATATTACGTTCCTTTCCCTACCATTCCATTTCTCATTCCATTCCATTCCATTCCATTGCAGGTTCCATTGCATTCCATTCCACTTTCAATTGCATTCCAATCGAAATTCCATTCCGTTACTCGTTCCATTCCATTCCATTCCACATTCCATGGCATTGCATTCTACATTCAATTCCATTCGTTTCCATTCCATTCCATTCCACTTTCCATCCATTCCATTCCATTCCGGAATCCTCTCCTTTCCTTTCCACATTCCATTCTATTCCACTTTCCATTGCACATTCCTTTCCATTGCATGCCACTTTCCGTTACATTTCATTCGAAGTTTCATTGAATACAATTCCACGTTCCATTCCAATCCATTCCACATTAAATTCCATTCAATTCCACATTGCATTAGACATTTCATTACATTCCATTCCACATTCCATTCCACATTCCATTCCATTCCATTCCACATTGCATTCCACATTCCATTCCACATTGCTTTCCTCATTCCATTCCATTCCATTCCACATTCCATTCCATTCCATTTTGCTTACCATTTCACATTCCAATCCATTCCAATGCACATTCCATTCCATTCCATTGCACATTCCATCCCACATTCCATTCCATTCCAATCCACATTCCATTCCATCCCATCCAACCTTCCATTGCATTCCACACTCCATTCCACATACCATTCCACATTCCATTCCATTCCATTGAACATTCCATTCCTCATTCCATTCGATTCCATTGCGCATTCCATTCCAAATTCCATTCCATTCCATTCCACTTTCCATTCCATTCCAATCGGCATTCCATTCCACAATAAATACCAATCCATTGCACTTTATGTTCCATTGCATTTCACATTCCATTCCACATTACATTCCACATTCCATTCCACATTTCATTCCACATTCCATTCCACTTTCCTTTCCACATTCCTTTCCACACTGCATTCCACTTTACTTCCGTTTGATTCCACATTCCATTACACATTCCGTTCCACGTTCCATTCCACATTCCTTTCTATTCCATTCCACATTGCATGCCACATTCCATTCCATTCCATTAAAAATTCCATTCCATTTCATTACATTCCACATTCCATTCCACTTTCTATAACTTTCCATTCCACATTCTATAGCACATTCCATTCCATTCAATTCCACATTCCATTACTTGTTCCATCCGATTCCATTCGACGTTCCATTCCACATTCCATTCACTTACATTCCACATTACATTCCACATCCCATTTTACATTCCATTCCATTCCATCCCTCATTCCATTACATGTTCAATTCCATTCCATTCCACATTCCATTCCACGTTCTGTTCCATTCCATTCCAACTTGCTTTCCCCGTTCCATTGCACTTTCCATTCCACGTTACTTTCCAAGTTCCATTCCACATTCTATTCCATTCCTTTCCATATTCCATACCATTCCATTCCGTTACTTTCCAAAATCCATTCCATTCCATTCAACTTTCCATTCCACATTCCTTTCCACATTCCGTTCCTTTCTTTCCACATTCCATTCCTTTCCATTCCATATTTCATTCCAATCTACATTCCACAATCCATTCCAGTTTCTAGTCCATTCCATTCCACATTGTGTTACACACTCCATTCCACATTCCATTCCACAATCCATTCTATTTCATTCCGCATTCCATTCCACTTTCCATTCCATTCTATTAAACATTCCTATCTACATTACAATGCAGTCCATTCCACATTCCATTCCATTCCATTCCACATTCCGTTCCAAATTCTATTCCACATTCCATTGCACATTCCATTCCATTCCACTTTCTGTTCCACATTCCATTCCAGATTCCTTTCCATTCCATTTCCCATTCCATTCCATTCCATTCCACAATCCTTTCCACCTTCCATTGCATTCCATTCCACATTCCATTCCACGTTACATTCCGTTCCATTCCACGTTCCATTCCACATTCCATTCCATTCCGTTACACATTCCATTCCATTCCGTTACACATTCCATTCAACATTTCATTTCAAAATTCATTCCAAATTGCATTCCACTTTCCAACCACATTCCATTCCACTCCATTCTTTATTCCTTTCCACATTCCATTCCAGTTGATTCCACTTTCCAATCCACTATCCATTCCATTCCATTACACATGCCATTCCACGTTCCTTTCCACTGTCCATTCCTCATTCCATTCCATTCCATTCCACTTTCCTTTTCGTTCCATTCCACTTTCCATTCCACATTCCATTCCACATTCCATTTCACTTTCTATTCCACATTCCATTCCACATTCCTTTCCATTCCATTCCACATTCCATTCCACATTATATTCCATTCCATTCTATTCCACCATCCATTCAATTCCATTCCATTCTACATTCCATTCCATTCCATTCCATTCTACATTCCATTCCATTCCATTCCAAAATCCATTCTATGTTCCATTCCATTCCATTCCACATTCCATTCCATTCCATTCCATTCCACATTCCATTCGATTCCATTCCATTCCACATTCCATTCCATTCCATTCCACATTCCATTTCACTTTCTATTCCACATTCCATTCCACATTCCTTTCCATTCCATTCCACGTTCCATTCCACATTATATTCCATTCCATTCTATTCCACATTATATTCCATTCCATTCCATTCTACATTCCATTCCATTCCATTCCGTTCTACATTCCATTCCATTCCATTCTACATTCCATTCCATTCCATTCCACAATCCATTCTATGTTCCATTCCATTCCATTCCACATTCCATTCCATTCCATTCCACATTCCATTGCATTCCATTCCATTCCATTCCACTTTCCATTTCACTTTCTAATCCACTTTCCATTCCACATTGCTTTCCATTCCATTCCACATTCCATTCCACATTATATTCCATTCCATTCTATTCCACCATCCATTCAATTCCATTCCATTCTACATTCCATTCCATTCCATTTCATTCTACATTGCATTCCATTCCATTCCACAATCCATTCTATGTTCCATTCCATTCCATTCCAGATTCCATTCCATTCCATTCCACATTCCATTCCATTCCATTCCATTCCACATTCCATTCCATTCCATTCCATTCCATTCCGAAATCTATTCCATTCTAGTCCATTCTATTCCACATTCTGTTCTGTTACATACCACATCGCATTCCACATTCTATTTAAAATTCCATTCCATTCCATTCCACATTCTATTCCATTTCTTTCCAAATTCCATTCCAATTTCCAATACTTTCCATTCCACATTCCTTTCCATATTACATTCCTTTCCATACCATTCCATTCCACATTCCGTCCATTCCATTCCATTGCAGGTTCCATTCCATTCCATTCCACTTTCCATTGCGTTCCATTCGAAATTCCTTTCCGTTAATCGTTCCATTCCATTCCATTCCACATTCCATGACGTTGCATTTTACATTCAATTCCATTCGTTTCCATTCCATTCCATTCCACTTTCCATTCCTTTCCATTCCATTCTGCAATCCACTCAATTCCTTTCCACATTCCATTCCATTCCACTTTCCATTCCACATTCCTTTCCATTCCATTCCACATTCCATTACATTTCATTCGAAATTTCACTGAATACAATTCCTCATTCCATTCCAATCCATTCCACATTCAATTCCATTCCATTCTACATGGCATTAGACATTTCATTCCATTCCATTCCACGTTCCATTCCACATTCCATTCCATTCCATTCCACATTGCATTCCACATTCCATTCCACATTCCTTTCCTCATTCTATTCCATTCCATTACACATTCCAATCCACATTCCATTCCGTTCCATTTCGTTTTCCATTCCACATTCCAATCCATTCCAATGCACATTCCATTCCATTCCATTGCACATTCCATTCCACATTCCATTCCTTTCCAATCCACATTCCATTCCATGCCATCCAACATTCCCTTCCATTCCACACTCCATTCCACATACCATTCCACATTCCTTTCCATTCCATTCCACATTCCATTCTTCATTCCATTCGATTCCATTAGGCATTCCATTCCACCTTCCATTGCATTCCATTCCACTTTCCATTCCATTCCATTGCACATTCCATTTCATATTCCATTTCACATACCATTCCATTCCATTCCACATTGCATTGCGTTTCATTCCATTCCTTTCCACATTTCATTCCTTTCCACATTCCGTTCCACGTTCCATTTCCTTCCATTCCATGTTCCATTCCACGTTCCTTTCCACATTCCATTCCATTCCATTTCAACTTCCCTTCCACATTCCATTCAACATTCCATTCGACTTTTCATTGCATTCCATTCCACAATCCATTCCACATTCGATTCCACATTGTATTCCACATTCCATTACTCATTCCATTCCCTTCCATTCTTCATTCTATTCCACATTCCATTCCACATTCTATTACACATTCCATTCCATTCCATTCCACATTCCATTACACGTTTAATTCCACTTTCCATTCCACGTTCCATTCCACCTTCCATTCCCTTCCATTGCTTGTTTCACTCCAAATTCGATTTCATTACATTCCACTTTACTTTCCACATTCCATTCCAAATTCCATACCACATTCCATACCACATTCCTTTCCATTCCATTCCACAGTCCTTTTCATTGCATTGCACATTCCATTCCACATTCCATTCCACTTTCCATTCCATTCCATTCCACTTTCCCTTCCATGTTCCATTGGTTGTTCCATTCCACGTTCCATTCCACGTTCCATTCCATTGCATAACACGTTCCATTCCATGTTCCATTCCATTCCATTCAACATTCCATTAAACATTCCATTCCATTCCTTTTCACATTCCATTCCGTTCTATTCCACGTTCCCTTCCTCTTTGCATTGCACGTTGCATTCCAAGTTCCATTCCATTCCATTCCACGTTCCAATCCATTCCATTCCACCTTCCATTCCATTCCATTCCACTTTCCATTCCATTCCATTCCACGTTCCATTCCATGTTCCATTCCATTCCATTCCACGTTGCATTCCATTCCATTGCACGTTCCGTTTCTTTCCTTTACAAGTTCCATTCCAGGTTCCATTTCACGTTACATTCCACCTTCCATTCCATTCCATTGCATTCCACATTCCATTCTTTTCCATTCCACTTCCAGTTTCTTTCCATTCCAAGTTCCATTCCATTCCATTCCACTTTCCATTCCACGTTGCATTCCACGTTTAATTCCGCGTTCCGTTGCACGTTCCATTCCTTTCCATCTCACATTCCATTCCATTGCTTTCCACATTCCTTTCCTTTCCATTCAATTCCATTACACATTCCATACCATATTCCATTCCCTTCCATTGCAGAGTCCATTCCATTCCATTCCACATTCCATCCACGTTGCATTCCACGTTCCATTGCACATTCCACATTCCATTCCACTTTGCATCCCATTCCAGTCTTTATTCCATTCCACATTTCATACCAATCCATTAAAACATTCCATTCCATTCCATTCCACATTACATTCCACATTCCATTCCGTTTCACACTCCATTCCACATTCCATTCCATTCCACATTCCATTCCACATTCCAATTCCACGTTCCATTCCACGTTGCTTTCCACTTTCCATTCCGCATTCCATTCTACAATTCATTCCCTTCCATCCCACAATCCATTCAACATTCCATTCCTTTGCATTCCACATTCCATTCCAGATTCCATTAGACATTCCATTCCACATTCGATTCCATTCCATTCCATTCCACTCCACATACCTTTCCACATTCCGTTACATTCCATTCCACATTCCATTCCAAATTCCATTCCACCTTCCATTCCTTTCCATTCCGCATTCCATTACACGTTCCATTCCATTCCTCTCCATGTTCCATTCCACATTCCATTTCACTTTCCATTCCACAATCCATTCCGTTCTATTACACATTCCATTCCTCATGCCATTCTACTTCCAATTCCATTCCATTCTTCATTCCATTCCACATTCCATTCCATTCCATTCCACATTCATTCCACGTTCCATTCCACGTTCCATTCCACATTCCTTTCCTTTGCATTCCATATTCCATTCCATTCCATTCCACATTCCATTCCATTCCCTTCCTTTCCACATTCCATATCATTCCATTCCATTCCACATTCAATTTTTTCCATTCCACATTCCATTCCATTTCATTCCACATCCCATTGCATTCCATTCCATTCCACATTCCATTCCATATTCCATGCCCTTCCATTGCACATTCCATTCCATTCCGTTCCTTTCCATTCCACGTTGCATTACACTTTCGATTGCACATTCTATTCCACATTACTTTCCATTCCGTTCCACATTCCGTTCCACATTCCATTCCATTCCCTTACACTTTCCATTCCATATTCCATTCAACATTTCTTTCCGCTCCATTCCACATTGCATTCCACATTCCATTCCACATTCCATTCCATTCCATTCCACATTCCATTACACATTACATTTCACATTCCGTTCCATTGCATTCCACATTCCATTCCACATGCCATTCTATTGCATTCCAGATTCCAATCCACATTCCATTCGATTCTATTCCACATTCCATTCCACGTTCCATTCCACGTTACATTCTACTTTCCATTACACGTTGCATTCCATTCAATTCCACTCCCATTCCATTCCTTTCCACTTTGCCTTTTATTCCGTTGCACATTGCATTCCACATTCCTTTTCACATTACATTCCAAATTCCATTTCACATTCCATTTCACTTTTCATTCCATGAGATTCCATTACAATCCACTTTCCATTCCATTCCAATCCTAATTCCATTCCTTTCCATTCCGCGTTACATTCCATTGCACATTCCATTCCATTTCATTCCATTCCACAATCCTTCCGCATTCCATTCCATTCCATTCCATATTCCATTGCAGATTCCATTCCATTCTGTTCCACATTCCTTTCCATTCCATTCCATTGCAGATTCCATTCCACATTCCATTCCATTCCATTCCACATTCCATTCCTTTCCACATTCTATTCAAATTTCAATTCCATTCCATTTCACATTCCATTCCATTCCACATTCCTTTCCATTGCACTCCGCAGTCCCTTCCATTTCATTCCACATTCAATTCCATTCCATTCCACATTCCATTCCATTCCATTCCACTTTCCATTCCATTCCATTCCACATTCCATTCCATTCCGTTCCACATTGCATTCCATTGCATTCCACATTCCCTTCCATGCCATCCCACATTTCATTCCCATTCCATTCCATTCCACTCCACATTCCATTCTATCTCAATCCATTCCAGTCCACATTCCATTCCACATTTCATTCTATTCCATTCCACTATCCATTCTACCTTCCATTCCATTCCATTCCAAATTACATTCCATTCCATTCCACATTTCATTCTATTCCATTCCACGCTCCATTCTACCTTCCATTCCATTCCATTCCAAATTAAATTCCATTCCATGCCACATTCTGTTCCATTCCATTCCACGTTCCATTCCATTCCAATCCACATTCCACATTCCATTCCACGTTCCATTCCACGTTTCATTCCACTTTCCATTCCATTCGATTCCACGTTCCATGCCACATTCCATTCCATTCCACATTGCATTGCATTCCATTCCAGATTCCATTCCATTCCACTTTCCATTCCACATCGCATTCCATTCCATTCCACATTCTATTCCCCATTCCATTGAATTCCATTAAACATTCCATTCCATTCCATTCCACATTCCATTCCATTCCAATGAACATTCCATTCCACTCAATTCCATATGGCATTCTATTCTGATCGATGTTCCAAATTCCATTCCAAGTTCCATTCCTTGTTTCAATCCACGTTCCATTCGACATTCCATTCAACTTTACATTCCATTCCATTCCATTCCATTCCACGTTTTATTCCATTCCATTCCCCGATCCTTTGAATTCAATTCCACGTTCCATTACTTTCAAGTCCATTCCACATTCCATTCCATTCCATTTCACATTCCATTCCATTCCATTTTGCATTCCATTCCAATCAATTCCACGTTCCATTACATTCAAGTCCATTCCACATTCCATTCCATTCCATTGCACATTCCATTCCAGTCCAGTCCAAATCCATTCCATTCCATTCCACGTTCTATTGCATCCCATTGCACATTCCATTCTATTCCACTCCACATTCCATTCCCTTCCATTCCACATTCATTTCCGCACTCCGTTCCATTCCATTCCACTATCCATTCCATGGCATTCCACATTCCATTCTATACCATTCCACATTCCTTTCAATTCCATTCCACATTCCATTCCACATTCCATTCCATTATATTCTACATTCAATTCGATGCCATTCCACATTCCAATCCACATTCCATTCCATTCCAATCCACCTTCCATTCCATACCATTCCATTCCTATCCACATTACATTGAATTCCATTCCTTTCCATCTTCCATTCCATTCCATTCTACATTCCCTTCCATTCCATTCCACATTCCAATCCATTCTATTCCACTTTCTATTCAATTCCATTCCACGTTCCATTCCAAGTTTCATGCCACGTTCCATTCCACATTCCATTCCACGTTTCATTCCATTGCATTCCATGTTCCATTCCATGTTCTATTACATTCCATTCCACATACCACTCAACGTTCCATGCCACCTTCCATTCCACATTCCATACCACATTGCATTCCATTCAATCCGACTTTCCAATCCACATTCCATTCCATTCCATTCCACATTTCATCACACATACCTTTCCATTCCATTCCATTCCACATTCCCTTCCATTCCATTCCTTTCCATTCCAGATTCCATTCCACATTGCATTCCATTCCATTCCTCATTCCATTTCACGTTCCATTCTACGTTAAATTCTACGTTCCTTTCCACTTTCCATTCCACGTTCCATTCCATGTTTCATTCCACTTCAAATTCTATTGCTTTCCACAATCCATTCCACATTCCCTTCCATTACATTCCACGTTCCAATCCACGTTTCATTCCATTCCATTCCACATTCCATTCCATTCCATTCATTTCCACATTCCATTCCATTCCATTCCACATTCTGTCCCATTTCAGGTTCCATTCCACATTCCATTCAATTCCACTGCAGTCTCCATTCCATTCCATTCCACATTCCATTCCATTCCATTCCATTTCACACTCCATTCTACATTCCATTCCACATTGCATTCCATTCCTTTCCACTTTCAATTCCACATTCCATTACACATTCCATTCCATAATCCATTCCAAATTCCATTCCATTCCTTTCAACATTCCATTCCGCATCCCATTCAATTCCTTTTCACATTCTATTCCATATTACATTCCATTCAATTCCCCATTACATTCCATTCCATTCCACATTCAATTGCATTCCATTCCGCATTCCATTCGCTTCCAATCCGCATTCCTTTCCATTCCATTCCATTCTACATTCCCTTCCACATTCCTTCTCATGCCATTACACGTTAAATTCCTTTCCATTCCATTCCATTCCACATTGCATTCCGTTCCATTCCATTACACATTCAATTCCATTCCATTCAATTCCATTCAAAATTCCATTCCACATTCCATTCCATACCATTCCATTCCACTCCACATTCCATTCCACATTCCACTCCATTCCACATTGCATTCCACATTCCATTCTACATTCCTTTCCACCTTCCACTCCATTTCATTCCATCCCACATTCAATTCCATTCCATTCCACATTTCTTTCCATATTTCATTCCATTCATTCTACATTCCATTCCACATTCCACTCCACGTTCCATTCCAGGTTCCATTAAATTCCATTCCACATTCAATTCCACATTCCATTGCATTCCATTACACATTCCTTTCCAAATTCCGTTCCGTTCCTTTCCACATTCCTCTAAATTCCATACCATTCCTCATTCCACTCCATTCCATTCCACATTCCATTCCACATTCCACTTCATTCCTTTCCACATTACGTTCCACATTCCATTTCACATTCCATTCCACATTCCATTCTGTTCAATTTCACATTTCATTCGATTGCTTTCCATTCTGCATTCCATTCCATTCCGCATTCCATTCCATTCCATTCCACATTCTATTATATTCCTTTTCAATTTCCATTGCATTCCATCCCATTCCATTCCACGTTCCATTCCATTCCATTCCACGTTACATTCCACATTCAATTCCACATTCCATTCCACTTTCCATTCCATTCCATTACACATTCCATTCCATTCCATTCCACATTAAATTCCACATTCCCTTTCATTCCATTCCACATTCCGTTCCACATTCAATTCCATTCAACATTCCACTCCATTCCATTCCATTCTACATTCCGCTTTATTCCATTACACAATTCATTCCACTTTCCACTCCACATTCCACTTCATTCCATTCCACATTCAATTCCACATTCCATTCCACATTCCATTCCATTCCATTTCACGTTCCATTCCATTCCATTCCATAGCATATCACATTCTATTACACATTGCATTCCATTGCATTCCACTTTCCATTCCACATTCCATTCTCTTCTATGGCACGTTACTTTCAATTCCATTATTAATTCCATTCCATTCCATTCTACATTCCATTCCACATTGCATTTCATTTCAGTCCACATTCCATTACATTGCATTCCATTCCACATTGCATTCCTTTCCAGTCCACATTCCATTTCATCGCATTCTATTCCACATTCCATTCCATTCCATTCCACTTACAATTCCATGTCATTCCGCATTTCATTACACAATCTTTTCCCTTCCATTCCACATTCCAGTCCACATTTGACTTCATTTCCTTTCACATTCCCTTCCACTTTCCATTGCAATCCAATCCACATTCCCTTCCATTCCGTTCCACATTCCATTCCATGCCATTTCACATTCCATTTCATTCCGTTCCACATTCCATTCCATTCCATTCCACATTCCATTCCATATTCGATTCCATTCCATTTCACAGTCCATCCCACATTCCCTTCCACTGAAATTCACATTCCTTTCCATTCAATACCATTTGAGTTCATATTCCATTCTATTCTATTCCAATCCACATTCCGTTAAATTCTATTCCAAGTTTCATTCCATTCCATTGCACGTTCCATTTAATCTCATTCTGTGAACGCTTCCATTAAATGCCATGTTCCATTCCATTCCATTCCAAGTTCCATTCCACGTTACTTGCCACATTCCATTCCACTTTCCATTCCATTCCATTCCATGTTCCATTCCATTCCATTCCACGTTACATTCCACGTTCCATTCCATTCTATTCCAGGTTGCAGTCCACGTTTCTTTCCACGTTCCACTCCATTCCATTCCAAGTTCCATTCCATTCCATTGCAAATTCCATTCCTTTCCATTCCACATTCCATTCCACATCCCATTATATTCCATTCCACATTCCATTCCAATTTCCATTCCATTCCATTCCACATTCCATTGCATTGCATTCCACATTCCATTCCTTTCCATTCCACATTCCATTACACATTCCATTATATACCATTCCACATTCCATTCTATTCCATTCCATTCAATTCCTCTTTTCATTCCACGTTCCATTCCATTCCATTACACATTGCATTACATTCCATTGCATTCCAGTCCATGTTCCATTCCATTTCATTCGACTCCACATTCCATTCTATTCCATTCCACATTCCATTCCATTCCATTCCACATTGCATTCCATTCCATTCCACTTTCATTTCCATGCCATTCCAAATTCCATTCCATTCCATTTCACATTCCATTCCACTTTCCATTCCATGCCATTCCAAGTTCCATTCCATGCCATTCCATGTTACATTCCATTCCACATTCCATTCCATACCATTGCACATTACATTCCACATTACATTGCATTCAAGTCCACATTCTAATCCATTCCATTCCTTTCCAGTCCACATTCAATTCCATTCCATTCAATTGCATTCCGCATTCCATTCCATTCCATTTCACATTCCATTCTATTCCACGTTGCTTTCCACATTCCGTTCCATTCCATTCAACATTCCTTTCCACGTTCCATTCCACGTTCCTTTCCACGTTTCATTAAAACTTCCATTTCACCTTCCATTCCATTCTATTCCACATTCAATTCCAGCTTCCATTACATTACATTCCACATTCCATTGCACATACCATTCCATTCCATTCCACATTCCATTCCATTCCATTCCACATACCCCCCTTCATTCCATTCCACATTCCATTCCATTCCATTTCACATTCGATTCAATTCCATTCCACATTGCATTGAATTCCATTCCACATTCCATTCCACCAAACATTCCACTCCATTCCACATTGGTTTCCATTCCATTTCACATTCCATTCCAATCCATTCCACTTTCCATTCCTTTGAATTAGACATTGCATTCCCTTCCATTCCTTTCCACACTCCTTTCATTTCCATTCTATTCCATTCCACATTCCATTCCACATTCCTTTCTACTCCACAGCACATTAAATTCTATTCCATTCCACATTCCATTCCATTCCATTCCACATTGCAATCCATTCCATTGCTTTCTAAATTCATTTCCACTTTCCATTCCACATGCCATTCCAATCACTTCCACAATCCTTTCCATTCCATTCCACTTGACATTCCGTTCCAATTCACATTCCATTATTTTTCATTTCATTCCATTCAATTTTACATTCCATTCCATTCCATCTTGCGTTGCATTCTACTCCACATTCCATTTCATTACATTACACTGCATTCCACATTCCTTTACATTCCATTCCATTCCATTCCACATTCCATTCCATTCCAGTTTACGTTCCATTCCATTCCATGTCACTTTGCATCCCACAGTTTATTCCTTTTCATTACACGTTCCATTCCACATTCCATTCCATTGCATTGCACATTCCATTCCATTCCATTGCACATTCCATTCCACATTCCATTCCATTCTATTCCTCATTCTTTTCCAATCCATTCTACATTCCATTCCATTTCACATTCCATTCCATATTGCATTCCATTCCATTCCACTTTCCTTTCCATATTCCATTCCATTCTATGCCACATTCCATTCCATTACTCATTCCAGTCAGTTCCATTCCACATTCCATTCCATTCCAATCCACATTCCACATTCCTTTACATGTTGTATTCCAGTTTCCATTCCACGTTCCTTTCCACGTTCCATTCCATTTTCCATTCTATTCCATTCCGCTTTCCATTCAACGTTCCATTCTATTCCATTCCAAGTTCCATTCCACGTTCCATTCCATTCCATTCCGCATTGCATAGCACATTCTACTCCATTCATTTCCACATTCCATTCCATTCCATTCCACGTTCCATTTCTCATTCCATTCTCTTCCATTGCACTCTGTGTTAAACATTGCACTCCATTCCATTTCACATTCCATTCCAATCCATTCCACGTTAATTTTCATTCCATTCCATGTTCTATTCCATTCCATTCCACATTCCATTCCATTGCATTCCACATTGCTTTCCTTTCCATTTGTTTCCACATTCCATTGCAAATTCCATTCCACATTCCAGTTGATTCCATTCCACATTTCATTCCATTCCATTCCACATTCCATTCCATTTCATTTCACATTCCATTCTATTCCATTCCACATTCCATTCCATTCTATTCCACATTCCATTCCATTCCATTCCACATTCCATTCCATTCCACATTCTATTCCATTCCATTCCACGTTCCTTTCCATTCCATTCCATTCCATTCCACATTGCATTCCTCATTGAATTCCATTCTATTCCACGTTCAATTCCACATTCCATTCCATTCCACATTCCATTCCATTCATTTCCACATTCCATTCCACATTCCATTAAATTCCATTCCACATTTCATTCCAGTCCATTCCACAGTCCATTCCACTCCACATTCCACTTCACATTGCGTTCCATTTCATTCCACCTTCCATTCCACATTCCATTTTACATTCCATTCCACTTTCCATTCCATTCCATAACACATTCCATTACATTCCATTCCACATTACATTCCATTCCTGTCCGCATTCCTTTGCATTCCATTCCAAATTTCACATTCTATTCCACATTTCCCATTATATTCCACTTTCTTTTCCACATTCGATTCCACATTCCATTCCATGTTCCATTCAATTCCACATTTCATTCCACGTTGAATTCCATTCCGTTCTGCATTCCATTGCATATTCCATTCCAAATTCCATTCCACATTCCATTCCATTCCATAGCACATTCCATTCCTTTCCATTCCATATTCCATTGCATTCCATTCCACATTCCACATTCCTTTCTACTTTGCATTCCACTTTACATTACACATTCAATTCCACGTTCCATTCCATTCCATTCTACATTCCATTCCGTGATCCATTTCATTCCATTCCACTTTCCATTCCACGTTCCATTCCATTCAATTCCATGTCCTATTCGACATTCTATTCCATTCTATTCCACATTCCATTCCGTTCCGTTACGCATTCCATTACATTCCACAGTCCTTTACACATTGATTTCCATTCTATTCTGCATAATATTCCACATTCCTTTCAATTCCATTCCACATTCCATTCCATTCCATTCCAATAGCCTTTCCACATTCCATTCCTTGCCAATCCTGTTTCCATTCCTCATTCCTTTCCTTTCAAATCCACATTCCATTCCACTCAATTCATTTCCAATCCACATTCCATTCCATTCAATTCCATTCCACTTTCCTTTCCATTCCATTCCACATTCCATTCAATTACATTCCACATTCCATTCCACTAAATTCCACATTCCATCCCATTCCATTCCACATTCCATTCCACATTCCATTTCATTCCATTCCTCGTTACGTTCCTTTCCATTCCACGTTCAATTCCACGTTGCATTCCAGTTTCTGTTTCATATTCCATTCCATTACATTCCACTTTCCATTACACGTTCCATTGCGCATTCCATTCCAAGTTACTTTCCATTGCATTCCACGTTCCATTCCTCGCTCCATTGCACGTTCCTTTCCATTCCTTTCCTCCTTCCATGCCACGTTCCATTCCACATTCCATTCCATTCCATTCCACATTTTATTACATCTAATTCCACATTCCATTTCACATTCCATTCCATTACATTCCACATTCCATTCCATTCCATTCCACATTCCTTTCCACATTCCATTCCACTCCCTTCCACGTTGCATTCCAGATAGCATTCCAACCATTCCACATTTCATTCCCTTCTTTTCCACATTACATTGCATTCCTTTCCACATTCCTTTCCATTCCATTCCACATTGCATTCCGTTACCTTGCATTCCACATTTCATTTGATTCCATTCCACATTCCATTCAATCCCATTCCACATTCCATTCCATTCCATTCCATGTTGCATTCCCCATTCCTTTCCATTCCATTCCGTTCCATTCCATATTACATTCCACATTACATCCTATTTCATTACATATTCTATTCCACTTTGCATTAAATTCCATTCCACATTCCGTTCCATTTCATTCCACATTCCATTCAACATTCCATTCCATTCCCTTCAACATTCCATTCCATTCCATTCAACATTCCATTCCACATTGCATTCCATTCTATTTCACATTCCATTCCACATTCCATTACATACCACCTTCCATTCCACATACCATTCCATTCTATTCCACTTTCCATTCCATTCCATTCCACTTTGCATTCCATTACATTCCATTCCACTTTCCATTCCATTCCATTCCACATTCCAATCCATTCCAATTCAAATTACATTTCGTTCCACTCCACATTCCATTCCAGGCAATTCTACTTTCCATTACACATTCCATTCCATTGTATTCCACATTCCATTCCATTCAATTCCATTCCAATTTATATTCCATTCCATTCCACATTCCTTTGCATTCCATTCCACGTTCCATTGCATTCCTTTCAACTTTCCATTCCATTCCATTCCATACCAGTCCACATTCCATTCCATTCCATTCCATTCCACGTAGCATTCCATTCCATTACATTCCATTCCACACCAGTCCACATTCCATTCCATTTCATTCCATTGCACATTCCATTCCATTCCATTCCATTCCACATGCCATTCCATTCCATTCCAGGTTCCATTCAATTACATTCCACATTCCATTCCACTCCATTCCACATTCCATCCCATTCCATTCCACGTTCTATTCCACATCCCATTAAACGTTCCATTACAATCCATTCCACATTCCATTCCACATTCTATTGCATTTCATTCCACACTCCATTCCACATTCAATTCCATTCCATTCCACATTCCATTCGACTTTGCATTGCATTCCATATTCCTTCCACGTTCCTTTCCATTCCATTCCACAATCCATTGCATTCCATTCCAGATTCCATTCCACATTACATTGCATTCCATTCCGCATTCCGTTCCTTTCCAATCTACTTTCCATTCCATATTCCATTTAATTCCATTACATGTTCCTTCCATTCCACGTTCCATTCCATTCCATTCCACATTAGATTCCACATTCCTTTGCATTCCACATTCCATTCCACGTACCATTTCTTACCATTCCACATTGCATTGCATTCCATTCTACATTCCGTTCCATTCAATTCCACATTCCTTTCCATTCCATTCCACATTTTATTCCATTTCGTCCCACATTCCATTTCACATTGCATTCCATTCCATTACATATTCAATTCCACATGCTGTTCCACATTCCATTGTACTCCCTTCCAAATTGCTTTCCACATAGCATTCCGTTCCATTCTACATTCCATTCCATTGTATTCCACATTCCATTGCATTCCATTCCCGTTTCCATTCCGTTGCATTCCACATTGCATTCCATTCCATTGCATTCCATATTTCATTCCAAATACCATTCCACATTCAAATCAATTTCATTCCACAATACATTCAATTCCATTCCACATTCCTTTCCACCTTCCATTCCATTCCATTCCACATTTGATTCCACATTCCATTCCACAATCCATTCCACATTCCTTTCCATTACATTCCTCCTTCCATTCCACATTTCATTGCATTCCATTCCACATTCCATTACACATTCCATTCCACGTTCCATTCCACGTTCCATTCCACTTTCCATTCTATTACATTCCACTTTCGATTCCATTGCATTCCACGTTCCATTTCATGCCATTCCACGTTCCATTCCACATTCCTTTTCCCATTCTTCTCCACGTTCCATTTCACCTTCCATTCCATTCCGTTTCATTCCACATTCCATTCCATTCCAATCCACATTCCTTTCAATTCTATTCAACGTTCCTTCCCATATTCCATTACATTCCATTCCACTTTCCGTTTCTTTCCATTCCACATTCAATTCCACGTTCCATTTCACATTCAATTCTACGTTCCATTTCACATTCCATTCCATTCCATTCCATTCCACTTTCGATTCTACATTCCATTCAACATTCCTTTGCATTCCATTCCACATTCCATTCCACGTTCCATTCATTTCCATTCAACTTTCCATTCTACATTCTATTCCATTTTCTCTTCCACATTCCTTTCCATTCCATTCCACACTCCATTTCACATTCCATTCCATTCCATTCAACATTCCATTCCATTCCTTTCCATATTCCATTCCACTTTCATTTCCACTTTCCATACCGTTCCATTGCACGTTCCATTCCATTACAATCTACGTTCCATTTCATGTCATTCCTCGTTCCATTCCACATTTCATGTCTCATTCCATTCCATTCCATTCCATTACACTTTCCTTGCCGTTCCACCCCACATTCCATTCTGTTCCATTCTACATTCCATTCCACATTCCAGTCCATTCCTTTCTTTTCCAAATTCTATTCCATTGCATTACACGTTCCATTCGATTCCATTCCACATTCCATTCCATTTCATTTCACATTCCATTCCACACTTCATTCCACATTCCATTCCATTCCATACCGCATTCCATTCCACATTCCACTCCATTCCATCCACATTCTTTCCACATACCATTCTATTCCATTCCACTTTCCATTCCACTTTCCATTGCACGTTGCATTCCATTCCATTCCACATTCTGTTCCACATTCCATTCCACATTTCATTCCATTCCATTCCACATTCCATTCCACTCCATTCCACATTCCATTCCACATTCCATTCCATTCCATTCCACATCCCATTCCATTCCATTCCACTTTCCATTCCACTTTCCATTACATTCCATTCCACATTACATTCCACATTCCATTACATGCCATGCTCCATTCCACATTCCATTCCATTCCTTTCCATGCTCCATTCCACTTTACTTTGCACTTTCTATTAAACATTCCTTTCCACATTCTATTCAACATTCCATTCCATTCCATTACACATTCCCTTCCATTGCATTCCACATTCCATTTCATTCCATTCCACGTTGCATTTTCCATTCTATTCCACATTCCATCCACGTTCCATTCCCCGTTCCATTCCATTCCACTCCACGTTCCTTTCCACTTCCCTTTCCATTCAAAACGCGGTCCATTCCAAATTCCTTTGCACCTTCCACTCCACGTTCATTTCCACGTTCCATTCCACGTTCCAATCCATGTTCAATTCCAAGTTGCATTCCATTCCATTCCATACTCCATTCCACATTCCATTAAATAACATTTCATTCCATTCCTTTCCCTTCCCCATTCCATTATATTCCATTCCACTTACCATTCCATGCTATTCCACATTCCATTGCATTCCATTACACATTCCTTTCCACTTTCCATTAACTTCCATTCCACATTCCATTCCATTCCACGTTCCCTTACACTTTCCATTGCACATTCCATTCCACATAACATTCCATTCCTTTCCACATTCAATTCCACATTCCATTTCACAATCCCTTCCACATTCCATTCCATTATATTCCACATTCCGTTCCACATTGCATTCTATTACTTTCCACATTGCATTCCACGTTTCATTCTACTTTCCATTCCACATTTCATTCCACATTCCATTACATTCCACATTCCATTCTAATCCACACTTCATTCACGTCCATTCCACTCCACATTCCATTACACTCCACATTCCATTCCATATTCCATTCCATTCCACATTCCATTCCACATTCCATTCCATTCCATTCTGATCCACTTTCTAGTTCATTTAATTCCATTGCACATACCATACCTAAACATTCCACATTCCATTCCATACCATACCATTTCATTCCATTCCATTCCATTCCGTTCCATTCCATTACACATTCCGTTCCAATCCATTCCATTCCAGATTCCATTACAGTCCATTCCAATCCACATGAAATTCCATGCCACATTCCATTCCATTCCATTCCACATTCCATTCCATTATATTCCAGATTTCATTTCATTACACATTCTTTTCAACTCCACATTCCATTAATCATTCCAGTCCATTCCACTACATTCTAATCCACATTGCATTCCATTCCATTCAATTCCACACAACACTCCATTCCACTCCACATTCCATTCAATTCCATTCCATTGCTTATTCCATTCCGTTCCATTTCACTGGAATGTGGAATGGATTGTGGAATGGAATGGATTGTAATGTGGAATTGAATGAAATGGAATGGAAAGTGGAGTGGAATGGAATGGAATATGGAGTGGAATGGAATGGAAACTGGAATGGAAAGGAATGGAATTTGGAATGGAATGGAATGTAATGAGAAATGGAAAGTGGAATGGAATGTTGATTGGAAGGTGGAAAGAAATGGAATGGAATGTGGAATTGAATGGAATGGAAAGGGGAGGAATGTGGAAAAGAAAGTGGAATGGAACTTTGTATGGAACGTGGAATGGAATGTGGAAATCAATGGAATGGATTGTGCAGTGGAATGGAATGGATTGTAATGGAATGGAATGTGGAAGGCAATGGAATGGAATCGAATGGAATGTGGAATGGAGTGCTATGGAAAGTTGAATGGAATATGAAATGGAATGGAATGTGTAATTGAGTGGAATGGAATTGATTGGAATGTAGAATGGAATGGAAAGCAGAATGGCATGGAATGCAATGTGGAATGTAATGTTGAATGGAATATGGTATGGAATGGAATGCAATGTGGAATGGAATGTGGAATGGAATGGAATGCAATGTGGAATGGAATGTCGAACAGAGTGGAATGTGGAATGGAATGCAATGCAATATGGAATGTAATGGAATGTGGAATGGAATGTGGAATGAAATCAAATGGCAAGTGGAATTGAATGTAATGGAATGTGGAATTGAACGTGGAATGGAATGGAATGCAATGTGGAATGGAATGTGGAATGGAATGGAAAGGAACGTGGAATGGAATGGAATGGAATGTGGAATGGAATGGAATGGAATATGGAATGGAATGGAATCGAATGGAATGTGGAATAGAATGGAATGTGGAATGGAGTGGAATTGAATTTGGAGTGGACAGGAGTGCTATGTGGTATGCAACGTGCAATGGAATAGAATGGAATGGAATGAGGAATGACAAGTGGAATGGAATGGAATGGAATGTGGAATGGAATGGAATGGAATGGAATGTGAAATGGAACAGAATGGAATGGAAATGGAACGTGGAATGGAATGGAATCAATTGTGGAATGGTATTTGGAATGGAATGGATTGGAATGTGGAATAGAATGGATTGGAATAGAGATTGGAACAGAATGGAATGAAATATGGAATTGAATATAAATTGGAATGGAAAGAAATGGAACGTGTAATGGAATGGAATGGAATGTAGTGTGGAATAGAACGGAATGAGGATTGTAATGGAATTTAATGTGGAATGGAATTGAACGTGGAATGAAATGGAATGATACTTGGAATGGCTGGAATGGAATGGAATGTGGAACACAAAGTGGAATTGAATGTGGAATGCAATGGAAGGGAAAGTGGAGTGGAATGGAATGGAATGTAGAATGAAATGGAAGAGAAAGTGGAATGGAATGGAATGGAATGTGGAATGGAATGGAATTTAATGGAATGTGGCAATGGAATGTGGAATGGAATGCAATGTGGAATGCAGTGGAATTGAATGGAATGTGGAATGGAATGTAATGGAATGGAATGTGGAAAGGAAAGTGGAATGGAGTGGAATGGATTGTGGAATGGAGTGGAGTGGTACGTGGAATGGATTGGAATTGAATGCAATGTACAGTGTAATATGGAATGGAATGGAATGGAATGTGGCATGGAATGGAATTGAATGTGGAATGGAATGGAATTGAATACAATGTGGAATCGAATGGAATGGAATTTGGAATGGGAAGTGCATTGGAAAGGAATGGAATGGAATGGGGAATGGAATGTGATGGAATGGAGTGTGGAATGGAATGCTATGTGGGTTGTAATGGAATGCAGTGTGGAAAGGAATGGAATGGAATGAGGAATGGAATGGAATGGAATGGAATGTGGAATGGAATGGAATGGAATATGGAATGGGATGGAATGGAATGTGGAACGGAATGGAATGAAATGTGGAATGGAATGTGGCATGGAATGTAATGGAATGGAATGTGGAGTGGAATAGAACGGAAATAGGAATGCAATGTGGAATGAAATGCGGAATGGAATGTGGAATTGAGTGGAATGGAATGGCATGCGGAATGGAATGTGGAATGGTAAGACAAATGGAATGTGGAATGGAATGCTGAAGGGAATGTGGAATTGAATGTAGAAAGCTATGTGGAATGGAATGGAATGACACTTGGAATTGATGGGATGGAATGAAATGTGGAACGGAAAGTGGAATTGAATGTGGAAGGCAATTGAATGGAAAGAGGAAGGGAATGGAAATGAATGTGGAATGGAATGGAAGGGAATGTGGAATGGAACAGAAGGGAATGCGGAATGGAATGGAATGGAATGGAATGTGGAATGGAATGGAATTGAATGGAAACTGGCAAAGGAATGTTGAACGGAATGCAACGTGGAATGCAGTGGAACTGAATGGAATGAGGAATGGAAAGGAATGGAATGGAATGTGGAATGGTATTAGGAATGGAGTGGAAAGGAATGTGGAATGGATGGGAATGGAATGGAATGAGCAGTGGGATGTGGAATGGAATGGAATGGGGAATGTGGAATGAAAAATCGTATGGAATGGAATGGAATGTGTAATTGAATGGAATATAATGCGGAATGCAACAATGAATAGAATGGAACAGAACGTTGAATGGAATGAAATGCAATGTGGAATGGAACCTGGAATGGAATGCAATGGAATGTGGAATGGAAAGTGGAATGGAAAGGAAGGGAACGTGGAATGGAATGTGGAATGGAAGAGAATGGAATCTGGAATGGAATGGAATGCAACATGGAATGGAACATGGAATGGAAAGTGGCATGGAAAGTGGAATGTTACGTGGAAGGGAATGGAACGGAACATGTAATAGAATGGAATGGAATGTGGAATGGAAAGGAATGGATGATGGAATGGAATAGAAATTGGAATGCAATGGAATAGAAATTAATATGGAATGGAATGGAATGGAATGTGGAAAGGAATGGAATGGAATGTGGAATAGAATGGAATGGAATGTCGAATGGAAGGTGGAATGGCACGGAATTCATTCTGAAACAGAATGTGGACTGGAAAGGAATGGAAAGTTGGATGGAATGTGGAAAGGTATGGAATGGAATGTGGAATGGAATGGAATGGAATGAGGAATGGAAAGTGGAATGGAATGGAAAAGAAGGTGGAAAGAACTGAATGGAATGTGGAATGGAACGTGGAATAGAATGGAATGGAATGTGAGATGGAATGGAATGGAATGTGGAATGCATTGACATGCAATGTGGAATGGAATGAAATGAAATGTGGTATGGAATGTGCATTGGAATGCAATGGAATGTGGAATGGAATGGAATATAATGTGGAATGGAATGTGGAATGGAATGCAATGGATTGTGGAATGGAATGTGAAATGGAATGGGGTGTAATGGAATGGGGTGTAATGGAATGGAAAGTGGAATGGAATGGAATGTGGAATGGAATGAAATGGAACGTGGAATGGAATGAATTACAGTGAGGAATGGAATGGATTGGAATGTGTAAATGAATGTGGAATACAATGGAATGGAATGTGGAACAGAAAGTGCAATGCAATGGAATGGATTGTGGAACGGACTGTAAAGCAATATGGAATGGAATGGAATGGAATGTGGGATGGAAGTTGGAATGGAATGGAATGGAACGTGGAATGGAATGTGGAACATAAAGTAATTGAATGGAATGTGGAATCGAATGTAGAATGGAATGTGGAATGTAATGTGTAGCAGAACGTGGAAAGGAATGTAATGTGGAATGGAAAATGGAATTGAATGTGGAATGGAATGGAATGTGGAATGTGGAATGGAATGGGATGGAATGTCGAATGGAATGTGGAATGAAATGTGGTATGGAATGTGCAATGGAATGCAATGGAATGTGGAATGGAATGGAATATAATGTGGAATGGAATGTGGAATGCAATGCAATGGAATGTGGAATGGAATGTGGAATGGAATGGGGTGGAATGGAATGGAATTTGGAATGTAATAGATTGTGGAATGGAATGAAATGTAACTTGGAATGGAATGTATTTCAGTGTGGAATGGAATAGATTGGAATGTGGAAAGGAATGTGGAATAAAATGGAATGGAATGTGGAAAGGAATGTGTAATGGAATGGAACGGATTGTGGAGTGTATTGCAATGCAATGTTTAATGGAATGGAAGGGAACTTGGAATGGAAGTTGGAATCGAATGGAATGGAATGCGGAATGGAATGGAATTGAATGGAATGCGGAATGGAAAGTGGAATGGAATGTGGAATATAATGTGGAACGGAACGTGGAAAGGAATGTAAAGTGGAATGGAAAATGGAATAGAATGGAATGCAATGCAATGTGGAATGGATTGTAATGCCATGTGGAATTGAATGGAGTGGAATGGAATTTGTAATAGAATGCGATGGAATGTGGAATGGAATGTGGAATGGAATGGAATGGAGTGTGGAATGGAACGTGGAATGGAACATAGAATGGAACGTGGAATGGATCCTGGAATGGAACACGGAATGGAATGGAATGTAACGTGGAATGGAAAGGAATGGAATGTCGAATGGAATGTAATGGAATATGGAATGGAATGGAATAGAATATGTAATGGAATGTGGAATAGAATGGAATCAAATGTGGAATGGAATGTGGAATGGAATGGAATGGAATGTGGAATGGAAAGGGGAATTGAAAGTGGAATGGAAAGGAATCGAATGTGGAATGGAATGTGTTATGGAATGGAATGGAATATGGAATCTAAAGGAATGGAATGTGGAATGGAATGGAATGGAAAGGAATGTGGAATAGAATGGAATGTGGTATGGAATGTGGAATGCAATGGAGCAGAATGTGGAATGGAATATAGAATGGAATGGAGTGGAAGGTGGAAAAGAATTTAATGGAAATTGGAATGAAATGGAATGTAATGTTCAACAGAATGCCAATTGGAATGCAATGGAATGTGGTATGGGATATGCAATGTGGCATGGAATGGAATTGAAACTGTAATGGAATGTGGAATGGAACGGAATGGAACGTGGAATGGAATGGAATGGAACGCAGAATGGAATGGAAATGAATACGGATTGGAATGGAATGCAATGGAATTTGGAATGGAATGGAATGGAATGGAATGTGTAATGGAACAGAATGGAATAGAATGGAATGTGGAATGGAATGTGGAATGGATTGGAACGGAATGCGGAATGGAATGGAATGGATTGGAATGGAAGGTGGAATTGAAATTGGAATGGAAGGGAATGGAATGTGGAATGGAACTGAATGTATTCTGCAATGGAATGTGGAATGGAATGGAATGTGGAATGTGGAATGGAATTGGATGGAATGAGGAATGGAATGTGGAATGGAAAGTGGAAAGGATTGCGGAATGGAAAGGAAAGGAAAGGAATGTCGAATGGAAAGTGGAATGGAATGGAATGGTGTTTGGAATGGAATGTGGAATGGAATGGAATGGAATGTGGAATAGAATGTGGAATGGAATGGAATGTGGTATGGAATGTAAGGGAATGTGGAATGGAATGGGGAATGGAATGTGAAATGGAATTGAATGGAAAGTGGAATTGTATGAGGAATGGAAAGGAATGGAAGGAGGGATAGAATATGGAATGGAAAGGAATGGATTGTAGAATAGAATGGAATGGAATGTGGTATGGATTGTGGAATGGAATGTGGGATGGAATGTGGAAAGGAATGTGGAATGGAATGGAATGCAATGTGGAATGGAATGTGGAAAGGATCGTGAAAAGGAACGTGGAATAGTGTGGAATGGAAAGTGTAATGAAATATGAAATGGAAGGAAATGGAACGTGGAAAGGAATTGAATGGAATGTGGAATGGAATGTTGAATAGAACGTGCAAAGGATGTGGAATGGAATGGAATGCAATGTGGAATGGAAAGTGGAAAGGAACGGAAGGTAATGTGGAATGGAATGTGGAACAGAATGTGGAAAGGAAAGTAGAATTGAACGGAATGGAATGTGGAAAGGAACATGGAATGGAACGTGGAATGGAACAGGGAATAGAATGTGAAATCGAATGGAATGGAATGTGGAATGGAATGTGGAATGAAATGCAAAGGAATATGGGATAGAATGTGGAACGGAATGTGGAAAGGAATGGAATGGAATGTGCAACGGAATGGAATGGAAGGTGGAAAGCAATGGAATGGAATCAAATAAGGAATTGAATGGAATGGAATGTGGAATGGAATGCAATGGAATGCAGAATGGAATGGTATAGAACGTGGAATGCAATGTGGAATGGAATGAAATGGAACGTGGAATGGAATGTGGCAGGGAATGGAAAGGATTGTGGAATAGAATGGAATGGAATGGAATGTGGAATGGAATTTGGAATGGTAAGTTGAATGGAATGGAATGGAATGTGGAATTGAATGGAATGGAAAATGGAATGGAATGGAATGGAATGTGGAATGGAATGTGGAATGGAATTGAATCAACATGGAATGTTACGTCGAATGGAAGGAAAGGAATGTGGAATGAAATGAGGAATGGAATGTGGAAAGGAACGTGGAATGGGATGTGGAAGAGAATGTGGAATGGAATGGAATGGAAAGTGAAACAGAATGTGGAGTGGAATGGAATGGAATATGGATGGAATGTGGAATGGAATGGAATGTAATGGAATGTGCAATGGAAAGTAGAAAGGTATGAGGAACGGAATGTGGTAGGGAATGGAATGGAAGGTGGAATGGAATGTGGAATGGAAAGTGGAATTGAAAGTGGAATGGAATTGAATGGAAAGTGGAATGTAATGTGGAATCGAATTGAATGGAATTTGGAATGGAATGTGGAATGGAATATGGAATGAAATGTAATGGGATGTGGAAAGGAATGTGGAGTGGATAGGAATGATATGTGGAATGGAATGTGGACTAGAAAGGAATGGAATGTGGAATGGAATGCTATAAAACGTGGAATGGAATTTGGAATGGAATGGAATGGAATGTGGTAAGGAACGAAATGCATTATGGAATGGAATGTGGATTTGTATGCTGAATGGGAAGTGGAAAGGAATTCAATGGTATGTGGAAAGGAAAGTGCTATGGAATGGAATGGATCACGGAATAGAGCGTGGAATGGATTGGAAAGGATCGTGGAAAGGAAAGAGTGGTGGTGCGCGGAAAGGAACACGAAATGGAATGTGGAATGGTATGAAGAATGGTATGTGGAAAGTAATTGAATGCAATGTGGAATGGAATGTGGAATGGAATGGAATGGAATGGAATGCGGAATGGAATGGAATGGAATGTGAATTGGAATGTGTAATGGAATGTGAAATGGAATTTGGAATGGAATGTGAAATTGCGTGGAATGGAACACGGAATGTAATGGAATTAAACGTGGAATGGAACATGGAACGTGGAATGGGATAATGACAGTAACGTGCAGTTTAACGTGGAATGGAATGGAATGGAATGGAATGTGGAATGGAATGTGGAATGGAATGGAAGAGAATGTGGAATGGAATAAGGAACGGAATGTGCAATTGAATGTGGAAAGCAATGTGTAAAGGAGAGTGGAATGGTACAGAATGGAACGTGAAATGAAATCGAGTGGAATGTGGAATGGAAAGGAATGGAATGAGGAACGGAATGCAATGGAATGTGGAATGGAATATGGAAAGAATTGTGGAATGGAATGTGGAAAGGAATGTAGAAAGGAATGTGGAATGTAACGCAGTGGAATGTGAAATGGAATGAAATGAAATGTGGAATTGAAGGTGGAATGGAATGGAATGGAATGTGGAATTGAATGGAATAGAACGTGTAATGGAATGGAATGGAACAAGGAATAGAATGTGGAATGGATTGTGGAATGCAACCTGGAATGGAATGTGGAATGGAATGGAATGCATTGTGGAATGAAATGTGCAATGGAATGTGGAAAGAGACGTGGAGTGGAAGAGAATGGAATGTGGAATGGAATGGAAGGGAAAGTGCAATGGAATGTGGAAAGTTTTGGAATGTGGAAAGCAATGGAAAGGAATGTGGAAAGGAATGGAATGGAATGTTGAATGGAATTGGATGGAATGTGCAATGGAATGTGGAATGGAATGTGCAATGGAATGTGGAATGGAATTGAATGTGCAATGGAATGTGGAAAGGAATGGAATGGAATATGGAATGGAATGTGGAATGGAATGGAATATGGATTGCATCGTGGAATGGAACTTCGAATGGAACGTCAAGTGGAAAGGAATGGAATGTGGAATATAATGGAATGGAATGTGGAATGAAATGGAATGGAATGGAATATGGAATGGAATGGAATGGAATGCAGAACGGAATTGAATGGAATGTGGAATGGTATGGAATGACATGTGGAGTGGTATGGAATGCAATGTGTAATGGAATGGAAATTGGAATGGAATGGAGTGGTATGTAATGGAACGTGGAATGTAATGGAATGGAATGTGGAATGGAATGGAATGGAATGTTGAATGGAAAGTGGAAAGGAGTGAAATGAAATGGAATGTGGAAGGGAATATGTAATTAATGGAACGGAAAGTTTATATGGAATGGAATGGAATGGGTAAAGGAATGTGGACTGGAATGGAATGCAATGTGGAATGGAATGTGGAATGGCATGGAATGGAATGGAATGGAATGGAATTTTTAATGGAATGCAGTGGATCACGGAGTGGAATGTGGAATGGAAACTTGAATGGAACGTGGAGTGGAATAGAATGGAATGTGTAATGGAATGGAATGGAATGTGGCATGGAATGTGGAATGGAATGTGTAATGGAACGTGGAAAGGAATGGAATGGAATGTAACGTGGAATGGAATGTGGAAAGGAATGGAATGGAATGTTTAAATGGAATGGAATGGAATGTGGAATGGAATGTGTGCTGGAATGGAATGCAATGTGGAATGGAATGTGGAATGGAATGGAATGGAATGTGGAATGGAATGTGGAAAGGAATGGAATGGAATGCGGAATGGATTGTTTAATGGAAAGTGGAAAGGAATGTGGAATGGAATGTGGAATGGAATGTGAAATGGAATGTGGAATGTAATGTGGAATGTAACGCAATGGAATGTGGAATGGAATGTGGAATGGAATGTGGAATGTAATGTGGAATGGAAAGTGTAATGCAATTGAATGGAATGTGGAATGTAATGTTAAATGGAATGGAATGTAACGTGGAAATGAACTTGGAGTGAAACATAGAAAGGAACGTGGAATGGAATGTGGAGTGTAATGTGGAAAGGAAAGGAATTTAATGTGTAATGGAAGGGAATGGAATCTGGAATGGAATGGAATGGAGTGTTGAATGGAATGGAATGGAATGTGGAATTGTATGTGGTATGGAATGGAATGGAATGAGAATAGAATGTGGAATGGAATGTAACGTAATGTGTAATGGAAAGGAATGTATTGAATTGGAATGTGGAATGGATTGGAAAGGAATGTAGAATGCAAAGGAATGGAAAGTGGATTGGAATGCAATGGTATGGAATGTGGAATGGAAAGGAATGGAATGTGGATAGAATGGGATGCTACGGAATGTGGAATGGAATGTGGAATGGAATGGAATGCGTATTAGAATGGAATGGAATGTGGAATTTAATGGAATGGAATGGAATGTGGAATGGAATGGGATGAGGAATGGAATTGAGTGGAATGTGGAATGGTAGGGAATGTATTGGATTGAAAATAGGAAAGGAACGTAATGGAATGTGGAATGGAATGTGGAATGGAATGTGGAATGGAATGTTTAATGGAATTTGGAATGGTAAGGAAAGGAACATGGAATGGAATGTGGAATGGAAAGTGGAAGGGAACCTGGAATGGAACCAGGATTGGAATGAAATGGATTGTGTAATGGAATGGAATGGAATGGAATGTGGAATAGAATGTTGAATGGAATGTGGAATGTAATGGAAAGGAATTTGGAATGGAATGGAATCGAATGTGTAATGGAAGGTTGTATAGAATGTGAAATGTAACGTGGAAAGGAAAGCAATGGAACGTGGAATGCAATGGATTGGAATGTGGAATGGAATTGAAATGAATGTGGAATGGAATGTGGAATTTAGTGTAATGGAATGTGGAATAGAATGCGGAATGCAATGTAGTGGAATCCGGAATGGAATTAAATGGAATTTAAACCATTGCGAGATGGAACGTGGAATGGAACCTGGAATGGAATGTGAAATGGAATGGAAAAGAAAGAGAATGGAAGTTATTGGAGTGTGCAATGGAATGTGGGATGAAATGGAATGGAATGTTGAATGGAATGGAATGGAATGTGGAATTGAAGGTAAAGGAATGTGGAATGGAATGTGGAATGGAATGGAAAAAATGTGGAATGGAAGGCAATGGAAATGGAATGGAAGGTAACGGAACGTGGAATGCAATGGACTGGAACGTAGAATGGAAAGTATAATAGAAACCATAATGTAATGTGGAATGGAAAATAGTGCAATGTGGAATGGAATGGAATGGAATGTGGAATGCAACTTAATGGAATTTGGAATGGAATGGAGTGGAATGTCGAATACAATTTGTAATGGAATGGAAAGAAATCCAGAATGGAATGGAATGGAAGGGAAAGGAATGGAATGGAATGGAATGGAATGGAATGGAACCTGGAATGGAACGTGGAATGGAACGTGAAATGGAACGTGGAATGGAATGTGAAATTGAATGGAATGGAATGTGCAATGGAAGGGAATACAGTGTGAAATGGAATGTGTAATAGAATGGAATGGATTGGAATGGAATGGAATGTGGAATGGAATGGAAAGGAAAGTGGAATGGAATGTGGAATGCAATGTGGAATGGAATGGAATGGTATGGAATGAGGAATGGAATGGAATGGAATAGAATGGATTGTGAAATGGAATGGAATGGAATGTGGAATGGAATGGAATCGATTGTGGAACGGAAAGGAATGGAATGGAAAGTGGAATGGTATTGAATGGAATGTGGAATGGAACGGAATGTAATGGAAGGTGGAATGGAATGTGAAATGGAATGTGAAACGGAATGTGGTAAGAAACGTGTAATGGAATGAAATGTAACGTGGGTTGGAATGGAATGGAACTTGGAATGGAATGGAATGGAACGCGGAATGGAAGACGGAATGCAACGTGGAAAGCAACGTGGGATGGAATGGAATGGAATGTGGAATGGAATGGAATGGAATGTGGAATGGCCTGGAATGGAATATAGAATATAACGTCGAATGGAATGGAATGCAACATGGCATGGAAAGTGGGATGGAACCTGTAACAGGACGTAGAATGGAACGTGGAATGGAATGGAATGGAACAGCTAATGGAAAGATGAATGGAACGTGGAATGGAACGCAATGGAACGTGGAATGGAATGGAATGGTATGGAATGAGGAATGGAATAGAATCGAATGTGGAATGGAATGGAATGGAGTGGAATTCGGAATGGTATGGAATGGAGTGTGGAAATGAAAGGAATGGAAAAGAATGGACAGAGAAAAGGAATGTGAAATGGAATGTGGAATGGAAAGTGCAATGGAATGAAATAGAATGTGAAATGGAATGGAATGGAACGTGGAATGGAATGGAATGGAACGTGGAATGGAACATGGAATTGAATGTAGAAGGTAACATGGAATGGAAAGCGGAATATAATGGAATGGAATGTTGAAAGGAATGGAATGGAATGTGCAATGGTATGGAATGGATTACAGAATGTAACGAGGAATGGAATGGATTGGAACGTGGCACGGAACATGGAATGAACGTCTAATAGAAGGTACAATGGAATGTGGAATGGAATGGAATGAAACTTTTAATGGAAACTAGAATGGAACGTCAAATGGAAAGGAATGGAACGTGGAATGGAATGTGGAATGAAATGTGGAATGGAATGGAATGGAAGGTGGGATGGAATGGAATGGAATGTGGTATGGAATGTGTAAAGGAATGGAATGGAACGTGGAATGGAATGTGTTATGGAAGTTGGAATGGAATGGAATGGAATGTGGAATGGAAAGTGGAATGGAATGGGATGGAAAGCAAAAGGGAATGTGGAATGCAACATGGAAAGGAATGTGGAATGGGATCTGGAAAGAAACGGAACGGAATGTGGAATGGAATGCGGAATTGAATGGAATGGTCTGAGTAATGGAAAGTGGAATGGAATGGAATGGAAAGTGGAATGGAATGTGGAATGGAAAGGGGAATGTAATGGGATGGAATGTGGAATGTAATGTGGAATGCAATTGAATGCAATATGGAATGGAAGGTGGAATGGAATGTGGAATGCAACGTGGAATGAAATGGAAAGGAATGTAGAATGGAAGGTGGAATGGAATGGAATGGAATATGGAATGGAACATTGAATGAAACGTGGAATGAAATGTGGAAGGGAACGTGGAATTGAATGGAATGGAAATTTGAATGGAATGTGGAATGGAATGGTATGGAACGTGGAATGGAAAGTGGGATGGAACGTGAAATGGAACGTGGAATGGAACGTGGAAAGGAATGGTATGGAAGGTGGAATGGAACGTTGAATGGAATGTGGAATGGAACGTGGAATGGAAGGTGGAATGGAATTGAAATGAATATGGATTGGAATGTGGAATGGAATGTGGAATGCAATATAATGGAATATGGAATGGAATGTGAAATGGAATGGAATTTAATGGAATGGAATGTGGAATGGATTGTGGAATGGAGTGTGGAACGGAAGGTGGAAAGGAATGTGGACTGGAATGTGGAATGGAATGGAAGGTGGAATGGAATGTGGAATGGAATGGAGTGGAATGTTTACATTGAATAGAATGGAATGTGGAATGGAATGTGGACTGCAATTGAATGCAATGTGGAATGGAATGGAATGCAACGTGGAATGGAATATTTAATGGAAAGTGGAATGAAATGTGGAATGGAACGTGTAATGGAATGTGGAACGGAATGGAAGGGATCGTGGAATGCAACGTGGAACGGAAGGTGGAATGGAACGTGGAATGGAATGGAATGGAATGTTGAATGGAATGTGGAATGGAATGTGGAATGGAATGGAATGGAATGTGGAAATGAATGTGGAATGGAATGTGGAATGAAATGGAAAGGAATGTGGAATGGAATGGAATGGAATGTGGAACGGTGTGTGGAATGGAATCTGGAATGCAATGGAATGGAAAATGTAATGGAATGGAATGGAAAGTGGACTGTAAGGTGGAAAATAATGGAATGGAATGTGGAATGAAACTTGGAATGGAACTTGGAATGGAATGGAATGGAACGGGGAATGGAATGTGGAATGGAATGTGGAATGGAACTTGGAATGGAATAGAATGCAAAGTGGAATGGAAAGTGGAATGGAATGTGGAATGGAACGTGGAATGGAACGTGGAATGGAATGGAATGGAATGTGGAATGCAATCTGGAATGGAATGTGGAATGGAATGTGGAATGCAATAGAATGGAACGTGGAACGTAATGTGGAATGGAATGGAATGGAAGGGAATATGGAATGAAATGAGGAATTGAATGTGGAATGGAACGTGCAATGGAACGTGGAATGGAATGTGGAAAAGCATGTGGAATGGAATGAAACGGAAAGTGGAATTGAATGTGGAATGGAATGGAATGGAGTGTGGAATGCAATTTGGAATGGAATGGAAGGTGAAATCGAAGGTGGAATTGAATGGAATGGAAAGTTTAAACGAAATGGAATGGAATGTGCAGTGGAATGTGGACTGCAATGGAATGCAATGTGGAATGGAAAGGTTTGGAATGTGGAAGGGAAAGTGGAAAGGAATTGACTGGCATTTGGAATGGAATGTGGTATGGAATGTGGAATGGAATGTGGAATGAAATGGAATGGAATGGAATGTGGAATGGAATGTGAAAAGGAATGTGGAATGGAACGGAATGGAATGTGGAATGGAATGTAGAATGGAATGTTGAATGGAACGGAGTGGAATGGAATGGATTGTGGAATGAAATGTGGAATGGAATGTGGAATGGAACGTGGAATGGAACGTGGAATGTAATGGAATAGAACGTGGAAAGGGATGGAATGGAATGCGGAATGGAATGTGGAGTGGAATGGAATGGAACGTGGAATGGATCATGGAAAGGAACGTTGACTGGAATGTACAATGGAAAGTGGAATGGAAAGTGGAATGGAAAGGTAAGGAAAGTGGAGTGGAACGTGAAATGGAATGGAATGGAACGTGGAACCGAATGAGGAATGGACTGTGGAATGGAATGTGGAATGGAACGTGAAAAGGAACGTCGAAAGTATTGGAATGGAATGTGGAATGGAATGTGGAATGGAATGAAAGGCAATGTGGAATGGAAAGTGGAATGGAGTGGAATGGAATTTGGAATTGAATGTGGAATGGAATGGAATGCAATGTGGAATGGAATGGAATGAAACGTGGAATGGAACGGAATGGAATGTGGAATGGTACGCTGAATGGAATGGAATGGAATGTGGAATGGAACGTGGAATGGAACGTGAAATTTAATGTGGCATGGAAAGTGTAATGGCATGGGCAATGGAATGTGGAAAGGAAAGTGGAATGTAATGGAATGGAAAGTGGAATGAAATTGGAAAGGAATGGAATGGAACGTGGAATGGAATGTGGAATGGAATGTGAAAGGGATCGTTGATTAGAACGACGAATGGAATGGAAAGGAAAGTGGATTGGAATGGAATGTGGAATGAAATGTGGAATTTAATGTGGAATTTAATGGAATGGATTTTGGATGGAATGGAATGGAATGTGGAATGGAAAGTGGTATGGAATGTGGTATGTAACGTGGAATGGAAAGGAATGGAACATGGAATAGAATGGAGTGGAATGTGGAAAGTGATGGAAGGGAATGTGGAATGGAAGGTGGATTTGAAGGTGCAATGGAATGTGGAATGGAATGTGGATTGGAATGGAATAAAATGGAACATGGATTGGAATGGAATGGAATGTGGAATTGAATGGAATGTATTGTGGAATGGAATGGAATGATCTGAAATGTGGACTGGTAAGGAATGGAATGGAATGGAGTGGAATGGAATGGAATCGAAAGGAATAGAATGGAATGGAATGTGGAATGGAATGGAATGGAATGGAATGGAATGTGGAATGGAATGGAATGGAATGTGGAATGGAATGGAATGGAATGTGGAATGGAAGGGAATGGAAAGTGGAATGGAATGTCTAATGGAATGGAATGGAATGGAATAGAATGGAATGCAAGGGAATGGAATGGAATGGAATGGAATGGAATGGAATGCAATGCAAGGGAATGGAACGAGGAATGGAATGGAATTGAATGTGGAATGGAATGGAATGGAACCTGGAATGGAATGGAATGGACTGTGTAAAGGAATGTGGAATGGATTCTGGAATGGAATGGAATGGTCAGAAGTGTGGAAGAGAATGTAATGGAATGGAATCGAATGCAGAATGGAAAGGAATGGAATGTGGAACGGAATGGAATCCAATGTGGAATGGAATGGAATGGAATGGAATGCGGAATGGTATGCAATGGAATGTGGAATGCAATGGAATGGAATGGAAAAGAATGTGGAATTGAATGGAATGGAAAGAGGAATGGAATGGAATGGAATGTGGAATGGAATGGAAAGTGCGATTGAATGGAATGGAATATGGAGTGGAATGGAATGGAATGGAATGGAAGGTGCAATGGAATCTGAAATGGAATGTGGAATGCAATGGGAAATGGAATAAAATAGAATGTGGAATGGAATGGAATGCATCTAGATGGAATGCAGAATTCAATGGAATGAAAAGTGGAATTGAATGGAATAGAATGTGGAATGGAACGGAATGAAATGGAATCGAAAGTGGAAAAGAACGTGGAATGGAATGTGGAATGGAATATGGAATGGAACGTGGAATGGAATGGAATGGAATGTGGAATGCAATGGGAATGGAATGTGGAATGGAATGTGTAATGCCAGGGAACGGAATGTGGAATCGAATGTGGAATGGAATGGAAAGGAATGTAGAATGGAATTTGGAATTGAATGTGGAATGGATAGTGGAATGCAAAGTGGAATGGAATGGAACAGAATGTGGAATGGAATGGAATGGAGTGTGAAATGGAATGTGGAATGGAATGGAAATTGGAATGGAATGTGGAATGGGTTGAAATGGAAGGTTTAAATTGAATGGAATGGAATGTTGAATGGAATGAGGACAGCAATGGAATGTAAAGTTGAATGGAATGGAATGGAATATGGAATGGAATGTTGAATGGAATGTGGACTGGAATGTGGAATGGAACGGAATGCAATCGGGAATGGAATGTGGAATGGAATTTGGAATGGAATGGAATTTAATGGGATGTGGAATGGAATATGGAAAGGAAAGTGCAATGGAAAGGAATGGAAAGTGGAATGGACTTTGGAATGGAATGTGGAATGGAATGGAATGGAACGGAATGGATTGTGGAATGCAATGTGGAGTGCAATGTGGAATTTAAGGTGGAATGGAATGGAATGGAATGTGGAATGAAATGTGGAATGGAATGTGGAGTGCAATGGAAGGGAATGTTGAATGGAATTAGGAATGGAATGGCATGGAATGGAATGGAATGGAATGTAGTTTGGAATGTGGAATAGAATGTGTAATGGATCATGGATGGGAACGTGGAATTGAATGGAACGGAATGTGGAACGGAATGTGGAGTTGAATGGAATGGGGAGTGGAATAAAATGTGGAATGGAACGGAAGTTGGAGTGGAATGTGGAATGGTATGGAATGGAAAGTTTAAATGGAATGGAATGCAATGTTGAACAGAATGTGGACTGCAATGGAATGCAATATGGAATGGAATGGAATGGAATGGAATGGAATGTGGAATGGAATGTTGAATGGAATGTGGATTGGAATGTGGAATGGAACGGAATGGAATTTGGAATGGAATGTGTAATGGAATGTGGAATGTAATGTGGAATGGAATGGAATGGAATGGAATGTGGAATGGACTGTGGAAAGGAATGTGGAGTGGAAAGGACTGGGATGTGGAATGAAATGTGGAATGGAATGTGGAATGTAATGTGGAATGGAATGGAATGGAAAAATTTGGATTGTGGAAAGGAATGTGTAATGGGATATGGAATGGAAAGTGGAATGGAAAGCAGTGAAAAGTGGAGTGGAACATGGAATGGAATTGAATGGAACGTGGAATCATATGTGGAACGGACTGTGGAATGGAATGTGAAATGGAACTTCGAATGGATTTTAATGGAATGTGGAATGGAATGTTTAATGGAATGCAAGGCAATATGGAATGGAATGGAATGGAAAGTGATATGGAATGTGGAATGGAATCTTAGGAATGTGGAATGGAAGGTGGCATGGAATGTGGAATAGAAACAGGAAAGGAATGGAACGGAATGTGCAATGGAACGTGCAATGGAATAGAATGGAACATGGAATGGAATGTGGAATGGAAAGTGGAATCGAACGTGGAAATTAATATGGAATGCAACGTGGAATGGAATCTGGAAAGGTTTGTGGAAGGGAATGCAATTGAATGTCGAATGGAATGCAATAGTATGTGGAATGGAAAGTGGAATAGAATGAAGAATAGAATGTGGAATGGAGCGGAAAGGAATGTGGAATGGAATGCGTAATGCAACGTGTAATGGAATGAAATGGATTCTGGAATGGAACGTGGAATTGAACGTGGAATGGAATGGAATGGACCTTGTAATGGAACGTGGAATGGAACGTGAATTCGAATGTGGCATGGAACGTGGAATGGCATGGTCATAGGAATGTGGAATGGAACGTGTAATGTAATGGAATGGAAAGTGGAATGGAATGTGGAATGCAATGGAATGGAACGTGGAATGGAATGTGGAATGGAACGTGGAACGGAACGTGGAATGGAACATGGAATGGAATGGAATGGAATGTGGAATGGAATGGAATGGAATGTGCAATTAAAGGTGGAACGGAATGTGGAATGGAAAGTGGAATGGAATGGAAAGTGGAATGGAATGGAAAGGAACATAAAATGGAAAGTGGAATATAACCTGGAATGAATGGAATGGAAGGTGGAGTGGAAAGGAATTGAATGTGGAATGTAATGTGGATTGGAATTGAATGGAATGGAATGTGGAATGGAATGTGGAATGGAATGTGGAATGGAACGTGGAATGGAATGGTACGTGGAATAGAACTTGGGAAAGAAAGTGGAATTGAATGAAATGGAAAGTGGAATGCAATGTGGAATGGAATGTAGAATGGAATGTGGAATGGAAAGCGAAATGGAATGGAATGGAATGTGGAATGGAATTGAATGGAATGTGGACTGTAATGGAAATGAACGTGGAACGGAATGTGCACTGCAATTTAATGTAACGTGGAATGGAATGTGGAATGGAAAGGAATGGATTGTGGAATCAATTCTGGAACGGAATGTGGAATGGAACGTGGAATGGAATGGAAAGGAAGGTGGAATGGAATGTGGAATGGAATGTGGAATGGAATTGAATGGAAAGTAGAATGTAATGGAATGGAATGTTAATTAGAATGTGGACTGGAATGGAATGCAATGTGTAATGAAATGTGAAATGGAATCGAATGGAATGTGGAATGGAATGTGGAATGGAATGGAGGGGAATGTGGAATGGATTGTGGAAGGCAATGTGGAATGGAACGGAATGGAATGCGGAATGGAATGTGGAATGAAATTGAGGGGAATGTGGAATGGATTGTGGAAGGCAATGTGGAATGGAACGGAATGCAATGCGGAATGGAATGTGGAATGGAAAGTGGCATGCAACATGAATTGGAACGTGGAATGGAATGGAATGGAACGTGGAATGGAACTTGGAACGGAATCTGGAATAGAACGTGGAATAAGGCATGGAATGGAAAGTGTAATGGAAGGTGGAAAGGAACGTGGAATGGAATGGAATGGAATGTGGTAAGGAACGTGGAATGGACTGGAATGGAAAGTGTAAAGGAATTTGGAATGGAACGTGGAATGCAACGTGGAATGGAAAGTAATGTAACGTAGAATGGAATGTCGAATAAAATGTGCAAGGCAAAGGAATGCAATGTGGAATGGAATGGAATGGAATGTGGAAAGCAATGTGGAATAGAACGCAATGGAATGTGGAACGGAAAGTGGAATTTTGTGTGGAAAGGAATGTGGAATTTAATGGAATGAAATGTGTAATCGAATTTAATGGAAATTGAAATGGAATGTGGAATGGAATGGAATGGAAAGTGGAATAGAATATGGAAAGGAAAGTTTAATGGAATGTGGAATGGAATGGAATGATAAGTGGAATGGAATGTGGAATGTAATGGAATGGAATGTGGAATGGAATTTAATGGAAATTGGAATGGAATGTGGAATGCAATGGAATGGAATCGAATGTAGAATGGAATGGAATGGAATGTGGAATGGAATGGAATGGACTGCGGAATGTGGAATGGAATGTGGAAAGGAATATGCAATGGAATGTGGAATGGAATGCAATGGACTGTGGAGTGGAATGCGGAATGGATTGTGGAATGAAATCTGTAATGTAATGGAATTTAATATATAATGGAATGTGGAATGGAATGGACTGGAATGTGGAATGCAGTGTGGAATGGAATGTGGAATGGAATGCAATGGAATGGAATGGAATGGAATGTGGAATGGAAAATGGAAAGGAAGGGAATGGAATGTGGAATGGGAAGTGTAATGAAATTCGGAATGAAATGTGGAATGGAATGGAAAGGAATGTGGAAAGGAATGTGGAATGTAATGGATTGGAATGTGGATTCGAATGACGCATGGAATGTGGAATGGAATGTGGAAAGAAACGTGGAATGGAACGGAATGTAATGTGGAATGGAATGTGAAAAGGAACGTGGAATGGAGTGTGCAATGGAATGTGCAGTGGAACGGAATGGAATGTGGAACGGAATGGAATAGAATGTGGAATGGAATGTGGACTGGAATGGAACGGAATGTGGAACATAATAGAATAGAATGTGGAATGGAATGTGGAATTGAATGGAATGTAATGTAGAAAGGAATGTGCAATGGAATGTGGAATGGAAAGTTGAATGGAATGGAATGGAAAGTTTAATGGAGTGGAAGGGAAAGTCTAATGGAATGGAATGGAATGTAAAATGAAACGTGGATTGGAATGGAATGAAATGTGGAATGGAATGTGGAATTCAGTGTGGAATGGAACTTGGAATGGAATGGAAAGGAATGTGGAATGGAAAGGGGAATGGAACGTGGAATGGAATTCAATGGAATGTGGAATGAAAAGTGGAATGGAATGGAATGGAATGGAATGTGGAATGCAATGTGTAATGGAAAGTTGAATGGAAAGTGAAATAGAATGTGGAAAGGAATGGAATGGAATGTGGAATGGAAAGTGGAATAGAGTGTGGAATGTAATGGAATGTAATGTTGAATGGAATGTGAAATGGACTTTAATGGAATGTGGAATGGAAAGTGGAATGGAATGTGGAATAGATTGTGGAATGGAGTGTGGAATGGAACGGAATGGAATTGGAAAGGAATGTGGAAAGGAGTGAGGAATGGAACTTGGAATGGAATGCTATGGAATGTGGAATGCAACGTGGAATGGCATTGAATGGAAGGTGGAAGGGAACGTGGAATGGAACGTGTAATGGAATGTAGTGGAATGTGGAATGGGATGTGGAATGTAACTTGAAATGGAAAGGAATGTGGAATGGAACGTGAAATGCAATGGAATGGAACGTGGAATGTAACGTAGAGTGGAACGTGGAATGGAATATGGAATTGAACGTGGCATGGAATGTGGAATGGAATGTGGAATGGATCGGAGTGGAATGTGGAATGGAATAAGGACTTGGGTGCGGAATGGAATGTGGAATGGAATGGAAAGGAATGGAATGGAATGTGGAATGGAATGGAATGGAATGTGGAATGCATTGGAATGGAATGTGGAATGGCAGGTTGTTTGGAATGCAATGGAATGTGAAATGGAATAGAATGGACTTCGGAATGGAATGTTAAATGGAATGTGGAATATAATGGAATGGAAATTGGAATAGAATGTGAAATCGCATGTGCATTGGAATGCAAAGGAATGTGGAATGGAATGTGGAATGAAATACAATGCAATGAGAATTTAATGTGGCATGGAATGTGGAATGGAATGGAATGGAGTGGAATCTTTAATGGAATGTGGAAAGGAATGTGGAATGGAATGAGGAATAGAACGGAATGGAATGTGGAAAGGAATGTGAAATGGAAAGTGGAATGTACTGTTTTAGAATGTGGAATGGAATGCGAAATGGAATAAGTAATGGAATGTGGAATGGAATGTGTAATGTACTGTGGAATGAAAAGTGTAATGGAATGGAAAGGAATGTGGAATGGAACGTGGAATGGAATGGAATTGAACGTGGAATGTAAATTGTAATGAAGCAAGCAATGGAACATGGAATGGAAAGTAGAATGGACTGTGGAATGGAATGTGGATTGGAACGTGGAACGGAGTGGAATGGAACGTGGAATGGAACAGGGAATGGAATGGAATGGGACGTGCAGTGGAATGTGGAATGGATCGTGGAATGCAAAGTAGAATGTAATGGAATGGAACGTGTATTGGAATGTAGAACGAAATGTGGAATAGGATGTGGAAAGTAATGTCGAATGGAATGTTTAATGGAAAGGAATGGAATGTGGAATTGAATGCAATGTTATGTGGAATAAAATAGAATGGAATGTGGAAAGGAATGAAATGGAATGTGCAATGGAATGGAATGGAATGTGGCATGGAACACGGAATGGAATGGAGTAGAATGTGGAGAAGAAAGTGGAATGGAACGGAATGGAAAGCGGAATGGAAGGGAATGCAAAAGTAAGTAATATGGAATGGAATGTAACGTAATGTGGAATGTAATGTGGAAAGGAATGTGGAATGGAATGTGGAATGGAAAGGAACGGAAAGTGGAATGGAATGTGAAATGTAATGTGGAATGGAACGTGGAATGGAACGTGGAGTGGAATGTGGAATGGAAATTAATGGAATGTGCAATGGAATGAAATGGAATGTGGAATGGAATGGAAAAGAATGTGAAATTGAAAGTGGAATGGAATTGAATGGAATGAGGAATAGAATGTGGAATGCAATGAAATGGAATGCAGAATGGAATGGATAGGAATGTGGAATGGAATGTGGAATTGACTGTGGAATGGAATAGAATGGAATGTGGAATGGAACTTGGAATGGAATGGAATGCAATGTGGAATGGAATGGGATGCATTGTGGTATGGAATGTGGAAGTGAGTGTGGAATGGAATGGAATGGAATGTGGAATGGAACTTGGAATGGAATGGAATGGAATGTGGAATGGAATGGGATGCATTGTGGAATGCAATGTGGAATGGAATGGATTGGAATGTGGAATGGAATGTGGAATGGAATGGAATGGAATGGAATGTGGAACAGAATGTGGAATTCAATGGAATTGAATGGAATGTGGAATGGAATGGAATGGAATGGAAAGGAACGTAGAATGGAATGGAAAGGATTGTGGAATGCAATATGGAATGGAATGGGATGTAATGTGGAATTGAATCTGCAATGGAATGGAATGGAATGTGGAATGGAAAGGAATGGAACGTGGAATGGAATTGAATGCAATTTAAGGTAGAATGGAATGTAAAGGAATGGAATGTGGAAAGGAATGGAATGGAATGGAATGTGGAATTGAATGGAATTATATAGAATGGAATATAGAATGGAATGTGGAATGGAATGGGATGGAATGTAGAATGGAATGTGGAATGGAATGGGATGGAATGTAGAATGGAATGTGGAATGGAATGAGATGGAATGTAGAATGGAATCTGGATGTAATGGAATGGAATGGAATGGAAGGAAATTGAATGTGGGACGGAATGGAATGGAACGTGGAACAGAATGTTATAGAAAGTTGAGTGTAATAGAATGTGGAATGGAATGGAATGGAATGTGAAATGGAATGTGGAATGGAATGGAACGGAATGTGGAATTCAATTGCATGGAATAGCATGCAATGTGACATGGAATTGAATGAAATGTGGAACTGAATACGGAATGGAAAGTGGAATGGAAAGCAATGGAATGTGGAAAGGAATGCGGAAAGGAATGGAATGGAATGTGGAATGGACGTTGAATGGAATGGAATGGAAAGTATAATGGAATATGAAGTGGAATGGAATGTGGAATACAAAGGAATCGACTGAGTAATGGAATGGAATGGAATGGAATTTAATGTGGAATGCGATGTCTAATGGAATGGAATGGAAATTAGAATGGAATGGAATGGAATGGAATGGAATATAATGTGGAATGGAATGGAATGTAAGGTAGAATGGAACGGAAGGGAATACGGAATGTAATGTAAAATGGAATGGAATGGAATATGGAATGGAATGCGGAATGGAATGGAATGGAATGTGGAATGTAATGTGGAATTGATTGGAATGGAATGTTTAATGGAATGCCATAGAACGTGGAAAGGAATTGAATGGAATATGTAATGGAATGGAATGCAATGGAATGGAATGGAATGTGGAATAAAAAGTGGAGCGGAATGTAATGGAATGTCGAATGGAATGGAATGGAATGTAAAATGGAATGGAATGGAAAGGGATGGAATGTGGAATGGAATGGAATGGAATGCGGAATAGATTTGAATGGAATGTCGGTTGGAATGAAATCGAATGAGGTATGGAATGGAATGGTATATGGAATTAAACGAGGAATGGAATGGAATTAGGAATGGAATGGATTGGAATGCGGAATAGATTTGAATGCAATGTGGAATGGAATGTGGAATGGATCGTGGAATCGAATGTGCAATGGAATGGAATGGAATGTGGAATGGAATGGAATGGAACTGAATGTAATGTGGAATGGAATGGAATGTAATGTGGGATGGAATTGAATAGAATGGAATGGAATGTGGAATGGAATGAAATGGAAAGTGAAATTCAATGGAAAGAATGGAATATGTAACAGAATGAAATGGAATGGAATGTAGAATGGAGTGGAATAGAATGTGGAATGGAATGGAATGGAATGTGAAATGGAATCGAATGTGGAATGGAATGGAATCGAATGCAATGTGGAATGGAATGGAATGTGGAATGGAATGGTATGCGTAATGGAAAGGAATGGAATATGGAATGGAATGCAATGAAATATGGAATGGAATGGAATGGAAAGTGGAATAGAATGGAATATGGAATGGAATGGAATGTGGAATGCAATGGAATGTTGAATTTAAAGAATGGAATGTGGCCTGGAATAGAATGGAATGTGATTTGGAATGGAGTGGAATCTGGCATGTAATGGAAAGGAGTGTGGAATTTAATGCAATGGAATGTGGAATGGAATGGAATGGAATATGTCATGGAATGTGAAAGGAATGGAATGGAATGGAATGGGGAATGCAATGGAATGGATTGGAATGTGGAATGTAATGGAACGTGGAATGGAATGGAATGGAATGTGGATTGGAATGTAATTTAATATGGAGTGGAATGGAATGGAATCAAATATTGAATGGAATGGAATGGAATGTGGAATGGAATGGAATGGAATGGAATGTGGAATGGAATTTGGATTGGAATGGAATTTAATATGGAGTGGAATGGAAGGAAATCGAATGTTGAATGGAATGGAATGGAATGTGGAATGGAATGGAATGGAATGGAATGTGGAATGGAAAGGAATGGAATGGAATGTGGAATCGAATGGAATGGAATGGAATGCAATGTGGAATGGAACGGAATGGAAAGGGATGGAATGTATAAAGGAATCGAATGAATTGTTGAATGGAGTGGAATGGAATGTGGAATGCAATGTGGAATGAAACGTGGAATTCAATGCAATGGAACGTGGGAAGGAACGTAGAATGGAAAGTGGAATGGAATGTGAAATGGAATGTGGAACGTGGAATGGAATGGAATGGATTGTGGATTGGAATGGAATTGATTGTGGAATGGAACGGAATGCAATGGAATATGGAATGGCATGGAATGGAATGTGGAATGGAATGGAATGCAATGGAAAGTGGAATGGAATGGAATTGAAAGTGGAATGGAATGTGGAATGTAAGGTGCAATGGAATGAAACGAAATATGCAATGGAATGTGGAATGGAATGACGAATGGGACATGGAAAGGAATGTGGAATGGAAGGTGAAATGGAAAGGAATGGAATTTGGAATGGAACGTGGAATGGAATGGAAGGGAAGGTAGAATGGAAATGAATGGAACGATGAATGGAATGTGGATTGGAATGCGGAATGGAAAATGGAATGGAACGTGGAATGGATTGGAATGGAACGTGGAATGGAACGTGGAATGGAATGGAATGGAACGTGGAATGCAACGTGGAATGTGGTATGCAATGGAATGGTATGTGGAAAGGAATGGAATGGAATGTGAAATGGAATGTGGAATGGAATGGAATGGAATGTGGAATGTAATATGGAATGGAAAGTGGAATGGAATTGTGTGGAATGTGGAATGTGATGGTATGGAAAGTGGAATGAAATGTGGAATGGACTGGAATGGAATGTGGAATGGAATGCAATTGATCGTGGAGTGGAACGCGGAATGGAATGAGGAATGGAATGTGGAATGGAATGGAATGGAACGTGTAATAGAATGGAATGGAATGTTGAATAGAATCGCATGGAATGGAATATGAAATACAATGGAATCCAATGTAATGTGGAATGGAATCTGGAATGGAATGGGATGGAATGTGGAATGGAATTTGGAATGGAATGTGGAATTGAGTGGAATGGAATGTGGAATTTAATTGAAAGGAATGGAAGGTAGAATAAAATGTGGAATGGAATGGAAAGTGGAATGGAATGGAAAGGAATGCAATGTGGAATGAAATGGAATGGAATGGAATGTGGAATGAAATGGAAAGGAATATTGAATGAAATCTGGAGTGGAAAAGAATTTGGAATGGAATGTGGAATGTATTGGAAAGGAATGGAATGGAACGTGTAATGGAATGGAATGGAATGTGGAATGGAATGGAATGAAATGTGGAATGGAATGCAATGGATTGCGGAATGGAATGGGATGTACAGGAATGTGGAATGGAATGGAATGTAATGCAATGGAATTGAATGGAATGTGGAATTGAATGAAATAAATTGTTGAATGGAATGTAATGTAATGTGGATTGAAATGGAATGCAATTTGGAATGGAATGGGGAATGGAATGGAATGTGGAATGCCATGTGGAATGGATTGGAATGGAATGGAATGGAATGTGGAAAGGAATGGAACGGAATGGAATGGAATGGAAAGTGGATTGGAATTGAATGCATTGCAGAATGGAATGGAATGGGCTGGAATGTGGAATAGATTAGAATGTAATGGAATGGAATGTGGAATGGAATGGAATGGAATGTGGAATGGAATGTGTAATGGAATGGAATCGAATGTGGAATGAAATGTGGAATGGAATGGAATGGAATGTGGAAGGCAATGGAATGGAGTGGAATGGATGGAATGTGGAACTGAATGTAGAATGGAATGCAGAACGGAATATGGAATGGAATTTTGAATGGAATGGAATGGAACGTGGAATGTAATATAATGCAATGAAGACCGGAATGGAATGGAATTAGGAATGGAATGCAATGGAACTTGGAATGGAATGGAATGCAATGGAATGTGGAATGGAAATCAATGGAATGCAGATTGAAATGGAATGGAATGGAATGGGATGGGAAGGAATGACGAATGGAATGTTGAATGAAATGGAAATGAATCAGGAATGGAATGGAATGGAATGGAATGGAATGGAATGGAATGTTGAATGGAAAGGAAAGGAATGTGGAATGGAATTCGAAATGGAATGGAATGGAATGTGAAGAGGAATGGAATGGAATGTGGAATGGAATGGAATGTTGTGTGGAACGGAATGGAATTGAATGTGGAATGGAGTGAAATGGGATTTGCAATGGAATGGAAATGAATGATGAATGGCACGTGGAATGGAATGGAATGGAATGTGGAATGGAATTGATTGGAATGGGGGATGGAATGGAATGGAATTTAGAATGGAATGTGGAATAGAATGTGGAATGAAATTGAATGGAATGTGGAAGAGAATGGAATGGATTGTAGAATGGAATGTGTAGTGGAATGTGGAATGGACTTCAATGGAATGTGGAATGGAATGGAATGTAGAATGGAATGTGAATTGGAATGGAATGGAATGTGGAACGGAGTCTGGTATGGAATGGAATGGAATGTGGAATGGAATATATTGCAATGGAATGGAAAGCAATGGAATGCAAGGGAAGGCGGAAAGTAATGTGGAATGGAAAGGAAAGGAATATGGAATGGAAAGGAATGGTATGGAATGTGGAATCGAGTGGAATGGAAAGGAAAGGAATATGGAATGGAAAGGATTGGTATGGAATGTGGAATCGAATGGAATGGAATGTGAAAAGGAATGGAATGGAATGTGGAATGGAATGGAATGGAATGTGAAATTGAGTGGAATGGAATGTGGAATGGAATGGAATGGAATGGAATGTGGAATGGAATGGGATTGAATGAGGAATGGAACGTGGAGTGGAAAGAAAGGAATGTGGAGTGGAATGGTAAGGAATGTGGAATGAAATGTGGAAGGGAATTTGTAATGGAGTTGAAAGGAATGTGGTATAAAATGGAATGTAATGTGGAAAGGAATGTGATATGGAATGGAATTTAACGTGAAATTGAGTGGAATGGATTGTCGAATGGAATGGAATGGAATGGATTGGAATATTGAATGGAGTGGAAGGAATGGAATGGAATGGAATGCAATGTGGAATGCAATGGAATGGAATAGAATTCAATGGAATGGAATACCAGGGAATGTGGAATGTAACGTGGAACGGAATGGAATGGAATGTGGAATGTGATGTGGAATGGAATTTGGAACGGAATGGAATGGAATGAGAAATGTAGTGGAATGGAATGTGGAAAGGAATGGAATGGAATGTGGAATGGAATGGAATGGAATGTGAAACGGAATAGAATGGAATGTGGAATGGAATGGAAAGGAATTTGGAATGGAATGGAATCTGAAATTGACTGGATTGGAAATTGGAATGGATAGGAATAGAATGAGGAATGGAACATGGAATGGTATGTGGAATGGCATGTGGAATGGATTGTTATGGAAGGTGGAATGGATCGTGAAATGCATCGTGCAATGGAAAGTGGAAAGGAAGGTGGGATGTACCGTCGAAATTACCATGGAATGGAATGTGTAATGGAACGGAATCGAATCGACTGGAATATGGCATGGAATGGAATGGAATGTTGAATGGAATTTACAATGGAATGTGGAATGGAAGGGAATGGAATGTGAAACGGAATGGAATGGAATGTGGAATTCAATATGGAATGGAATGGAATGGATTTTGGAATGGAATGGAATGGAATGTGGAAAGGAAAGCGGAATGGAATGTAACGGGGTGTGAAATGCAAAGGAATGAATGGTGGAATGGAATGGAATGGAGTGGAAATTGGAATGGAATGGAATAGAATGTAGAACGGAGTGTGCAATGCTAAAGAATGGAAACTGGAATGGAAATCGGACAGGAACGTGGAATGGAAAGTGGAAGGGAATATGGAATGGAATTCGGAATGCTATGGAACGGAATGTGGATTGGAATGTGGAATGGAATGGAATGAAATGTGTTACGGAAAGGAAAGAAGCGGAAGGACGATTGGATTGGTATGGAATGTGGAATGGAATGTGGAATGGAATGCAGGATGGAATGGAGTGGAAGGTGGAATGGAATCGACTGGAAGGGAATGTGGAATGGAATGAAGAAAGGAATGGAATGGATTGTGGAATGGAACGTGGAATGGCACATCGAATGGAATTAAAGGGAAAGTGGAATGGAACGTTTAATGGAAAGTGGAATGGAAAATGGAATGGAATGGATTGGAATGTGGAATGGATTGGAATGGAATGTGAAATGTAATGTGGAAAGACATGGAATTGAATTTGCAAAGGAATGTGTAATGGAATGGAATGCAACGTGGAATGGAATGAAATTCAACGTGGAATGGAAATGAATGCAATGTGGATTGCAATGGAATGGAATTTGCAATGGAAAGGAATGTAATGTAGAATGGATTGGGATGGAATACAATGGAATGTGTAAAGGAAAGGAATGGAATGTAGAATTGAATGGAATGGAGAGGAAAGTGGAATGGAATGGATTGGAATGTGGAATGGAATGGATTGGAATGTGGAATGGAAAGGAATGGAATGTGGAATGGAAAGGAAAGGAATGTGGAATAGAATGTGGAATGGAAAGGAATGGAATGCAATGGAATTTGGAATGGAATAGAATGGAGTTGAATGTGGAACAGAATGGAGTGGAATGTGGAATGGAATGGAAAGGAGTGGAATGAGGAATGGAATGGAAAGGAATGTGGACTGGAATGGAGTGGAATGTTGACTGGAATAAAATGGAAAGTGGAATGGAATGCAGAATGGAATATAGAATGGAATGTGGAATGGAATGTGGAATGGAATGGAATGGAATGTGGAACGTAATGGAATGGAATGGAATGGAATGTGGAACGTAATGGAATGCAATGTAGACTGGAATTGAATGGGATGTGGAATGGAATTCAATGGAATTTGGAATGGAATGGGGTGGAATGTGTAATGGAATGGAAAGAAATGTGGAATGGAAAGTGGAATGGAATGCAAAGGGAAGTGGAATGGAATGGGGGGGATTGTGGAATGTAACGGAATGGAATGGAATGTGGAATGGAATGCAATGGAAATGAATGGAATGTAAAGTGCAGTGGAATGCAATGGAATATGGAGTGGAATGGAATGGATTGGAAAGTGGAATGGAATGTAGATTGGAATGGAATGGAATGCAATGAATGTGGAATGGGATGTGGAATGGAATAAAATGGAAAATGAAATGGAGCAGAATTGAATGTGGAATGGAATGGAATGAAAAGTGGAATGAAATGTGGAATGGAATGGAAAAAATGTCAAATGGAATGAGGAATGGAAGGGAATGGAATGTGGAATGGAATGGACTGGAATGGAATGCGGAATGGAATGTGGAATGGAATGTGGAATGCAATGGAATGGAACGGAATGTGGAATGGAGTGGAACTGAAAGTAGAATGGAATGGAATGGAATGAGGAATGGATAGGAATGGAATGCAATGAGGGATGGAATCGAATGCAATGCAAAGTGGAATGCAATCCAATGGAAAGTGGAATGGAATGGAATGGAATATGGATTAGAATGTGGAATGGAATGTGGAATGCAATGGAATGGATCGGAATGTGGAATGGAGTGGAACTGAACGTAGAATGGAATGGAATGGAATGAGGAATGGAGTGGAATGGAATGCAATGAGGCATGGAATCGAATGGAATGCAAAGTGGAATGGAATCCAATGGAAAGTGGAATGGAATGGAATGGAGTATGGATTAGAATGTGGAATGGAATGGAATGGAATGGAATGGATTGTGGATTGGAATGGAATGGAATATGGAATGGAATGGAATAGTATGGAATGGAATCGAATGTGGCACGGAATGGAATGGAATGTGGAATTTAATGGAATGGAATGAGGAAGGGAACGTGGAAAGGAATGCAGAAGGGAAAGCGGAATGTAACGTGGAATGGAACGCAGAATGGAACATGGAATGGAATGTGGAGTGGAACATGCAATGGAACGTGGAATGGAACGGAATGGAATGTGGAAGGGAATGTGGAATGGAATGTAATTTGTAATGGAACGGAATGGAATGTTTAAAGGAATGGAATGGAATATTTAAAGGAATGGAATGGAATGCAATATGGAATTCCTTGGAATTGAATGTGGAATGGAATGGAAAGGAATGTGGAATGGGATGGGATGGAATGTAATGTGGAATGGATTCTGCAATGGAAAGGAATTGAATGGAAATTAATGTGTAATGGAATGTAAATGACTATGAAGTGGAATGGAATGGAATGGAATGTGGAATTGAATGGAATTGAATGCAATACGGAATGGAATGGAATGCAATGTGGAATGCAATGGATGCAATGCGGAAGGGAATGGAATGGAATGTGGAATTGAATGGAATGGAACGAAGTGTGGAATGTAATGGAATGGAATGCAATGTGGAATGTAATGGAATAGAATGTGGAATTGAAAGGAATAGAATTTGGAATGGAATGGAATGGAATGTGGAATGGAATTTGGATTTGAACGGAAAGGAATGGAATGCAATGTATAAAGGAAAGGAACGGAATGTGGAATAGAATGGAATGGAATGTGGAATGGAATGGAATGGAAAGTGGAATTTAATGTAATGGAATATGAAATGGAATGTGCAATGGAATGGAATGGAAAGGAATCGAGTGTGGAATGGAATGGAATGGAATTCACTGTGGATTCGAATGCAATGGAATATTGAAAGCAATGTCATGGAATGGAATGTTTAATGGAATGGAATGAAATGCAATGTGGAATGGAATGCAATGGAATATGGAATGGAATGGAATGGAATTGAATGTGGAATGGAATGTGGAATTCAATGCAATGGGAGGGAATGGAATGTGGAATGGAATGGAATGGAATATGGAATCGAATGTGGAATACAATGGAATGGGACGGAATGGAAAGTGGAATGGAAGGGAATGAAATATGGAATGGAATGGACTAGAATGTAATGCGGAATGGAATGGAATTCAATGTGGAAAAGAATGGAATTTAAAATGGAATGCAATGGATGGAAAGTGGAAATGAATGGAATGTGGAATGGAATGTGGAACGCAATTGAACAGAAAGGAATGTGGAATGCAATGGAATGCAATATGGAAAGGAATGGAATGGAGTGGAATGTGAAATAGAATGGAATTGAATGTGGAATGGAATGGAATGTAATGTGGAATGGTATGGAATGTAAAGTGGAATGGGATTTGGATTTGAATGGAAAGGAATGGAATGGAATTTGGAATGGAACGGAATGTGGAATGCAATGGAATGGATTATGGAACTGAATGTCATGGAATGTGGAATGCAATGTGCAATGCAATGCAATGGAATGGAATGTGGAATCGAATGTATTGGAATGCAATATGGAATGGAAAGCATTGGAATGTGGAACGGAATGCAATGGAATGTGGAATGGAATTTGGACTGGCATGGAATGGAATGCGGAATGGAATGGAATGGACTGTGGAATGCCATGTGGTGTGGCACGAGGAATGGAACCGAGTGAAATGTGTAATGGAACGCAAAATGGAATGGAATGGAAGGAGAAATGGAATGGGATGAAATGGGGAACTGAATGGAATGGAAGGTGGAATGGAATGGAATGTATTGTGGAATAGAATGTGGAATGGAAAGTAGAAAGGAATGGAATGGAATACGGAATGGAATGGAATGGAAGGTGGAATGGAATGGAATGGAATGGAATGTGGAATAGAATGAAATGGAATGGAGTGTGGAATGGAATGGAATGGAAGGTGGAATGGAATGGAACAGAATGTGGAATGGAATGTAATGGAACGTGGAATAGAATGTGGAATGGAATGTGGAATTGAATGTGGAATGTAATTGAATGGAATGTGGAATGTAATGCAATGGTAGATGGAATAAAATGAAATGGAATGGAATGTGGCATAGGATGGAATGGAGTGAAATGGAATGCATAATGGAATGGAATGTGAAATTCAATTGAATGGAATGTGGAATGTAATTGAACGGAATGTGGAATGGAATGCAATGGAAGGTGGAATATAAAGGAATGGAATGGAAAGTGGAATAGAATGGAATGGAATGCAGAATGGAATGGAATGTAATGTGGAATGCAATGTAAAGGAATGGAATATGGAAAGGAATGGAATGGAATGTGGAATGGAATGGAATGGGATGTGGAATGGAATGGAATGGAATGTGGAATGGAACGTGAAATGTATCATGGAAATGAAAGTGGAATGTATCTTGGAATGGAACGTGAAACGGAATGTGGAATGGAATGTGGAATGGAATGTGGAATTGAATATGAAATTGAATGGATTGGAATGTTAAATGGAACGTGGAATGGAATGGAATGGAATGTGGAATGGAATGTGGAATGGAATGTGGAAAGTAACGGAATGGAATGCGGAATGGAATCTAGAAAGGAAAGTGGAATAGAATGGAATGGAATGTGGAATGGAACGTGGAATGAAATAGAAAAGAATGTGGAATGGAAAGTGTAATTGAAACTGGAATGGAAAGTGGAATACAATGTGGAATAGAATGTGGAATGCAATGGAATGGAATGTTTAAACGGAATGGAAAGGAATATGGAATGGTATGTGGACTGCCCTGGAATGCACTGTGGAATGGAATGTGGAATGGAATGGAATGGAATGTGGAATGTAATGCTCAGTGGAATGTGGAATGGAGTGTGGAATTGAATGTATTGAAATGTGGAATGGAATGTGGAATGGAACGTTGAATGGAAAGGAAAGGAATGTGGAATGGAAAATGGAAAGGAATCTGCAATGGAATGTGTATTGGAATGGAATGGAACGTGGAATGGAACATAGAACGATATGGAATGGAACGTGGAATGGAACTTGTAATGCATCGTGGAATGGAACGTGGAATGGTATGTGGAATGGAATTTGGAATAGAATATGGAATGGAACGTGAAATGTAATTGGATGGAACGTTCAATGGAAGGTGTAATGTAAAGTAATGGAACGTGGAAATGTATGTGGAATGGAATGTCGAATGGAATGTAGAATGGGACGTGGAAAGGAATACAATAGAATGTGAAATGCAATGCGCAATGGAATGGAATGGTAAGTGGATTGGAATGTTGAATGCAATGTGGAATTGAAGGTAATATAATGTGGAAAGGTATGTGGAATGGAATGGAATGGAATGTGGAATGGAACGTGGAATGGAAAGTGGAATGGAATGGAATGGAATGTGGAATGGAAAACGGAATGGAGTGGAATGGAATGTGGAATGGAATGTAGAATGGAATGTTTTATGGAATGGAGTGAAACGTAAAATAGAATGCAATGGAACATGGAATGGTATGAAATGGAAAGTGAAATGGAATGTTGACTGGAATGGAATGCAATGTGGAATGGAATGTGGAATGCAATGGAATGCAATGTGGAATGGTATGTGGAATGGAATGGAATGGAATGTGGAATCGAATGTGTAATTGAATGTGGAATGGAACGGAATGGAATGTGGAATGGAATGTGGAGCGGACTGTGGAATGGAAAGTGGAATGGAATGGAATGGAATGTCCAATGGAACATGGAATGGAACGGAATGGAAAGTGAAATGGAACTTAGAATGGAACGTGGAATGGAACATGTAAAGGAATGTGGAATGGAATGTGGAATGGAATGGAATGGAATGTGGAATAGAATTGAATGTGGAATGTAATGTGGAATGGAATAGAATGTTTAAATAGAATGGAATGGAATGTGGAATGAAATGTGGACTGGAATGGAGTGCTATGTGGAATGGAATGCGGAATGCAATGGAATGGAAAGTGGAATGTAAAGGAATGGAAAGAAGAATGGAAGATGGAATAGAATGTGGAATGCAACGTGGAAAGGAACGTGGAATGGAATGCGAAATGGAATGGAATGTAATGTGAAATGGAATGGAATGGAATCTGGAATGGAATGGAATGCAGTGGAATGTTGAATGGAATTGAGTGGAATGGAATGGAAAGCAGAATGCAATGGAATGAAATTTGGAATGGAATGGAATGGAATGGAATATAATGTGGAATGGAATGGAATGTAATCTAATGGAAATTGGAATTGAATGGAATGGGATGCAGAATGGAATGGAATGGGATGTGGAATGGAATGGAATGAAATGTGGAATGGAAGGTGGAATGGAACAGAATGCAAAGTGGAATGGAATGTGGAATGGAATGTGCAAAGGAAAGTGGAATGGAAAGGAATGGAATGTGTAATGGAACTTGGAATGGAATGGAATGGAACGTAGAATGGAAAGTAGAATGGAAAGTGGAGAGGAGTGTGGAATGGAACGTGGAATGGAAAGTGGAATGGAATGTGGAAGGGAACGTAGAGTGGAATGGAATGGAATGGAATGGAATGTGGAATGGAACGTGAAATGTATCGTGGAATTGAAAGTGGAATGGATCATGGAATGGAACGTGAAATAGAATGTGGAATGGAATGTGGAATGGAATATGGAATTGAATATGAAATTGAATGGATTGGAATGTTGAATGGAACGTGGAATGGAATGGAATGGAATGTGGAATGGAATGTGGAATGGAACGTGGAATGGAACAGAATTTAAAGTGAAATTAAATGGAATGGGATGTGGAATGAAATGTGGAATGGAATGTGTAATAGAACGGAATTTAATGTGGAAAGGAATGGAATGGAATGTGGAATGGGATGTGGATAGGAAAGCAACGCATCGTGGAATGGAAACTGGAATGGAATGGAATGGAATGTGGAATGGAATGTGGAATGGAATGGAAAGGAATGTAGAATGGAATGTGGAATGGAATGTGGAATAGCATGTGGAATGGAACGCAATGGAATGTGGAATGGAATGTGGAATGGAAAGTGAAATGGAAAGGAATGGAATGTGGAATGGAAAGTGGAATGGAATGGAATGGAATGTCGAATGGAACGTGGAACAGAATGGAATGGAATGTCGAATGGAACTTGAAATGGAACGTTGAATGGAACGTGGAATGGAGAGTGGAATGGATCGTGGAAAGGAAAGTGGAATGGAATGTGGAAGGGAAGGTGGAACGGTATGGAATGGATCGTGGAATAGAACATGGAATGCAATGTGGAATGGAACGTGCAATGGAAAGTGGAATGTAAGGTAGAATGGAAATGAATGGAATGTGGAATAGAATGTGGATTGGAATGGAATGTAATCCGGAATCGAATGGAAAGGAATGGTATGGAATGTGGAATGGAATGGACTAAAACGTGAAAAGGAATGTGGAAAGGAAAGTGGAATGGATTGTGGAATGGAATGCAAAGGAATTTGGAATGGATGGGAGTTGAAGGTGGAATGGAATGTGGAATGGAAGGGAATGGAATGGAATGGAATGTGGAATTGAATGGAATGGAATATGGAATGGAACGTGGAATGGAATGGAACGGAACGTGGAATGGAACGTGGGATGGAATGCAATGTAACGTGGGATGCAATGTGGAATGGAATGTGGAATGGAATGGAATGGAATGTGGAAAGGAATGGAATGAATCCTGGAATACCGTGGAATGGAATGGAAGGTGGGATGGAATATGGAATGCAATGAGGAATGGAATGGAATGGAATGTGGAATGGAATGGAATGGAATGTGGAAAGGAATGGAATGAATCCTGGAATACCGTGGAATGGAATGGAAGGTGGGATGGAATATGGAATGCAATGAGGAATGGAATGGAATGGAATGTGGAATGGAATGGAATGGAATGTGGAATGGAATGCAACGGAATGTGGCATGGAGTGGAACGTGGAAGGCAATGGAATGGAATGTGGATTGGAATGAAAACGGATGTTGAATGCAATGGAATGGAATGGAAAGGAATGTGAAATGGAATGTGGAATGGAATGTGAAATGGAATGAAATGGAAAGTGTAGTCGAATGAAATGGATCATGGAATGTAATGGAATTGAACCTGGATTGGAATCGAATGGGACGTGGAATGGAAAGTCGAATGCAACGTGGAATGGAATGGAATGCAAAGTGCAATGGAATGTAATGGAATGTGCAATGAAATCTGGAATGGAATCTATTGGAATGTGTAAGGGAATTTGGAAGGGAATGCAAAATGGAATGGAATTGAATTTCTAATGGAATGTGGAATGGAACGTGGAATGGAATGGAATGGAAAGTGGAATGGAATGGAGTGGATCGTGGAATGGAACGTGGCATGGAATGGAATGGAACATGGAGTGGAACGTTTAATGGAATGTGAAATGGATCGTTGAATGGAAAGTGGAATGCAATGGAATGGAATGTGGAATGGATTGTGGAATGGAATGTGGAATGGAATCTGGAATGGAAAGTGGAATGCTATGGAATGGAATGTGGAATGCAATGTGGAATGGAACGGAAGGTAATGTGGAATGGAATGTGGAATGCAATGTGGAATGGAAAATGGAATGGAATGGAATGGAATATGGAATGCAACATGGAATGGAACATGGAATGGAACGTGGAATGGAAAATCGAAATGAACGTGGAATGGGAAGTGCAATGGAATATAGAATGGAAAGTTGAATGGAATGGAATGGGACATGGAATTGAACGTGGATTGGAATGGAATGGAATGTCGAATGGAAAGTAGAATGGAAAGTGGAAAGGAGTGTGGAATGGAACGTGGAATGGAAAGTGGAATGGAATGTGAAAGGAATGTAGAGTGGAATGGAATGGAATGGAATGTGGAATGGAACATGAAATGTATCGTGGATTTGAATGTGGAATGGACGTTGGAATGGAACGTGAAATACAATGTGGAATGGAATGTGGAATGAAATATGAAATTGAAAGTGAAATTGAATGGATTGGAATGTTGAATGGAATTGAATGGAATGGAATGCAGAATGGAATGTGTAATGGCATGTGGAATAGAACGTGGAATGGAATGGTATGTGGAATGGAACGTGGGACAGAATGTGGAATGGAATGAAATGGAAAGTGGAACGCAATGTGAAATGGAATGTGTAATGGAAAGTCGAATGGAAAGCGGAATGGAATGGAATGGAATGTGGAATGGAATGGAAAGGAATGTGGACTGGAATGGAATTGAATGTGGAATGGAATGAGGACTGGAATGGAATTGAATGTGGAATGGAATGTGGACTGGAGTGGAATGCAATGTGGAATGGAATGTGGAATGGAATGGAATGGAAAGTGAAATAGATTCTGGAATGGAATGTGGAATGGAACGTGGAATGGAATGGAATGGAAGGTGGAATGGAATGTGGAATGGAATGTGGAATGGAAAGGAATGGAAAGTAGAATGGAATGGAATGGAATGTCGATTAGAATGTGGACTGGAATGGAATGCAATGTGGAACGGAATGTGTAATATAATCGAAAGGAATGCGGAATGGAATGAAGTCGAATGTGGAGTGGATTGTGGAATGCAATGTTGAATGTAATGGAATGGAATGTGGAATGCAACATGGAGTGGAACGTGGAATGGAATGGAATGTAACGTGGAATAGAACTTGGAATGGAATCTGGAATGGAACTTGGAATGGAATGTGGAATAGAGCGTGGAATGGAAAGTGTAATGAAATGTGGAATGGAACGTGGAATGGAATGGAACATAATGTGGTATGGAAGGTGGAATGCACTGGAATGGAAAGTGTAATGGAATTTGGAATGGAACGTGGAATGCAACGTGGAATGGAAAGGAATGTAATGTGGAATGGAATGTCGAATGAAATGTGCAAGGCAAAGGAATGCAACGTGGAACGGAATGGAATGGAATGTGGAATGCAATGTGGAATGGAACGCAAACGAATGTGGAATGGAAAGTGGAATTGAGTGTGGAAAGGAACGTGGAATTGAAATGGAATGTGGAATGGAATGGAATAGAATATGGAAAGGAATGTGGACTGGAATGCGGAATGCATTGTTTAATGGAATGAAATGTTTAATGGAATGGAATGCTGAATGGAATTTAATGGAAATTGGAATGGAATGTGGAATGCAATGGAATGGAGAGGAATGTGGAATGGAATGGAATGGAATGTCTAATGGAATGCGGAATGGAATGTGGAATGGAATGGAATGTGGATTAGAATGGAATGGAATGGTATGTGGAGTGGAACGGAATGGACTGCTGAATGTGGAATGGAATGTGGAACGGAATACGGAATGGAATGTGGAATGGAATGCAATCGAATGAGGAGTGGAATGTGGAATGGAATGTGGAATGAAATGTAGAATGTAAATGAATTTAATGTGGAATGGAATGTGGAATGAAATGGACTGGAATGTGGAATGCAGTGTGGAATGGAATGTGGAATAGAATGAAATGGAATGGAATGGAATGTGGAACGGAATGTGGAAAGGAATGGAATAGAATGTGGAATGGGAAGTAGAATAGAATGTGGAATGAAATGTGGAATGGAATGGAATGGAATGTAGAAAGGAATGTGGAATGTAATGGATTGGAATGTGGATTAGAATGTGGAATGCAATGTGGAATGGAATGTGGAAAGAAAAGTGGAATGGAACGGAATGTAATGTGGAAAGGAATGTGGGATGGAATGTGCAATGGAATGTGCAGTGGAATGGAATGGAATGTGGAATGGACAGGAAGAGAATGTGGAATGGAATGTGGAGTGGAATGGAATGGAATGTGGAACTGACAGGAATAGAATGTGGAATGGAATGTGGAGTGGAATGGAATGGAATGTGAACCGTAATAAAATAGAATGTGGAATGGAATCTGGATGGAACGGAATGTAATGTAGAATGGAATTTGCAGTGGAATGAGGAATGGAAAGTTGAGTGGAATGGAATGCAAAGTTTAGTGGAATGTAATGGAAAGTTTAATGGTATGGAATGGAATGTAAAATGGAACGTGGATTGGAAGGGAATGGAATGTGGAATGGAATGTGGAATTCATTGTGGAATGGAACATGGAATGGAATGTAATGGAATGTGAAATGGAAAGGGGAATGGAACGTGGAATAGAATGCAATGGAATGTGGAATGAAAAGTGGAATGGAATGGAATGGAATCGAATGGAATGTGGAATGGAATGGAATGGAACATGGAATCCAATGTGTAATGGAAAGTGGAATGGAAAGTGAAATGGAATGTGTAAAGGAATGGAATGGAATGTGGAATGGAATGTGGAATAGAGTGTGGAATGTAATTGAATGGAATGTGGAATGGAATGTGGAATGGACTTTAATGGAATGTGCAATGGAAAGTGGAATGGAATGTGGAATGGATTGTGGAATGGAATGTGGAATGGAACAGAAAGGAATTGGAATGGAATGTGGAATGGAAAGTGGAATGGAACTTGGAATGGAATGTAATGGAATGTGGAATGCAATGTGGAATGGCATGGAATGGAACTTGGAAGGGAACGTGGAATGGAACGTGTAATGGAACATAGTGGAACGTGGAATGGAACGTTGAATGTAACTTGGAATGGAATGGAATGTGGAATGGAACGTGAAATGCAATGGAATGGAACGTGGAATGTAAAGTGGAGTGGAACGTGTAATGGAATGTGGAATTGAACGTGGCATGGAATGTGGAATGGAATGTGGAATGGAACGGAACGGAACGTGGAATGGAATGGAATGTGGAATGGAACATGGAATGGAACGTGGAATGGAATGGAATGGAATGTGGAAAGGAATGTGGAATGTAATGTTGAATGGAATGGAATGAAACGTGGAAAGAAATGTGTATTGGAATGCAATGGAACATGCAATAGAATATAATGGAAAGTGGAATGGAACATATAATGGAGTAGAATGGAATGGAATATGGAATGGAATGTGCAATTGCATGTGGAATGGAATGGAATGAAACCTGGAAAGGAGGGTGGAATGGAAAGTGGAATGGAATTTAGAATGGTATGTGGAATGGACCGGAATGGAATGTGGAATGGAATGTGGAATTAAGTGTGGAATGGAACATGGAATGTAAAGGAATGGAATGTGGAATGGAATGTGGAATTCAATGGAATGAAATGCGGAATGGAATGTGGAATGGAATGCAATGGAATGGAAAGGAATGTGGAATGGATTGGAAAGGAATGTGGAACGGAATGTGGAATGGAATGGAATGGAATGTGGAAGGGAGTGTTGAATGGAATGTGGAATGGAATGTGGAATGGAATGGAATGAAAAGTGGAATGAAATGTGGATTGGAATGTAGTGGAATGTGGAATGGAATGGACTGGGATGTGGAACAGAAAGTGGAATAGAACTTAATGCAAATTAGAATGGAACATGGAGTGGAATGGAAAGGAATGGAATGGAATGTGGAATGGAATGGAATGGAATGTGGAATGGAATGGAATGGAATGTGGAATGGAATGGAATGGAATGTGGAATGGAATGGAATGGACTTCGGAATGGAATGTGGAATGGAATGTGGAATATAATGGAATGGAACGTGGAATAGAATGTGGAATGGCATGTGCATTGGAATGCAATGGAATGTAAAATGGAATGTGGAATGAAATGCAATGGAATGAGAATTTAATGTGGAATGGAATGTGGAATGGAAAGTACAATGGACTGCAGAATGGAATGTGGCATGGATTGTGGCATGGAAGGTGGAACGGAATGGAATGGAATGGATTGCTATCTGTAAAGGAATGTGGAAAGGAATGTGGAATGGAATGTGGAATAGAATGGAATGGAATGAGGAAAGGAATGTGAAATTGAAAGTGGAATGTAATGTAATGGAATGTGAAATGGAATGCCAAATGGAATGTGGGATGGAATGTGGAATGGAACGTGTATTGTATTGCAGAATAGAAAGTGTAATGGAATGGAAAGGCATGTGGAATGGAATATGGAATGGACTGGAATTGAACGTGGAATGGAAATTGTAATGAAACGTGCAATGGACTGTGGAATGGAATGTGGATTGCAACGTGGAATGGAATGGAATGGAACGTGGAATGGAAGAGGGAATGGAATGGAATGGGACGTGCAGTGGAATGTGGAATGGAACGTGGAATGCAAAGTGGAATGTAATGGAATGGAACGTGGACTGGAATGTGGAATGAAATGTGGAATAGGAAGTGGAAAGTAATGTGGAATGGAATGTGGAATGGAAAGGAATGGAATGTGGAATAGAATGGAATGTTATGTGGAATGAAATGGAATGGAATGTGGAATGGAATGAAATGGAATGTGGGGTGGAATGGAATGGAATGTGGCATGGAACATGGAATGGAATGGAGTGGAATGCGGAGAAGAAAGTGGAATGGAATGGAATGGAATGCGGAATGGAATGGAATGCAAAGGTAAGGAATATGGAATGGAATGGAATGGAATGTGGAAAGTAATGTGGAAAGGATTGTGGAATGGAACGTGGAATGGAATGGAATGGAAAGTGGAATGGAACGTGACATGGAATGTGGAATGGAACGTGGAATGGAATGTGGAATGGAATGTGGAATGGAAATTAATGGAATGTGCAATGGAATGAAATGGAATGTGGAATGGAATGGAAAAGAATGTGGAATTGAATGTGGAATGGAATGGAATGGAATGAGGAATAGGATGTGGAATGCAATGAAATGGAATGCAGAATGGAATGGAATGGAATGTGGAACGGAATGTGGAATAGAGTGTGTAATGGAACATGGAATGGAAAGGAATGGAACATGGAATGGAAAGTGGAATGGAACGTGGAATGGAATGGAATGGAATGTGGAATGGAATGTGGAATGGAATGCAATGTGGAATGGAATGTGGAATGGAATGTGGAATATAAGGTCGAATGGAATTGAATGAAAGGAGGAATGAAATGTGGATTGGAATGGAATGCAATGTGGAATGGAATGGATCTGAATGTGGAATGGAATGTGTAATAGAATTTAATGGAAAGTGGAATGGAATGTGGAATGGAATGGAATGAAATGAAATGGAATGTGGAATGGAATGGAATGGAGTATGGAATGCAATGCGGAATGGAATGTGGAATGGAATGGAATGAAATGTGAAATCGATTCTGGAACAGAATGTGGATTGGATTGTGTAATGGAAAGTGTAATGGAATGGAAAGGAATGTGGAATGGAAAGTGGAATGGAAAGGAATGGGACGTTGAGTGGAATGTGGAATGGATAGTGGAATGGAAAGTGGAATGTAATGGAATGGAACTTGGATCGGAATGTGGAACGAAATGTGGAATAGGAAGTGGAAAGGAATGTGGAATTGAATGTGTAATGGAAAGGACTGGAATGTGTAATGGAATGGAATGTTATATGGAATGGAATGGAATGGAATGTGGAACGGAATGTAATGTAATGTGGAATTGAACATGGAATGGAATGTGGAATTGTACGTGGAATGGAATGTATTGGAATGTGTAGAAGAATGTGGAATGGAATGGTAAGGATTATGGAATGGAATGCAATGGAACTTGGAATGTAAAGTGGAATGGAATGTTGAATGGAACAAGGAACGGAAGGTGGAATGCAATGGAATGGAATGTGGAATGCACCGTGGAAAGGAATGTGGAATGCAGCGTGGAATGGAATGTGGAATGGAACGTGGAATGGAATGGAATGGAAAGTGGAATGGAACGTGACATGGAATGTGGAATGGAACGTGGAATGGAATGTGGAATGGAATGTGGAATGGAAATTAATGGAATGTGCAATGGAATGAAATGGAATGTGGAATGGAATGGAAAAGAATGTGGAATTGAATGTGGAATGGAATGGAATGGAATGAGGAATAGGATGTGGAATGCAATGAAATGGAATGCAGAATGGAATGGAATGGAATGTGGAACGGAATGTGGAATAGAGTGTGTAATGGAACATGGAATGGAAAGTGGAATGGAACGTGGAATGGAATGGAATGGAATGTGGAATGGAATGTGGAATGGAATGCAATGTGGAATGGAATGTGGAATGGAATGTGGAATATAAGGTCGAATGGAATTAAATGAAAGGAGGAATGAAATGTGGATTGGAATGGAATGCAATGTGGAATGGAATGGATCTGAATGTGGAATGGAATGTGTAATAGAATTTAATGGAAAGTGGAATGGAATGTGGAATGGAATGGAATGAAATGAAATGGAATGTGGAATGGAATGGAATGGAGTATGGAATGCAATGCGGAATGGAATGTGGAATGGAATGGAATGAAATGTGAAATCGATTCTGGAACAGAATGTGGATTGGATTGTGTAATGGAAAGTGTAATGGAATGGAAAGGAATGTGGAATGGAAAGTGGAATGGAATGGAATGGGACGTTGAGTGGAATGTGGAATGGATAGTGGAATGGAAAGTGGAATGTAATGGAATGGAACGTGGATCGGAATGTGGAACGAAATGTGGAATAGGAAGTGGAAAGGAATGTGGAATTGAATGTGTAATGGAAAGGACTGGAATGTGTAATGGAATGGAATGTTATATGGAATGGAATGGAATGGAATGTGGAACGGAATGTAATGTAATGTGGAATTGAACATGGAATGGAATGTGGAATTGTACGTGGAATGGAATGTATTGGAATGTGTAGAAGAATGTGGAATGGAATGGTAAGGATTATGGAATGGAATGCAATGGAACTTGGAATGTAAAGTGGAATGGAATGTTGAATGGAACAAGGAACGGAAGGTGGAATGCAATGGAATGGAATGTGGAATGCACCGTGGAAAGGAATGTGGAATGCAGCGTGGAATGGAATGTGGAATGGAAAGTAGAATGGAAATGAATGGTATGTGCAATGGAATGGAATGGAATGTGGAATGGATTGGAAAGGAATGTGGAATTCAATATGGAATGGAATGGAATGGACTGCGGAATGGAATGTGGAATATAATGGAATGGAACTTGGAATGGAATGTGAAATGGCATGTGAATTGGAATGCAATGGAATTTGGAATGTAATGCGGAATGAAATTCAATGGAATGAGACTGGAATGTGGAATGGAATGTGGAATGGAGTGCGGAATGTAACGTGGAATGGAATGTGGCATGGAATGTGGAATGGAATGGAATGGAATGGAATGTGTCATTGGAATGTTGATAGGAATGTGGAATAGAACTGAATGGAATGTGGAATGGAATGTAATGGAATATGGAATGGAATGTGAAATGGAATGTGGAATGGAATGTGGAATGAAATTTACTGGAATGAGCAATGGAATGTGGATTGGAATGTGGAATGGAAAGTGTAATGGTATGGAAAGAAATGTGGAATGGAACGCGGAGTGGAATGGAATGGAAAGTCGAATGGAACTTGTAATGAAATGTGGAAAGGAACTTGGAAAGGAATGTGGAAAGGAATGTGGAATGGAAAGAGAAAAGGAAGGTGGAATGGAATGGATTGAAACGTGGAACAGAACGTGGACTGGAATGTGGAATGGAGTGGAATGGAAAGTGGAAAGAATGTGGAATGGAATGGATTGGAATGTGGCATGAAATGTGGAATGGAATGGAGTGGAATGTGGAGTAGAACGTGGAACAGAATGGAATGGAATGCGGAATGGAATGGAATGCAATGGTAAGTAATATGGAATGGAATGGAATGGAATGTGGAATGGAATGCGGAATGGAATGTGGAATGGAAGGTGGAATGGAAGGTGGAATTTAATTGAATGGAAAGTGGAATGTAACGTGGAATGGAATGTGGAAAGGAACGTGGAATGCAATAGAGTAGAATGTGGAAAGGAATGTGGAATGGAAAGCAATGGAATGAGGAATGGAACGGAATGGAATATGGAATGGAGTGTGGAAAGGAATCTGGAATGGAATGTGGAATAGAACAGAATGGAATGTCGAATCCAGTGTGGAATGGAATATAACGGAATGTGGAAAGGAATGGAATAGAATGTTGAATGGAATGTGAAGTGGAATGGAATGGAACTTGGAATGGAATGAAATGGAATGAGGAATGGAAAGTGGAACGGAATGGAATGCAATGTGAAATGGATTGGTGAAAGGATTGTGGAATGGAATGTGGAATGGAAAGTGAAATGGAATGTGGAAAGGAAAACGGAATGGAATGGATTGGAATGTGCATTGAAAAGTGGAATGGAACGCGGAATGGAATGTGGAATGGAATGTGGAATGGAATGGAATGGAATGCGCGATGGAATGGAATGGAATGGAAAGTGAAATGGAATGTGGAATGGAATGTGAAATGGAAGGAAAAGGAACATAGAAAGGAATGTAATGGAACATGGAATGCAATGGAATGGAAAGTGGAATGGAACATGGAATGCAATTTGGAATGGAAGTTGGAATGGAATGTGGAGGGAAAGTGGAATGGAATCGAATGGAATGTGGAATTGAATGTGGAATGGAATGGAATGGACTGTGGAATAGAATGTTGAATAGAAAGTGGAGTGGAATGGAATAGAATGTGGAATGGAACGTGGAATGGAATGCAATGGAACGTGCAATGAATAATCAAATGGAACGCGGAATGGAACGTGCAATGGAATGCGGAATGGAATGGAATGGAGGGTGGAATGCAATGTGGACTGGTTTGGAAACCAATGAGGAATGGAATGTGGAATGGAATGGAATGTGGAATCGAATGGAATGGAATGTGGAATGGAATGGAATGGAATGTGGAATGGAATGTGGACTGGAATGGAATGCAATGTGGAATGGAATGTAGAATGGAATGCAATGGAATGTGGAATTCAATCTGGAATGGAATGTGGAATGGAAAGCAATGGAATGTGGAATATAATGTGGAATGGAAAGTTTAATGGAATGGAATGAAATGTGGATTGGAACATGCAATGGAATGGAATGGAACGTGGAATGAAACTTGGAATAGAACGTGGAATGGAACGTGGAATGCAATGTGGAACAGAGCGTGGAATGGAATGTGAAAAGGAATGTGGAATTGAACGTGGAATGGAATGGAATGGAACGTGGAATGGAACTTGGAATGGAATGGAATGAAACGGGGAATGTAATGTGGAAAGGATTGTGGATTGGAACGTGGAATGGAACGTGGATTCGAATGGAATGGAACGTGGAATAGGACGTGGAATGTGATGTGGAGTGGAACGTGGAATGGAATGTGGAATGGAATGTGGAATGGACAGGAAGGTAATGTGGAATGGAATGGAAGGGAATGTGGAATGGAATGCAATGGATTGTGGAATGGAATGTGGAATGGAATGGAATTGTATGAATAATAGAATGTGGAATGGAATGGAATGCAATCCAGTATGGAATGGAATGGAATGGAAAGGAATGAGGAATCAAATGGAATGGAATTGAATGGTATGGAATGAGGAATCAAATGGAATGGAACACGGAATGGAACATGGAATGGAAGGTGGAAAGGAACGTGGAATGGGATGTGTAATGCAATTTGGAATGGAATGGAATGGAATATGGAGTGGAAAGGAATGGAATATCCAATGCAATTTGGAATCGAAAGGAATGGAAAGTGGAATAGAATGGAAAGCGGAATGGAACGTGTAATGGAATAACGAAGGGAAAGTGCAATGGAATGGAATGTGGAACGGAACGCAATGGAATGTGGAATGGAATGTGGGATGGAATGGATTGGAATGTGGAATGCAAAGTGGAACAGAATAGAATGGAATGTGGAAGGGAATGTGGAATGGAATGTGGAAACTAATATAGAAAGGAATGGAATGTTATGTGGAATGGAATGTGGAATCGAATGGAATGATATGCAGGAGGCAATGTGGGAGGGAATGTGGAATGAAATGTGGAATGGAAAGGAAAGTAATGTGAAATGGAATATGTAATGAAATTTGGAATGGAATGGAAAGAAATGGAATGGAATGTGGAATGGAAATTGGAATGGAACCTCGAATGGAATGGAACAGAACGTGTAATGGATTGTGGAATGGAATGGAATGTGGAAGGGAGTGTTGAATGGTATGTGAAATGGAATGGAATGGAATATGTAATGGAATGTGGAATGGAATGGATTCGAATGTGAAAGGGAATGTGGAATGGAAAGTGGAATGGAATGGAATGGAATGTGGAATGCAATGTGGAATGGAATGTAATGGAATGTGGAATGGAATGTGGAAAGCAATGGAATGGAAAGTGGAATGGAATGGATTGGAATGTGAAATACAATGTGGAATGGAATGGAATGGAAAGTGTAATGCAATGGAATGGTATCTGCAATGGAATGTGGAATGGAAAGGAGTAGAAAATGGAAAGAAATGTGGCATGAAATGGAATGGAATGTGGAATGAAATGTGGAATGCAATGGAATGGAACGTGGAATTGAATGGAAATGAACATGGAATGGAACATAGAAAGGAATGGAATTGAACGTGGAGTGGAACGTGCAATGGAACGTGGAATGGAATGGGCAATGGAATGAAGAATGGAACGTGGAATGGAATGGAATGGAAGGTGGAATGTGACATAGAATGTAATGTAATGGAATGGAATGGAATGTGGAATGGAATGAAGAATGGAATGTGGAATGGAATGTGGAATGGAACAGAATGCATAATAGAATGGACTGTGGAAAGGAATGTGAAAAGGAAAGTGGAACAGAGTGGAATGGATTGCGGAATGGAACGTGGAATTGAATGGAATGGAACTTGGAACGGAAAGTGGAATGGAACGTGGAATTGAACGGGAAACGTAATGAGGAATGGAATGTGGAATGGAACGGAATGGAATATGGAATGGAATGTGTAATGGAACGTGGAATGTAATGGAAAGGAAAGTGGAAAGGAACGTGGAATGGAATGGAATGGATCGTGGAATGGAACATGGAATGGAACGTGGAATGGAAATTGGAATGGAACGTGGAATTGAACGTGGAATGGAATGTGGGTTGTAGCGTGGAATGCAATGTGGAATGGAATGTTAAATGGAACGTGGAGTGGATTGGAATGGAATGTGGAATGAAATCTGGAATGCAATGTGTAATGGAATGGAATGGAAAATGGAAATGAATGGAATGGAATGTGGAATGGGAAGTGGACTGGAATGGAATGGAATGTGGAATGCAATGTGGAATGGAATGGAATGGAATGCGGAAAGGAATGGAATGGAATGTGGAATGGAAAGTAATAGAATGTAGAATGGAATGTGGAATGGAATGTGGAATGGAACAGAATGGAATGTGGAAATGAATGTGGAATGGAATGTGGAATGGAAAGTGGAATGGAATGGAATAGAGGGTCAAATGGAACGTGGAATGGAAGGGAATGGAATGAGGAATGGAACGTGGAATGGAATGTGTAATGGAAAGTGGAAAGGAATGGAATGGAATGTCGAATGGAAGGCGGAATGCAATGGAAAGGAACGTGGATTGGAACTTTTAATGGAATGTGGAATGGAACGTGGAATGGAATGTGGAATGGAGCGTGGAATGGAATGCAGAAGGGAATGTGGAATGGAACGTGGAGTGGAATTGAATGGAATGTGGAATGGAAAGTGGAATGGAATGTGGAATGGAGCGTGGAATGGAATGCAGAATTGAATGAGGAATGGAACGTGGAGTGGAATTCAATGGAATGTGAAATGGAACGTGGAATGCTATGGCATGGAACGTGGAATGGAATGTGGAATGTATTGTGGAATGGAACGTGTAATGGAACTTGAAATGGAATGGAATGGAAGGTGGAAAGGAATGTGGAATTGAACTTGGAATGGAAAGTGTAATGTAATGTGGAATGGAAAGCAATGGAATGTGGAATAGAAAGTGGATTGGCAAGGAATGGAATGTGGAATAGAAAGTGGATTGGCATGGAATGTAATCCGGAGTGGAATGTGGAATGAAATGGAATGGAATGTGGAAAGGAAGGGAGTGGAATGTGGAATGGAAATGAATGGCAATCGGAATGGAATGGAATTTGAGGGAATGTGGAATGGAATGGAATGGAATAGAATGGAATGTGGAAAGGAATGGAATGGAATGGAATGGAATGCAGAGTTGTATGGAATGGAATGTGGAATGTAATGTAATGGAATGGAATGGAATGGGGAATGGAATGGAATTGAATGTGGAATGGAATGTAATGGAATGGGATGCAATGAGGAATGGAATGCAATGGAATTGAATGCAATGTGGAATTGAATGGAATGGAAAGTGGAATGGAATGGAAAGGAAAGAGGAATGCAATGGAATGGAATGGAACGTGGAATGGAAAGTGAAATGAAATGTGGAATGGAATGTGGAATCAAATGAAAAGGATTGTGGAATGGAGTGGAATGGAACGTGCAATGGAATACAAGGGAACGTTGAATGGAACGTGGAATGGAACGTATAATGGAATGGAATGAAATGTGGAATGGAATGAAATGGAATGTGGAATGGAATAGAATGGAATACGGAAAGGAACGTGGAATGGAATGGAACGGAAAGTGGAATGGAACGTCTAATGGAATGTGGAATGTAAAGTGGTATGGAAAGGAATCAAATGTGGGATGGAAAGTGGAATGGAATGTGGAATGGAATGGAATGGATTTTGGAATGCAATTTGGAATGGAATGCGGAATGCAATGCGGAATGGAATGTAATGTAATGGGGAATGGAATGCGGAATGGATTGGAATGGAATGTGGAAATGAATGTGGAATGTCATGGAAAGTAACATAGAATGGAATGTCGAATGGCGTGGAATGGATAGTGCAATGGAATGGAATGCAATGTGTAATGGAATGTGGATTGGAGTGGAATGCAATGGAATGTGGACAGGAATGGAATGGAATGGAATGTGGTATGTAATGTGGAGTGGAATGCAATGGAATTGAATGGATTGCAATGTGAAATGGAATGGAATAGAAGGTGGAATAGAACATGGAATGGAATAGAATGGAATGTGGAATGGAACATGGAATGTAACGTGGAATGGAATGGAAAGTGGAATGGAAATTAGAATGGAACGTGGAATAGAATGGAAAGGATCGTGGAATGGGACATGGAACGGAACGTGGCATGGAATGTGGATTAGCTCGTGGAAGGGAATGGAATGGATAGTGGAAGAGAATGGAATGGAATGTGGAATTCAACGGAATAGAATGTAGAATGCAATGGAATGGAATGGGAATGGAATAGAATGGAATGTGGAATGGAGTGGAATGGAATGGAATGTGGATTGGAATGGAATAGAATGTGGAATGGAATGTGAAATGGCATGGAATGCAATGTGGAATGGAATGTGTAATATAATGGAGTGAAATCTGGAATGGAATGTGGAATGGCATTGGATGGAATGGAATGGAATGAGGAATGGTATGTGGAATGGAATGGAATGGAATGTGGAATGGAAAGGAATGGATTGTGGACTGGAATGTGGAATGGAAAGTGGAATAGAATGGAATGGAAGGTAGAATGTAATGTGGAATGGAATGGAAAGTATTGTGGAAGGGAAAGTGGCCTGGAATATGGAATGAAATGGAATGGAAAGTGGATTACAATGGAGTGGAACATGGAATGGAATGGAATGGAAAGTGGAATGGAATGGACTAGAACGTGTAATGGAAAGTGGAATGGTACTTGGAATGTAATGGTACGGAAATTTAAATGGAACATGGAATGGAACATGGATTTCAAATTGGCATGGAACGTGGAAAGGAACGTGGAGAGGAAAGCAATAGAACGTGGAATGGAATGGAATGGAAAGGAATGTGGACTGCAAAGGAATGGAATGGAATGGAATCTGGATTGGAATGGAATGGAATGTGGAATGGAATGTGGAATGGCATGGAAAGGAATGTGGAATGGCATGGAATAGAATGTGGAATTAAATGGAATGGAATGTGGAAAGGACAGTGGATTTGAATGTAATGTAAAGTTGAATGGAAAGGAATGTGGAATGGAATGGAATGGAATGTGGAATGGAGTGTAGAATGGAATGGGACGGAATGAGGAATGGAATAGAATGGAATGTGGAATGGAACGGAATGCAAAGGAAAGTGGATTCCAATGGAAAGGAATGCGAAACGAAATGGAATGCAATGGAATGTTGAATGGAATGCGGAATGGAATGTGGAATGGAATGGAGTGGCATGTGGAATAGAAAGGAAGGGAATGGAATGTGGAATGAAATGGAATGGAACAGAATGTGGACTGGAATGGAATGGAATACAATGGAATGTGGAATGGAATGGAATGGAAAATGGAATGGAATGTAGAATGGAATGGAATGGAATGTGGAATGGACTGTGGAATGGAATGCAATTGAATGTGGAATGGAATGGAATGGAATTTGGAATGGAATGGAACATGGAATGGAATGGAATGGAATGTTATGGAATGGAATGGAAAGAGGAAAGGAATGAGGAATGGAATGGAATGTGGAATGGAATGTGGAATGGAATGCAATGGACAGTGGAATGGAATGTGGAATGGAATGGAATGTAAAGTGGAATGGAAAGTTGAAGGGAATGGAATGGAATGTGGAAAGGAATGGAATTGAATGTAGAATGGATCACGGAATGGAATGGAATGGAAAGTGGAATCGATTGGTATGGATGGTGGAATGGAATGGAATGGAACGTGGAATAGAATGGATTTGTATGGAATGTGGAAATGAAATTAATGTGGAATGGAATGGAATATGGAATGGAATGGAATGGAACGGAATGTGGAATGGAAAGGAATGGAACGTGGAATGGAAAGGAATAGAATGGAACGTAGAATGTAAAGTGGAATGCAATGGAAAGGAATGTGGAATGGAGTGGAATGGAATGTGGAATGGAATGGAATGGAATGTGGAATGGAATGGAATGGAACGTGGAATGGAAAGGAATGACACGTGGAATCGATTGGTATGGATGGTGGAATGGAATGGAATGGAACGTGGAGTGGAATGCAACTGAATGTACAATCTAATGTGGAATGGAATTGAATGGAATGTGGAATGGAATGGAACGAAATGTGGAATGGAATATTGAATGTAATGTGGAATGGAACGTGGAATGGAATGGAATGGAATGTGGAAAGGAACGTGGAATGTAAAGTGGAATGGAATGTAATGGAATGTGGAATGGAATGGAGAAAGGAATTGAATGGAATATGGAATGGCATGTGGAATGGAATGGAATGGAATGAGGAATGGAATAGAAAGGAATGTGAAATGGAATTTGGAATGGAATGTGAAATGGAATGTGGAATGGAAAGTGGAATGCAATGTATAAAGCAATGGAACGGAATGAAGAATGGAATGTGGAAGGGAATGGAATGTGGAATTCAATAAAATGGAATAGAATGTGGAATGGAATGAAATGGAATGTGGAATTGAATGGAATAGAAAGTGGAATGGAATGGAATGCAACGTGGAATGGAATGTGCAATGGACAGTGGAACGGAATGTGGAATTGAATATGGAATGGAATGGAATGGAAAGTGGAATGGAATGGAATGGAAATGAATGTGGAATGGAATGGAATAGAATTGAATGCAATGGAATGTGGAATGGAATGTAATCGAATGGAATGTGAAATGGAATGGAAGGGAATGTGAAATGGAATGTGGAATGGAATTTAATGTGTAATGGAATGAAATGGAATGTGTAATGGAATGGAATGGAATATGGAATGGAATTGAATGCAATGTGGAATCGAAAGGAATGGAATAAGGAATGGAATGGAATGTGGATTGGAATGTTTAACGTAATGTGGAATGGAATGAAATGGAATGGAATATGGAATGGAATTGAAAGGAATTTGGAATTCAATGGAATGGCATGGAATGTGTAATGGAATGGAATGTTGAATGGAATGGAAAGGATTGTGGAATGGTATATGGAATTGAATGTGATGCAATGTGGAATGTAATGTGAAATGGAAGGAATTGGAATGTGGAATGGAATGTGGAATGGAATGGATTGGAACGTGGAATGGAATAGAATGGAATGGAATGTGGAATGGAATGGAATTGAATAGAATGGAATGTTGAAAGGAATGGAATGGAATGTAGAATGGAATATGGAATGGAATGGGATGGAATGTAGAATGGAATGTGGAATGAAATGGGATGTAATGTGGAATGGAATCTGGAGGTAATAGATTGGAATGGAATGTGGAATGGAATGGAATGGAATGGAATTGAATGTGGGTCGGAATGGAGTGGAAGGTGCAATGGAATGTAATGGAAAGTTGAGTGTAATAGATTGTGGAATGGAATGGAATGCAATGAGGAATGGAATGGGGAATGGAATGGAATGGAATGTGGAATGGAATGGAATGGAATGTGGAATGGAAAGGAATGGAATATGGAATGGAATGGAACGGAATGTGGAATTCAATTGTATGGAATAGCATGCAATGTGAAATGGAATTGAATGGAATGTGGAATGGAATATGGAATGGAAAGTGGAATGGAATGGAATGGAATGTGGAATTGAATGTAGAAAGGAATGGAATGGAATGTGGAATGGTCTGTTGAATGGAATGGAACAAAATGTGTAATGGAATGTGAAGTGGAATGGAATGTGGAATGCAAAGGAATCGACTGAGGAATGGAATGGAATGGAATGGAATTTAATGTGGAATGCGATGTCTAATGGAATGGAATGGAAATTGGAATGGAATGGAATGGAGTGGAATGGAAAGTGGAATGGAATGGAATGGAATGTAGAATGGAATGGAAGAGAATATGGAATGTAATGTAAAAGGGAATGGACTGGAATAGGAATGGAAGGCGGAATGGAATGGAATGGAATGCAGAATTTAATGTGGAATAGATTGGAATGGAATGTTTAATGGAATGCCATGGAACGTGGAAAGGAATTGAATGGAATATGTAAAGAAACGGAGTGGAATATGGAATGGAATGCAATGGAATGGAATGGAATATGGAATAGGAAGTGGAGTTGAATGGAATGGAATGGAATGTGAAATGGAATGGAATGGAAAGGCATGGAATGTGAAATGAAATGGAAAGGAATGCGGAATATATTTGAATGGAATGTTGATTGGAATGGAATGGAATGTTTTATGGAATTAAATGAAGAATGCAATGGAATGTGGAATGGAATGGAATGGATTGCGGAATTTATTTGAATGGAATGTGGAATGGAATGGAATGCAATGCAATGTGGAATGGAATGGAACAGAATGGAATGGAATGTGGAATGGAATGGAATGGAATCTGGAATGGAATGGAATATAATGTGGAATGGAATGGAATTTAATGGAATGTGAAATGGAATGGAATGGAATGTGCAATGGAATGGAATGAAATGGAATGGAATGTGGAATGGAACGTAATGGAAAGGAATGGAATTTGTAATGGAATCGAATGAAATGTTGAATGGAATGGAATCGACTGTGGAATGCAATGTGGAATGAAACGTGGAAAGCAATGGAATGGAATGTGGGAAGGAATGTGGAATGGAAAGTGGAATGGAACATGGAATGGAATGTGATGGAATCTGGAATGTAATGTAATGGAATGGAATGTGGAATGGAATGGAATGTGGAATGGAATGGAATGGAATGTGGAAAGGAATGCAATTGATAGGGGAGTGGAAAGTGTAATGGAATGAGGAATGGAATATGGCATGGACTGGAATTGAACGTGTGATAGAATGGAATGGAATGTGGAATAGAATGCAGTCTAATGGAATGTGGAAAGGAATGGAATCGAATGTGGAAAGGAATGGAATGTAATGTGGAATGGAATGTGGAATGGAGTGGAATGGAATGTGCAATTGAATTTAAAGGAATGGAATGTGGAATTTAATGTGGAATGGAATGGGATGGACTGGAATGTGGAATGGAACGGAACGGAATGGAATGGAATAGAATGGAATGTTGAATTGAATAGACAGGAGTGTGGAATGGAATGTAATGTAATGTGGAATGAAATGGAATGGAATTTGAAATGGAATGTGGAATGGAAGGGAATATGGAATGCTAAGTGGAATGGATTGGAATGGAATGGAATGGAATGTGGAAAGGAAGGTGTAATGGAACGGAATCGATTCGAGTGGAATGTGGAATGGAACGGAATGGAATGTTGAATGGAATTTGCAAAAGAATGTCGAACGGAATGGAATGGAATGTGAAATGGAATATGGAGTGGAATGGAATGGAATGTGGAATGGAATGTGGAATGGAATGGTGTGGAATGTGGAATGGAATGGTATGGAAAGTGGAATGGAATGCGGAATGTAATGGCATAAAATGTGGAATGGAATGCAATTGATCGTGGAGTGGAACGTGGAATGGAATGAGGAATGGAATGTGGAATGGACTGGAATGGAATGTGTGATAGAATGGAATGGAATGTGTGATAGAATGGAATGAAATGAGGAATAGAATCGCATGGAATGGAATGTGAAACAGAATGGAATCGAATGGAATGTGGAAAGGAATCTGGAGAGGAATGGAATGGAAAGTGGAATGGAATGTGGAATGGAATGGAATGCATTGTGGAATGGAATGGAATCGACTGGAAAGTGGGATGGAATGGAATGGAATGGAATGGAATGGAATGCTGAATTGAACGGAACGGAGTGTGGAACAGAACGTAATGTAATGTGGAATGAAATAGAATGGAACTTGAAAAGGAATGTGGAATGGAAGGAAATGTGGAATGCTATGTGGAATGGAATGGAATGGAATGGAATGGAATGTGGAAAGAATGGAATTTAATGGAATGTGGATTGGAATTGAATGCATTGTGGAATGGAATGGAATGGACAGGAATGAGGAGTACATTGGAATGGAATGGAATGCAATATGGAATGGAATGTGTAATAGAATGGAATAGAATGTGGAATGAAATATGGAATAGAATATGGAATGGAATGTGTAACAGAATGGAATAGAATGTGGAATGAAATGTGGAATGGAATGTGGAGCGGAATGTAGAATTGAATGCAGAATGGAATGTGGAATGGAATGAGGAATGGAATCGAATGGAACGTGGAATGTAATGGAATGATAGGTGGACCGGAATGGAATGGAATGTGGAATGGAATGCAATGGAACTTGGAATGGAATGGAATGCAATGGAATGTGGAATGAAGTGGGATGTAATGGAATGGAATGGGATGGAATGGAATGATGAATGGAACGTGGAATGAAATGGAAATGAATATGGAATGGAATGGAATGGAATGGAATGGAATGGAATGGAATGGAATGTGGAATGGAATGGAAAGGAATGTGGAATGGAATGTGGAATGGAGTGGAATGGAATGTAAAGAGGAATGAAATGGAATGTGGAATGGAATGGAATGGAGTGTGGAACGGAATGGAATTGAATGTGGAATGGAGTGGAATGTAATGTGGAATGGAATGGAATTGAATGAGGAATGGCACGTGGAATGGAATGGAATAGAATGTGGAATGGAATTGAATGGAATGGAATGGAATTTAGAATGGAATGTGGAATAGAATGTGGAATGGAATTGAATGGAATGTGGAATGGAATGGAAGGTAGAATGGAATGTGGATTGGAATGGAATGGAATGTGGTATGGAATGGAATGGAATGTGGAATGGAATATTATGGAATGGAATGGAATGCAATGGAATGCAAGGGAATGCGGAAAGGATTGTGGAAGGAATGGAAAGGAAAGTGGAATGGAAGGGAATGGAATGGAAGGTGGAATGGCATGGGATTAAATGAGGAATGGAACGTGGAATGGAATGGAAGGGAATTGAATGGAATGTGGAGTGGAATGGTATGGAATGTAGAATGCAATGTGGAATGGAATTTGGAATGGAATTGAAAGGAATGTGGAATGAAATCGAATGTAATGTGGAAAGGAATGTGGTATGGAATGGAATTTAATGTGAAATTGAATGGAAGGGATTGTCGAATGGAATGGAATGGAATGGATTGGAAAATTGAATGTAGTGGAATGGAATGGAAATTGGAATGGAATGGAATGGAATGTGGAATGGAAAGTGGAAGGGAATGTAACGGTGTGTGAAATGCAAAGGAATGCAAGGTGGAATGGAATCTAACGGAGTGGAAAGTGGAATGGAATGGAATGGAATGTGGAATGGAATGCAGAATGGAATGAGGTACGGAATGTGGAATGGAATGTGGAATGGAATGCGCAATACAAAAGAATGGAAACTGGAATGGAACGTGGAATGGATCGTGGAATGGAAAGTGGAATGGAATATGGAATGGAATTCAGAATGCGATGGAACGGGATGTGGATTGGAATGTGAAATGGAATGGAATGAAATGTTTAACGGAAAGGAATGAAGCGGAAGGTCGAATGGATTGGAGTGGAAGGTGGAATGGAATGGAATGGAATGGAAAGTGGAATGGAATGTGGAATGGAATGGAACAGATTGTGGAATGGAACGTGGAATGGAACGTCGAATGGAATGGAATGGAAAGTGGAATGGAACGTGGAATGGAAAGTGGAATGGAAAATGGAATGGAATGGAATGGAATGGAATGTGAAATATAATGTGGACAGAATGGAATTTAATTTGCAAAGGAATGTGTAATGGAAAGGAATGCAACGTGGAATGGATTAAAATACAACGTGGAATGGAAAGGAATGCAATGTGGATTGTAATGGAATAGAATTTGCAATGGAAAGGAATGGAATGTGGAATGAAATGCAATGGAATGTAATGGAATGGAATGCAGTTGAATGTGGAAAGCAAAGGAATGGAATGTAGAATTGAATGGAATGAAGTCAAAAGTGGAATGGAATGGAATGGAATGTGGAATGGAAAGGAATGGAATGTGGAATGGAAAGGAATGATGTGTGGAATGGAATGTGGAATAGAAAGGAATGGAATGGAATGGAATGTGGAAAGGAATTGAATGGAGTGGAATGTGGAACGGAATGGAATGGAATGTGGAATGGAATGGAAAGGAGTGGAATGAGGAACGGAATGGAATGGAATGTGGACTGGAATAAATTGGATTGTGAAATGGAATGCAGAATGGAATGTAGAATGGAATATTTAATGGAATGTGGAAAGGAATGGAATGGAATGTGGAATGGAATGGAATGGAATGTGGAAAGTAATGGAATGGAATGTGGACAGGAATTGAATGGGATGTGGAATTGAATTCAATGGAATTTGGAATGGAATGGATTAGAATGTTGAATGGAATGGAAAGAAATGTGAAATGGAAAGTGGAATGGAATGGAAAGAAATGTGAAATGGAAAGTGGAATGGAATGGAAAGGGAAGTGGAATGGAATGGAAAGGATTGTGGAATGGAATGGAATGGAAAGTTTAATGGAATGCAATGGAAATGAATGGAATGGAAGGTGGAATGGAATGCAATAAAATGTGGAATGAAGTGGAATGGATTGGAATGTGGAATGGAATGTTGAATGGAATGGAATGGAATGGAATGCAATGGAATGTGGAATGGAATGGAATGGAACATGGAATGGAATGTGGAATGGAATGGAATGGATTGTGTAATGGAATGTAGAAAGGAATGGAATGGAATGTGCAATGGAATGGAATGGAATGTGGAATGGAATGGATAGGAATGTGAAATGGAGGAATGGATTGGAATGGAAAGTGGAATGGAAAGGAATGGAGAACGGAATGGGATGTGGAATTGAATTTGGAATCGTACAAAATGGAATGGAATCTAGAATGGAAAGGAAAGGAATGTGTAATGGAATGGAATGCAATTGAATGTGGAACGGAATGTGGAATAGAATGGAATGGAATGCGGAATAGAAAGTGAAATGGAATGAAATGGAACGTGGAATGGAACATGGAATGGAATGGAATTGAATGAAATGTAGAAAGGGATGGAATGGAATGGAATTGAATGAGGAATGTAATTGAATGGAATGGGATGGAATGGAATGGAATGGAATGTGGATTAGAACGGATTGGAGTGGAATGGAATGTGGATTAGAATGGAATGGAATGTGGAATGGAATGGAATGGAATATGCAAAGGAATGTGGAAAGGAATGGAATGTGGAATGGAAAATGTAAAGAAATGGAAAGGAAAGTGACAAGGAATGGAATGCATTGTGGAATGGAATGGAATAGAATGGAATGGAAGGGAATGTGGAATGGAATGGAATGGAATGTTGAATTGAATGGAATGCAATGCGATGGGGAATGGAATGGAATGGAATGGAATGTGGAACGGAATGTGGAATAGAATGGAATGGAATGCGGAATGGAACGTGGAATGGAATGGAATGGAATGTGGAATGAAACGTGGAATCGAATGGAATGGAATGTTGAATGGAATTGGAAGGCAATGGAATGGAACGTGGAATGGAACGTGGAATGCAAAGTAAAAAGAATAGTGGAAAGGAATTTGGAATGGAATGGAATGTGGAATGAAACGTGGAATCGAATGGAATGGAATGTTGAATGGAATTGGAAGGCAATGGAATGGAACGTGGAATGGAACGTGGAATGCAAAGTAAAAAGAATAGTGGAAAGGAATTTGGAATGGAATGTGGAATGGAAAGTGGAATGGAATGTGGAATGGAAGGTGGAGAGGAATGGAATGGAAAGTGGAAAGGAATGGAATGGAATGTGGAATGGAATAGAATGGAATGTGGAATGTGATGGAATTGAATGTGAAAAGGAATGTGGAATGGAATGTGAAATGGAATGAGGAATGGAATGGAATGCAATACGGACTGGATTGTGGAATGGAATGGAATGCAATGGAATGTGGAATGGAATGGAATGGAATGTTGAATGGAATGGAATGGAATGGAAAGTGGAATGGGATGGAACGGCAATTGGAATGGGAGGGAATGGAATGGAATGTGGAATGGAACGCAGAATGGAATGGAATGGAACGTGTTATGGAATGGAATGGAAAATGGAATAAAATTAAATGGAACGTGGAAAGGAATGGGTTGGAACGTGGAATGGAATGGAATGTGGAATGAAATGCAATGGAATGGAATGTGGAATGAAATGCAATGGAATGGAATGAAAAGGAATTTGGAATGGAATGGAATTGAATGTGGAATGGAAATTGGAATGGAATTGAATGTAATGTGGAATGGAATGATGTGGAATGGAATGTGGAATGGAATGGAATGGAATGTGGAATGGAAGGGAATGGAATGAAATGGAATGTGGAATGGAAGGAAATGGAGTGTAATGAGGAATGGAAAGAGTGGAATGGCATG